>NC_081225.1:2917706-3517706 GCF_902713425.1 Acipenser ruthenus | reverse complement strand
GAGATGTGGATATACTCCAAGCCAAACAACTTTATGCTAGCTCTGTATATAGAATCTGTATAAATCTGTTCATAAATATAAATGCAAGCTGCATGCAAGCAGTGTGTTCTTGCATCACAACATAATCCATAGTTCAAGCTGCAGTCTCTGTTTTTAACTGTTTCCCACACTTACCTGTATACATTCAGCTTCTCAGATAACAATGTTAGGTATCTAGCTGCTGTGCCTTGATGTCAAAACTACTGGTTAGAATCCATGCTTGTTTGTGTGTTTCCAGTTTCCAAACAAGCATGACTTCTTCTGCAGTTAAAAGAGGAGGAAATGAAATGCAGAAAATGTAGATGGTATAAATCATCCATTTAATAAGCAGGTTAATTTGGAAACGGCTTCATTCATCACAGAGAATATACCTTCTCTGGAGGAAAAAAAAGCTAAATTTAAAAGGAGTAGCTCATTAAGTTTCACATTCTCCTTACAGGTGCCGAATGCCATCCCTTCAGAGACAAAGAACATGATGCTGATGGGAAACCATATATTGAAAATAAACACCAGGACATTTCAGAGGTTTAAGAGTATTGTTTCCCTGGACCTGTCCTACGGCTGGCTGCACGAAGTAGAAGGGAACACATTCACTTACATGCACACTCTGGAGCACCTGACTCTTCAGCAGCACCACTCTGTGCTAATCGTGGGATCCCAGGCCTTCTACCCACTTTATAAGCTGAAGTCTCTGAGAATCGGCAAAATCCAAACACAAGACATGAAGACTATATTCTTTGATCTACGAAATAGCCATCTGGATACTCTGGGTCTGTACAGAATAGATTTTGAGACAATGAGGAAGCCCATGTTTGAGGACGTTGGCCAGTGCCCCCTGAATACCTTGGAAATATTTTCCTCATCCATAAACCTGATAGATGACTCTGCCTTTTCTGATCTGCAGAACCTGAGAGAGCTTCTGGTGAAAGAGTCCTCAATAAAAACTGTTCACCCGAATGCTTTGATGAAACTGCATGCCCTTGAGTGCTTGACCCTAGAGGGGTGTTCGCTGGACCAGATCCCATCTGGTGTCCTGGACTCCCTGACCAACCTGCAGGTTCTTAATTTAAGAAGAAACATGCTGCAGACCCTCCCAGCAGAGCTGTTCAAATACAATGGGAAGTTGCTCCACATCGACCTCAGTCTCAACCGTCTCCAGACTCTGCCCGAAGGCATCTTCAGACTCTTCCCGTCCACTCTTTATGTGAACCTCACTGGGAACTATTTCACTTGCGACTGCAGCCTGGCCTGGGCTTCTTTCTCGGTGAAGTCCCTGGGAAACACAACCAATGCAGAGGATTTCATGTGCTTCGCCCCTGTAGAGCTTCGTGGCAAGCATTTGAAGGATTTTAATCCCATATGCATTCCTGAATATGTATGGTATATTCTCATAGTCATCCTCGGAATGACTGTCTTGTCGACTGTGGTTGTCCTGCTTTATGTGTACCGTTGGAAGATCTACTATCAGTGGTACCTGCTGTTGTCCAAGAGGAAAGACACAGAAGTCTGGGAGAACAACCCCAGGTTTAAGTATGATGCTTTTGTTGCCTACTGTGAGAGGGATTTTGAATGGGTAATCCACGAGTTGATTCCCAACCTAGAGAACAACGCCGGTCTTCCGAACTTGAAGCTGTGTGTGTCGGACAGAGACTGGGACCTGGGAGGCAACATCCTGGACAACGTGGAGAGCAGCATTCAGAGAAGCAGGAGGACCATCTGCGTGATATCCACGAACTTCCTGAAGAGTGAGTGGTGCAAGCTGGAAATGAGCCTGGCACACATGCAGCTCTTCTCAGAGAACAGAGATGTCTTGGTTTTCATATTCTTGGAGAAGATCCCTATTGAAAGGTTGTCCCAGCACCAGAAGCTCCGCAGGGAAATGTGTAAGAAATCCTGCCTCGACTGGCCGGGAGGAGAAACAACTGCTCAGAAAGTCTTCTGGGAGAAACTCAGATCTCTCATTTTCAAAAACACTGTGGTCCAACAAATTTAAACTAAATGAAAAATCTATGGTGGAAACGATTAACAGTGGAAAAAAATAAAAGTATTATGAGAATTTATTTTGTGATTCTGACATAACACATTTTTTATTTGATTATTTTCCATATCCATGCCATCATAAAAATGCTGCAGTAGCACTTTATTTATTATGTTCCTTTGTCAAGGTTAATTTATCAGGAACTAAGCAACACCAGTGTAACAGTAAGCCTGAACAGCTTTACTTCAAGGAAGACTTCTTGACAAACCGTGATCCGGACTCCTTGGCCCTTCAAAGGTCCGGAAGGGCTAATAGGACCATAGTAAAAAGATATTTAGGAAAATGTAAGATTTCAGACAAAATAAGTAATAAAGAATTCATAGAAATTAAGAAAACATTAAATAAACATATCCCAACAAATCAGTAATATATAAAATAACATTAAGAATAACTGAAACTAACTAAATTGAAGCCCTCATCCACCTTAACATAACAGATCTAAAGACTAAGACTAATGCATGCCTTTGTTTCATCTAAAATTGATTATGTAATGCACTTTTTTCTGGTGTCCCAAAACGTGTGGTATCCCACTTGCAGCTTATTCAGAATACCGCCACTAGAATTCTGACTAAAACCTGGATTTGCTGTTAACTTACAAGACCCTGAATGGATTAGCACCTAGTTATTTGCAGGAGTTATCTCCAAACCGCACTCTGAGATCATAGGATGCGGGGCTGCTGGTTATTCCTAGAGTCAACAAAAGCAACACAGGAGAGAAGGCTTTTTCTTGTAGAGCTCCCACATTATGGAATGCTCTGCCTTTGTTTGTCAGGGAAGCTGCTATGTACTGTACAGTGCTTTGCAATACTTTTGTATAAGAAGCGCTATATAAATGCAATAAAGAAATCAATAAAGAAGTAAAGTAACACTGATGTGCTTTATACCTTGGATTACGGAGGCAAAACCGGCAGGGACTGTGTCTCCTCATCACGCTACAGCAAACCCTGCTGGCCGGGTGCCCAGTGAGCTCAAAGGCAAAACATCTGCAAGGCTGACCCTTTGACTTCTAGAGGTCATATCTGCTGTCAAGTTCCTTGGTGAAAAAGGAAGCTGGCTTAGTCGTGAGATCGGGAGACGTCCACTGAACCTTCAGGTCTCCTGAGCCACGTGGGGAATTGCTGCGGTGACAGGAAAAGCAATTGGGCATTCCAGATTGGGAGGAAAATAATAATTGGACACACTAATAAATCTGTGCATGTGTGTGATTAGATAACAGATAACTTACCATATACATGGTAGTTTAAAAGTTGTTCTAGAAATAATTAAGGTACTTCCTCTGTCTGATTGCATCCAGTACAGTTTGATTTGTCGTTAGGAAACTATAAAAGAGTTCCTATTGTAATTTTGGTAACTTATAGCTTTGAAGTAATTTTAGAGAATGTCTTAGATGTAAAACTATACTATAGTACTGGAAAATATCTTCAATAGGAAACTACAAAAGAGTTACCATTGAAATTTGTAACGGTGCTACTAAAATAAATACATTTGGGGTGCCAGGAAGGGAAATACCCTTACCAATAGAAAAGTAATCAAAACAAACAATAACAGAAAAGCAACAAAACATAAAAAAACATGAAATAAGCACCATTACCAGACTACAGATACCAGTGACACAGGGGCCACCTGACCTGCACCCTGAAGCAGAGTTACTATCAAGTAAACAAAAAAAGATTACAATTAATTACCAAAAAACTAAATATACCTGTTTTTGTAATAACAAAAACCAAAAGAAATACAGAGCACACCTAATAAGAAATAACCTTAAGTACCATACTCTAATAAAACTATACCAAGAAATAAAGAAAACAGGACACCAAAGTTCTGAGGCAATTAATAGTTGTATTATTCAATCAGAGCCGCAGCACAAGCCACACAATCACACTCCTAACCCCTACCAATAAATAATTAAGCGTAATGGTGAATTAGCAATACACACTAAAAACCCTAATCACATTTAATTCAGCACCTGGGTTTTTTAAACTAAACACCTAATAACAAAGTATTTATACAAACAAAAAAATACCCGTTATAAACTATATAAAAGTTAGCAGAAAACGAGAAGTCTATAAATAAACAAACAGACAGTCTTAGAAGGACTATATACTTTCTCTCAAATCGTGCATAATAACTAACACAGTATAACGACAAGAGTTAAAGAAGGAGTCATTAGGAACGTAATAATTACAAAAAGAAAAAGAAACAGAAAAACAAACAACGAAAATAGAACAAATACAAGTACCCACTGATTTACTTTCTGGGTCAGCGTTTGTCAATACACACCATTCACTCTGTAGATTTAAATTAACAGTCCAACCCCACTCCTACTAAGGACTGAAGAGACCTCCATGAATTTTGTATCCCGTGTAATATAATCCATCCGTGTTTGCCGCGAAAAACCCATTTAGGAATTCCTCCACATCAGAGTCCTCCACGATGGCATACATATTCACAAGGAACTTCCACTTCCAGCCTCAACCCAGGTAGTCGAAAGCCGAATCTTGTTCATCTACTGAAACGCCGCTTCATACTATTGTGACAAACGTAGAACAGAGTTTAGAATTAAAGATTACTACCCCAGAAAACAGCAGTAACGAAAAACCACAGATGCATCCAGTCCAGCAAAAAAAAGAAAATACCCTCTCTCTCTAGAAAGAAACCGGCGCCTTATTAAGGCTAAAGGGGGCGTGTCATTTATTACACTCAATTTTCTTAAAAGGACAGACACGGAGAACCGTGACTCGTCACAAATTGTTGTAACCTAAGGCATCCAAGTCATTTTTTGAGAATGTCTTTTTGAGAATGTCTTATGTGTGATATCTTTGAAGTTACTTGTCACATACTACAGCTATGGCCAACATTTTTGTATCACCCTATATAATTAACACATTTTGCTTCATAAAGTCGAATGAAACCTGCTGTATAATGTTATGTTAATATATTGAATGACATACCGCTTTGTTGTTTTCCATGTACTTAATGAACAACTGACAAAAAATGTGAAATTTCAAAATCTAACATGAAATACTGTTCAACGATTATGGCATCCAGTAGACTTTTGAGATAACATTTTGTAGTTTCTTTGATTACATGATGTTAAATAAAAGATCTAAATGATGTTCATGTAGTTTTTCTTTTAAAATATTATGTTTCAATTCTAAAATTCTAGGTGATGCTACACTTTTGGCCATAGCTGTAGTGGAGAATATATATACAGACTCAGATATTTCAGGAATGGAGCATTGCCTTTTAGAGCCACAACTTAATCAAGAGTCCTTGCTGTAATTGCATGCAACCTGCAGTTTTAAGCCAAGTGATTTTGAGAAAATCTCTTATAGTTAATTCTATAGAAGTTGCTTTGACCAGTTAGTCAAATGCTATTATTGTTTGTTTTGTCATGTTGCATTAATAAATAATTATTGTTTAAACAAACTGGTCAATAAGTGCACCAGCAAGATTAGACACATAACAGTAGATGAGGAACAGTTAAATGAAAGAAGAAAACAAAATAATTGAAATTAAACACACAAAAAAACTTGTAGCATGGGCTAGTTGATGTACTTAAAGAAAAAAAATATGGACATTCATTTTATGGAAATAAGTCCAAAAAATCTCAACAACATTAAGGGAATTTTATGCCAGTGCAAGAAGTTCATCTGGGGTCCAGTATTCTGTCTCCAATTTATAACGCTGAGCTGGACTAAATACTTATTTTAACAGTAGAAGTTTTAACATCTCTGCTGACAGCGAGTTTAAAACCAGCAATAATGTATTCCTGTCAGTCAGGAAAACTCTTAGAAAAGCAGATAAAGACAAGGCCAGACACCAACCCCCGAATTACCAGCCTGGGTTTGAAGTGTCTGCGGGAAACTGAGGTTCTGTCCCCTGACACCGCGGTCGGATTGGTGCGGAAAGTCTGGTTTGATCGTCAACTTAATCTGGCACGACTTGGATGCAAGGGTGTCTGACAACTAACAAAAACATCTTTTGAGATCCAAAAGGATGAAAACGTACTAGAATATGTGTGCCTCGCATATAATGAGGACACAAACTCACCTCAAGATCCGGCTTCAGTCTCCATCGCAGCTGCTCCCTTTACTTCCTTAGTGTCATTTGAAACTCTGCCCATCATCACAGCTTGTGCTCAGTCCTCTAGTTTCTAGTGAGATGGCACTTTTGATGCAGGAATTCACAATAAACGAACATGTCCAATTTATTTTTAATAAGCAAACAATTAATTTAATTAAATTAGGGACTATATTACACTGCGGATGTATACACAATAAAAGTTTCTGGTTTTGTTTAAATTAATTTAAATATGTTTTAATTATTTTTCTTCCCACAAATGACAGGTAGCCGTGTTATAAGCGTTATAAACCACTTCGGTCGTGCGGTTCCGATGATATATACCACTTACGGCTGGTCACTTATCACCACCCCAGGCGTGGTATATATCATGGCAACCGCACGGCCCGTCGTGGTTTATACCTATATATATATATATATATATATATATATATATATATATATATATATATATATATATATATATATATATATATATATATATATATATATATATATATATATATACACACACACACACACAGTATATAAAATCTCAGGGTGGAACTTCAGAACCAATCTACTCGGAGAAAGGATCCTTCAGGAGGTCCAGAAGCATTTAAACTAGAAAGGAAGGGGGGAGAAAACAAAACAGAAGGGAGACCACTTCAAAACAAGGGCAACAACTCAGGTATGGCATGCATTAAATGTATTTATCTAAATGTTAGAAGTCTCAGAATTAAAATGTTAGAACTTGAAGCTACTGCACTAACAAGTACCTACAATGTGATCGGTGTTACAGAAACTTGGTTGTCTGAGAGTGATGGAGACGAATATAATATTAGTGGGTACACACTGTATAGGAATTACAGGCAGGACAGAAGTGGCGAAGGGGTAGCGCTATACATAAGAAATAGTCTTGAAGCCCAGGTGTTAAATCAGGACAAAGAAAGCAAAGCCGAATCAATATGGGTCAGAATAATGGATACAAATTCAAAGGGCATAATAGGAGCATGCTATAGACCGCCAAATTCAGACGCTGAGCAAAATAATCTGTTATACAATGACATTAGAAATGCGTGTAGAAAAGGAGAAGCCATACTAATGGGGGATTTCAACTTCCCCCATGTAAAATGGGAAAATCCAGTGGCTAGCACGACGTACAAAATTGGAATGCTGGAAATGACAAATGACTGCTTCCTAACGCAATTTGTCAAGGCACCGACTAGAGGAGAGGTGTGCCTTGACTTAGTCTTTTCAAATAACGAACACAGAATAACTAAAACAGAGGTTAGAGAGTGTGACAGGATGGCGCAAGGGATGAGGCCCAGAGACAGACTGCAGTTCAAACAAAAGACTTTTAATAAATAAAAGACACAAAATAAACAGGCACGAGGGCCAAACAAAAAGGTTCTTAAACACAAAGACAATAAACAGAAAGTAAAACTTACAAAAAATAAGGCTTCCAGGCTCAGCTTTGCCTTCACCGGATTGCAAAATGAACAAAACCCAGCACACCAAGAAAAACACCCTTGCTTCCTCAGCTACTTCTCTCTAGTGAAGCACTGAGGCCTCATTTTATGTCAGGTGGCTGGGAGCTAATTGATTAATTGATTACTAATTACTCCCACCTGACACATAAAACCTGGGCAGGAAGGAGAATTTAAGCCCATCCCTGCCAATATTTTCAGGGGCAGAGCCCTGCTCTGCCACAGAGAGCCATTGGCAAACTCAGACCACAACATGGTCTTATTTGAAGTGATTTTTAAAAAACAAAAAGTAATGAAAAGCAAACTATGAAGGTATGAAGCAGAGACTAACAGAAGTAGATTGGAGTAAAATAGAGAAAACATCCACAGAAAAAGGATGGCTGTTTTTTAAAAATGTAATACTAGAGGCGAAAAACAATTACATCCCAAAAGTAGACAAATCTAAATCTAAAACAAAATGGTTTCATAGATCAATTAAAAAAAAAAATTCAGCGAAAAAAGGCACTTTATAGAATGTTTAAAAGGGACCAAAAACAAAATACACAGAAAGAGTACTTGGAACTGCAAACACAAGTCAAAAAGGAAGTTAGAATGGCCAAGATAGAGATAGAAATCAACATTGCTAAGGGGGCTAAAACCAATTCTAGAATGTTTTTCCAATATTATAACAGCAAGAGAACATTCAAAGAAGAGATTAAATGTCTAAGAGATACAAATGGCAAAATCATAGACAAAGAAAAAACAATAGCAAATATATTAAATTATTATTTTTCACAGATTTTTACAAAGGAGGATATGGACAACATGCCCCACATGTTGACCTGTCCCAATCCAGTTTTAAATAACTTTTAACAGAGGCAGAAGTGTTAAAGGGACTAGGAGCTCCTCCCAATAGCACTCAAAGAAATGAAAGAAGTTATTTACAAACCGCTAACCAAGATCATGCAACAGTCTCTTGACACAGGGGTTGTACCGACAGACTGGAAAATAGCAAACGTAATACCGATCCACAAAAAGGGAGACAAAACCGAACCAGGTAACTACAGACCAATAAGCCTGACTTCTATTATATGTAAACTTATGGAAACTATAATAAGATCCAAAATGGAAAATTACCTATATGGTAACAATATCCTGGGAGACAGCCAGCATGGTTTTAGGAAAGGAAGATCGTGTCTAACTAACCTACTTGACTTTTTTGAGGATGCAACATTGAAAATGGATAACTGCAAAGCATACGACATGGTTTATTTAGATTTCCAGAAAGCTTTTGACAAAGTCCCGCATAAAAGATTAATTCTCAAACTGAATGCAGTAGGGATTCAAGGAAATGCATGCACATGGATTAGGGAGTGGTTAACGGGTAGAAAACAGAAAGTACTGATTAGAGGAGTGAGGTAAGCAGTGGTGTACCACAGGGATCAGTATTAGGTCCTCTGCTATTCCTAATCTACATTAATGATTTAGATTCTGGTATAGTAAGCAAACTCGTTAAATTTGCAGACGACACAAAAATAGGAGGAGTGGCAAACACTGTTGCAGCAGCAAAGGTCATTCAAAATGATCTAGACAGCATTCTGAACTGGGCAGACACATAGCAAATGACATTTAATAAAGAAAAGTGTAAAGTATTGCACGCAGGCAACCAAAATGTGCATTATAAATATCATATGGGAGTGTGACAAGCAGGCTCTAGTGGTTATGTCAGACCAGAAAGGAGTACACAGACAGATGGTGGTTTAAAAGGCATGTCGTATGCAGACAAGCTAAAATAAATGAATCTGTTCAGTCTTGAACAAAGAAGACTACGCGGTGATCTGATTCAAGCATTCACAATTCTAAAAGGTATTGACAAGAATCAAGGGCCAGGGGTCACAAATGGAGATTAGATAGAGGGGCATTCAGAACAGAAAATAAGAGACACTTTTTTACACAGGGAATTGTGAGGGTCTGGAACCAACTCCCCAGTAATGTTGTTGAAGCTGACACCCTGGAATCCTTCAAGAAGCTGCTTGATGAGATTCTGGGATCAATAAGCTACTAACAACCAAACGAGCAAGATGGGCCGAATGACCTCCTCTCATTTTTAAACGTTCTTATGTTCTTATGTTCTTTATCCATGGGTTGGTCCCGAAATAATTGTCCCAATATTTTAAACACCCACACCTAACACAAACACAATAACAACTCCACAGTGCGTGCTATAGTGCTTGTGGTGCAAATACAGTTAATCGTGAACAATCCTGGACCCAGTGTTGTCCAGGTAAGTGCTGGCCTTTAGCGACAGCTCCGGATTGTGTTTAGCCGTCTGATACTTTAGACACAACAAAAACAAGCGAAACACTCACTATAACAATATGGGTTCTCCTTCCGTTTCAGCATTTAACCATACAAAGGAACAGATCACTTTGCTACGTCTCCTTTTGTACCGTCAATCATGACCCCTTGGTTAACGAGTGCAACCACTCCTCCAACCCGCGGCTGCCACATCGTTTCCCTTCCGGGGCAATGATTTAGTGTACCGTAGCTCCGCCTTCTTTCTAGATGGCCAACTGCCGTCTAACCCTGGGAATTAATTGTCTGGCCATCCAGTCTAGGGCACTCTGTTCTCTTTACCAGCACCCTCACAGGTCAGGAGGGAGATTTATCACCAAGAATCATTCTGTCTCTGTCACATGGATGTACACAACAGTTTTAATTATTTAAATGGTTAAAGATATATTTCAGGACGTTTCGGACGGAAGGCCTTCTGCTGTGCAGAAAATAATGTATGTATACTGTATACGACCCAGCGAAGGTATCCTGCTGGACTCTGGACTCTAGTGTGTGTGTATGTGTTATGGCAGGGCAAATCCCTGCCTAAAGAAAATGTGTTGGTGGCTGGCAGGGATAGGGTTAATTTTTGTCCCAGCCAGATAAATGTGTGTGGGTGTGGCTGTGCTCACACAGACACAGGTGTAATTAGTTTATTTAATTTGACCTGTTTCATTGTTTTATGATTTAATTTGTGTCATGTGCCTGTAATTAACAGGCAGGTATATAATAGGGCAGAAATGCTTGTTCTGGGCAGTCTCCAGTCTGTATGAAGAGAGGCTGTCACGGAGAAGAAACCTGTGTGGTTTAGACAATGATAGTGTGTCAACCTTTTTGTTTGTGTTTATGAAAACTGTGTGTTTTGCAACCGGCAAACGGCTTAGCCGTCTGCTTTTATAGATTAGGGACGGTGAAAAGTTTTAGTTATCGCTCCGAAGTGGAGTTAGTCTTTTGTTTTGCTTTGGTTTGTCTTTCATTTCTGTAATTAATAAAAATGCAAAAATCTTGTGTCTGGGTGTACATGAAAAAGGCTACAAACCTTTAAATAAAGTGAGTGTGTGCATATGTTGCGTGTGCGTGCGTATGTTGTGTGTGCGTGTGTTTGGTGCGTGCGTGTGTATGGTGTGTGTGCGTGCGTATGGTGTGTATGTGCGTGCGTATGGTGGGCGGAACCCTCTCCTGAGGCTATAAGTGCGGGGGGGATGAGCCGCGAGTGGGAGAAGGCGCGTAGACTTGAAAGTGAGTGGTTGTGTATGACTGTGAGGGACAGAACATAAGGCTGAAAGTGAGGGCCTGCGCTGTGAAGCAGTAATAAGAACCCTGAAGTCTGCAGTGTGCAGTGAAAAAGAACGAGTGAGAGTGAGTGGAGAGAGCAAGAAGGAGAGAGAGAGCAAGAAGAACAAAGAGACAAGTAAGGGAGTGTGAGGCGATGACAGAGAGAGTGAGGGAGTGTGAGACAACTACAGAGAGAATGAGGGAGTGTGAGACGACAATAGAGAGAGTGAGGGAGTGTGAGATGACAACAGAGAGAATGAGGGAGTGTGAGACGACGACAGAGGGTGAGTGTGAGACGACTACAGAGAGAGTGAGGGAGTGTGAGACAACTACAGAGAGAGTGAGGGAGTGTGAGATGACAACAGAGAGAATGAGAGTGTGAGACGACGACAGAGAGAGTGAGTGAGACAACGACAGAGAGAGTGAGGGAGTGTGAGAAGACGACAGAGAGAGATTGAGGGAGTGTGAGACAACTACAGAGAGAGTGAGGGAGTGTGAGACAACTACAGAGAGAGTGAGGGAGTGTGAGACGACGATAGAGAGAGTGAGGGAGTGTGAGATGACAACAGAGAGAATGAGGGAGTGTGAGACGACTACAGAGAGAGAGGGAGTGTGAGACAACTACAGAGAGAGTGAGGGAGTGTGAGATGACAACAGAGAGAATGAGTGTGAGACGACGACAGAGAGAGTGAGTGAGACAACGACAGAGAGAGTGAGGGAGTGAGACAATGACAGAGAGAATGAGGGAGTGTGAGACGACGACAGAGAGAGTGTGAGACGACAACAGAGAGAGTGAGGGAGTGTGAGACGACGACAGAGAGAATGAGGGAGTGTGAGACGACGACAGAGACTGAGGGAGTGTGAGATGACGACAGAGAGAGTGAGGGAGTGTGAGACGACGATAGAGAGAGTGAGGGAGTGTGAGATGACAACAGAGAGAATGAGGGAGTGTGAGACGACGACAGAGAGTGAGTGTGAGATGACTACAGAGAGAGTGAGGGAGTGTGAGACAACTACAGAGAGAGTGAGGGAGTGTGAGATGACAACAGAGAGAATGAGAGTGTGAGACGACGACAGAGAGAGTGAGTGAGACAACGACAGAGAGAGTGAGGGAGTGTGAGAAGACGACAGAGAGAGATTGAGGGAGTGTGAGACAACTACAGAGAGAGTGAGGGAGTGTGAGACGACGATAGAGAGAGTGAGGGAGTGTGAGATGACAACAGAGAGAATGAGGGAGTGTGAGACGACTACAGAGAGAGTGAGGGAGTGTGAGACAACTACAAAGAGAGTGAGGGAGTGTGAGATGACAACAGAGATAATGAGTGTGAGACGACGACAGAGAGAGTGAGTGAGACAACGACAGAGAGAGTGAGGGAGTGAGACAATGACAGAGAGAATGAGGGAGTGTGAGACGACGACAGAGAGAGTGTGAGACGACAACAGAGAGAGTGAGGGAGTGTGAGACGACGACAGAGAGAATGAGGGAGTGTGAGACGACGACAGAGACTGAGGGAGTGTGAGATGACGACAGAGAGAGTGAGGGAGTGTGAGACGACGACAGAGAGTGAGGGAGTGTGAGATGATGACAGAGAGAGTGAGGGAGTGTGAGACGACGACAGAGAGACTGAGGGAGTGTGAGATGATGACAGAGAGAGTGAGGGAGTGTGAGACGACGACAGAGAGACTGAGGGAGTGTGAGATGACGACAGAGAGAGTGAGGGAGTGTGAGACAACAACAGAGAGAGTGAGGGAGTTAGTTGTTTTATTATTTTTGGCATGAACCCAGCCCAAACAGGGATTCGCTGTGTTTATTTAGTTCAGTAATAAAAGCTGCAAGTTTGAAATCCCACCTGGTCTCCCCTGTTACACTCGCAGATATCTACTTTAGGGATGTATTTGTTTTGCGCCTCTAGTACTACATTTTTGAAAAATAGCCATCCTTTCTCTGTGGATGTTTTCTCTATTTTACTCCAATCTACTTCTGTTAGTCTCTGTTTCATTCCTTCATAGTTTGCCTTTTTAAAATTGTAAACCATTTTAACAGATTTAAATGTTAGCTAGCGAGGTTCGGGGGGCGTGGAGCTGGGGGGGCCGCTAATCTCTAATCTTTCAATTTTCTAATCTCCGGTTAATTAGTTTCTATTTACTATTTAAGACCTGATCACCTGCACCTTTTCTGTCTAGTGTTTCGTTTTTGTAGCAAACGCTCAGACGCCGTCGTTTCGTGCTTCATCGTTAATATCTAAACTTCGTTGCCTCGCTCACGCAGGTCGTTTCTCTGCACATCGCTGCCAAGATATTATCAATCATTTTCTTACCTGCTCAGGTGATCTTTCTTTTCATTCAGCTTCTCTTTTCGGCTCCAAGAGCTCCAACATTACTCTTTCCTGTTCCATCCAGTCTCCACCTCGGCATCATAGCCATCCAAAGCACAGCTCATTACTCAACTTGTCTGCAACTTTATCAGAAAGTCTGGTCCTCCGTTAAACTTCCAAGCTCCTTCGACATGACATCGTCATTCCCGTTGTCTGCGATTGCCTTACCTTAGCTCTATTTAATTCTACCACGAAGTTTTGTCGGCTTAATCATATTTTACTCCTCGCTTGCAATCAGACGCCCCTCCCCCCGCTCCCACTGAGCCAGCACAATTACCGTTTCATCAGAAGATCCTGCCCTGGACCTCCATCAGCTACGTTCAACATTTTAAAGACGTATCCAGCCCATTCTAAACTCCATTTTTAACTAGTGGCGGCTCGTGACTCGACTGGTCACAACATTCTCCAACTACACTATTGTACTGTAACCTTTCCACCGGCGCCTCACAGACTATGGTTACCACGGCAACGCCCTTATTGAGTGACTGCGGGGAGTGGTAAGAAGTTGTCATGGTGACCAGGCAGCTTCATCAGGCTCTGCGTGCTCTGCGCCTCAGCACTGCAATCTTCCGGCTTCCTGTTGCTGCACTTTCACAACTGGCGGAGACCAATTCAACGTGCCGAACCATAACATCTAAATATTGCGTTAACTTATTTATATTCATGACTATCTGTCCTAAACATGTCTAGAATATTTATTATTCAAATCTAAAGGAATAAGCAAATCTTGTTCTACATAGACAAGGATTTTAATCGTAGTAACTTCATAGATTCTACCCTGATTCACTCAAGTCAATGATGTAATTCCAATCATAACCTCTGGATGGCAGTATAATACCACAAGCTCTCTCTATATACATTAAACCAGTTTGGTTTCTGCAAAGCTCGGACACTACAGCTTTTCTATCTATTCCCGCAGTTCTCACTCGGATGGATTCTCGGGAGTTCCCCTCCTGCCTCATCCTCTGTCTATCTATATCAAATGACATTCTTCAATTTCAACTCTTACCCCCCCCCCCCTCCCCCCGCCCCTTTGAGGCGGACTGCTCCCGACCAAATCAATAGATTTTTCAACAGCCTCAGAGCAGAGGATTCTTCATCCTCTTAGGTTCTACAGCGGCCTCAGCTCTATGTATTCTCCATCTCTGGCTTCATCTAAATCACTTTAACTCACAGTCCAATATCCACCGCATTCAGCAGATGTCTGTGCTCTACAGCAGATCATCACACTACCGATGGCAATCCACCATTCACTATTACAGATCCCTGCTTCAGCAGATATCTGCGTTCTGCAGCAGACCACCACGCTCTACCAATGGCAGTCCACCATTCACAATAACAGATCACTGCTTCAGCAGATCTCTCTCTCTCTCTCTCTACAGCAGACCACCGCTCATTATTGACAGCACTTCTTTGTTTACTTCCTCAGATCTCTGCACCGTCCAGCAGATCCCGTCCTTTACTGTTAATTGCTCCTCACTGCAGCAGATCTCTGCTCCCTCTTCAGATCTACTCACTGTTATAGCATGCAAGTTGCTTTAGTTCAGTCTAAATCTGTACCTGCACTACTCCAGATCTTCCAACGCTTCCGCTTTCCTCCAATACGCAGATCGTGGAAGCATTCCGCAGTCAAGGCTAATGCTAATCCCCATCTAATCAAAAATACGAGGTGCTTGTCTTTCTCAGCAATCTATTTATATGTCCACACATCCTCTCAAATATTACAGCATTAATACATGGTGAGAGACGCGGTGAGACTGGAAATCTGTCTTGTTTATGAGTTAAGGAGTTCCACTCTAGGAGAATAACTGGAGTTGTGAAACCCAGTCTCTCAATGTGAGTTCACCTTTTCCATTTCAAGCAGACATGATAGTAGCAGACCACAGATCGAGCCCTCCATTCCAGTAAATGGAGCACAAAGCGTGCTGAGCTTCCCCAGCAGTCGATTTACACACGTTCGTTCAGATCCAGCTGCTACCTCAACTGTCAGTTCCAGCTCCCCTTCAGCCTCCACTTTTAGTATTCAAGTTCCGTCGACTGGTCCCGTCTGCTGCGTGCCCTCCCCCCCCCCCAAATTCACCAGCTTCACCAGCTGTCATTTGACTGAATCATACTCTCAGTAACCTCCTTCAATCTGCTCAGCATTTCATATCTGCAGCTCTCTCCCTCCTTCGACAGCTTCATATTGTACAGCTTGGTCAGTGTTTTAAACGTTCTGTGCCAGAATCGGATTCATCCTATTCCTTCAAATCAAACCAGATCACGGCTTTCATCGTCCAGCTGGGATTTTTTCTTCCCTCCATTCTCTCCATACCAGTAGTTTGTCTGACTCTTCGTGGAATCTTCAAAGTCCCCCCCCCCCCCCCTGCTGCACCTTCCCGCCTGCCCATATCAACAGACATTCTCTTTCACTCATCTCTACTCTTCGGAAAGTCCCCTTACGAAGATCTCCTCATGGAGACCATCTGCCTAACAGCTGATTCTTAAGAGCCTTCCCCTCTGCCTCACCTTCCCGCTGTCCGCATCAATGACCATTCTCAGTTTGCTCATTCTACTCTTCTGAAACGCCACTTCTCCCCATACAAGGATCTACCTATGGAGATTATCTGCATCTGAGCCCTCTTCGGTCTCCTTAGGAGCTCAGAATCCACAGTTCTAATTTACTCCATCATTCAGTCGTGTACCTCCAGACGGATCCATTTCAGTGCGGTCAGTTAATTCAGCTGTCAAGCAGATTCCCCTATCTGCCCCTTATTTTCAACTTCAAGGTATCTCATCTGCTTCTCGGCCATGGGCCGCTGGTCCTCTTCCGCAGTAGATTATTACGTTCAGAACTCGCAGTTTCTTCTGCTTCTAATTTACTTCACCATTCGGTCGTACCTCCAAGAGGGATCAATTTCAACGTGGTTAGTCCATTCAGCTGTCAAGAGTCCCCTATCTGCCCCTTTCATCAGCAAGGTATCTCCCCAGCAAGAACCCCCCCCCCCCCCTCCCCAGGACCCTCAGTTCATTGATTCCTCTCGCACCTATCATCACTCATCGCTAGTTCTCAACCCACCTTCCACCCTCCAGAGCAAGCCTCCCTCCTCTACTCCACCCCCTCATTGATTTCTCTTGCTCCTAGGATCACTCGTCACTGGATTCCAACCTACCTCGCCTCCACAGCGCCCCCCCCCCCAATCATTCCGTAGGCACAGCCCCCTCTGCTGCGAGGGCCAACATCACTCACAGCCTTCTTCGGCTTCCTCAGAAGCTCAGAATACACAGTTTCTTCAGCTTCAAGCTTCCCTGCAGCGACGAAGATCTCCTAATCAGCCCACCTCTCCACCCTCCTTTCTAGAGCAGGCCTCCCTCCTCAGCTGTATTCTACCCATTCATTTCGTATAGGTGCAGCTACCTCCGCTGCAAGAGCCAGCATCAACCACAGTCTGATCAAGACCATGGGCCGCTGGTCCTCTTTTGCAGTAGATTTATTACATTCATTCATCTCCTCCGATATAGTTGCAGCCCATTTTAAAATCGCTAGCATGCCCGGAGTGGGGGCTACCTGTTCGCCGGGGCCACCAGAGGTTTTCCCCTAATCTGCCTCAAGGGTTTTTTTCCTCTCCACTGAGCGGCAGGTATACACATAGTCGCAGCCTACTAACAAATTTACTAATCTCCCTCTGTTCGTCCTGTTCGTCATTCTGGTCTTTTGTGTATGTTTTATGCGTTGGCATGTGCTGTCTTGTTTGTCTCACGGTGTGGGAGTTTTCGTGAGGTGCCGGGGGTCCATCCTTTGGGGGGCAAGTGAGGCTCACTTCCCCGACCTCAGGGCCAGGCAGCCGCCTCCCTTACCTTCAGGGGTTCTCACCGCGTGAGTCAGAGCGGACCCCCGGCCAAACTCTGTTCTGTCACAGCTCCTGCGCTCATCTCACTCGAGACTCTCTTCTATTCTGCCTTTCTTCAGGACGTGGTCACTCGTGCCGAGTCCTATACTAACCTCAATGCTTTGTCCTTATTTTCAGGTCCCAGGCAGCGTGATGTCTCGGCCAATCAGGGGTTTTACGAGCGCCCCTTACAGAAGCCTCAGATGCTGGGTACCTCTCTCATCTCCTCCCGAGGGGCGGCTTTCCAAGTCATAACCCTCATATGTGTTTTCAGGTTGCCGGGTCCTCCGCCCCTGGGATGTCGACAGCGTCGGCCCCAGTCAGTGACCTCTTTTCTATCCTGTTTCCGGTTGCCGGGTCCTCCGCCCCTGGGATGTCGACAGCGTCGGCCCCAGTCGGTGACCACATTCTGTCCTACTAACTGCTCCTTGCTACTTCTTCTGCCTTATCCTTCCCCCCCAGCTCACGCCCAGTGAAACAGAAAAAAGACGTGGCAGCGCCGTTTTATTTAAATAATACCAAAATAAAATAAAAGGTTTTAACAAAAAGACTTGCTCACAGAGCGAAATAAAAAGGTTAAACAGAACAAGTATCGAACACAAAATAATAAACCATACAGGTCAGGCTGGGCAGTCACGGTCACTGTTCCTGTATATTTTAATTTAAGTTTCGTTTCGTTTCGTTTCGCTCTCCTCGCTCTCCCTCCTCATACACCCCACCACGTGTGCAGCGAGCTGCAGGTTTTTATATCGTGGCCGAGGGGTTTAACTAGCTAGGGGACCTGTTCTAAAAATAAACAAACAAATATGTACAGGACTCCTTGCCCTGTTACATGCCCCTCCGCCTCTTCTGTCCCGCCTGTCTTTCCTATACAGTGTATACCCACTAATATTATATTCGTCTCCATCACTCTCGGATAACCATGTTTCTGTAACACCTATTACATCGTAGTTACTTGTAATGCAGTAGCTTGAAGTTCTAACATTTTGTTTTGAGACTTCTAGCATTTAGACAAATACATTTAATGGCTATCTTATCTGAGTTGTTGCCCTTGTTTTGATGTAGTCTTCCTTCTGTTTTTTTGTTGATTTCTCCCACCCTTCCATTCTAGTTTAAATGATTCTGAACCTCCTCGAGGATCCTTTCTATGAGTACATACTAAAGTAGTATCTAGTACAGTCAAAATAAAAAGGAGATTTCAGCCTCTATTCTGCATTGTTTAACTTAGACTTTTTTGTATATTTTTTTTAGCACAGCTTTTTTTTTAATACAATTTTTTATAACCACCCCGTTTTTATGACATCTTAAAACAAAACTCCCTCTCTACAGCAGTTGCAGTTACTGCATAGTGTAATATAGCTTAATACTTATCCTTTAAGACTTAACTTGTGTTATATTACAGTACATGACTGAGTGATAGATGGCCAGGTACAAAGCTTTCAGTATTTTCAGCTTCCTTGTTTACGGTGAATTTGTTATTATTAAACAGTTACTTTTTAAGGCTTATTTTGTATTAAAAAATGTATTGCGTACCAAAATCTCTACATTTGCACTCAAATTGTTTTTTTAATGTTTACATGTAAGAAAAAAACAAGTCTGTCGCACCCGGCTGTGCCTAGGAGTACCTGCACAGGTCTGCTGCACCCGGCCGTGCCTAGGACTACCTGTACAAGTCTGTCGCACCCGGCTGTGCCTAGGAGTACCTGTACAGGTCTGCTGCACCCGGCTGTGCCTAGGAGTACCTGCACAGGTCTGCTGCACCCGGCTGTGCCTAGGACTACCTGTACAGGTCTGCCGCACCCGGCTGTGCCTAGGAGTACCTGCACAGGTCTGCTGCACCCGGCTGTGCCTAGGAGTACCTGCACAGGTCTGCTGCACCCGGCTGTGCCTAGGACTACCTGTACAGGTCTGCTGCACCCGACTGTGCCTAGGAGTACCTGTACAGGTCTGCTGCACCCGGCTGTGCCTAGGAGTACCTGCACAGGTCTACTGCACCCGGCTGTGCCTAGGAGTACCTGCACAGGTCTGCTGCACCCGGCTGTGCCTAGGAGTACCTTGTCGGGTTTGCACGTACTCTTTTATATATATTTTTATTTTCATTTTACTTGCCTTTGCTTTACTGGATTGGAATGCTAAGAAGGCTCCATGTATATTTTAGAGATCCTACCTCTTGATAAGAGAGAGGCTCCAAACTTCTACATGCTAGCATGAGTTTCTATCAATGAACTGTTTTACACAGACTCAGTCCAATTCCACTGATAATATTGTTACTGGTTACAAATAATTATTAGATTAATAACAAGATACATCATAGTATGTTATTGAAAACTAACACAAAGAATATAGAATATAAGAATATAGCATAATACATTTATAAGTAGGGTACTTCAACATCTTAGATTCTCTCATTGATGTCAAGCAAGTCAGCCCTGCTGCAGCAGGATTCAACTTCTCTCTCTGGCTCAGCTCTGAGTGGTTCTGTGAAAGCCACAACAGGATAAGGTAGCCATCTTTTCACATCACAGGTATGAGGGACAATAGCCTCCACTTGATACCTGCAAAATATCTGGATACGTCTAGCAGGAATACCTTCTTCGCATTCCAGTTTACCCAAAAGTGCCCATCTTACAGTATGATCAGTTTCACACCCCACACATTCGACTCGTCTTACATTACATTATCAATATTCAGGTGTGAGAATGATACACCTTCGGGGCCATCACATTGAAAGAGCATTCGACAATGCTTAACCATATGGCTACATGCAGGGCAGGGTTTAGGCCCTGTCATTGATAACTCACCCTTACATTTGTCATCCACAGTTCACCAGAAGACTTGCTCCTGGTTCCTTTACTCAGAGTCATTCTTTCACCCTCAACCATAGTACTGGATTGATAGTTATTTTCTTGATACATTTCATGCTGCTCACAAAGGGTAACCTTAAGAGGGCTTTCCTTCATCCAAAACACAGGTGTAGGCCAGAACTCACTATTTTTCATATCATTGGATGTCCAGCATATTCGTTCATTTACATCATCAGTGGGTAAGTTCACAGTAACTGATTCTGGGCCCAATGAGGATCCGGAAGCCAAAGCTAGAGCGGCCTTCCATGCAAAAGGGTCTAAATTCTTATAGCACATGATGTACAAACCAAAGCTGCTTGCGACAACCTGCACCCGGCTGTGCCTAGGAGTACCTGTACAGGTCTGCTGCACCCAGCTGTGCCTAGGAGTACCTGCACAGGTCTGCTGCACCCGGCTGTGCCTAGGAGTACCTGCGCAGGTCTGCTGCACCCAGCTGTGCCCAGGAGTACCTGCGCAGGTCTGCTGCACCCAGCTGTGCCTAGGAGTACCTGCGCAGGTCTGCTGCACCCAGCTGTGCCTATGATGGTCTGCATCCAAATATCTCGGTCCTAAGTAATCTTAGACCTATTTCAAACCTTCCTTTTTTAGCTAAGGTACTTGAAAAGGTAGTTTTTAAACAAATTAATAGTTTCCATGATAATAATAACAACATCTTTGAGAAATTGGTTCTAAATTGGTTTAAATCATATTTATCGAATAGACAGTATTTTATTGCCTTAGGAGAATCTACATCTGAATTAGCCAATATTACATGTGGTGTCCCGCAGGGCTCCATTCTTGGTCCCATGTTATTCTCTTTATACATGATTCCACTTGGGGAGTTTATTCGGAAACATGGGGTGAATTTTCACAGCTATGCAGACGATACACAGATTTATATCTCTGTTAAACCAGGTGACATAACAGCTATCAGTGTCTTATTCAAGTGTCTTGCTGATATTAGAAGCTGGGTTTTTTACATTTAAATCAGGATAAGACAGAAGTCCTACATTTAGGCTCTAAGCAACAGATGGAGTCGACAAACATTGATTTAGGTTTGTTAACTCAATGTAAAATCTGAGGTGAGAAACCTGGGGGTTATTTTTGACTCTGAACTTTGCTTTGAATCGCATATTAAACATTTACTAGTGTCTCTTTCTATCATTTGAGGAATACTGCTAAAGTTAGACCTTTTCTGTCCTTGGATGATGCTGAGAAATTAGTACATGTTTTTATTTTTTCTAGATCAGATTACTGTAACGCTTTATTTTCTGGACTTACATAAGAACATAAGAACATAAGTAGCTTATTGATCCTTATTGTTCTTATGTTCTTATGTCTTTTATTAGAGATTCACCCTCAATTGTTATTTTTAAATCTTGCTTTTTCTTAATATTAACATGTTTTAGTTTGAGTTTTGTTGTTACTGCATAAATAAATATGTATTATTATTATTATTATTATTATTATTATTATTATTATTATTATTATTATTATTATTATTAATAACCCTAACCCTAACCCTAACCCTAACCCTAACCCTAACCCTAACCCTAATTATTGTAATGGCCATTGACTAGGTATGACTAGGAGAATTGACACACAGGGCTCAGTCATATGGACAGACTTCACAATTGAAGCATTTAATCTACCCAATGGAAATAGTGTCAGTTCCCCACTAACAGCTTTCCCTCAGGACTCTTGTACTCAAAATGTAGTTAAAGTTATGACTTCATCACACACTGTACCAACCATGCTTCGTCTTGGCTTACTTCATACTTCTTCTTACTTCATGGCAAACAAGTCTGTTTTAATTAATGATTTTATTCTTGAAACGAATTTAGACATTTTTACTTTAGTTGAGACGTGGTTGAAGCAAGACGAAAATGCATCTGTTAGAGGCCTGTCCTTCAGGTTTTTCGAGGTGCTGGTATTGCAATCATTTTTGGCAATGAGTTTAATTATACATATACATATTTTATGTTTCATGGCCAAACTCCTATTTTGGCTGCTTTTGTTTATTGTTCCCCTAGAGCCAACTCTTCTTTTCTATACAAATTCAGTGAGTTTTTTTTTGTAATCAAAAATCATTGTTAAACATGATAGGATCTTACTTTTAGATGATTTTGATGTACATATTGATGTTGACAGAGATCCTCTTGGTAGAGATTTTCTGGCATTGCTTGAGTCCTTGGATTTTATTCAACATGTTACTGGTCCTACTCATATTCATGGCCATACATTAGACTTGATTATTTCTCGTGGTCTAATTATAACAAATCTGTCCATCAATGATCTAACGATTTCAGATCACTATGCGATTGCTTCTGAAATGCTATTACCCAACTCTATGAAACACTCTATTTTTGAATGGACTCATTCTGGAGCGGTCGGAGTCGGCAGATAACTATAATGCCACTCTGACAAACACCTTGGATACTACTGCACCTGTGGCAAAGTGGCTGAGTGAGAACAGGTGCAGGAGTGATGCAGTGCGGTAATTAAACAGACAGAGCCTTGTAATCCAGTTTGGAAAAGTGGGGTTAATTTTTATTCCAGGTCTGGTGACCAAAACAATAATTTCCCCAGTAATACACAACAATGTGTACTGCATGGGGTAAACAATAACAGGATTGCAGTCCCAACTAATAAACACGATATCTGACCCACAGTAATACATACACGGTCACCAGTCCTGGGTGTGTGCAGTAGTGCTCGTGGTGCACAGTGACTGTTGGTGAAGTGCCATTCCGGCTTAGTGGCTTAGTGCTGGCCCCTGGAGACACCTCTGGAACTGTGCTAGCTGTCTGGTAATGTGCAAGACAAGACAAGACAATTACAGGACAAAATGAACAAAACACTCACTGTACTTTTCTGATTAGGAACGGGTCTCTCACAGTCCTTCTAAGTTTATTTACACAAACCAAAAGTGAAGGAACAGATTGCGATTCTCCGCCCCCTTTTATGCCGTCACACATGACCCCTTGGTAAACGAGCGCAACCGCCTCTCCAATCTGCAGCTGCCACGTTGTTTCCCTTCCGGGTCAATGCGTTCTTGCAACGGAATCTCGCCTTCATCCAGACTGGCCGACTTCCGACCCTGGGAAAGAACTGTCAGACCAGCCCGTCCAAAGAACTATGTTCTCGCTGCTTAGTGCCCTCACAGGTCGGGAGGGAGATTTATAACCAAGAATCATTGTATTTTTGTCAAATGCACACAGAGACTTTCAACTTCAAACGTTTTTTTTTTAAGGTATGTAAAACATACAGTTTGTTTGCTGTCCTGTGGAAACACCATCAAATGTTATTAAAATGAACATTTTTGTTCATAGTTGTATATGCTGTGAAGCTTACAAATTTACAGGATTAGAATTTGAACCTGATGTTGTGAAAACCATAATAAATACATAAATAAATAAATAAATATTTAGATAAATTTCCCCTTTTTCCTACTTCTATAGACAGACTGATTTTATTTTTATGTAGGTACTGTATATTGTATTAAAAAAAAAGTTGAATTTTCATCCCCGTGATTTCACACACCATTTCCCCCTTCCGCCATGATTTTGAAATTTACAGTGACTGCACCGTGATTTTTAGTACAAATTTCCATGATAAAATCCCAGCCTTACTTATCAGTTATTAAAATAGGAATTACAAATCAAACAAAAAATGTCACTCTCCTCCATCTAAAAGATCGAGGCTGGCTTGTCAGAAATATCCAGAGGATTGTATCACAGAATGGACATTCATTAAAAGAAGTCGAGGGTCTCAATCTCACGTCTGCTGTGAATACTGCTGGACAGACTTCTCTGTGAAACATGGTGGGTGTCACAACTGTATCACACACATAGGTATGAAGAAACACCAGCAGCACGCCAAATCTGACACTGCAAATGGGTTTTGAGGTTTAACTTGATTTAAATAATTGAAGATTTATTGGACACTACACAGCATTTTGTGCTGTGATAGTTGCAGAGTAGTAAAAATGTAAATAAAAAACATTATGCTAAATCTTTCTTGAGGTGCTGTTATTTTGATAGTTGAAGTTTGGAGGTTGAAGATTTCAGTCCAGGTTTGATAACACTTACGAGATCCTCTTCATTACTAATATTTAAATCCAGAATAAAAAGAATTTCAAATTCAAAAAATCAGAGATTAAGTGTTTTTTTTTTAAATTTCTAAATGCTGTGTGTTTACAATTACCAAAATTATAGATTGATCAACATAAAATGAGGTAATTGGCTTGCCTAATTTCTAGGGGCTAGCAGCCAGTGGCCTTAAAAAATATTTTGCTAGTATATGCCACTGTATTTCTGCATCTCTGCATAAATAATTGTAGACATCTATTTCTTGAAACTTTTTTCCCTCATCCACAAAAGCAAAACTTTTGCTACAAAAGATTCTTCCTAAAATTCTTTGTTTTCGAGAAATCTCTAGAAATTAAACATTTTCACTGGGGTATGTAACATTTTTACTACAACTGTAATATATTAAAACATGAGACAGAATAAATGTTCTAATATAGCTATGTCAAATTGTGGTCAGGTGCAGTGATACAGTGAGTAAATCAGGTCCAAACAGCGTTTTCTCCCAAAACAGTCTGCGTGTTTTAATAATAAAAATAATAACAACAACACAAATAAGTCCACCCCTTTACCAATGATGGTATTGGGGGGTACACGGCAGTTCTCTCAATGCAACAAAAAGTAATCAAAAACGGGACTTTGTCCGTCCCCACGTTCTCCGTGCACGCAGTGCGCTCGGGTCCTGGGAAGCGTGGTGCCCGTGAGTGGGGCAGGGAAGTGCTATATATTTTGCCAGTGTGCGGCTCACTCCTCCTCTGCTGGCTCTGTAGCTACAGCTCTGCGGTGCTCACTCCTCCTCTGCAACACAAAACACACGTAACCAAAACAAAGCCCTCCCCGCAATCAATCCGTTGCCATGGTTTCTCCAATAGAGGGCCGTCCCGCAGCTTGCAATGGAGTCTTTCCAGGTACATGTAACTACGCGCTCCCCCTAATACGGTCACCTTCCGGTTTCCGCCTACCGTCCAGGCAGTCCATCTAGGAGGCAGCATACCACCGTCCTTACACAGCGTCCTTTCCGATCGGGAGGGAGATTTACAACATCGACTCTTTCTCTCTTTATCACACAAATACATTGGATTTACAACATTTTTCTGTGTCTTTCTTACCTCTAAGCATGTTTCTCTGAAGCAGACTGTTTCTCCCTTTAGACACTAAATGCTCCTCTCCGTGACATCTCCCCAACAAAGTGTTTAAAGCCTGTAAACAGCAAGAGTAAACTTGCCCTAGCTTGACATTCCCAGATAAGCTCTACCAACCATAGGAGTAATCTAGATTTAAAAACTGCCTGCCTGACCTTTATTAGCCCCATGGAATATGAAGAGCTGCTCCGATTTTCACAGCTCCTTTGTTCTTTCGATGTAGTAGGCTAATGCTCTGAAGGGCAGAGGGAATGTAGCTCCCAGCGGTCTACTCTGTTTGTGTGTGGACCCAGTTTAAAAGCCTCAAGCTCAATAGGTTGATTCAGATTAAATTCTCAAACCCTCTTTGGCAAGAAAGCGGGATTCAACAGTAGCATAACCTTTGAACTACCTAAAAGGCAGTCTAAAGAGCTGGTTAGGAACAGTATTGAGACTCCATTCGGGGAAGGGGTCCAGGGTGGGGGACAATCTCCAGCCCCCCTCTGAAGCGAACAGAGAGATAATGTGCACCAGGTGAAAACTTGTCTACCTTCTGGGTGGAAAGCTGAAATAGATGCAAGGTGCACGTTGATCGTGCATCACACGGTGGACAAGGCATCTACCCCACCAGACTGAGGATGTGGATGGCAAGAAAACAACAGGACATATTCGTTTGTCTGGAGAGGCAAAGAGATCGGCAACTCGAGTGCCAAATATCTCCCAGAGCAGGTCCACCACTGGCTGGGACAGCAACCACTCTGCTAGGTCCAGAACTTGGCGATGGAGCAGGTCTTCAGGATGGTAAAGGGAGCTAGAGATGAAGAGTGCCTTGAGAGTGACGTTCTTCTCTGCACACAAATTTGAAGCTTCTTGAAAAAGAAGTTAACAAAGTCAGAACGACTGCCTGCATCACCAGGCAAGAGATACTGTATGTAGTAGGCATTCCGCAGGAGAGTGACAGACCTAAGAGAAAAACATTGTACTAGTATGCAGAACCATCTATCATGAAGCAAAGGAACTTGTGATGGGGTGCATCCTATTTTCTGTTCTGAATGCCCCTTTATCTAATCTCCATTTGTGACCCCTGGTCCTTGTTTCTTTTTTCAGGTCAAAAAAGTCCCTTGGGTCAACATTGTCAATACCTTTTAGAATTTTGAATGCTTGAATCAGATCACTGCTTAGTCTTCTTTGTTCAAGACTGAATAGATTCAATTCTTTAAGCCTGTCTGCATATGACATGCCTTTTAAACCCGGGATAATTCTGGTTACTCTTCTTTGCACTCTTACTAGAGCAGAAATATCCTTTTTGTAGCGAGGTGACCAGAACTGAACACAATATTCTAGGTGAGGTCTTACTAATGCATTGTAAAGTTTTAACATTACTTCCCTTGATTTAAACTCAACACTTTTCACTATATATCCGAGCATCTTGTTGGCCTTTTTTATAGCGTCCCCACATTATCTAGATGAAGACATATTTGAGTAAACATAAACTCCTAGGTCTTTTTCATAGATTCCTTCTTCAATTTCAGTATCCCCCATATGATATTTTATTGCCTGCGTGCAGTACGTTACACTTTTCTCTATTAAATGTCATTTGCCATGTGTCTGACTAGTTCTGAATGCTGTCTAGATCATTTTGAATGACCTTTGCTGCTGCAACAGTGTTTGCCACTCTTCCTATTTTGGTGTCGTCTGCAAATTTAACAAGTTTGCTTACTATACCAGAATCAAAGTCATTAATGTAGATTAGGAATAGCAGGTGACCTAATACTGATCCCTGTGGTACTCCACTGGTTACCTTGCTTCATTTTGAGGTTTCTCCTTTAATCAGTACTTTCTGTTTTCTACATCTTAACCACTCCCTAATCCATGTGCATGCATTTCCTTGAATCCCCACTGCGTTCAGTTTGAGAATTAATCTTTTATGTGTTACTCAGTGGGTAACAGGAATGGCAGGATACTTTAACCTGAATTGTACATGCCTCTTTAGATTCCTTCCCCTCTCCAGTTCCTAGTTTAAATACCTTGCTAGGTGATGTTCGATGTTATCAGCTAGTCTGCTTGCCCCTGACCTATTTAGGTGCAGTCTATCTTTTCTATAATAACTATTTCTTTTCCAAAAGTAATCCCAGTTGTTTATAAATCCCAGCCCTTCTTCCCCACTATCAACAACAGGTAGTAGACCAGAGAGAATAATTCTGCATCCTAACTTTTTCAGCTGTCTTGTTAATGATTTAAAATTCTCTTTCGGAATCTCAACTCGTCCATGAGGATTAACTGATTGGCTTAACCCTTGTACCCCCCAGACCGGACGAGGAGGGACGCTGCAGCATAGGACTTGTTGGCTAATGGAAAGATCAAGGCCAGGCGTAACTGGCATCTCAGAGAAAAAGTCCTGCTAAGCCGGAGCAAACCTAAAGATATTTTCTGGGCAATGCAGGGGCAGAAAAATATTGACCCAAGACACTTCTGTTGAAGAGGAAGATTTGGAGGGCTCACAGTGCCTGAAACCTGTTAAATAATGTGCATGTCTTTTTATATTGCTGCTACATTTTTAACATGTGTAGGGTGGCTGTGTTTATTTAGTTTGACAGTTTATTAAT
This sequence comes from Acipenser ruthenus, assembly GCF_902713425.1. NCBI lineage: Eukaryota > Metazoa > Chordata > Actinopteri > Acipenseriformes > Acipenseridae > Acipenser > Acipenser ruthenus. Next base: position 3,489,587 of record NC_081225.1, on the reverse strand, counting down.
GTTTGTCTGTTACTTTATTATTATAGTTTATTAACATACACTTGCCTATTGCTTTTCTTTTACTTATTCAGTTAATTTCATATGTTGATGCACATGCGTCATGACAAGTAATAAATGTTTATTTATTTATTTATTGATTCATATTGTGTCTGATGGCTAACTCCATCTTAGAGAACACTTCGCTTGCTTCGAGAGGGGTGTTCTCTTAGCTGAGACTACTGTATAACTTGCTTGCTATTATTGCAAACAAAACATGTCAACATACACTGGAAGTAAAGAAGAGTATACAGCAATAGAGCAATCATCCCACCATTCATCTCTGCATGCTTTCAATAGAGCAATCACCCCACCATTCATCTCTGCATGCTTTCAATAGAGCAATCATCCCACCATTCATCTCTGCATGCTTTCAATAGAGCAATCACCCCACCATTCATCTCTGCATGCTTTCAATAGAGCAATCACCCCACCATTCATCTCTGCATGCTTTCAATAGAGCAATCACCCCACCATTCATCTCTGCATGCTTTCAATAGAGCAATCATCCCACCATTCATCTCTGCATGCTTTCAATAGAGCAATCACCCCACCATTCCTCTCTGCATGCTTTCAATAGAGCAATCACCCCACCATTCATCTCTGCATGCTTCCAATAGAGCAATCACCCCACCATTCATCTCTACATGCTTTCAATAGAGCAATCACCCCACCATTCATCTCTACATGCTTTCAATAGAGCAATCACCCCACCATTCATCTCTGCATGCTTTCAATAGAGCAATCACCCCACCATTCATCTCTGCATGCTTTCAATAGAGCAATCACCCCACCATTCATCTCTGCATGCTTTCAATAGAGCAATCACCCCACCATTCATCTCTGCATGCTTTCAATAGAGCAATCACCCCACCATTCATCTCTGCATGCTTTCAATAGAGCAATCACCCCACCATTCATCTCTGCATGCTTTCAATAGAGCAATCACCCCACCATTCATCTCTGCATGCTTTCAATAGAGCAATCATCCCACCATTCATCTCTGCATGCTTTCAATAGAGCAATCACCCCACCATTCATCTCTACATGCTTTCAATAGAGCAATCACCCCACCGTTCATCTCTGCATGCTTTCAATAGAGCAATCACCCCACCGTTCATCTCTGCATGCTTTCAATAGAGCAATCACCCCACCGTTCATCTCTGCATGTTTTCAATAGAGCAATCACCCCACCATTCATCTCTGCATGCTTTCAATAGAGCAATCATCCCACCATTCATCTCTGCATGCTTTCAATAGAGCAATCACCCCACCATTCATCTCTGCATGCTTTCAATAGAGCAATCACCCCACCATTCATCTCTGCATGCTTTCAATAGAGCAATCATCCCACCATTCATCTCTGCATGCTTTCAATAGAGCAATCACCCCACCATTCATCTCTGCATGCTTTCAATAGAGCAATCATCCCACCATTCATATCTGCATGCTTTCAATAGAGCAATCATCCCACCATTCATCTCTGCATGCTTTCAATAGAGCAATCACCCCACCATTCATCTCTGCATGCTTTCAATAGAGCAATCATCCCACCATTCATATCTGCATGCTTTCAATAGAGCAATCACCCCACCATTCATCTCTACATGCTTTCAATAGAGCAATCACCCCACCATTCATCTCTACATGCTTTCAATAGAGCAATCACCCCACCATTCATCTCTGCATGCTTTCAATAGAGCAATCACCCCACCATTCATCTCTGCATGCTTTCAATAGAGCAATCACCCCACCATTCATCTCTGCATGCTTTCAATAGAGCAATCATCCCACCATTCACCTCTGCATGCTTTCAATAGAGCAATCACCCCACCATTCATCTCTGCATGCTTTCAATAGAGCAATCACCCCACCATTCATCTCTACATGCTTTCAATAGAGCAATCACCCCACCATTCATCTCTACATGCTTTCAATAGAGCAATCACCCCACCATTCATCTCTGCATGCTTTCAATAGAGCAATCACCCCACCATTCCTCTCTGCATGTTTTCTAGGTGTTCACATAACTCTGTGCGCTCGCACTAACAAGCGAGTACGTGTCATAGTAATGATGTGCATGTTATTGTTTACAGAAAGTTTTTTTTATTCATCACAAATCTTACATATGTATGATTTTCTGTTTTTAAAAACTTATTTTTATTCTTCAGCAATCTCATGTTTTGTATGTATTCTACTGTTTACATATAAATGGTTTCTTTTGTTTACTGCATACGTTGTTATTTACAACAAACAATTTTTATTGTGTATGACGTTTGTTAGTCTTTTCAAAAATAACTATTTTGTATTGTTAAAAAAAAATCAAAGTACATATCAAATGTTTGTCTCTTACTTATTTTACTGGCACACATAGGCTTAAAGGGTTAATGTTATATATCATTGATTTATGTTTTATTTTCTTTCTAATAGTATTTAATAGCAATTCAGGGGTAAAAATAGCAATTATTTCAAAATCCGGTACCTTTACTTTCTGGATTGAAGGGGTTGAAATACAGGGTTTGCTTTATTATCTTTAACTAAACATTAGTTTATTACATAACCCTGGTTCCCTGAAATAGAAATGTAACCATTATCTTATGGTTATTTACCTCTTAAAGATCTGAAACCTAAATAAGATATACCAAAGCTGCTCGCAGAGCCTGTGACGCTGTCATGGGCCGCCCCCAAGGGCACAAAAGGACTGCGCCCACAGATCTTGGTGACTTTTTTCCTTCAAGACTGCTGCATCACTGAAGCTGCGACCTTGAAGGTTAATGGTTACATTTCTATTTCAGGAACCAGGGTTATGGTAATAATGTTAGGTTAATATCATAACCCTGATTCCCTGAAATAGAAATGTAACCATTATCAAGTGAGTATTCATCTCCTAAAGACCCGAAACTGGAATAAAATATCAAAGCTGCTTGCAGAGCCTGTGACAGTCATAACCCGCTCCCGAGGGCACAAAATGACAATGCTCACAGACCTTGGCATCATTTTTCCTTCAAGCCTGCTGCAATCATGGACGCGGGGCATAAGGCCGAAGTGTGATGTAACAAACAGGCTATAGTGCACAAATACGTGTAGTGAAACTAATACAGTGATTATTTTAATTATCACATATATTTTGTGTCAAAACACAATAAATGTGAAAATCTATAGCAGATAGAAGCAACAAGTACTTATTTGAACAAGTGCTGAGATCTGTGGGCACAGTCCTTATTGTGCCTTCGGGGGCGGGCCATGACTGCGTCACAGGCTCTGCGAGCAGCTTTGGTATATCGTATTTAGGTTTCGGGTCTTTAAGAGGTAAATAACCATACGGTAATGGTTACATTTTGTACTTGAAAGGGAAGCATTATTACACTACCAAGGTGTTAAGCAGTAAGCACACAGCACAATAAGAACAAAAAATATATTTCTAGCAAAAATGTCACAAAGGCACAAAATATAAAGCAAGGGAAAGCAACACTGTCATGTAGCTGGTCCTTTCAGGAAAATAAATTGTGAGGGTTGGCTGCTCGGGCACTTCCTCTTATAGACTTCCTGTCATGGGAGGGGCTTCTGCAGCAAACCAAAGTTAAAGCTTTGGTATATACCTGTCAAGACAGACTGACAAGAAAATGACTCATTCATGAGTGGAATTGTCCTTTGTAAGATAACAATCCATTTAGATTAAAAAATAAATCCAGCTATGAAATGATATGGTGTTTGAGTCCCTGAAGAACTATTGTCAATTAAAGTCGTATTTGGGGATGACTGTGAACAAGTTGTGGGTTAAATTATGCACAATAAAAATCAGTACGGTGAAGGAAAAGAGGACACATGTATTTGTAAATAATTGAAGTTTTATTCATTACAAATTTTACAGTCACCCCTGTTTAAAAAAAAAAAAATAGTATGTGCCAGCCTTTGCAGAGAGGCAGAGTACATGCTTGACTTGTTGTCATGGAAGTAGAGTGCTCCACTTGCTGTTTTCTAAGTTCCTCATATCAGGAGTGGCTATCTGAAGTATTTATAGATGTGCTCCTTCTCTAGTTACAAAAATCATGGTTTAACTGCAATTATAAACTGGTAATAGTGCATTTATTATTATTTTAAAAATTACAAGTACCGGTAAATGGAAGCTAAAGTAAGTTTAGAACATAAGACACAAAGCACTCTACACAGAGAGTTATAAATACATGGAATAGCCTACCAAGTGAATTAGTAGGATCTACAATACTAGGAAGCATGCATTCCTATTAAATTAGATCCTCCAATTAGGGCCAATGGTGTGCTAAGAAAGGGTGAGCCTGATTGTCAAACTGCTCTTATGTTCTTACTTGTATCTTCAATGGTTTTGCTTATATTCTGGTTTGTTTTTTAAAGCTAGAAATTATTTCTGTAGTTATGCAGTCATCCACTGTGTGGTAGAGCCCTGCAATGCAGCTTCCTGATTGTGGATGAAAGAAGTCTTCATGTACGTTTGATTACCTTAAAAACATCAAGTGGAGCACCCTGCTTTCCTGAAAATACATGAGGAAGAAGCCAGGAAGGACATACTCTACTCCACAACCATGTTTGGGTCTGTTCCTGTATTGACAGCGCCACAAAAACAGTCACTTCCTGTCACAAGTACAGAACTCTCCTTGTCACCATGGAAAAAGTTACACCTCAGAATATAAAGAAAAAAGAAACAAGGACCAGGGGTCACAAATGGAGATTAGATAAAGAGGCATTCAGAACAGAAAATAGGAGGCACTTTTTTACACAGAGAATTGTGGGGGTCTGGAACCAACTCCCCAGTAATGTTGTTGAAGCTGACACCCTGGGATCCTTCAAGAAGCTGCTTGATGAGATTCTGGGATCAATAAGCTACTAGCAACCTCCTCTCGTTTGTAAACTTTCTTATGTTCTTATAACAAAGAGGTGGGATTAAAGGAGAGTTCTGACTGCACTACTCTGACTGAAATGCCAAACACATGTCAAGCTAATTGTACCCGGAAAATAATATCATTATTAAGAACATGGCACTACCCAGTATAAATACAACAGACATGTCAGAGCACTGTTAAAAAGCCACTATGATTTTGTGCATCTTGCTCTTAATGTGCAAATAGTCAGGTCAGGCGTCATTCAGCTAAACCGAACCATCAAAAAAAAAACATCTTTTCTTGTATTTACATTATTGAGATCCAGTGCATTTTGCTCACCTTTTTTAAATACATGAGGTAATATATGCATGTCAGTTAAGATCCGTTCCTGCTTTTGATAGCTATTTAATGTTTATATTAGTTTCAGGGTGAATACATCACTGTGCTTTGGTGGCTATTACACTAATACACATCTTTGTGATGTACTGGAAATAAAAGTCAATACAAATTTTAGTAAAATAAAAATAAAAATCAAGACTGCAGGAGTAATGGAAAATAAGGGCCAGTAGGGGTTAAGTAAGTAAGTTTTTATTAATCAAATACAATTCTATGCAGATGAAACCTTATTGATGGTTGACTCAGTATTTAGTTCATAAAAACAGACCCTAGAAAAGTCCTGTGTTGGATCTCATGCAGTCAGTGTTGAGAGTTGTATTGCACTTCTTAAAGTATTTTTTGTTAATCATCTTATTGTATCTTTCTCTTTTTAAAACATTGCTTACGCAAAAAATAATTTACTCAGAGAGGATTTTTAGTGGATTTGCATTTTGTGATGATGTTTGACATTGTAGTTTTGAAGTCTGCAACACAGGGTTAAATAACTCCCAATAGGCTCAATCATGAGAAGAAGTTAATAGTATTTGGTAAGGTGGCTGCTGTGGAATTGTCAAATTGCTAAACAATTTTCATTAACAAGAAAAAAAAAAATTAAAATTAGATTTAAGTTAATTCTGTGTTGTGCATTTAAAATCATGATATTAAAAAAAATATTATCTGACATTAGCTAAATCACACGTTCCAGGTGGGTGAATACTCCTTCTTTTGTGTAAGACTGCAGCTTAGAAGGTATTGCTCAGCTTAGTTAATGCATCCACACCTTGACTCCTCTTTATATCGTCCATTCCTAACACAGCAGTGGTGAGTCTCTTATTTTTCTAGGAGTGTCATCTTGCGCAGTATGTTTAAAACATTCTACAGGGAGTCCCATAAGGCAGCATCATAGGCATTATTTCTAACATTGGTTGTCTCTATTTTCTTTCCGGTGTGAAATGTCTTGAAGCGAAGAGGAACAGATTCAGATCATTATGGTGTGTGGTGCAGAATGTTATGAGGGTGTTGCTGCCCAATGACCAGAGAGCATCCACATCAGCCCGGTATCCAGTATGATACGATGCCCTGCTTATCGGGCTTCCAATATAACAGTAATATAGAATTGATCAATGATCAAACAAAATGCTGATAAACTCCATTCACTGGGAAAACACAATCAAAACAATGTCCACCACCATTCCATTTCAAACCATCAGGTCCTCTGAAAAGCTCTGTCTACAGTGTTGGATCTACATTGCACCCTGCAGGCCATATTTTCACCATCATATTGTTTGGGGTCAATAAGAAACTCATGGGAGCTGACTCACAAATTGAAGTGAGTAAGGCAATAGCCAAAATGTTTGTCTTAATTTCTAGATTACAGCATTCCATCTCATACCCCTGTAGAAAGACTGCCACGTTTATTTGTTAATGTGTATCTTAAGTGTATTTGTTACTGTGTATCCTAAGTGTATTTGTTACTGTGTATCTTAAGAGCTCATATAGGTTTCATTTTCTCAAAAAACTAAGATAAACAACAATAGTGCCCGTCTGCTTGTAAAACTAGGAACACATCTTTAAAAACAACTTTAGTAAGTGTGTCTCTAATACATAGTTCATGACACCAAAAAACAAAACAGAATTCACGAGATGACACTCCATAAGAGGCAGCCACTTGTATGAACTACATTAGATATATCTAGCCATCTGTTAAGATTCAGACAATCCACAAAATAAGCTCTTAAAACACCATCTGCAAAGCAGGCAATGCCCCACCCATTACTGCAGGGGGCCTTGCTTGAAACAGAGTCCCATGACTGGAGGGGTGGTGAGATACTCTCCCAAGCTAGCCCACCTCCCCACTCCAGAACTGCACTGCCCTCCCACGCAGAAGCCCTCTCACTGTGGAGCATGATCAGGGGATGGGACAACAGATCTTCTGGTTTTGGGGGGTGGAGGAGGAGGAGGTTTGGAGTCCCCTTTAACTGGTAACGGGGGCCCAATCTGAGAGAGATGGAGAAAGAGAGTGTTAATCATATAACATAATGCTAAATAGAATACTGAAGACTGAAAACATTTAAAGTTGATTCTTACATTAAAAAGATTGATGCAAAGAATAAGGGTTTACACTCTAGTGTACCTAACAAACTTCTGAGTTTTAAAAAGTTATCAGGATGTGATGACTGAAACATGTAACAGAGTGAATACTGGATTCCTTCGAATTTAAGATGCCCTCGAAATTAGGATGCAATCCAAATTCTCCACCCTCAATTTGAGGAAAAATTAAAACATCAAATAAAGATGTATGGAGGCAGTTTGCAGAGCATTAGTTACGTGCTGTTCTCATTTCCAGTGGTGATTGCACCTGTTTTCTCCCTTTTAGTGACCTGTGTTATTGCTTGACATGTTGAAAAATACAGGGGATCAGCATTTCCGGTCTTTCCAAGCTGGTACTATTTGTTAGAACGGCGCCTAATAACGAAATGCTGAAATTGTAAAAGCTTCTCTTCGATTTTTTTTTCCTTTTTTGAAATTTGGAAATCGGCAATTATTTTTTTTCTCATTTTCTCCCCAATTTGGAAAGCCCAATTATAATTTTTTTTATTTCAACCCAACTCACCACTGCCACCCCCGCGCTGACTCGGGAGAGACGAAGACGGACACAAATGTCCTCCTAAACGTGCGCCGTCAGCCGTCCACTTCTTTTCACTCTGCAGGCCCGCCATGCAGCCACCTGAGAGCTACAGCATCAGAGGACCACGCAGCTCTGGGCAGCTTACAGGCCGGACCTACAGGGGTCGCTGGTGTGCGGTGAGCCGAGGGCACCCTGACTGACCTAAGCCCTCCCCACCCAGGCAGCGCTCGGCCAATTGTGCGCCATCCCCTGGGAACTCCCATCTACAGTCGGTAGTGGAATAGCCTGGACTTGAACCGTCGATCTCCAGGTTATAGGGCGCATCCTGCACTTCACGCGGAGTGCCTTTACCGAATCTGTATTCACTTTATTGAAACAAATTTTCACTAACAGAGAACACAAAAAAACATACCTGCACAAGCAGTGGCGTAGTTACGTTTGATTACAAACAATGCAGTGTTTCCATTGCACTATCCACGCTGCGTACGTGCCTAATCACGCAAGATGTGTTTTGATCACTATACGCAGTTGATTCTTATATCAGTGATTCTTATAAAGCTCTGTGTATATATATATATATATATATATATATATATATATATATATATATATATATATATATATATATATATATACACACACACACACTACCGGTCAAAAGTTTTAGAACACCCCCATTTTTCCAGTTCTTATTGAAATTTAAGCAGTTCAAGTCCAGTGAATAACCTGAAATGGTACAAAGGTAAGCAGTAAACTGCCAGAGGTTAAAAAAAAAAGTTTAGGTTACCAAAAACTGAAAAATAATGTACATTTCAGAATTATACAAAAAGGCCTTTTTCAGGGAACAAGTAATGGGTTAACAACTTACAGCTGTTCTGCAGCAATGGAAGTAAATTAAGCCTTGAAAGTTGATGCTAACAATTCTTACAGGTGTCCCAACTTTTGTTGATTACTTACAAACCCTCTGTCTGTATAAAAGCAGTGTTGGAACAGACTGTGTTACTACACCCTCTTAAGCATTATTTGGACAGTATTGTACTGCAGGAAGTAGTACATTGCTCTCATAATGGCGAGAAAAAGGCAATTAACAAAGGAAGACAGACCATTATAACCCTTAAAAGTATAGGTCTTTCTTTTAGAGAAATTGCAAAGAAAGCCAAGGTGTCAGTGAGTACAGTTTCCTACACCATCAAAAGGCACTTGGAAACTGGAGGTAACTCTGACAGGAAGAGGTCTGGCAGACCCAAAGCCACAACAGAATCAGAAGACAAGTTTCTGAGAGTCAACAGCTTGCGTGATAGGCGGCTCACAGGACAACAGCTTGAAGCACAGCTGTCGAAGTAAGCAAGTCTCAGTTTCAACTGTGAAGAGAAGACTTCGAGCTGCAGGTTTGACAGGTCGAGTGGCAGTAAGAAAGCCATTGCTAAGATGGCAAAATAAGAAAAAGAGGCTTGCCTGGGCAATGAAGCACTGCCAGTGGACTACTGAAGACTGGAAGAAGGTCTTATGGACCGATGAATCAAAATTTGAAATCTTCGGTTCATCACACAGGGTTTTTGTACGCCATCGAGTAGGCGAAAGGATGGTTCCTCGGTGTGTGACACCAACTGTCAAACATGTAGGAGGAAGCGTGATGGTCTGGGGCTCTTTTGCTGGATCCAGAGTTGGCGACTTGCACAGAGTGAGCGGCACCTTGAACCAAAACTGCTACCACAGCATTTTGCAGCGCCATGCAATACCCTCTGGTATACGCCTAGTTGGTCAGGGGTTCATCCTACAGCAAGATAATGACCCAAAACATACCTCCAGGCTATGGGTGAAAGCAAAGCAACCTACAAGTGCAACACATTTGTGGGAACTTCTGCAACAGTGTTGGGAAGAACTTTCCGAACAATATTTGATTTCCATTGTAGAAAGAATGCCACGAGTGTGTTCGGCTGTTATATCTGCAAAAGGTGGCTACTTTGTTGAGTCAAAAATTTAGATAAAATTTTGTTAAACAAAACGATTCCATGATTTCTTTTTTATCTCCAATTGTTTATTTGTTCTATGGTTTAATTTCAGAGTACATTGAGACATTAAACTGCGTAAATTTCAATAAAAACTGGAAAAATGGAGGTGTTCTAAAACTTTTGACCGGTAGTGTATATATATATATATATACAGTACTGTGCAAAAGTTTTAGGCAGGTGTGAAAAAATGCTGTAAAGTAAGAATGCTTTCAAAAATAGACATGTTAATAGATTATATTTATCAATTAACTAAATGCAAAGTGAGTGAACAGAAGAAAAATCTAAATCAAATCCATATTTGGTGTGACCACCCTTTGCCTTCAAAACAGCATCAATTCTTCTAGGTACACTTGCACAAAGTCAGGGATTTTGTAGGCATATAGTCAGGTGTATGATTAAACAATTATACCAAACAGGTGCTAATGATCATCAATTCAATATGTAGGTTGAAACACAATCATTAACTGAAACAGAAACGGCTTTGTAGGAGGAATAAAACTGGGTGAGGAACAGCCAAACTCAGCTAACAAGGTGAGGTTGCTGAAGACAGTTTACTGTCAAAAGTCATACACCATGGCAAGACTGAGCACAGCAACAAGACACAAGGTAGTTATACTGCATCAGCAAGGTCTCTCCCAGGCAGAAATTTCAAGGCAGACAGTGGTTTCCAGATGTGCTGTCCAAGCTCTTTTGAAGAAGCACAATGAAACGGGCAACGTTGAGGACCGTAGACGCAGTGGTCAGCCAAGGAAACTTACTGCAGCAGATGAAAGACACATCATGCTTACTTCCCTTCGCAATCGGAAGATGTCCAGCAGTGCCATCAGCTCAGAATTGGCAGAAAACAGTGGGACCCTGGTACACCCATCTACTGTCCGGAGAAGTCTGGTCAGAAGTGGCCTTCATGGAAGACTTGCGGCCAAAAAGCCATACCTCCGACGTGGAAACAAGGCCAAGCGACTCAACTATGCATGAAAACACAGGAACTGGGGTGCAGAAAAATGGCAGCAGGTGCTCTGGACTGATGAGTCAAAATTTGAAATATTTGACTGTAGCAGAAGGCAGTTTGTTCGCCGAAGGGCTGGAGAGCGGTACACGAATGAGTGTCTGCAGGCAACAGTGAAGCATGGTGGAGATTCCTTGCAAGTTTGGGGCTGCATTTCTGCAAATGGAGTTGGGGATTTGGTCAGAATTAATGGTCTCCTCAATGCTGAGAAGTACAGGCAGATACTTATCCATCATGCAATACCATCAGGGAGGCATCTGATTGGCCCCAAATTTATTCTGCAGCATGACAACGACCCCAAACATACAGCGAAAGTCATTAAGAACTATCTTCAGCGTAAAGAAGAACAAGGAGTCCTGGAAGTGATGGTATGGCCCACACAGAGCCCTGATCTCAACATCGAGTCTGTCTGGGATTACATGAAGAGAGAGAAGCAACTGAGGCTACCTAAATCCACAGAAGAACTGTGGTTAGTTCTCCAAGATGTTTGGGCCAACCTACCTGCCGAGTTCCTTCAAAAACTGTGTGCAAGTGTACCTAGAAGAATTGATGCTGTTTTGAAGGCACTTTACAGCATTTTTACTTTACAGCATTTTTTCACACCTGCCTAAAACTTTTTACACACACACACACACACATATACACAGTGCCTACAGAAAGTCTACACCCCCTTTCAAAATGTTCACATTTTGTTGCCTGATAGTCTGGAATTAAAATGCATTACAATAGTTTTGTTTTCATTTATCTACACATCCTACCCCACAATTAAAAATAAAAACTGAAATAGCTTGGTTGGATAAGTGTCCACCCCCCTTGTAATAGCAATCCTAAATTAGCTCAGATGTAACCAATTGCCTTCAAAATCACACACCAAGTTAAGTGGCCTCCACCTGTGTTAAACTGTAGTGATTCACATGATTTCAGGATAAATTCAGCAGTTCCTGTAGGTTCCCTCTGCTGGGTAATGCATTTCAAAGCAAAGACTCAACCATGAGCACCAAGGCACTTTCAAATGAACTCCGGGACAAAGTTTGGTTTGACGAAACTAAAATGGAACTTTTTGGCCTAAATGCAAAGCGTTATGTTTGGTGCAAACCCAACACAGTGCATCACTCAAAGAACACCATCACTACTGTGAAGCATGGTGGTGGCAGGGGTCACAAATGGAGATTAGATAAAGGGGCATTCAGAACAGAAATTAGGAGGCACTTTTTTACACAGAGAATTGTGAGGGTCTGGAACCAGCTCCCCAGTAATGTTGTTGAAGCTGACACCCTGGGATCCTTCAAGAAGCTGCTTGATGAGATTCTGGGATCAATAAGCTACTAACAACCAAACGAGCAAGATGGGCTGAGTAGCTTCCTCTCGTTTGTAAACTTTCTTATGTTCTTATGTCTTTTATTAGAGATTCACCCTCAATTGTTATTTTTAAATCTTGCTTTTTCTTAATATTAACATGTTTTAGTTTGAGTTTTGTTGTTACTACATAAATAAATATGTATTATTATTATTATTATTATTATTATTATTATTATTTAGATTGGCAGAAAACATTGAGAATTATTGTAAAGGCCATTGACTAGGTATGACTAGGAGAATTGACACACAGGGCTCAGTCATATGGACAGACTTCACAATTGAAGCATTTAATCTACCCAATGGAAATAGTGTCAGTTCCCCACTAACAGCTTTCCCTCGGAACTCTTGTACTCAAAATGTAGTTAAAGTTATGACTTCATCACACACTGTACCAACCATGCTTCGTCTTGGCTTACTTAATACAGGGGTCACAAATGGAGATTAGATGAAGGGGCTTTCAGAACAGAAAATAGGAGGCACTTTTTTACACAGAGAATTGTGGGGGTCTAGAACCAACTCCCCAGTAATGTTGTTGAAGCTGATACCCTGGGATCCTTCAAGAAGCTGCTTGATGAGATTCTGGGATCAATAAGCTACTAACAACCCAACGAGCAAGATGGGCTGAATGGCCTACTCTCGTTTGTAAACTTTCTTATGTTCTTATGTTCTTATGTTATGGGGATGTTTCTCATCGGCAGGGACTGGGGCACTTGTCAGGATAGAAGGGAAAAATGAATGGAGCAAAGTACAGAGAAGTCCTTGAGGAAAACCTGCTGCCCTCTGCAAGAAAGCTGAGACGGAAGGTCACCTTTCAGCATGACAACGACCCAAAGCACACAGCCAAAGCTTTCACATTAGACTTTGCATGTAGAATTTACACAAACTACTCCACATTGATAAAGTTAAAAAATGTATATAAAATATAAATAAGTAAGATTTAAAGAGAAAAACAAATTAATCTTAGTTGCATAAGTATTCAACCCCTTTGCTACTGTAGCCCTAAATCAGCTCAGGTGCAAATAATTTGTCTGAAAGGTCACAAAATTAGTGAAATGGTTTCAGCCCGTGTGTACTCAAAGTGGTTTAACTTGTAGATAATTTCCCTCAGGTATATAAAAAGACTTTCAAGCTGCAACTCACATAGTGATCCAACAAAGCAACCATGAAGACCAAAGAGCTTTTGAAACAAGTCAGGGATAAAGTGGTAGAGATATATGCCCTTAGAATCTTCGTAACCGCATCATAACAACAAATCAAACAAGATTACTACATCAGATATTAACAAAATGCAGTTTAAAGTACATGTCAATCTTTTTAATAAGATGTCAGTTGAGGACCGTCAACAAAAGAGCAACGCAAAACCTGGTCACACACACTGTCGACAGCAGGAAACGCTAATTCATCATCTTCATCAAGCTCTTCCGAAGAGCACACTGCTTCTGCTGTCCAATTACAAGGCAACTTCCCGGAAGCATTTTTAATAACAGCTCGATATCTGGAAATATTCAAATTAATTACCAAGGAAAAGACTAATTATTATTATTATTATTATTATTATTATTATTATTACAATTGCACAATCTTTTTTTCTGATCTTTGTTCTCAGTTTATTTTCACGGAAGCATTTTTAATAACTGCACACCACCAACAATAATAATAATATTAATAATAATAATAATAATAATAATAATAATAATACATTTTTTTCACAATCTTTTGTTCTGTTTACTCAAATAGAAGTATACAGTTTTAAAAACGCAGTTTTTTACACTCATTTTACATAGGAGATTGTTGTTATGGAGGACTACGTTTATAGAATGTTCATTTTAGAAATGCCCTCTGTGTCATAAGAAGAACATAAGTGTCAACTGGTCGCTGGCAGGAAACCTACACAAGCCCCGCTAGTCCCGTTACCTTCATAGACGTGCTATTTGAGAGAGTGAGGATGGATTTAATTGGACCCCTGGAAAAGTCTAAAGCAGGGTTTCAGTACGTTCTGGTCATTGTGAATTACGCCACTAGATACCCCGGGGCTGTACCGTTAAGGAATACTAATTAAAATAACATAGCGCAAGCGTTTCCCTAAAGAGATCCTTACTGACCAAAGGACCCCCTTTTTATGTCCAAAGTTATGAAAGAAATGTATAAGTTGTGCAAAGTAAAAAAAATACTACCTCTGTTTACCACCCACAAACAGATGGTTTGGTTGAACATTTTAATAAAACATTAAAACAAATGATAAAGAAGGTAATGCATGTAGCTGGCTGGGATAGTTTTCTTCCTTTTCTTATGTTTGCTATCAGAGAGGTTCCTCAGGCGTCGACCGGGTTTTCACCATTTGAATTATTGTATGGGAGACAGCTGAGAGGAATCTTAGATATTGCCAAAGAAGTGTGGGAGGAGATGCCACCTAGAGGGGACAATGTGGTCAAGTAAGTAATAAAAATGAGTGATAGAATGGAAAAGGTCAGCAGTCTGGTAAATGAAAATCTGATCAGAGCGCAAGAACTACAAAAGACAACGTATAACGCCAGCACTTGTCTAGAGAGTTTAAAGTTGGAGACAAAGCGTTAGTTTTGCTGCCTTCACATGCACACAATTTTTTGTCTAAATGGCACGGACCTTCCAAATAGCAGAGAAGTTAAGTAATGTAAACTATAAAAGTGTCTCAGACAGGGAAAAGGAAACCATACCAGATTTTCCATGTTAATCTGGTGAAAACATGGGTAGACAGGGAACCTGCACGGTACAGCATGACGAATTAGAACTCGGTCCCTAGTTGCCGGGTACGGCAAGTCCGAGTGAAATAAAAATTGGGGAACATTTGACTGCAGAGCAGAGTACTGTAATTAAAGAGCTAATTGAGAGGAACGGTAGTTCCTTGAGCCAAGTTACCAGCGAGAACTGCCAGAGACACTGTACAGCAAAGATAGTTTACGTGTTTTCAGGCTTTTGGCGCAGCAAAAATAAATTAACCAACAGCACCATTTCACTTTTAATTTGTAGTTCCAAACACTCTTAGGTGAAATGTAGAAAACAAAAAGTCAATACCTGTCATACAGTGAGAGAAATAAGTCACCAAAATAAGGTAACAATTTCTTCTCCTCCTTTTTTTGCAGATTTTTGCAGACCCCAGGCACATTTATCACACATATGTATATTACAGGATGGGGGGCACAGCAGTACCTCAGTTAAAACCACACTCTGATCACTCCCCTGGGACGTAAGCCTTTCACATTGTCTAACTGACAAGTTAGGAAGGTTTCCAAGTGTGGATTGCTATATGATCACTTAACTAAACCCTTAATTGAACTGATAATTTGCGCAATTAGACCTGTTTAATTGTTTTCAGCTCTTAAACAGTTGCAGATTTAAATTTAGGTATAACATTTTATAAGTAACTTGAACTCTGCAACTGTTTAAAAGCTGAAAACAATTAAACAGGTCTAATTGCGCAAATTATCAGTTCAATTAAGGGTTTAGTTAAGTGATTGAGAGCTCAGTTGGAATGAAAACCAGCAGACAAGGGCTCCCCAGGCCCGGGTTTGAGAAGTCCTGCCCTAACCCTTACCTCTGTGGAGTTCCTATTCCTCTGGCTGCCGTTCTCGAGAGGTTTGTGTTTAGGAGGCATTGGGGGCGGAGTGTCCTGAAGGTCAGAGTTCACGTCCCCCTCGCTCTGTAGAGACGAGAAACCTTAACAGGAAGGAATACAGAGAGTGACCTGTTTAACAGGAAGGAATACAGAAAGCGGCCTGTTTAACAGGAAGGAAAACAGAGTGTGACCTGTTTAAAAGTTCCCTCTCAACAATATTTTCACACCTTTGCTTACTTCACTGGCACTATCTCATAACTTGTCTTGCATACATAAGAACATAAGAAAATGAATGACCGAGAGGAGGCCATTCAGTCCATCTAAGCTCGTCCAGTTCCTAGTAGCTAACTGATCTCAGAACTTTGTCAAGTTGGGTCTAAAGTATCCAAGTGATTCTGCTTAAACAAGATGACTAGGCAGCCCATTCTATACCCTCACCACTCTCCATCCATCTGTCCCAAGTCTATCTCCACTTAATTTCCAACCGAGTCCTTTGGTCCTGGTTTCTGTGCTGCGATTAAAGTATTGTTTCGGGTTAACTATATCAACCCCTTTTAAGATTTCAAAGACCAACCATGTCCCCCAAAATTCTTCTTTGTTCCAGAATAAACAGATTCAGTTCTGTCAGTCTACCATTGTAGCAAAGTCCTTTAAGCACTGGGTTTAGTCTGGTTGTGCCTGTTTGCATGATAAGGCCATAGTTGTCATGCAGCTCACCTAAAAATAAACATCTAAATAACCTGCCCCTGCAGTGTTACTTACTGGAGCTTCGGGGCGTGCATGGGGTGCCTGGAGGAGGGCTGAGAGGGGTCGACAAGTTCAGCTGGGAGGAAGGTCCCTGAAACAAGGACAGGGTCATCCGCCGATCACCAAACTGCAGGCTCTTGGGGCGCTGTGGTCTCTCTGGGGGTGTCTACAGAAGGGAAATAACAATTACTATCAGCAGTTATTAATGTTGAAATGACCTACAGAGTAAAAGCATCCAGACTAGATACAAGTTTTACTAGATACATGTTGTTTGCTCCAATGTGTGTTTCTTTCAAAACTGCACATGTGATACCTACATAGTGATTAGAACTGGAATTACTTAATTAGCTAGAACCTCTTTAAGGAATGAAACAGGTCTTACACATACACTTTCTACACTTAGAGTAAGCGGCAGCACTCAGTGGTAGCAGAGAAAGGACAGCAGAACAAGGACACTGGCTGTGTTGCAACTGTTTATTACTGGCAGGCGAGCACTGCAGTGTTTTATGGATCGAGCTATATTGTTGTTTTTTTGGAACTTTATATTTCGGGTGTACAAAGCCCGGACTTTTGGCACTACATTTCCCAGCCAACTCTGACTCCCGCCAGCTGGCTAATTCTTCTCTTCTCTCTATGCTTACTGAGCGCCAGCATTCAGTGGCAGCAGAGGAAGGACACAACAACAAGGACTGGTTGTTTTGTGTCTGTTCTGTGGCTGCTTTGTGGTTGTATTGTGCACTGGACTTGAATACTGAAACATATTTTGTGTTTTTTTTTTTTTTTCTTTTTTAATAATTCAGTCGTTGCCAATTATTTTTGATTATTTTCTCCCCAATTTGAAATGGCCAATTATTTTTAGGCTCAGCTCACCGCTACCACCCCTGCGCTGACTCGGGAGGGCGAAGACGAACACACGCTGTCCTCCGAAGCGTGTGCCGTCAGCTGACCGCTTTTTTTCACACTGCGGACTCACCATGCAGCCACCCAAGAGCTGCAGCGTCGGAGGACAAAGCAGCTCTCGGGCACCTTACAGGCAAGCCCGCAGGCGCCCGGCCAGACCATAGGGGTCGCTGGTGCGCGGTGAGCCGAGGTCACCCTGGCCGACCTAACCCTCCCTCCACCCAGGCGGCACGCGGCCAATTGAGCTTATATAATAAGAACAAAAGAACATTCAAGGAGGAAGTAAAATGTCTCAGAGATACAAATGGCAACATCATAGATGAAGGGCAAATATATATTAAATGATTACTTTTCACAGGTTTTTGCAAAGGAGGACACAGACAACATGCCCCACATGGTGACCTGTTCCAATCCAATTTTAAATAACTTTAGCATAACAGAGGCAGAAGTGTTAAAGGGACTAGGAGCTCTTAAAATAAACAAATCCCCTGGGCCGGATGAGATCCTCCCAATAGTAATCAAAGAAATGAAAGAAGTGCATCTTAAAATTTTGTAAAAAGTGACGCATGTATTAAAATCGAGTACACAAACAACCGCGCAACTGACTGCTCAAGAGAAAATGTTACTGCCCAATCTTGAATCATCCATGACATACAGGCAGCCATTTTCAAAGAAGTGTCATTAGTGTCAGATGAGATCCTCCCAATAGTACTCCAACAAAGAAGTTATTACAAACCACTAACTAAGACCATGCAACAGTCTCTTGAGACAGGGGTTGTACCAACAGACTGGAGAACTGCAAACGTAATACCGATCCACAAAAAGGGAGACAAAACCGAATCAGGTAACTACAGACCAATAAGCCTGTCTTCTATTATATGTAAACTTATGGAAACTATAATAAGATCCAAAATGGTAAATGATCTACAGTGTCGTGAAAGTATTTGCCTCCTGTCTGATTTTCTGCATTTTTGCATATTTTTGACACTGAATGTTCAACCAAAACCTAATATTAGATAAAAGGGAAAGTGAGTTAACAAATAAACACAAAAATGTGATACATATTTCATTTATTTATTAAAGAAAGTTATGCAACACCCAATGTCCCCGTGTGAAAAAGTAATCGCCCCCTTAGACTCAATAACTGGTTACTCCACCTTTAGCAGCAATAACTGCAACCAAATGCTTCCTGTAATTATTGATTAGTCTCTCACAGCGCTGTGGAGGAATTTTGGCCCACTCCTTCATGCAGAACTGCTTCAACTCAGTGACATTTGTGGGTTTTCGAGCATGAACGTTTCAGGTCCTGCCACAACATCTCAATGGGGTTTAGGTCTGGACTTTGACTAGGCCATTCCAAAACTTTAAATTTCTTGTTCTTCAACCATTCTGATGTAGACTTTCTTGTGTGTTTCGGATCATTGTCTTTCTGCATGACCCAGCCAGCTGCGCATCTGCTTCAGTTCACGGACAGATGGTCTGACATTCTCCTATAGAATTCTCTTATACAGAGCAGAATTCATTGTTCCTTCAATGATGGCAAGGCATCCAGGTCCTGATGCAGCAAAGCATCCCCAAACCATGACACTACCAACACCATGCTTGACCGTTGGTAGGAGGTTCTTACTGTGGAATGCAGTGTTTGGTTTTCACCAGACATAACAGGGGCCCATGTCGGCCAAAAAGTTCCACTTTTGACTCATCTGTCCATAGAACATTGTTCCAGAACTCTTGAGGATCATCCAGGTGCTTTTTGGCAAACCTGAGAAGAGCATTCATGTTCTTCTTAGAGAACAATGGTTTCCGCCTTGCCACTCTGCCATGAATCCCATTTTTGCCCAGTGTCTTTCTGATGGTGGAGTCATGAACACTGACCTTAGCCGAGGCGAGAGAGGCCTGCAGATCCCTGGATGTTGTTCTAGGGTTCTTTGTGACTTCCTGGACGATTTTACACCTTGCTCTTGGAGAGATTTTGGCAGGACGGCCACTCCTGGGAAGATTCACTACTGTCCCAAACTTTCTCCATTTGGACAATATGACTCTGACTGTGGTTCGGTGGAGCCCCAGAGCCCTAGAAATGGCTTTGTAACCCTTTCCAGACTGATAGGCATCAACAACATTTTTTCCAGGGGTCTTCATGAATTTATTTTGTTAGTGGCATGATGTGCCTCTAGAACCTGTGTGCTGACAACACTCTGATGGTAAGGGCCAAAGTTAGTCAGATTTATATTGGGCAGGGCTGGCCCAAATGGTTGTTAACCAAAGTACTCAAATAGCTGACCCTAATTATCCCTTTAATTGGGTTGAGTTAACTAGGGGGGGCGATAATTTTTTCACACCTGAAGATTGCATGTTTGATTACCTAGCACACCAAACAAATGAAAGAAGCACCAAACTTTGAAAAAAGGCCAATAAAATGCTTGTATATATAGTGAAAAGTGTTGAATTTAAATCAAGGGTAAGTAATGATAAAACTTTACAATGCATTAGTAAGACCTCATCTAGAAGATTGTGTTCAGTTCTGGTCACTTCGCTACAAAAAGGATATTGCTGCCCTAGAAAGATTGAAAAGCAGAGCGACCAGAATTATCCCGGGTTTAAAAGGCATGTCATATGTCAGTCTTGAACAAAGAAGACTATGCGGAGATCTGATTCAAGCATTCAAAATTCTAAAAGGTTTTGACAATGTCGACCCAGGGGACTTTTTTGACCTGAAAAAAGAAAAAACAACCACCAGGGGTCACAAATGGAGATTAGATAAAGGGGTATTCAGAACAGAAAATAGGAGGCTGTGGCAGAGCAGAGCTCTGCCCTTAGAAATACTAGCAGGGAAGGGGTTAAATTCTCCTCCCTGCCCAGATTGATTGCTTCAGGTGGGAGCAATCAGTCAATTAATTATTCAATTATAGACTTAGCCACCTGGCATAAAAGGAGGCCTCAGTCTCCCAGTTGGGAGGAGAGTTCTAGAAGGAGAAGCAAGAGTGTTTTTGTGTGTGCTGTTTTGGTAATCCAGTGAAGGCAACGCCCAGCCTGGAAACCTTTATTTTCGTAAGTTTTGCTTTTTGCTTTGTGTTTATTTTATGTTTAAAACCTTTTTGTTTGGCCCTTGTGCCGGTTTATTTTGTATTTGTGTTTATTAAAAACTTTATTTTTGAACTTAAAACTGTCTCCGAGTCTCAAACCTTGGTCAATCCTGTCACAGTTGGTGTCAGCAGTGGGATAGCGCCACCTGGAGGCTCAGAGCAGTAATTTTTTTTTTTTCTCTTTCTTTTTTGGGAGTTTTTTTTTGGAAACTTTATTTAAATGGGGAAGAAGAGCAGACAGCGGCAAAGGCAGGAGATGCAGCAGCCGAAGAAATGTAAGCTGCTGCAACAACAGCCACCCCAGCTGGAGGACCCAGCCAGCCTTTTTCCCTGGTGCTCTTGGTGCGGGAAGGTGGATCATCAGTGGATGTCCTGTCCAGATGGGCCACCAGCTGACCGGTGTGGGCGCTGTGAGGTGGATGGCCACAACTGGGCAGGATGCCCCCACAATCGGGACCAGGAGCAGCTGCAAACCCCGTCCTCGGCAGCCACCCCACCACTTCCAACATCACCGCCTTCACCACGCGATAATTTTTTCACACCTGAAGATTGCATGTTTGATTACCTAGCACACCAAACAAATGAAAGAAGCACCAAACTTTGAAAAAAGGCCAATAAAATGCTTGTATATATAGTGAAAAGTGTTGAATTTAAATCAAGGGTAAGTAATGATATGGGGGGAGGTGGGAAAAGTGGGAGGAACAGCATCACCCGGCGTCCTTCACAGAGCTGGCCCTGATGGTCGTTAATTACCTGGCGATAGATATGGGAGATGCCCCAGTTATTCCAATAAAGAAGGTGGAGTTGTCGTCCCGAGAGCCAGAGAGGGGTGAGCCGCCGTCCCGAGAGCCAGAAGGGGAGGTGCCGCCGTCCCGAGAGCCAGAAGGGGAGGAGCCGCCGTCCCGAGAGCCAGAAGGGGAGGAGCCGCCGTCCCGAGAGCCAGAAGGGGAGGAGCCGCCGTCCCGAGAGCCAGAAGGGGAGGAGCCGCCGTCCCGAGAGCCAGAAGGGGAGGAGCCGCCGTCCCGAGAGCCAGAAGGGGAGGAGCCGCCGTCCCGAGAGCCAGAAGGGGAGGAGCCGCCGTCCCGAGAGCCAGAAGGGGAGGAGCCGCCGTCCCGAGAGCCAGAAGGGGAGGAGCCGCCGTCCCGAGAGCCAGAATGGGGGCCGCTGCCGTCGCCCAGAGAGGGGGAGCCGCTGCCGTCGCCCAGAGAGGGGGAGCCCGAACGTCCACAGCCCGAGAGGGAGGAGCCCGAACGTCCACAGCCCGAGAGGGAGGAGCCCGAACGTCCACAGCCCGAGAGGGAGGAGCCCGAACGTCCACAGCCCGAGAGGGAGGAGCCCGAACGTCCACAGCCCGAGGGGGAGGAGCCCGAGCGGGAGGAGTCGGTGCGTCCACGGCCCGAGCGGGAGGAGTCGGTGTGTCCACGGCCCGAGCGGGAGGAGTCGGTGCGTCCACGGCCCGAGCGGGAGGAGTCGGTGCGTCCACGGCCCGAGCGGGAGGAGTCGGTGCGTCCACGGCCCGAGCGGGAGGAGTCGGTGCGTCCACGGCCCGAGCGGGAGGAGTCGGTGCGTCCACGGCCCGAGAAAGGGAAGCCCACAGGCCCAGGGCTGAAGGGACCCGCAGGGGAAGAATATAGGCTGTTCCCACCTCCACCACCAGCAGAGGGGGAACAGCTGGAGCTGTCTCCCTCCACCGCCAGCAGAGGGGGAACAGCCGGAGCTGTCTCTCCCTCCACCGCCAGCAGAGGGAGACGAGCCGTTGTTCCCGCCTCCGCCAGCAGAGGGAGACGAGCCGTTGTTCCCGCCTCCGCCAGCAGAGGGAGACGAGCCGTTGTTTCCGCCTCCGCCAGCAGAGGGAGACGAGTTGCTGTTCCTGCCTCCGCCAGCAGAGGGAGACGAGCCGTTGTTCCCGCCTCCGCCACTAGAGGGAGACGGGCCGCCGTTCCCGCCTCCTCCAGCAGAGGGAGACGAGCCGTTGTTCCCGCCTCCGCCAGCAGAGGGAGACGAGCCGCCGTTCCCGCCTCCGCCAGCAGAGGGAGACGAGCCGCCGTTCCCGCCTCCGCCAGCAGAGGGAGACGAGCCGCCGTTCCCGCCTCCGCCAGCAGAGGGAGACGAGCCGCCGTTCCCGCCTCCGCCAGCAGAGGGAGTCGGGCCGCCGTTCCCGCCTCCGCCACCAGAGGGAGTCGGGCCGCCGTTCCCGCCTCCGCCACCAGAGGGAGTCGGGCCGCCGTTCCCGCCTCCGCCACCAGAGGGAGTCGGGCCGCCGTTCCCGCCTCCGCCACCAGAGGGAGTCGGGCCGCCGTTCCCGCCTCCGCCACCAGAGGGAGACGGGATGCCGTTCCTGCCTCCGCTACCAGAGGGAGACGTTCCAGGTTCCCTACCAGCGTTCATGGGCTTTGAAGGTCCGGGGCCCCCACTATTGAAGAAAGCTTGGGGGATCCGGCATCAACCCCGCCCACCACCGCCCGTTGAAATAGCCCACCCAAGGGACATAAGGGGACTCTTGGGGGGAGGGCTTGGGAGGGGGGGGAGTTTGGCCGATTGCGGCCTCTGTACTTTGTACGTGGAGGGAGGTGTGTGGCAGAGCAGAGCTCTGCCCTTAGAAATACTAGCAGGGAAGGGGTTAAATTCTCCTCCCTGCCCAGATTGATTGCTTCAGGTGGGAGCAATCAGTCAATTAATTATTCAATTATAGACTTAGCCACCTGGCATAAAAGGAGGCCTCAGCCTCCCAGTTGGGAGGAGAGTTCTAGAAGGAGAAGCAAGAGTGTTTTTGTGTGTGCAGTTTTTGGTAATCCAGTGAAGGCAACGCCCAGCCTGGAAACCTTTATTTTCGTAAGTTTTGCTTTTTGCTTTGTGTTTATTTTATGTTTAAAACCTTTTTGTTTGGCCCTTGTGCCTATTTATTTTGTATTTGTGTTTATTAAAAACTTTATTTTTGAACTTAAAACTGTCTCTGAGTCTCAAACCTCGGTCAATCCTGTCACAGAGGCATTTTTTTACACAGAGAAATGTGAGGGTCTGGAACCAGTTCCCCAGTAATGTTGTAGCTGACTCCCTGAGATCCTTCAAGAAACTGCTTGATGAGATTCTGGGATCAATAAGCTACTAACAACCAAACGAGCAAGATGGGCTGAATGTCCTCCTCTTGTTTGCAACTTTTCTTATGTTATGTTCTAAATCGGGTTTTCACTGGTATTGTTTTGTACTGAAACATTGTAAAGGCTTATTTGAGTGCTCTGGTAGAAAGGACTAGTATAAAGGTGGAATTTGATAATTTTTCTTTTTCTGGTTATAAAGATTGTATTTGGGAATTGCTTAGAACTTCCTGCCAAGGCTTTTCCTTATTCTGTTCTTTGATTTCTGTATGCTGCTGATTAACTGTGAACCACACATATTTTAATTGTGTTGCTTGTACATGCAATTGTCTTTTTATTGTTTTCCAGGACCACCTTGTAAACAAGGCCTCGGTCTTAATGTGTAAATCTCCTGGTTAAATAAACAAATAAATAAATAATGTGTGTGACCCAAAGTAATTGTGAGGAGCCCGAGTGTCTCTCTGTATCCCACTAATCTATATCTACAGTGCGAGTGCATTGTTGAGTTACCTCTCCGTCTGGCTCTCTCTCAGTCAGGACTTGGGATTTGCTGATGTTCCACTCTTTCCTGTTGAATCGGCTGATTCTGTTGTCACAGAAGGGCTCCTCTGCCCTGGACAGCACTGAGCCCCTGCGCTCGCTCACAGAGGCCAGCAGAGAACTGGGGAGAGACACAGGAGTGAGAACTTAGCGACTGATTACAAACAGAGGCTGACAGCAAAGACCTGAGATGTGTCTGAACATAACTGAGGGAAAACTAAGGCACAAGGGAATGATAAAAATAACAGACCTAAAAACACAACTAGTGGCGGCTCGTCAGAGGAAGCATTGCCTACTCGACAATTTTAAAATAAATAAGTTCTTATTTATTTATATGTAATATGCAACATTTATTTTACACGGAGGCAGC
The DNA here is from genome assembly GCF_902713425.1 of Acipenser ruthenus. NCBI lineage: Eukaryota > Metazoa > Chordata > Actinopteri > Acipenseriformes > Acipenseridae > Acipenser > Acipenser ruthenus. The sequence goes on along the minus strand of NC_081225.1, from coordinate 3,464,987 downwards.
CACACGATCCAAATTCTCCACTCAGTCACAGCTGTACGTTCCCTCTATAGTTTTGATTAGCATGTCTACTAGCCAATCATATTCTTCCATTTCTTCAGATAGCTAGCATGGAAAATGTGAGTAAAGCCGTCTAAAATAATAGCCAACGCTGGCATGCTTCCCATCCCCTTTTGTCTGCTTTAGCCAATTACTGGATATGTGCCATCCCAGTGAAAGGAAAGAGGCGGGGGTTGTAATGAAATACGTAGTACTAGCGAAAGTACTATACAAAACAAATACAGTAGTTTGATTTACTTAATTTTCAACAAAAAAAAAAAAAGATAATTAAAATGACGGTTTCTCTTCCCCCCCCCCCCCAATTACTTTTGGGAGGAGGTTTTCCATCACCCACCTTTGCTTCAAGAGATATAACAGTAATGTACCTTGCTCCAGAACTAAAGTTTGTCTGAATTGCTTCTGTTACATTAAATAGATGTTTCATATATCTCATTATTTTGTTGGCCATTTATTAAGTTTAGCAAATCCTCCTTTATTAATAATATTTTACATATAATATTTAATATTAATATAATGAATTAATATAATGGGGTGAATTAATTAGTTCTGGGGACACGAATGCATTAATACCCACTAAACTGGAGTTGGGGTTGCCCTTCGGAGCAGGGTTAGGGTTAAGGGGTCTGACTCGTAGGAGCAGGGTTAGGGTTAGGGGGTCTCACTCGTTGGAGCAGGGTCTCGAGGAGCGTTCTGAGGAAGTGGAGCAGCTAGAGACTCCGGAGGATGCCACGGAGATGGTGGAGAGCCTGCGCAGTGTCGACGACAGGATGTAGGGCATCACTATGGAGCCTGTACGGCTTTTCTTGCGCTCCGTCAGGGAGGAGGGCTGAGAGAAGAAAGTGACAATAGATGTAATTGTACCCTATGGTAAAACAACTCTCATTGTAAAGATCTCTTTTTTGGATATCACTTGTAAACAAAATTCCCACCTTATAGACCCTTGTATTAAATCAAAACAGCCATCTTCAAAGCTCAATGAGTTGTGATGTGACTTCTGCATGTATGAACATACAAGCACCTCTACAAACTCCTTCACCAGGATGCTTCCTCCATAGGGGACCATCATTCAGAACGTTTAGCAGGAACATCTACCAGCCCCATCCATAACTATTACACATTCAAGAGGGCTACATTTAGAGTACCAACAGACACTTAATAAAGCAGAGTTTCTTTGTGTATTTCTAACCCTACCGGCCCTCGGCTGAGAAGCAGCAGTGCGGTGCTCACCAGGGTAATGACTCCGTAGTGCTTCTCCACCTTCTCCTTCAGCTCCTGGAAGCAGGTGACCAGCCGGTTGTGGAGTGGTTTCAGCTGCTCCGTGGATTTCTCTCCGTGAATCTGAATCCCGTCCGCCAGCAACGGGATCTGACAGCAGACACACAGACAGAGTTTTATTGAATCTAACATTAAAGCCCCCGCCCATTGAAGCTTTGATTTGGTACTGTATATAAAATATGTATTTAGCTAAATCTGGACATTTTTTTTGTTAAATCTAGGAAAAAATATGCGCTTGGCACTCTATCCATGGAATCTGCCATTTCTGCTCTCTTCACTGCAGTTTCACTGACACTCTCCACTTCAAACATCATTTCTCCGGTTCTACAAGTCCTAGAGTGATAGTCAGCAGCTCATTTGAAAGTTAAGAACTTTGACTAATCAGCTGTCATTTATGTATTTATTAAAAAATTTCTATCCTTTAACAAAAAAAAAAAAAAGAGGATTTTCCAGAACTGCCTCTTAGGTCAGTTGCACCCCCCTAACAGACTCTCTGCGCCCCCCACTTTGCACACCACTTGTATAGATGATGTTATGCTGTTATAAGTTTGGTTGCTGTAGTGACCAGCCCCTGGTAATAGTACAGCAAGACACTGCCAAGCTGTTTTGTTCTCTAAGGCAATGCCAAGCACTATGAAGATCCAATATGAAGACCCAATAGAAATAATTCCAACATATTAGTTTTTATTAATCATGTGGAAAGCAGATTTATTTGTTCTATTTAAGTAATTTATTTTATTTGAGAACAACTTTAAAAAGTAAAGCGCATATGTAGCAGGGCGGAAGAGAGCCCTGTACATATATATATATTTTTTTTAGATCGGTGTCTCCCCTGTGCAGTGTATTTTGTATTTGTTTTGTTTTATTTATGTATTTGTGACGGCAAAGCGCCGCAGGGTTTGTTTGTTTATTTTAAAACGTGTTCTGGCAGAGGCGAGATTGGTGCTCATCCTCTGCCAGGAATAATTAATAAACTCGTGCAGAAGGTGGCCATCTCCCGAATTAATTAAGTGATTAATTTTGTTGCTAATCGGGAGATGGCCACGGTATAAAAAGCCTGCAGCTCTCTGCACTCGTGGTGGGTGTTAGAAGGAGAGAGTGAGCGAGAGGAGTGAGAGAAAAACAAAACGAAACTAAAACGTAAAGGATCAGTGACTTGCCCAGCCCGATCGTGTATTTTGTTTCTGTTTAAACCTTTTATTTTGCTCTGTGAGCAAGTCTTTTTGTGTTTAAATATTTTATTTATTTTTGTTATTTGTAACTAAAACGACGGCCAGCCGCGTCTTTCTTTTGAAACTGCAGTGCCTGGTGTCAGTGCTTTAGTTCCTGCTTCTGCCGTGACGTCACCGCCCAGCCACCCTGTCACAGCATATATTAAAGTAACTATAGCTAACACAACAATCCAATACATCTTACCCTTTTTGCACTTCCATGAATTACAAAGCTCTCAAATGTACAGTTTAAAGAAACACATGTTATAACAGATATGTATTTTCATTTTAAAACAGACTGATCTGCTACTACTAGGTTAAATATGTTCTCAGTTTGCTTGCTTGCCTTCCGGGAAGTCTGTTATCAATCAATCAATCTGTATTGCTTATATAGCACCTTTAGTGATAAAATCGCCTCAAAACGCTTTACATATAAAAATAACAAAAATGAATAACATACACAACAAATAAAAGATGAGAAAATACAAAATACCCCCTTAAATTACACACAGTAAAACAATCATCACTTAAAAAGCAGTGATAAAAATATAGAATAAAAAAAAACAAGTAGAAAAAAGGCTGATAAAATGTTCCCTTTAAAATGCATATGCTAAATATGTCTGTAATCTTAATTTAAAAGCATCAAGAGATGGTGCTCCCTTACAAATCGTGTCATCATTTCACAACTTTGGTGCTCTAAAGTTGAACGCTCTGCTGCCTTCTTTCTCTGTGTCCATGGAATACTGAGTTAAACTTCATCCTGTGATCTAAGAGAGGGACTAGGTACATATGAGGTCAGTAAATCTTTTAGATATAGGGGAGCAAGGCCATTTAAAGCAGTATCAGTTAGAAGCAGGACCTTCAAATCAATCTTATGCCGTACAGGAAGTCAATGTAAGGCTGCTAACACAGAGGTAATGTGTTCATAGTTATTTGTTCTAGTTAAACCCCTGGCAGCAGTATTTTGCACAAGCTGCAACTTAAAATACCAGATACTATAAAGGCATGCATCAGTTTCTCAGCATCCTGCAGCAATGCCTTACTTCCTTGGTCATTTCACCCCAGCAGTGTCTTCTGGGTCAAAGCATGTTACTGCTACCCGTTAAATACAGTTTCACTCAACATTCTCATAGATAATTTGAAAAGGGACTGGCTTTAGGAGCTCAGAGTGGTGCAGAATGGTCTTAATAATGAGAGAGTTGTTAGGTATTTCATGGGATGGCACAGTGTGCTTTGAAAAATCTAAATAATGACAAGGTCAAAGGAAGGGCAAAGGAAAGTGACTTTGCCCATAATACATATGTTTTTTTTTGTACTGTTCCGGGCTCAAGTGTGAGACTCAAACTAAAGACCATGCTGACAGCTCCCCATACTAGACTCCTTGCCCCCCCCCTTCCCCCCAGTTTGGAGAAGCTCCTGCGGTACCTGGATGGCAATGAGCTGCTTGAGGAGTTCAATACGCTCCTGGTCTCCTGGGTGATCCTGGAGGTACCTTTCTGTGAAGAACGCCTGGCAAACACAAAGAACACAAATAGGTAAGCAGGCATGATGCTTCATGATACCAAGTATGCTGGTAACATACAACCCCCACCAAAGCTGTAGAGCGAACAGTCAGAAAAGCTAAGTTTCATCTCTATGAATATAGAGAGAGGACAGGAAGAAGAATGGTAAAGATGGTAGATTTATCTTTGTAAGAACAAACAAGAGTTGATGTTTTGGCAGTATAATATACATACATAGTTTATATATAAATTTATTGCTAACTGGAGGTTTTTTCAACTGAAAGGAAAGTTTGTCCCTATTAAATGCAAAGTGCTGTATTATCTGTTTTCTTTCTTTTTATAAGAAATGATTCATCCAGATACATTCGGGATGGGGTGGCAGGTCTGCCATTCTGTTTATTGTGGGGTGGATAAATTTCACCTTTTTGTTCTGCTATTTTGGTCGTACCTTTCAGGTAATTTGGGTTTCCATGTAGTTTTCTTTAAGGGGGAGAAATTTGCCTTCCAAATGCAAATACACTCATTAATATACAAAATGGGAAGGTATATTCAAATGTGTCTTTCTGAGTTCCAATTTGCCCTTGCACGACTATTGCTATCATGCAGTTTTCTTAAACTGGGTTTCCACTAAGTTTTTAGGTTGTATTGAAGAAAAATGGTTTCACATATAAATAAAAAAAAAAAAAAACCTCGTACTGTATTGTTAGTTTTTCCTATTTGGTCAAAGAGCTTGCCAGGGCAATAGTTCTAGAAGAAAGTTGCGTGTCACAAGAGGATTTTAATTGCTGAAGTCCTGTGAGCATAATGTACGGTTTTCGGACATGTTTCCATGCAAAAAAAATAAAAAATTGGTCAATTTGCATGGCTTTTTAGTGTGAGAAGGCGATTTACCCACCCCTTTAAGCCGTACCATGGTTTGGCCACACACTTCCGGTAGCGTGAGGAACGCGTGTGTTATGTGTGCGCTACGTCACATTCTCACGACAATGGAGAGAGAATCTGGAGTTTCTAAACTGCATGGAAGCCCCGCCATTGAAATACTTGTGGTCATGTCACCAAGCCAAGTTTCAATCTATTGGTTTAATAACATACAATAACTGCAGTTGTCCTTATCAGTCTTTGCTTGTTTTGTTATCTGACACATCTTAAAGCTGCTGTAAGAAAAGTGGTGCTACAATCAGAATGTAATCCCCAGCCAGACTGACCTTCTCGTAGTTGGAGAAGCCGCCCATGACAGCAGGGTCCACAATGCCACTGAGCAGCATTGAGAGTGGATGGACAGGCAGGGAGCGATCGCAGGCCTGGTGCTGGACCAGGTTACTCAGCTTCTCATTGGTCAACTCCATGGTTTCGATGGCATTCTCCAGGGGGCTGATCTCCTCCTGACCACACAAACACATGTACACACAAAATCAGTTTGGCTGTGCAGTTTCTCACACCTTCCAGAATGTTTAAACAGAACATTTACATTTAAATACAGAAATCTTTAATCGTAGTAGCTCATACATAACTGTAAAATGCTCATTCATTATTCTAAGGTAACATTATAAGAAAAAAATTTATGTTGACAAAGGTTTCAGCTAGTGCCTTCTTATAATTTCTCCTCAGATTTCTCCTTAGAATCCCAGTAAAAGCTATTTCATTAAAACCGCTATGTGATGGGGTGTACATCCCTAGATTTAAATCTTGTATGTTATGTCCCTGGGAGGCTTCCGTAACCAGCAGCCATCTTGGATCAGACCGGACACTTGAGTTGATGTACAGCCAAAAAGGGTGCCAGTTTCCAGACAATTAGAAACCGGAGGAAACGGTTACAATGAGGAGCTGAGTAATATTCTATTCTGGTAGAAGACCAGCGGATAGGAGTGCGTGCTGTACAAGCTGAAGGCTAAAATAGTTTGAAAATATTCTTGTGACACATTCACTTTGATCTGTGCCTGCAACACTTGGAAGCATTACACAGTGCACTCCGTTTATAAGAATCACATCTGTCCTGGATGATTTGATACTTATTAGAGGTTGATTCTTAAAAGCAGACCGATATGATTACAATTAGCAAAAGCGTGCCTCTGTGCATCAGTAGTTTAAATACAGTATACAAATGTCAATGGTGCTCAATCACCAAGGACAATACATCAAAACAAGTCCTCCTGGGTAAGCAACTTATATGATCACGGTTATGTTTACTCAAGGCTGCAGAATCCTATTTTACTGCAGTATACTTGAGAAACGATCGTCTTGCGAGGGTGCCTAGTTTAACTGCCGTGCAGTGTTACGTGTAATGGCCTTTGAATTAAAATGACATTACAGTGCAGTATTTTACTGTCAGGACTAGCACTGCATTTAAGCATCTGTGGCTTACTTATTTTCTGTTGCGATGCAAATCTCAGTTTTTCACTGCCATGAGTTAGATAGGGAATGCAATGGTTTAGTTGGCCTTTTGTTTTCCTTTTTAAGAACATAAGAACATAAGAAAGTTTACAAACGAGAGGAGGCTATTCAGCCCATCTTGCTCGTTTGGTTGTTCATAGCTTATTGATCCCAGAATCTCATCAAGCAGCTTCTTGAAGGATCCCAGGGTGTCGGCTTCAACAACATTACTGGGGAGCTGGTTCCAGACCCTCACAATTCTCTGTGTAAAAAAGTGCCTCCTATTTTCTGTTCTGAATGCCCCTTTATCTAATCTCCATTTATGACCCCTGGTCCTTTTTTCTTTTTTCAAGTAAAAGAAGTCCCCCGGGTTGACATTGTCTATAACTTTTAGGATTTTGAATGTTTGAATCAGATCGCCGCGTAGTCTTCTTTGTTCAAGACTGAATAGATTCAATTCTTTTAGCCTGTCTGCATACGACATGCCTTTTAAACCTGGGATAATTCTCGTTGCTCTTCTTTGCACTCTTTCTAGAGCAGCAATATCCTTTTTGTAACGAGGTGACCAGAACTGAACACAATATTCTAGGTGAGGTCTTACTAATGCATTGTAGAGTTTTAACATTACTTCCCTTGATTTAAATTCAACACTTTATTTTTGTTCTGTGTGCTTGTAAATAAAGACTGTGTCGGAAGAGACTACACCTGAACATTGCTGACTCCTTTACTAATTATTTCTCAACTGTATAAAACCTGAAAAGCTCATTGCTATACCACATGCTGCAAAGGAAGCAATCATATCAGGTGTTTGGATTAGGGGGCGTAAATTCTGGTGGTAAATGAATACATATAACTAAAAAAAATTAACAAAATCATTGCATCCCTAGAGGCATAATGTAGGAGGAACGGCATTTCTAATGGAATAGTTTGTAAATAGAGATGTGTAAGAAACATTTTAAATGATCTGTACCATTGATATGACCACTGGTAAAAACAATGTGGCAGTGAAACGGTTAATGTTTACTTGACAACACATGTAGTACAACATTATTGAGAGAATCGTGGAAAGCTGTAAAGACTATATTAAAGTGAGTGGTCCGTGTCATTGATCTGGTCAGAGGTAAAACAGCAGCATGTCTCAAGCCTGTTCTCGTCTACAGCAGGGGGGCCAAGGTTCCAAGGTTGTCCCTTTCACTCCTGGTCTTTGTTCCAGTCATTCTGTAAATTGTTTAATTGAACCAATTAAACCTGCATCCAGACCCTGAAGTAGTTAATTAACTAATTTTACCTGTTAAACTTGGAGCGGAATGGCCCTCCAGGACCGTAATCGAACACCCCTGGACCACCCTTTCGGGTCATTCCGTGACAAATCAATCAACAGGTTATACCCTACCATGTCCCATTTACACCAGACTTGGTTCCTGGGGTTGTTTCAGGCAAACAATCTCAAACTTACATGTTTAAACTGATCAGGTCAAGGGGTCCAAAGTTCTAAAGAGGTCAAAATGAATGTTAACCAAATCACACAGCAAATCCAAAGGTATAAAAAATATATTTTAAAGAAAACAAAAGGAAGTTGCACCTTAAAAGTTTTGGGAAAAAAAAAAATTATCAGTGAGGAAAAAAAGCCAGCACCTTTATTCCAGATGAACATTTTCTTTTTTTGCAACAAAGGCCACACCATTCAGCGACCCCTTCTCTCTCTCCACGGTTTCTCAGTCTTTTTGAGATATTGATTCTGAAACTTGTAGCCTCAAGTAAGACTAAGCGAGACTAGGAATGTTGCCATGGGGTACCCAGCATTTGTCATCCTTCTCTGGCCAGCAATACTTTGATTTCCCAGCAGTCTTTTGCTTGACTGTTCCCCCAATACCAAAGAGCCTTTGCCACGTGAAGTTGCAAAATTATTCCATTCTGCATCCAAGTTGAAGTCCAGTTTATAGTGGCAGAGATTTATGAAATTTAACTGGTTTTTGTATTGGGCAGCACAACCATCACTGAAGTAATGCATTTTCCTCAGGTGGGGAAGTTTTTCCTTCACTTGGGGGAGGAGTTGGGATTGAAAGAATTCCTGGCACCTATTATACTCCACATCAATGGGAAGTTCTCAGATTTTGAATTGAGTGCAAAACTGTGATTAACATCTTCCATACTTTACTTCAGTACTATGATAGCAGTGCTAGTAACATCTCCACGTCACATAAACGTAATTGTTCACCTGCAATAAAAGGTGCTGACTTTTTACCCCACTGATGATGTGATTCATTTACTCATGTCAAATTACATTTTTGTTACATGAAGATTATTCATGTTCCTTGAAAGGGGGGGGGGGGTTAAAGCAAAACAAAAATACTACCTTCACGAAAGTTTGCACAGTTGAAGCCTAGACCTTGACCTTTTCTTGGTATTTTTTTATTTTTGTGGTCAAACACTGGGTTAAGGTGAACGTTTGTTTTCTTTTTTGGATTTGCCATGCAATTTCCAATAAAATGACACCTCCCACAAGTCGCACAAACCGTTTTTGAGTAAAAGGTGGTTAATGGGGGGGGGGGGGGGGGTTTGCCGATCAACCACATTTTGACCGCTCTATAACTTCTGACCCCTTGACCTGATCAGTATAAAAATGTTAATTTGAGCTTGTTTGCCTGGAACATCCCGAAGAACCACATTTAATGTAAATCAGAGACAGTAGGGTTTAAAAACTTTTTGGGGGTGATTTGTCATGACCTCCCCATTCCCATCCAATCGCTCACCTGAGACTGCCTGTAAAAGGTACATTACTTTCATTTGTCAGATTCCAACACAAATTTGAACGTGCTTATTCCTTACAATGGAGACTGATTTGACTTCAAACCACTTTAGGATCCCTGGAAACTTGTAGGCTGTGAGGTACGAGGTTCTCTCAATCCACATGGTCTGCAGGGAAAACAAAGAAAGCAGCCGGTCAGCAGAGAGGGCAATGTGTTACATACATCTCTTCAACAGAATCCTTACGTAGATGACTGCAGGTGTGGGTGAATACAGCAAAACATTATGTTATTATAACAATCCAGGTTCCCTAAAATAGAAATGTAACCATTACCGAAGAGGTATTTACCTCCTAAAGACCCGGAAATCTGAATAAGATATATCAAAAGCTGCTCACGAGCCTGTGACAGAGTCATGGCCCGCCCCCGAGGGCACAAAGGGACAACGCACACAGATCTCGGCGTCATTTTCATATTATCATCAGGATTATGATAATAACCTAACGTTCCCTTTCAAGTACGAAATGTAACCATTACCAAATGGGTCAGTATACCCAAGCCGTCGCAAGGGCTAGATTGCCAATGGACCGGAATGCTACAAGGCTAAGCCGAGGCTGCCTTTTGCGTTACAATTCGGAACCCCAGTAACAAGTAGCTAGGGCTAAAAAAATTGAGGGAGAACTCGCCTCTATGCTTCTAGTCCTTAGAACCTGGTGAAGGTATAAGGAGTAGCCCACACCGCTGCACTGCAAATGTCCTTGACAGATGCACCCTGGAATAAAGCCCACAAAGTTGCCATGCCCCTGGTGGAATGGGCAGTGAGCTTCTCTAGAGGGGGCAAGTTGGCCAGCTTATAGGCAGCTGGGCCTGTGGCAGCAAACTCCTAGGGCTGCTGCTTGGCTTGTGACTTGGCCTGAGGCTTTTGTCCCTGCGCTGGCTGGCGGAACCTATTAAAGCCTCCACAGCCCGGTTCTGAACAACACCTCTGGCAGCGGGTGCAGGCTTTGAGGCTGCTGGGGCCTTGGGCGCCAGTTTGCTGCTGGTTTGGGCACTGGAGGTGTTCACTTGGGCAGCAGGCAAACCAGCTCCTTCATGGATTCCTGCACATGGTGAGAGCGCTGCAGTATCTCGTCCACCGCGGGACCAAACGTATGCCCGGGTGTAACAGGGGCATCCAACAGCGGAGCTTTGTCTCCTTCAGGCACGTGTGCCTGGGAAAGCCAAAGCTGTCTATGTGCAGCTACCAGCACAGCCAGGTTCTTGCCTACAGCCTGCCCGTTCAGTTTTGATACACGGAGCAGGTTCTTGTAACCAGACGCAGCTCATCTGGCTGTTCTGGTGAGGGCTTGTGACTGTTAGAGAGGGACCTCAGCAACTAGGGCTGGTAGGCTACCAGAATACTATTATAGTTGCCCTAAGACTCGAGTAGATTTATAAGCAGGTTTTGCTATTGACCATACAGAGGCCCTTTTACCTATGCACAAATCGGGTTGGATGTACAGGAATGGATACCACAAAACAAACAAATGCATTCAACCATTTATTTACAATTTATTTTTTCAGATACCTTAACCATATGAAAGGAAATTGTGTGGCATTTAATTTGATATAGTGATCTTGCTTCTAAGCTTAAAACATAGCAACTACAAAGGAAAACAGTCCAAGTAATGCAACTGAGATTAAATTAAACCATTGCATACTCACACATATAGGCTCCAGTTCAAAATCAATAAACTCAACCTAATTTGCTTATTACAGAAAGAAAAGTATCATGAAAGGATACGACTTCAGCATAATAATGCGTGTTACAAAATACCATTAAGTAATTTTCATTATTTTCTGATAAAAAAGGGTTGTTCACTAATGTGCTTAAAAAAACAGTGAAAATATTTCACAAAGAACACATTGCACCATAAACCGTTTAACCACTTATATTCAGCACAATAAAATCACAGTTGTTTATCAAAATAAAATCATCAGTGTAGTTAAAATGCGCAAACGTACAGTAATACTAGAGGTCAATTGTATTTTGAATAACCCTACTAATGTAAAAGGCTGGTACTGTAGCTGCTGTTTTATAATCGCATGCAAAATACCCCAGCAGCGCAAACAAACACTTTTTTTTTTTTTACCAGTGTAATAATTGCTATGTTCACCCACTATGACAAAATCCACAGAACGCTTCTTAAAAATTCTTGAAAACAATACAGTTCTGTCCTCAACCTCCTTTTGTCTGCCCATTTTCATTTCTGCGAATGTATTCATTAAAAAAAGCAAAACGTTTTTAACAAAACTAACTCTAAAACATCTACCCAGGATGTAAATCCTGATGTATTAAATTAATCAAACACGTCTAGAGCTGATTAACTCAATTCGCGAATTCTGGCAAACAAAGATGACTGTGCAACAGCTTAATTGATCATCTGCACTGTGTGCTATAGTGCCAGTGGCTGTAGAGTATGGGAATGTTAAAAACATAAATACAATTATTAAAGCTCCAGAGGGTTGTTTCTGTGTTCATTTTTGGTACAGTGCATTATTAAGTAAAATTTTGTGTACAAAACATATTCTTTTAAGTTTCTAAGCTTGTAAATGAGTTTGGATTGCTTGGAACAGCAACTTTTCTTCTTCCTCGGGGGAGAAGGAGAGGCAGAGGAAGATGGCAAGACCGTGAAGACAGCTTCCTGTGTGAGCTACTTTCCCAGTCTCCCTTGGCACAGAGCCATAGGGTGAGGCGCAGCCACCTCTACCAGTGGGTGATGGGGAAGAGCGCTGTGCAGGAGTGAGGGATGCAGAGCGCTCTGTAGAGCTGAGGGAGAAAGGTTTTTCCAGCGTACGCTTGGAGAAAGATGCACAAAACTCACAGAAACTGTGGTTCTTCAGTGCCTCCTTGCCATGCTCAGGCCCCAGGCAGGAAGAGCATCTGCCGCGCTTGTCCTCAACCGGCAGACTGCAGTGTACAGTATACAGTATACAGATGTACGAGTGCAGCCTCAATCTGCTTCTAGACCGCAACTGGGAGGGTCAAGACCCGAACAAGACAGGTTTGGTGCCGGACCGGGGCATAAGCACCAGGTTGGTACGGTACCGGGTCGGTAACAGTTTGGTGACTGTAGCACCGGGTAGGTACGGTATCTGGTTGAAACCGGGACAGTACAGTATGGTACCGGGACGGCACCGGTGCGTTAACCTCGGGTCGGGAACAGAGCAGGTCGGTGCCTTCGATACCGGTATAGTACAGGTCCACCAGTTCACAGTTCCCGTGGATAGCAATGTACAGGGATGCCCACCTGTATAAGCCACTAGCAAAACCACTCAGTCAGTACCAACACGAGACTGAGGGAAGCCTGCTTGTTAGAGGTACTAACAGCCTTCGAAATGGTAATGCAAAAGCAGTCACCAAAACGGCAGCAAGATACTGTGGGAGAGACTGCAAGCAATCTCAACCGAAACATGTATCTTGGTCCAGTGAAGTGCTGCATAAATTCACAAAATAAAGAGAATTTAATCCATCCGGAGCTATGCAGCCTGGGGGGAGAGCACAGTCAGTCGACTTATGTTGCTTGATCCCTGGGAAGGAGCAATTCAAGCCGCTGGCTTCACGTGGAGCACAAGGCCACTGGGAGACGAAACAAACAACAGGCTGTAGTGCACAATATATGAGTAAATTAAGTGTACAACACAATAATTTGCGAAAAATTATACAGTCATAAGCAACAAGTACTTATCTGATACCAGGCTCTCCTGTCGGGTCAGTCTTGCAAGGAAAAATGGCACTGAGATCTGTGTGCACTGTACCTTTGTGCCCTCGGGGGCGGGGCCATGACTGCATCACAGTCTCGGTGAGCAGCTTTGATATATCTTATTCAGGTTTCCGGGTCTTTAGGAGGTAAATACCCATTTGGTAAAGGTTACATTTCATACTTGAATGGGAACCTGTGTGAACAGTGACTGGCTCTATCCAATCAGTAAATCCAAGAACAGATATTGTTTTTTTTCTTAATGCAAGTCAATGACATTTTGCTAAACTGACATAAAAATGGAAGATACTACTTAATTCAGTGTTCACTGGGAACCACTGTATTGATAGATCTGCTGGGTTCAGAACTCAACATACAGAAATGAGCAAGTTTTTTTTGTGTGATGGAATAGTGTTACTGAACAGGCTGTAAAACACAACATTACTTTCCCTAGTTTCCTGCTTTTGTTGTAGGTATTCTTGCAATATCTTTTTCAACATAATTGTGAATTGTTTAATATTTTTTATTTTCGTTTCACGTCGGTTATGCTTCAGGTTTTCCCAGCAAAATGCCTTCTACATTCATAACATCGGCTCTTAAAATCAAACCTCAAATCAGAAACACTTCATTGGTTCCCGACTCCTCTCCCAAAGTTCAGCAGTTTGATTGGTTCATCTGTCTTTATGACAAGAGATACGGTAATAACAATATATATATAAAAAAATAGCAATTATATTGAAAAAGATACTGCAAGAATATTTACTACAAAACAGGAAACTAGGGAAAGTAATGTGTTTTGCTTTAAACCCTACAGCCTGTTCAGTAACACTTTAAGGGCCATATTCATAAAGAATTTAGCACCATAAGTTACCCCTTTTTCTGTAGAACGAGGTAAATGCTTTGTGAAAACGTCCCTAAAACGACAGGTAGTGGACAAAAAATGGAAACCCCAATGTAAAGTCACTTAATAGGGCGTTGGGCCACTATGGTATCCTGCTATGTGGAGAGCTCAGCAGACCGTTTTTGATGAAACTGGCTGCTCGCGCCCCAGGTTGAAATTTGCAGTCAATTGATCTGCAGTTGCTCGTCTGTTTTGCCTTGCACTTTGAATTAATGCACGGATATCACGATCCTGGAGTATGCGCTTCCGCCCACTGTTGCCCTTTGCTGATGATGTCTTTCCCTCGGAGTTCCATGCCAACATCACCTTAGCATCATCACCGTTCGTGAAACATCAGCAAGTTGAGCTGTCTTGGTCACTGAAGCTCCTGCCAAACGCACCCCAACAATAACCCCTCTTTCAACTGAGGTCTCCTCTTGCAGTCATGCTAGCCATAGTTATAAGCAACCAGGAACCTGTACAGCATTTTTATACATGACCCTAAATATGCTTGGATGTTATTTGCTTAATTAACGCATGAGCCACACCTGTGTCGAAGCCCTTGCTTTCAATATACTTGGTGTCCCTCATTTACTCAGGTGTTTCCATTTTTTTTGTCCACTACCTGTATATTACTGTATTACTTCAGTCAACTTCATTGCAAGTAAGACGCAAATTAACAACTGAAGTTTGAATGAACACATCAAGCTTCAACGCCCAACAGAAAACGGCACTAGTTATTAGGAGGTTGATATAGACTAGTTGTGTGTGTTTATACGCAAAATATGTCACAGAGGTTAAAAGATATTGCTAAAGTATGGTCATCTGATATATAATGTGTGAGTGTGCCTGTATACTCAATGGATGTTTTTTTACTTTGATTATGTATGCAGGAACAGAATCTCAAAGTGTGGAGAAAGGCACAAAATGAGTCATTGCAATTTGATTCATGAAGCAGGATGGCAGCATTGCTCTTTTTAGACTCACTGCAAACTCGTTGTCCGGGTCCTTCTCTCCTTTCCTGAAGGCTCTCGAGTACTGGAACTGCTGCACCTCGTTGGCCCTGTAATAGCTGAAATCACCAGCTTAGTCAGAACCTCCGTAAAACCACAGGGAGGAAGTCAGTGTGGTTCTGAGTCGTTCTAACTAGTCAGGATGAGATTCCAATACCATTCATCACAGTTTCTGTTCAGTCAATCAAACGCCCCCTGCTAACATGCTTGTACCATGTATTTATTATTACCATGATTAGCTGTGGGTATTTTACTGTTACTATGTTGTAGTCTCCAGTGATTCAACATGTTTGCCTGCGCTTTACCATGTTTTCATTTTGATGAGCCTATAAATTCAATTGTTATACTAAAAGATTGAATTTGAATTCAAGTAATGAATTCAAGGTGTGATACTGTGAAACGGTTCATGTCGCCAGGGACAGATTATGGTGATATTGTTTGCCAGTCAGTTCTAACTTTCACTTTACAAAAGTCACTCCTGTTAATGTCACAGTCCTCTTATTATCACCACATTGAAATGTCCCTGACAGAATATAATGGGAGTCAATCAGGACAGCTCCAGCTCATAAGATCACTTTGGTTAGAATCACACTCTGCTTAATATTACTAACATTTAAGTGTGATTCATCACGTTCTGCCTGTCAAAAATACATATTGGTGTTTGTTTGAACTTCTATATGACTTTAAATAGTTGTGTAGCCACCAGACAGCTCTAGAAGTAAAAACACTGCCTGCTTCCTGAAATTACACCAGCCTCTTCACCCAACCTTACACAACTGCTTTCTACTCCACTTCATATCATTTCGGGTAAAAAGCACAACATTAGAAGGTTCATATGCAAGTAAGTTGCTGTATAAATAAAATACAGTAGAAACACACAGCCCACAGAATGACATAGAACTCCTGATGAAGTCAACAATTTTTGCTCAATCCCTTTCAAGTGATATTAAAAGGGTTGTACATAACTGAGTTTAATTCTGAAACCCAGGGCTGGGTGCAGGACGAGTGTGACCATGCAGTTATTTAGTTAGGATCTGCATGCCCAGTAGGGATAATATGCTGCTTCCTTCTACACCAATCTAACTCCATTCTGCTTTGCTTCTGATCACATACAAATGCAGAGA
Organism: Acipenser ruthenus; assembly: GCF_902713425.1. Taxonomy (NCBI): domain Eukaryota; kingdom Metazoa; phylum Chordata; class Actinopteri; order Acipenseriformes; family Acipenseridae; genus Acipenser; species Acipenser ruthenus. The sequence continues at coordinate 3,449,068 of NC_081225.1, read as the reverse complement.
CAGATTTAACCTGGAGCATCCTACCCTCCAATGCCCTATTCATTACTCTTCCTTCCCCACCGATATCCCCAGTAATGGTACAGAGGTGCTTTACTGTAGTATCTGCTCCGGGACCGGCTTGTCCTTGTATCGAGGAGGCAGGTTCATCACCGGCTTCACAGTGAAACACTGGATGTCTGGGACACAGGGTTAAGGACAGGGCTTAATGATAGTCAATATGGGCAGGGTTCAGCAAGACTGGAAGCAGCATACAAGTTAAACATGTGCTTTCACTGAAGAAATAGACATGCACTATGCTTCTATATTACACTCAGGACTTACCTGCTCCACAACTCTGATTAACCTACTCTGTGTGTTTCCAATTCAAGCTAAGCAGTCATCCGAACCTAATGAAAGTACAGCAGCTTGGACTATGCTGCATTTACAAACATGAACAAGACTGATTGTTTAAAATGAGTGTCACAATACAGGTAAAGGTGGTGTACAGAACATCTCAAACAAAATAGATTAAAATGAAGTTACTGCTACTACACCACCTTATTTATTTGCTTTTTCGTAGCTGCTATAAATGATACTGGAACCGGCAATGTAATGTTGTGGCGCTTGCTATCCAAGATCCCTTCATAAATTTGACAATTTATATTTACATATAAATAGTTATAGTTACATATAATTAGAAACCACAAACAAAGGATCACCAATAACATTTTAATTGTTAAAATTATATATCAAATATATGACGACAATCAGTTTTTTCTATCAAATAGGTTTATATTTAAAACGACCATAAATGACACACATATATATATATAGATAGATAGATACATAGATAGATAGATAGTGAGAGTGTTGTCCTAGGGAAAAAAAGGACTACATCTCCCAGAAGGTCACAGGCTGAAAAGCCTTCATTAATTGTTTTATTAGTGATTATCCCCTGCACCTGGTGATTATTGTAAAATTGGAGCCAGCTGCAGGGTATAAAAGAAAAGCAGCCAGTCTGTTCGGGGCTGCTGTGTGGAGCACCCACTTGTTAGCGTGCACAAGCATAGGAAAAATAAAGGTAGTGTAAACCTGTGTGGTTTTGTTTTGTTTGTACGTTTTGTATTACAGGTAAACAGCTTAGCTGTCCTGTTTGATAGTTAAGTTCTGGTTCTGTGTTTTAGTTAAGTGCTCAAAAAAGAGCTAGGTGTTTGTTTTGGTTATTTTGTGTTTATTAAAAATAGCGCGTCTGCGCTTTAAAAAACTCAATTTCTGTGTCCTGGGTCTGTTTTAAAGGGGCAACGAACCCGAGTGGGTGCGGTTTTATTACATATGGTAGTCGGTTTGCCTTGGCCGACCCACTTCCTCAGTGGCGCTGGGAGTGGTCGTAGGTGCCGGTCCATGACCAGTAGTTCGACCACCTTGTCAGGACTATTAAGCTCGGGTTTGAGCCATCGGATTGCAAGGTGAATTAGGTCGAACATCTGAGACTGGGGTGGAACTCCCGGGACATAAGACCAGGCATGATATTTGTGTGCCCTTACTGCTTGAGTAACCCCGGCCCCAGCTAAAATCTCCCCCTTTAGGGATGGATAACTCTCTGCCGTTTCAGGTGCCAGGTCGTGGTAGGCCTTCTGAGCTTCTCCCAGTAGAAATGGGGCCAGAATGCCCGCCCATTTCTGCCGGCCATCCCTCCCGGGTGGCCGTCCGTTCAAACGTGAGTAAGAAGGCCTCCACATCATCCTCCTTGGTCATCTTCTGTAGTACGTGGTTGGGTCGGATACTGCTGGTGACATTGGTAGGAGGTCCGGTTGGAGCCAGGCTTTCCAGTCTCGCTTTCAGGGTGGCCATCTCCTTTTTGGCTACCTCCAACTGGTGGGCGTGTATCCTATTGGTTTCCTGTTGGACTCTTGTGTTCTCCTGCTGGGCAGCTGTGGCAGGGCATCCACATTCATCATTATTTATCCGAGCTGGGTCCGACGGATTTCCACGATCGGTCGAGATCCCACCACTACCACCATATGTAATAAAACTGCACCCACTCGGGTTCGTTGCCCCTTTAAAACAGACCCAGGACACAGAAATTGAGTTTTTTAAAGTGCAGATGCGCTATTTTTAATAAACACAAAATAACCAAAACAAACACCTAGCTCTTTTTTGAGCACTTAACTAAAACACAGAACCAGAACATAACTATCAAACAGGACAGCTAAGCTGTTTACCTGTAATACAAAACGTACAAACAAAACAAAACCACACAGGTTTACACTACCTTTATTTTTCCTATGCTTGTGCACGCTAACAAGTGGGTGCTCCACACAGCAGCCCCGAACAGACTGGCTGCTTTTCTTTTATACCCTGCAGCTGGCTCTAATTCACCAGGTGCAGGGGATAATCACTAATAAAACAATTAATGAAGGCTTTTCAGCCTGTGACCTTCTGGGAGATGTAGTCCTTTTTTTCCCCTAGGACTACACTCACAATAAATAAATAAATAAATAAATAAATAAATAAATATTATATATATATATATATATATATATATATATATATATATATATATATATATATATATTTTAAAATAAAACATTTTATTAGTAAGCTTTTTAATTCAAAGATGGGCACCAAAATACTGGAAAGGATACGCTGTCCTGATGAATTGCGGACCTCCTCGCCAGGGGGCGCTGTGCTGGTCATCTTCGATGCGTTGGGGAACTGAGACAGCAGCTTCAGGCCAAAGTCCTCAAGACGCTCGTACTCCTTCCCGCGGTAAATGAATATTTTGTTCTGAAATGGAATCAGCACAATGCCATTCACAATTTAGCGTTTTAAAAAAGAGAATGATTTGTTTCTTATTAACTATCAGCACAGTAATCAAATTATTTAATTCTGACCTCCTATGCTATGGATTGCGAATATTTACTTTTGTAAGTTAAATGAATGTATTTGTGTGCAAATGTTGCACTTCCATTAGCTACATAATTCTCAAATGTGCAGCTTTGAAATAAAGACATGTTATAGCAAAATTATATTTTCATTTTAAAGCAGACTGGTACTGCACTAACTTGAAGAAAGTTTCCAGTTTGTTTTTCTTGCCTTCCAGGGAGTCTGTTAGTGCTTTACTTCCTTGGTTATTTCACCCCAACACTGTCTTCTGGGTCAAAGCATGTTACTGGCTGAAAGCATGTCAATCAATCAGTGAAGGCAACTGATTGGTTATTGACAGGAAAGCAGCTAGTGAAAGGTTGGGGACAATTTCACATTCCAGGTGAAATGACCCAGGAAGTGCAAGACACCTAAAAAGTATGGCTTGCAAACAAATATTGCTTTAACCAGAGTTCGTACACTTACGCAAGTGTAAACTTCCAGGCCTTTTCCAGGCCCTCCTCCCTGGTAGGGAGTCAGCCAGTCCCGAAGCAGGGCCACCATGCGCCCTCTCTGCGGCAGCAGCAGCCGGTATACTACCTCCCCAATCCTCTCCAGTACCTGTCAGGGCCCGAGCCAGTGGCTGTCCAGTTGGGGCTACAAACCCAAACCAGCTCTCTGACATTGAAGTGGTGCCCACGAGTCCTGATGTCATAATTCCGTTTCTGTCTGACCCCAGCAGCCTGCAGCTGGTCCCTGGCAAAGTGGTGGGCTGCCTCCAGCTGGTCTTGCAGCCTCCGGGCGTATTCAGGGCCCGATGGCACACTGAGGGCATCCAGGGCCCGGCTAAAGACCATCTCTGCGGGGGTGCGGAGCTCACATCCCAACATGAGTAAGGTGGGCGTACAGGCAGTGGAGTCCTGAACTGTGGAGCAACAAGCCAGCAGCAGCAGTGGCTGTCCCAGTCTCTTTGATGATTGGTGGTGGTCACAGCCAGCTGCACGGCCAGCGTCCGGTTAAACCATTCCACCAATCCATCACTCTGCAGGTGGAGCGGGGTGGTACTGGTCTTCTTGTTCCCCAGGACTCGGCACATCTCCATGAAGACCTGGGACTCGAAGTTGTGCCCCTGGTCCGAATTGAGCTCCTGTGGGATCCCAAACCAAATGAAGAACCTCTCCAGCAGTGCTTCAGCGACCGTCTCCGCCTCCTGGTCAGGCAGGGCGTACGGCCACTTGGTGAAATAATCGAGGGCCACCAAGACAAACCTGTTCCCCATCTCTGAGCATGGGAAGGGGCCCAAGACATCCACGATGAACCTCTCCATGGGTCAGTTTACCTGGCGCTGCTGGAGGGGGGCGTGCGACTGGCCTGGGGGTACTTTCCGGGCAGTGCAAGTGTCGCAGCACCGACAGTGATCCTTTAATGTCCCTTCTGCACTGCCCCCAGTAGAAGGACTGGCGAAGCAGATGTAACGCCTTCGTGACCCTGAAGTGCCCTGTACCTGGGGTCCCATGGTGGGAGTCAATCACTTCCAGGCGCAGTGCTTGGGGGACCACTACCTGCCACACACACACACTCTCTTAACAGCGTGCCCTGTTCCCTTACAATACACGTAACACTGAACAAGACTTGACAAACAGTCAATATTCAGTCAATATTTGGTAGAGGCACCTTTGGCAGCAATTACAGCCATGGGTCTATTTGGATAAGTCTCTACCAGCTTTGCACATCTGGACACTGCAATTTTTGCCCATTCTTCTTTGCAAAATTGCTCAAGCTCCATCAAGTTGGATGGGGACCTTCGGTGAACAGCAATTTTCAACTCTTTCCACATATTCTCAATTGGATTGAGGTCCAGGCTTTGACTGGGCCACTCCAGGACATTGACCTTTTTGTTTTTAAGCCACTCCAGTGTGGCTTTGGCTGTATGTTTGGGGTCATTGTCCTGCTGGAAGATGAATCTTCTCCCAAGTCCCAGGTCTCTTCCAGACTTCAGCAGGTTTTCCTCCAGGATTTCTCTGTACTTTGCTGCATCCATTTTGCCCTCTATCTTCACGTGCTTTCCAGGCCCTGACGCAGAGAAGCATCCCCATAGCATGATGCTGCCACCACCATGCTTCAGGGTAGGGATGGTGTTCTCAGGATGATGTGTGCTGTTAGGCTTACGCCAAACATAGCGCTTAGCGTTGAGGTCAAAAAGCTCTATTTTGGTCTCATCAGACCATAGAATCTTCTTCCACTTAGTCTCAGAGTTCCCGCATGCCTTCTGGCAAACTCTAGCCGAGATCTGATGCAAGTTTTTTTCAACAATGGATTTCTTTTTGCCACTTTCCAATAAATGCCAGTTTTGTGAAGCACCCGGGCTATTGTTGCCGTATGCACAGTGTCTCCCAGCGTAGCCATGGAAGACTGTAACTCCTTTAGAATTGCCATAGGCCTCTTGTTGGCCTCCCTGGCTAGTGCCCTTCTCAACCGGATACTCAGTTTTTGAGGACGGCCTGTTCTAGACAGATTCACAGTTGTGCCATATTCTCTACATTTCTTAATAATGGACTTTACTGTGCTCCAGGGGATATTCAATGCCTTGGAAATGTTCTTATATCCTACCCCTGATTGGTGCTTTTGAAGAACCTTATTCCGGATTTGCTTTGAATGTTCCTTCGTCTTCATGATGTAGTTTTTGTTAGGAAATGTACTAACCAACAGTGGGACCTCCCAGGGACAGGTGTATTTAACCTGAAATCACGTGAAACACCTTAATTGCACACAGGTGGACTCCATTCAACTAATTATGTGACTTCTAAAGACAATTGGTTGCACCAGAGCTTATTTAGGTGTGTCATAGCAAAGGGGGTGAATACTTATGCAATCAATTATTTTCTGTTTTATATTTGTAATTAATTTAGAACAATTTGTAGATTTTATTTTTCACTTTGACATTATGGACTTTTTTGTGTTGATCAGTGGCAAAAACTCCTAATTAAATCCATTTTGATTCCATGTTGTAACACAATAAAATGTGGAAAAGTCCAAGGGGGGTGAATACTTTTGAGAACCACTGTATGAAGTGCCAATGCGGATTTTTATAAACAAAAATAACACAAAATATAAAACAAAAAAGGCACAAGGGCCAAAATAAAGGTCTAAACAAACACACAAATGTAGGCTGGGCATTCGCCTTCACTACTTACAAAATGCTGAGACACAGTAACAACACAGACTCACTCATCAAACCCCTCCCCTTAATGGACTCTGTGCTCTCCATTTATAGGATGTGGCTGCTCCCAATTAACAATATTTGTTCAGTTAGGAGCAGCCACATTCTCACATGTTTTTGGCAGGGACAGGAATTAACCCCATCCCTGCCAACCACCACCAAAATACACACCACCACAATATTTATAGGCAGAGCTCTGCCACAATCCAACACAAGAGAAAGCATTTAAATAAATAAATAAATAAATACATACATACATACATACATACAACCATACTTTGCAGCAGTTTTGTGATGCTACACGTTCACATGCAAAAAAATAAATAAATAATCCGACTGAATCCACGAAGAGGTTTCATTCTCGTATCCCACAACTTGCTGCGCCAGCTGCTCGTGGCTGCTGTCTGTCTGACATGACACGCAGCTTTTAGATAAATGCCTTCGCCAAACCTTGCAGTGCATATTTTTAAATGTCCTAGACTTACATTTGTCTAGATTATCTATACAGTCAGTTTGATGCAACTGATTAACATTAACTTGATTGTAACATTATACATGACTTTTGTACATTATGTTTGTTTAAATTATTTATTTATTTTATTTAAGATAGCATTGACAAGTCAGAGCTTCATTGTATAATGTCGGTTGCCTCCACTAACAAGGGGGCAGCAGTAGTTTTAGTGGTTATCTGCATTATGATTAGCAGGTCACTCGTGAGCTCTGCATCGTCTCTTTGGTTCACAGCCGCAGCAACTTTTTAAAGCTGCGCTGGGCTGTGCAGAAAAGGCCTTGAATATACAAAGTGAAAATCAAGGCTTTTCAAGGTTTTCCAAGCCCCATACGAACCCCGTTTATCCTACAGTGGGACAAGTTTTAAAATGAAATACATGTTTGCTAAAACAAGCGTTTCCTTCAAAAATGCACATTTGAGACCTACAGTATATAGTGAATAGATGAAGTGCATGGTGGAGAAATTGTATGGAACTATTTTCTTTAGACTACAGTATTTTAATAAGTTATATAGACTAATATTTTATTAAGTAATATAGACTATAGTATTTTATTAAGTAATATAGACTATGATGCTATACCTACACATATACAAATTTCCTGACGTTTTGTCTAAAATATTTGATCTGGGAAATGTATGGTGCATGAACACCTCATTAATCAGCTGCAGAGCGGAGGGTGAGTACTCACCCTCAAGAAGGAAGGAAGACCAAGTCCATAGTATCCCACTGCAAAGTACTCGGGCTGGGGTCTCATGGCATGCATGATGTTCTGATAGAACTGGGCCTGCTGCTTCTGCAGAGAAAAAAGAGACACACAGGCTTTCAACAGCACACACACACACACACTGAGAAGAACTGACATTGAGATTAAAAACCAGGAAACAAGTATGTTAGAAACACAAGTGTGGTATATGTACATTCTTATAGACAGATGGACTTATATTCCACATACCCATATAAAATTAGACAAGAGAGGAATGGTACAGGAGGATAGCAAGCTGTACTGGAGAACAGTTACAAAAAAAGAATTGTGGAAGAATGATGTCACCACTGGTTAGGTATAGAAAGGCTTGTTCAGAGCTCTTTTGCTAGACCAGAGGAAGAGAAGACTGCATGGTAACAATAAAAAAAAAGACAAGAACTAGTAATGTTCCTTTTAACAAAGATTTGAAATAACTTTCAGATTTGTTTTTACATTTATAATACAGGTATATATATTAAGTTGGTCTACTCTGCCTAAAACACTTTTTTCAAAGTTGTTTGTGGTATTTTGCTTCTCAACACATTTCTCTCTGCCTTCTGCAGTTAGATCTCGCGGTGGTGACGATTGGAACTGCAGCGCTGTTTTGTTGTTTACAGGAAACACATTTGTTTTGAGGAGCCGACAGCGGACCGCTAGCAGATTTATCAGCTACATTCCGCAGTAAAGAGACCTCTACAAGCTTTTGAATGAACTATATAGAATATTTTAGGTGATTAGGGACCACTGAAATAGGCATCATCCTGGTGCTGTTGGTTCTTACCAGCAGCTGGCTGAGCCCGATGAAGTCAAATATCTCATTCTCGTACATCCTGGCCAGCTCCTTGCTGTGCTCAATCGCCTTCTCCCACATCTGAAACACCACAGAACAATTACACAAGCACAGCTATCACCGAGAGCTATCAGACACTCAATAGTGTTACATTTAGAAACAGTAAAATAAACTAAGAGTCTTCTAGTCGAAACATTCATCATTGAATTTATGAAGTATATTTGAGCATATTTAAAATGAGATCAGAGCTATCAAAACCCACCACAGCTTATTTAACATATGTTAATCAAGAAAGAGTTAACTACATAATAGGGCTATTAAAGTACTCAGGGCAGCAGTACACAGTGGTTAGGGCTCTGGACTCTTGACCGGAGGGTCGTGGGTTCAATCCCATGTGGGGACACTGCTGCTGTACCCTTGAGCAAGGTACTTTACCTAGATTGCTCCAGTAAAAACCCAACTGTATAAATGGGTAATTGTATGTAAAAATAATGTGATATCTTGTAACAATTGTAAGTCGCCCTGGATAAGGGCGTCTGCTAAGAAATAAATAATAATAATAATAATATTTTAACATGTTTTTTGTTGGCAGGTATTAAATGAAGCATATTTAAAAATTTTAAAAGCTGCATTTCCCAATCAATGGCATGGAGTGATTTTAAAAGTACATTTTTCTTTCACATTCTGCAGTACCAATCAAACCAACTAAACTCAGATTTATCTGGGATTATTTGGCTTACCTTTTATCCATTCTATGTAAAATTATTTTGTTTTCACTCCTAATTTTCCTATAGAAATGTGCAGTGAATTGTGGGTGTGACAGGGCAGGGGCCCTACACATGTGTTGTGTTGAATTGGCAGGGAAGGAGTTAATCTCTGGCTGGAGAGAATCATTGAAAAATTGATGTTTAATTAAGCCACAGTGGTATATAAGGAGCCAGAAATCCTTTGTTTGGGAGAGGGAGTTGGGGTAAGTTACATGGGTGTTGTGTTGTATTGGGGATAAGAGGTGTATTGGTCAGTGAAGACGAATGTCTAGCCTGCCAAGTGTTTGTTTAAAACTTTTGTTTTGGCCCTTGTGCCTTTTTCTTTGGTGTGTTGTGTAATAAATGTTTAGCACCTTTAAACTACAGCTTCTGTCTCTGGATCTGATTCCTGACATTCACCAGCCTTGGCTGTGGGCAAGATTTAACCTCACTCGACTAAACTCACCAGCAAGTACCTCTCCCAGTATACAACCCCAGTATTTCACAGAAAGGTATTGTGCATGTGACGAGCCAATGGCATTTGCTTGTTTTACAGCAGTAAAAATGTCAGCTCCTGGGTAAAAGGAATTTGCTTTCAAACAGCTTTTAAATCCCTCTTTGCATAATGTCATTGCCATTGATTGGTACTCAGTGTACAGGTGCTTGTTATGAAATTATATATAGGCTTTAACACCTGCCAACAAAAAAAGTGGAAAAGGGAATTATTGAAAGATCTGAGTGCTTGCACAGCTTTACTACATACAGTTGTAATGTGTGGTCATCTAACCCTTCTGAAGGATTAGAAATGGTCTGAGCTTGTGTTTGTGAAGAAGTATGAGCGGAGCCCACCTTGCCCTTGTCGAAGTAGCTGATGATCTCCTTGAAGAGATACTCCTTGAGCTCCTGCTGGCTCCACACCTGGGAGTGGTCCCTGGGAATGAGGTGGGAGGCGCAGGGCCGATCGGACCACTGGAGACAAACAACACAGCCCACTGTTACAACAGTCCAACTCACGCAGTGGTTTCCCAATCAACTCTAGACTAGAAGAACCACTTGCCAGTATGTACCACTGCATCAATGTAAAAGCTCTTTCACATTGTATACTGCATGCCTTTCCTTTAGAATAATTGGTTGTTTACAAAAAAACAAAATGAAAAGAATACATTAAATTGACTACTCTTTTTGCTCTGTCAGCACAAATTTATAACTATGATATACAACTTATGAATTCTAGTAATAAAAAATGTATTAATTGTGTAAACAACAAAAAACATGTATGTTAGGGTAGGGACAAATGCAAGTGTGACTAATCTGTCATCAGGGATATGCATCCCTTCTAGATAACAGGTTTCTAACAGAACACAGGCAGTACAAACATGTGTAATAATTGAGAGCGACAGTTGAAATCATTTAAATGTGACCTCCATAATATTTCACCAAAACACAACCATATCAATGAGGTATGAGATCTTGAGGCATGGATACTGAACTGCTCCCTCCCTCCCTGACCCCCAAAGAGAAAGTGTGCTCCCTTCAGTCGAGGGCAGGCTTGAGGCATGAAGACTGAACTGCTCCCTTGTCATGGTCTTTACCAGGCAATGCATTGGAGTAACATATAGAGGATTCCAGTCACTCCAGATATGTAAATCCAGCACCTTTCAAAAACACCAAAATGTAATTCTGCTAATAAACATGCACCTGTAAGAGTTCAGCATGCAGGAGCAGGGTGCAGGCTGCCTCAGTGTAGTTCTCACTGGCCCGCTGCAAATCTCGCAGCTTGTACAAATACCTGGAGAGGAGAAAAGGATTCAGATTAAGGCTAAATAGAAGTATTGAGTCACTTTTTATATTGTGTATTTGTCAGATGTTGTAGGCACAGCTCTCTTAGTGCGAATGGTCAGTATTTTCCTAAACGTTTAATCACATGTTCTGTTTTACAGGGATCTTTTATTAAATGTTTTTCAAACTGCTCCATCATTTATAATATCTTAGAGCGTTATAAACTACTGTAATTGAAAATCAGTATAAAACCTAAATTAATACAAAAAGGAAATAGGACTATAAATACTAAATCAAGGGTACTTTCATTGAAAATGTATCTGACCATTTAACAGTAAACCGTTTAAACACTTAATCTATTAAACATACATTGAAAATATTATGTTTAAAATCGTAAATTAGCAAAAAAACTAACAGATTTCGCTTATTGATTTCCATTTTAAAACAAATTAAAAAAAACTGGTAGTAATATACACAATAAACAATTTGGTTTTCTTAACTACACAGTTGTGCAACCTTGGAAAAAGTAACATTAATGCGTAAAAAAAAATGCAAAGAGCTGAAAAGTCTTACCGTATGTAAATGTCTTCTCGTTTTTTCTCCTTATAAAAGTTCTAAAACAAAAATGCATAACATAACGATATGACTCAAAGTAATGTCAAGTCCCATTTTAATACAGTGTGTGCTACAGTTGGGGTACAGCAGGACTCCTACTTTTGAGGTTCAGTGGGATGTAATCAGCCTTTTGTCATTTAAAATAAATTGGCTTCACTAATTCATGCTTTCATGTTTACCTATCTGTTTATCTTGGCTACATATTAAGTTCTTTCATAACTTTATTCTTCCAACAGCTCAATCAGAACATGCATACGCTTGAGGGATCTGCAGAGTTAGTGCTTCAAGTGAAAATACTGCTTAATTCAAGTAAAGCATACCCACTGTGTGCCTCCTTCCCAGACAACCTCTAGGTTTTCCTTTTTTTAAAGGCACATTAAAGACTTCTGTATTTAAATGTGCTTTTAATAATTAAAATAGCTATTGTCACACACCAGGACATTGACAGTGCAGCTCATGCGGTGCTCGGGGCTCTCGTCGTGGGTGATGGTGCGATAGGCCAGCAGATTCTCCAGCAGACTGCTGAGCAGCAAGACAAAGGTCTCCCCGGAGCTGGCCAGGTAGCGGTGCCGCCGGCAGTGCTCCAGCAGCCTGGAGAGAGGGAGTGAAAGTGGGAGGGTGGGAGCGAGAGGGGGAGTGGGAGGGAGAGGAAGATGAAGCGAGAGGGAGAGGGAGCGAGTGGGAGGGAGCAGGAGCATCATTGTACCGCCATGTCACACAATTATCAGTTGTCACTGAAAGACACATGGCAAAATTGTAAGGCAATACTATTACCATATATGAGAATGAGTAAATTTTGTTGGTTTGCAACTTCATTTGATGTACATTCAGGTGAAATATTTTGGCTCAGATAAATTATGATGGGTATAGTTTTTGGATGCAGTCAAAGGATTCACACCAGGGTAATCTACCTGGGCACTTACATTCCAGATGCAGTCAGCTAATGTCCACTGATCAGGGTTCTATTTATAAATATGCCGTCAGAAAAACAAATTGAGTTGCATCCTGAATATAACATCCACTACAACCAATGAAGGATCCTGGATACATTCGATCAGCTTGGTGACTGGAAGAACCTACGTCTTCTCCAGCAGGACCTTGTACTGCTCATCCCCCCGGCCTCCTTCCACCTCCTGGTCCAGCTTCATAATCAGCTCGTTCTCAAACTGAAACCAGAAGACGACGCCCATTAAAAATCCCTCCGGAACACTTCAACTCCAACTGCTCCCTAACCATCTGTCAGCTTCCAATAATGACGTACGTGCTTTTAGGACTTTATCCCAAGAATGAACCCCTCCCAACACACACACACACACACACGCACCGCGCAGGCACACCCTGACACTGCAGCTACTCACCGCTTGGAAGCTGCGGCTGGAGCTGGAGTTGTGCTCACACTGCATCATGTCGAAGAATATTGGGATGGTTGCTTTCCTTAAGTCGGGCTCGGGGACCAGCGTCACCTCCAGGATGGAGCCCACCATGGCAGGGATGAACTTCATCTTGTGGGGACCTGTTGAGGACACCAGCGAGGTACACTGAGCATCAGAGAGGGCTGCTTCATTAGCAATAGCAACACATTGCAACAATGAAATCCATGCTTACAGTGGAAAAAACTAAACAATAGTAGGATATCCACCACAATCATTGTCTCAGTTTCATTCAACTATGAGGCAACAAAATGAACATTTTATTAACAAATATGCTGACATTTGTAACAGCAAATAAGCCTGGTACAGGACGTTAGAATGCCAACAAATGCTTGTGTAGCTTCAAGAGCTAATTCCACAAATATCTTGCAGTGATGCTGCTCTGATCAGCGGTTTACAACATCCTTTCAAGAATGGCTGCTGTTACTGAAGCAATGGAAATAACTTTGAACTGCGTACGGATTGAAACCTCTGAATGATGGATAACATCGTCCTCTGTGGGCAGAATGGGAAGTCTAACACATATCCGTACACTGGGAGTAAAGCCCTTCATAAGAAGGATAAATGCATTTGGTTTAATTATATATATATTAAGTTCACAATGTTCAATACAAGCACTGGGAGGGAAGGGGTTTACAATTACAAACAGAGCCAGTTCCTTACCAAGATTGTACCACATGTCCCTGATTGTAAAACCAATTTCTTTCCTCATGTCTCCATACCTTTAAAGAAGAAAACAACGGTCAGTGTACTTTTATTTATTTATACAAAAAGTATTGCAAAGCACTGTACAGTACAGAAAAAAGAACAAACCACTATGCATTTGTATAGCATGTCACACATACAACTGCCACAGTCAGACCATTTAAATAACAGATTTAAATAACAGTATACACATAATACAAAAGCAGCAATTTTAAAGTTACATTAAAACCCACCAAGATAAGAAAGCCATTTTATAAAAGTGCATTTTTAATCTTGATTTGAAAACTGTAACGGTCCCAGCTTTCCTGACAAACGAAGGCAGAGCATTCCATAATTCCGGAGCGCTACAAGAAAAAGCCCTACCTCCCGCTCTACCCCCCCGCTCTACCCCCCCCCCCCCCGCTCTACCTCCCGTGTTGCTTTTGTTGACCTGGGAATAACCAGCAGCCCCACATCCTGTGATCTTAAGAGTGCGGTTTGGAAAATACGGGGTCAGTAACTCCTGCAAATAACTAGGTGCTAATCCATTCAGGGCCTTGTAAGTTAACAGCAAAATCTTAAAATCAATTCTATACTGCACAGGGAGCCAGTGTAAGGAGGCCAAAACAGAGGTAATATGTTCACTTTTTCTAGTTTTAGTCAGAATTCTAGAGGCGGTATTCTGAACAAGCGGGAAACCACACCTTTTAGGTCACCAGAAAAAATACAAGATGATACAATTATCAATTCTAGATTAAACACAGGCATGCATTAGTCTCTCGGCATCAGATATGGAAATAATTGGTCTAAGTTTGACTACATTTCTCAAATGGTTTAGTAACTTCCCTTATATGGGAATGTTACATCATATACACATACAGTTGTAGTCAAAATTTTACATCCTCAATGGAAATTTATAATTTTTAGAAATTTCTCATAAACAGAATTTTAGGAAAAATCTTTTGTAGTAAAAGTTTTGCTTTTGTGAATGAGGAAAAAAAGTTATAAGCAATAGATGTTTACAATTATTTATTTAAGCAATTTTTTTTGCAAAACTCCAAAAATGCCAATTCAAAAGTATTCATACCCTTTGATGCTGTGATAGTATCGTCTACAAGGCGTTAAAAATGTCAGTATGATAATGCAGAACCTAATTCTAGAAAAGTCTAGAAAATGCTGGATTTGAGGTGAACATTCTTAGAGAGTATAAAAGGGTTAGGCATAGGATGATTGCTGTTATTACCAATAAGCCAATATGGGAAAAAGAAAAAGAGCTATCTGAAGATTATTTATAGTCATAAAGCTGGCGATGGATACAAGAAGATACAAGAAGCGTCTGAGTATCCCAATTTCAACTACTGTTTCTATTATCAAGTACAAGACTCGTGGTACTGTCACAATGATCCCTCGGTCTGGAAGAAAGAAGGTTCTTTCACCAAGAACAAGTAGAAGAATTGTGAGGAAGGTTAATAACAATCCGAGATTGACTGCCAAAGAAATTCAAAGTGAATTGACTGAAGTGGGACTGGGGTTTTCATTTCAACCATAGGACGAGTATTGCATGATGAAGGTCACAATGGTCGCAGACCAAGGAAAAAGCCACTTTAGGAAAACGTCACAAGGACAATCTCTTCAAGTTTGCAAAACAGCATTTGAATGATGGATAGGAGTTCTGGTCAAAGGTTTTGTGGAGTGATGAAACAAAAATCGAGCTATTTGCTCACACTGATAGTCTTTACATTTGGAGAATGTCTGGTGAAGCAAACAAAGAAAAGAATATACCTACTGTCAAGCATGGAGGTGGTAATATACTTCTGTGGGGTTGTTTTTTCTCTAATGGCACAGGAAATGTAGTTCCAATACATGGTAAACTGGATTCCATAGCACACCAAGAGATATTGACCAATCATCTGAAACCCTCTGTTACAAAACTTGGTTTAAAGCACAACTGGACGTTCCAACACGACAACAATCCAAAGCACACATCAAAATCTACTTCAGAATGGTTAAAGAAGAATAAAATCAAGGTTCTGGAATGGCCTCGTCAAAGTCCTGATCCAAATCCGATTAAGAATCTTTGGTATGAGTTTGAAGAAGGCTGTGCACGAGAGAAGTCCTCGGAATTTGAATGAACTGGACCAATTTTGCATTGAGGAATGGTCAACTAGCTATTAATTTAATTTTCCTTGTCAGGGTACGAATACTTTTTAATTAGCATTTTTTGAGTTTTGCAAAAAAAAATTGCTGAAATGAGTAATCTATTTCTTGTAACTTTTTTTCCTCATCCACAAAAGCAAAACTTTTGCTACAAAAGATTTTTCCTATAATTATTTGTTTGACAAATTTCAAGAAATTATAAATTTCCATTGGGGTATGTAAACTTTTGACTACAACTGTATATTTATAGAACAGACACACACATTAACCAGCCGATGTCACAACATGAACAAGTTTTCAAAAACGCAGGAGAAGTTGTATATCTCTAACAGAGGTTGCATGTAAGAAATACGTATGTCAATGCTGTTTACTATAGAAGCCGGAAGAGGATTTGTCATCTTTGAAGTAGCTCAGGGATGCTATTTGGAGAAACTAGAAGGCGTGGAGAAATACAACAAAAACATACATTATCCAGAATAATAAAACTGGCACTTGGACAGCATTTTTTTTGTTAAACATTCATTGAAATAATCTTTTTAAATGGTTTTAATAGCCTTTGACTGACATCTGCTATTGCTGTAGCAGCACGGATATGATCCAAACTATTTCACCTGCTCCATGTAGAATATCGTATAGGGGTTGTACGATACGGCTGGTCTTATTGTCTACTCTTACCTTGAGTGGAAGATGAGCTTGTATCTTACACAGCACCCTATACTAGATTTTTTTACAATTAAAAAAATTATAATTTACACAGCATAGGTAACTTTAATGTGAAGTCATTCCCATCTGATACAAATTTCACATGAATATCAGGGTCTTCTTTGTTTTATAATTGGATCGCCTGTGTTTTATAATTGTGTCCCCTGTGTGCCTGTATTAAGACTGGCAGTCTGAACCCTGCCCTTCGCCTACTTGCTGATGATTTTGTTGCGTTTCTCCTGCGAGAAGGTCTCCAGCTGCAAGGACTTGTGGGTAAGAAATGCGACAGTCAGATGGAAGTAATTGTTCCACAGCTGCAGAAGGGAAGAGACACAAATTAGCTTGAAGGCATTGATAGATAAACAAAGAAAAAGCATCAGTATCCCCTGCCATGGGTATAAATTCATACTTAGAGCTACAGTATCATGGAAAGTAAATAATGTATAATAGTGTCCTGTTCAAGGTACCGTACAGGTAAACAAATCTATATAAAACATGAGAGGGCAACTAGACTAATCTTAAACCATATTTAAAGTTAACACAAGGACAAGTAGGCACCAAAGTAAGTTAATGCAGAGAGTAACATATGCATGGAACAGTTTACCAGGTGAAGCAGTAATAGTTAAACCCTCCATTGGAATATCCTATTAGATTCTAACAAAAGAACAGGCCCAAATACTGGTCATAATAAATATTTGTTTGCTTTTAATAAGAGCAGGGATATTTTATAACAATGGTAAACAATAATGCCTAGCCTATATCAGTAGACTGCAGCATTTGGTTCTGCAGGCACAACAATATTCAGTATAATCAAACATCAAAGCACTAGAATCTATGCTGCCCTCTTCTGAAAAAAAGAAAGTATTGATTTTACACTGAAAGCAGCAGCGCAGGATCACAGCACTACAGTTTGACTTGCTTCCATTTACCATATGATTTGACACAGTATTGTGGATAATCCCTATTGGAACAACTGTATGAGCCTTGATGGGCCGATCAGCATAGTCTCATTAACAACACTGTTCTAATACACTTCATACTATAATACTCGCTTCTGGCACAAACTCAGAGAGAGAAGCCACCAATGGGATGGGCAGAGAGACTAAACTGCTCCCTCACCTCTGTGAGAAAGTTTGGTCTCTCCAAAGCAGGTTAAGGACATGCCTGCAGCTCACATTGCCACTCAGTGCTGTTCCAGCTCTGTGGATACACGGTGATATAGTATCTACAGTTAAGATGTTCCCTGCACACTTACCTGCAGTTCAAAGTTTGCCTCGTCCAGGAAATACTTGTTGAGAACATCTGCAAACTGGTTGATCGCTCGTAGAAAAACCCTGTATAATAAGACAACAGAAAACCTGTGACAGTCCATTCGAAAGCACAGCATTAGTGCAATGATCAGACAGTAATTCAGACAGCAAGCAGTCACGAGTGACTGATCTTTTCTGAGAAGGTTGCTGCGACAGGGAGGAGCCGGCATGCATCCTTTATCCTTAGTGTGGCAAACCGGGTTATGTTTTTCCACTGCCTTCTGGTGAAAAGAAACACTTTTCACAACAATAGGGGGCCTGTAGATTTTTATTAATTTACAAACAAAACAAAATCCTAACTCCTCCAAGGAGTGCTAACTAAACTTTTTAACAAATGAACTGGAAGGCTACACCGTTTACCGGTGACCAAAATACCATCAAAGTATCAAATACCTTTCTGTAGGCCTGTCCCCACTGGCTTCACCCAGGCCTTAGCCTTCACGCAGACCTCTCAAACACAGTTTGACCTGCTTATTTATACCTGCCTGCTCAATCCCAGGCAGGTGTCCTTCATTAAATTAGAGCCAGGTGATTCCACTTCTGGCTCTACTCCAACCCTATGGCATTCTGGGGGATGTAGTCCTGCAGCTAACCACTGGACTACATATTTCCTCCCCCTACTCTGCCACATCTGTGTGAGGATGTGGGAAAGGCGTGCTGCAGATTGGTGCAGAGCATTCCCCATTCAGACAGTGGGCTCAGATTGGTGCAGAGCATTCCCCATTCAGACAGTGGGCTCAGATTGGTGCAGAGCATTCCCCATTCAGACAGTGGGCTCAGCTCAGCTGTGCCAACTTGCTTTTAAAAGTAAGCAGGAACATTTCTAATAGAGTTGAAGTTTTGTTCTTGTGTCACAGTGGACAATTCAGGATTAGTAGGTTTTGTGAAACTGAGCAGCCTGCATTTCCCCAAAGTAAACAAGAAACCGTAAAGAATAGCGAGATAGGAATGACTTGTGTAGAGGATAGTTGGGATTAGGTGCTTGGAGGAACCTTAGGGTAATGTTAGGGTTTTGAAAATCATACTCACTATAAGACGTCAGCTTTGCTTTTCTATTTTTCTTCCTTTTTTTACTTCCCAGATTTATTTAAGATTTACTTAAAATAAGTTACCAAGCATTAAAAATACCCCTAAGTCATGTAAAAACATGTTTTCAGTACATTATATAAAACTTCACTTGCCTGATCTGTAACAGGTTCATTATCATCCAGTCGTTGGGAAAGACATTCTTCCCAATCAGGTCTTTAAACATGATGAACGTTTCCATCAGGAAATCCTAAACAGAACCAGAAGAAAGAAACAGTGGGCATGTTGTTGAAGCTGACACCCTGGGATCCTTCAAGAAGCTGCTTGATGAGATTCTGGGATCAATAAGCTACTAACAACCAAACGAGCAAGATGGGCTGAATGGCCTCCTCTCGTTTGTAAACTTTCTTATGTTCTTATGTTCTTAACTCAACCAGCTCATATGCACAGATACACACTTGAAATGGGCATTTTGTTCAGTCTTTTTTTAAACCTTTTTGTAAGGTCCACTGCAGACAGGGTGCTTGGAGTAAATTGTGTGCGATATGCACTTTGAGGTGCATGGTCATAAAGAATAGGAAACCAAACAACAAAAATGAAACATCATTTTTTTTAACATACTATTTCTACAATACATTCTGAATCGTATTCAGAATGTATTGTAGGGCAGCAGTGCGGAGTAGTGGTTAGGGTCTGGACTCTTGACGGGAGGGTCGTTGGTTCAATCCCAAGTGGGGGACACTGCTGCTGTACCCTTGAGCAAGGTACTAGATTGCTCCAGTAAAAACCCAACTGTATAAATGGGTAATTGTATGTTAATATAATGTGATATCTTGTAACAATTGTAAGTCGCCCTGGATAAGGGCGTCTGCTAAGAAATAAATAATAATAATAATAAAGTATTCAAGGTTGAAATAATTGTTACTTCTAAAAGATCTTCAACATTTTTACAGCCTGCTTTTGAAAGGCTGGAATGGCGAGTATACAGCACTCACAATGATGTCATGACGGGTTTTGAAAGTGCTGATGTAATGGCTGTAATGGGAATCGTCCATCTGCTTCAGGATGGCTGTCATGGAAGCCAGGTACTGGCCCTGGAGAGAGAGAGAGAGAGAGAGAGAGAGAGAGAGAGAGAGAGAGAGAGAGAGAGAGAGAGAGAGAGATTCTATACAGCTGAGGAACACACATACCCACGTCCAATTAAAACATCAGAACTGATTGATCGGTATAAGCGGCACCATGACCTACATCCAAAGTGTATACGTCAAAATACACAGATTCTTAAATTCTCAATAACTTGTGAAAAAGAATGTCCGTACCAAGTTATATCACAATTGGATTTAGTTGTCTAGATATATGTAAACAAGCATAACATGTACACACAAGTATGTGTGAAATCAAAGTCAGTAATCAACAGACTAACGACTAATTTCTGATTAATTGTTCACATATTTAGTGTTAACTATGTTCTGTATTGTCCTTTCGTTTAGTTAAGACAGTTCCCCAATCAAGCATGTCTGTATATATCAAGTCCCTGCTGGCACATACAGTAAACAACCTCCATCAATCATTTTGTAAATATTTTTTGGATGTTTGTTTCAACTACTTTCTTTTTTTTAAAAAATTTAGTTGAACTGGCGGCGACTAGGCTAGAGCGCCTTTACCGGATGCGCCACTCGGGAGACTTCTATGTAAAATCTTACAATACAAAATAAAAACTGTTGAGTTTATGATGTATAAGCAATTACTGAACCAGAAGAAAATCTGTTGTGATCAATAAAAGAATGCCTTAACTAAGTTTCATCACAAATGTGCCATGCATCCTCAGGGGAGAAGAAGAAATGTGCAAAAAATGACTTTTATCTTCCAAGATATTTAGAGAAATAGTTTGAGGAAGTGCACTTGAGTTCCACTGGAGGAGCACAGTAACAAAGCAGAGCACATGAAAGGAGTTCAGAGTTAACAGACTGGATTCTCAATGAAATGTACTTCATTAGCACAATTTTTGTCTGAAAGGATAACACTTTTACATTTCTAAAACAAATAAGAAGCAGTTTTAGACTACTCACAAGCCCCTAAATGAAATGTCTGAGTTGCTTATTTCAGGTTTGGTAACTTTATTGGGTGCAGTTTTGCTATTTGAAAAAGCATGCTACTGAGATGTGCAGTAAATAGCCAATGTGTGACAATGTGCTTACGATGAGAGGGGAGGGGCGGCTCATGCAGATGATGGTGCGGTTGACCCTGCGCAGGAGACGCTCCATGATAAGCTGGACGTGTGCCCCGCAGGAGCCCTGCAGAGAGAGGGAGAGCACAGCTACACACTGGGCACAATCGCTGGTGGCATTAGCCTGCCCTGACACTGCATTATAGAGGGGTGAAAAACACAACAAAGAGCCAAAGAATGTTCCTCATGAAAGCAGATAACCAAATACCACGTAGCTAACAAAATACCACAAATCTTACCTGTTTTGCAATTCCATTAGCTACATGCTGTTGGTCTTAAATGTGCAGTTTTGAAAGGAACACATGTTAGCAGTTTCTATGCCTTATTCTCTTCCACTTCCTGGGTCACTTCACCTCAGCAGTGTCTTCTGGGTCAAAGCGTGTTACTGGCTGAAAGCATGTCAGTCAATAAGGGAAGCAACTGGCTGGATTAGGACAGGAAAAAAGCCATTGAGGGGCAGGGACCCCATGGACTTGCAGCCCTATCTGAAAGCATGGCCTGCAAGAGATTTCTTTAACCAGGTGCAATAGGAGATATCCCTAAGACTACAAGATGAATATCAATACATTTACCACAAGTGCTTATTTAAAAACTGCCGATTTGAGACTCAAATAACAAATGGAAGTGCACAACAAGTAATCACTTTAAAGACTTGGTATAAAGCTACAAAGTAGGGAAATCCCCTACAAAGTCAAAGGAAGCTACACACACACACACACACACACACCACTTGTTCTGGAGTTACCGATTTGGCATCTCAAATTCAAGAAGCTGGTATTTCCAAAAGAATCCTCAATACTAAGCTTGTGCAATAAGGAGACATTATTTGTCTCTCAATATTAAACTCGGCTCTGCCCTAAAGTGGAGGGAATGGTTCTAATTTGCATCATCGACTGGTGAACAGAAAGGACTAATTTATACTCCTTCAGTTCAAAAACCTTTGGATTAGTAACTGCATTGACATGTACCTGAGCTATTGCAACAAAACCAAAAATGCCAGGCAGATGACCGGTTATTGATTTCAGATCTCAATTAGGATTCAGAGAAGACAAAGATAACAGTTACTGTTTTATTTAGAAGTCCTAAAGTGGTGGTCTGTTTCTCTTCAAGATGACAATGAAATGCATTATTTGTGTACACTAAGCAACTTCAGATAGTAATAGGGTACCATCACCAGGGTCGACCTTAGGGTTAGGGTTAGGATTAGGGTTAAGGTTAGTGATAGGGATAGGGTTAGGGTTAGGGTGAGGGTGAATCGCTCATTAAAGTAATTAGTGTAGCGTGCAGATTTCCGAAGGACAAAAGTGCAGTAGCGGTTGCCATCCATTAACTTACATCCATTAAATTACATTTTAGAACATTAATAAATAGTTTCAAGCAGTTTTTTTTATATAGTGCACAAACAGCAACACTATGTTCACAAATTGCGCGCCAGACATTATCAAATACATTATTTATTCACTAAATCGGCTTATTTGACTATTTTTATCTCAATTATTCAACAAATTAGTTGTTGTTTTACCCCTCGTTTGTACATTTAAAATCTTAGCACAACTTTGATAAATCTGGTGACAGAAATACCTGTCTGAACCAGACAGTAGCTGCACACATTAACAAAACTGTGCAGAATGCAAAACACTTTTAGCCAAGAGAAATCAAACACTGCTAATGATTCAGAATCAGATTAAACAAGTCATTGAATCCATTTCTCATTCAGAACCACTGAATCCAAGGCTCCGACATGCCTTCGTTGTTATTTTCTCATTCAGAATCATAAGCTTTTATTTTTTTTGTATTACTTCACTAGAGCAAAAGCTTAGTAAATCTGGTTTAAGGTTTGATCACAAATCAATTGTGCATTTGAGGAAGCCCAGTGAATGGTTCAGCTCCAGAGATACTCACCACATCCTTGCGGTCCAGCACCTCCAGGATGTTGCTGAGAAGCTGGCTGCACGCCTCGTAATCCGGTTTCTGGGAGCGGTCGTCCAGCTGACCGCTTAACTGGTCAGTCATCAGCGGGAGCAGCACGTCACGACACTCTGCAAGAAAATCAACCGCAGGGTTTTAGTTTCATTAGCGGCTGGTTTCACAGTCCTCAGTTAGCACTGATTTTGGACTGTTCACAAAGAGAATGTTTTATCAAACTTATTAATAAAAACAAGCTTGATATTCCTGAAACTGTTCTGGACCAGTGATGGTTTCATTAAGAACCAGAATACAACAGTTAATATCACATTTTGTTTTATTCATAAAAATAACAGACTTTGAAAAAACATTCTTTAACTGACTCATGAGTTAAAGCTTTGTGAATAGAGGCCAACAGATAGTGCAGTGGTAATTATTAGTGGTAACTGGGGTCTGTGAACCAGCTATCAGACTATTTCAGTCCCTTGCTTTGGACTTGTACTGGCTAAAGGGGTTTTCACACTGGACGCTGCATGGCAAAAGCAATGGTTTTCAATGTTACGCGCAGCGGCAGAAGGACGCGGCACCGCAGAGCGGCGTGCAAGAGATAAAATATTTTCAACTTTTGCCGCGCCGCGTCGTGACGTAACCTACCAACAGCCAATCAGGGAAAGCAGGAGGTTCCTTTGCTAGGAAGAAATAAAAAAATAAAATGGAGGAAAAGCTGCTCGCATTAATTTCAGGTTTCCTGGCGTTGTACAATACAGCAATTAATAGTTACCGAGATATTAATAAAAAAGATGTAGAATGGTGGTCTGTGAGTGTATAAATGGGATTACAGAGTGAATATTAAATATACATAAATACGTAAATGAGGTAAGATTTATTTTTTGTGCACAAAAAACTCCACATTAAAAATAATTATGCACCTGCTACTATAATATAAGCTTTTTTTTTTTTTTTTGGATAAATTAACTGCAGACAAACTTTTAAAAGATAAAGCAAAACGTTTTATCCAAATCTGAGACCTGGAATGACCCATAAGTAAAAATGTAAAAGATGGGATAGTAAACTTAAAGAGACCCGCTGTATTTATTAAACGATGCTGTGCTGCCATGCCACTTCACTGGAGCAGCCGATGGTATTCGCCGTACTGTTTTGTTTTCTTCAGGATGTCATGTACCCACAATGATCTTACATACAGTTTTTTTCTTTCTCCGGTAGAGTAGACCGATCGCAATTTCTCTTTGTTTTGTTTGCTGTGCATTCTTCGAATATATATATTAATAGCATCTTGGAGGGGGTGTCGGGTCTTTCGGGGTGATTGTGGTGCTACATAACGTAAACTTTTTTTTTTTTGGATAAATTAACTACAGACAGACTTAAAAGATAAAGCAAAACGTTTTATTTGGCGTACATTTATTATATTTTAACAGTTTTTAAGAAAATTAATACAAAAGGAGGGGGATTGTGGTGGTGTGGGGGTTACAATTAGGTTTTATAAAAAAAATATTTATAATGTTTTGCTCCTCAGTTTTGTCTTTTGTCAGTGTCTTCAGTTCTGTCAAAAGAGTTTTATTTTCCCGCTGGTATTTACTGTTTGTTGCTCGGTAACCAAAAGCCACTGTACCTGCAGCCGCGACGTAACAACAGACCGCCCACTGACTTTACCCTGCCGCGTTTGGTGTGAACAGTACTGCAGCGCGCCCGTCCAGTGTGAACGCCCCTTTAGTACTATTCTACAGGGCTGGCATTAAGATGCTTGGGTCACAGAACAAGCCATCGGAAACACAAATTTGTGATAAAATAAATGTAATATATTCAATGACAAACTGATCTTTCCATTTTGTATTGTGTTTTTTTACAGTTGTTCTGTGCAAGTACCAACATTCAGAATGCTATGCATGCTAGATAAACCACAGTACGTGTTAATATACTCCATGCCATCGGCTTCATGCCAGCACAGTATATTAAAGTTTACCAGTACATGTGCTTGAAAATTAATATTACAACTGTAATATGCAACTTTACTGATCTGTTATAAAGTATTACTGTAAATATAGCACTGGTTTGTTTATTGAGTATTTTTATAAAGTTAAAATCTGAGCAGTTGTGTGGTCGGGGTCTCTCACTGCGAGGGAGCAGTTGTGTGGTTGGGGTCTCTCCTTGCGAGGGAGTAGTTGTGTGGCTGTGGTCTCTTCTTGCGAGGGAGCAGTTGTGCGTCAGGGGTCTCCTTGTGAGGGACCAGTTGTGTATCAGGGGTCTTCTTGCGAGGGAGCAGTTGTGTGTCGGGAGTCTTCTCGCGAGGCAGCAGTTGTGTGACGGGTCTCATTATTTTAAGGGAAGCCAAGTGGTTGTGGCTGCTAAAATGATTTCTGTTATATAACATGACGTATTAACTTATTATAAATCATAAAAACAAAGATTGTACTCAGGAACTACTATTAAACAGATAACTGTTGTTGTTTTTTTTCCTTTTACTTTTGAACTGTGCTGTGTGATCCATCCATGGATGACATCTTAACGCAAGATAAGGCTGTGTGGTCCAGTGGTTAAAGAAAAGGGCTTGTAACCAGGAGGTCCCCGGTTCAAATCCCACCTCAGCCACTGACTCATTGTGTGACCCTGAGCAAGTCACTTAACCTCCTTGTGCTCCGTCTTTCGGGTGAGACGTAGTTGTAAGTGACTCGGCAGCTGATGCATAGTACACACACCCTAGTCTCTGTAAATCGCCTTGGATAAAGGCGTTTGCTAAATAAACAAATAATAAGATAAGATGTACTGGAATGTTGAATGCTCCAAAAATAAAAGAAAGTCCTTATTGCGATTGGTTCTCAAGTGGGGTTTAAATGAGTTTTAAATATATGGCCTTTTTCACACAGCTTTAACTCATGAATGAATGTCTACTTTTAAAGTTTATTTAGTGGATTAAATACAGTTTTGTAAGAGAAGAAGTCAGCAAATCTGGTTTATGAATGCACCAAATGCACTATAGTTGTAGTGGCAGTCTCCATGCTCACACAGTCCTCCTATTTCTGCCAGAGCTAACTTGTAATTATACAGTGCTTTTAACATGGGAATAACCCTTGAACCCACCTGGCTGTTTGAAGAGGTCGCTCTCCACGATTTTGCACATGCAGCCCAGTTTCTGACGGACGAGCTGGAAATCCGGGATGCTCTCGATAAACTTGGTTAACAGAACACTTGAGCGAAGGAAGAGAAAGAGACTTGGTATTAACGTAATAGTACATTAGCACAGCCCTGAAGTGGAGGGAATGGGTCTGTAACAGGGCCAGGAGCCCTGTACATGAAAAGGGGACAGGGCAAAGCCCTGCTTGTATATTGTTTTGTATTATTATTATTATTATTATGATTTATTCTGTTTAAACATGACGATGAAAAGCCGCAGTTGTTATTGTTTGGCAAGGACAAGCGAGGTGCCCTCTGCAATGATGTATTGTTTTTGTTTTAAAATACCTCGTGTGAATGCGTGACTGTCGGCTAGTAATTACTGAATTAGCTGGCAGTCACGCATAATAATTCTACCTGTGTACACTATGGCTGAGGGGTAATGAGATAGTTAATAGCCAGTTAACCCCTCGGCCATGATATAAAATACCTGCTGCTTTGGCTGCAAGGGGTGGGTGTTTGGAGGAGTGAACGAGAGAGCGAGGAGAAAAAGGAAAAGAAAAAAAATAAACATAGGATCAGTGAAAGCGATCTGCCCAGTCTGACCTGTGTGTTTGATGTTTTGTGTTGTGTTCGATATTTGTTTTGTTTAAAGCCTTTATTTTGCTCTGTGAGCAAGTGTTTTTGTGTTCAAGTATTTATTTTATTTTTATTAATTAAGATAAACAGCGCAGCAGCGTCTTTGCACTGTAGTCCTTTGCCTTTGTTATTGTTCCTGCATCTGGCCTGATGTCACCACTCTGCCAACCCTGTCACAGGGCCTTTGGCATCATATAGTGGGGAAAAGTAATTTACACATCATTCCATTTGGGCACGTATGAACTGGATTGACATCTACATTTGGGGTAGCAGCGAATAGTCGACAAGTCGAACAGAAAAGTGACAGCCGACTAGCATCACGTGATTGTAAAGTAATTGTGAATTGTGCGGTTTCAGATGATGGAAGTGCAGTTGTGGTGGCAACTACTAATATGTTCTTGGAAGCCTTGCTTTCTCCAGCTCTTATTCAGTTAGGATCATTTGAAGAGTTAGTAGAGGATTATAGCACCACCTTAATTAATATCTTGGACTCAAAAATCAGAAAGTGGTCTTTAAAAGATTCTCCCCTTGGTTTAATGAAACAATAGGTATGCTTAAACAAGTGTGTCTTCAACTAGAATGTAGATGGAAAGACACCCAATTACAGTCCATTATCTCACCTGGAAAGATAATCTTTTGAAATACAGGGCTGCACTGTCTTCAGCTAGATCAGCCTACTATTCAAATCTTATAGAAACAAATAAGGATACTCCTCGATTTATTTTGAGACTATCGCTACATTATCAAATCTGCAGAAGAAGCCTTCTTTAAATACTCCATCATAAGCAAGCTGAGATTTCATGAATAATTTTAACAAGAAAATCATTGATCTAAGAAATCAGATATCTAATAGTATATTCAATTTAGATATGCCATCTAAAAACATTGACAAAACTCCTTGCTACATCAAAACAAACCTTTTTTGCTTGAATCATTTTGCTTGATTAATCAGCTAGATCTATAATCTAGTTATGAAAATGAAATCAACTACATGTACTTTAGACCCATTCCTACTAAACTGTTAAAATAAGTACTATTATACATCTTTGCTATTTTTATCTCTAAAGTGCTTTGAGGAGATTTATCACGAAAGGCGCTATATAAGAAAAAAGATTGATTGACTGATTGATTATTGACTTCATATCTCAAAGGGAGATAGTGATAGGCTTCCTTGCTTTTTCTGAAGGTGCAGTTCTATATTTTCCTGTGGTTTGCAGTGTTATAAAGCAGTGATCTTGTTCTTTAAGACAATGAAAAGCATTTTTCTGAAGCTTCAGTTTCTTTTTCTTTATGTTTCCAATGTGTTAATTAAAAACACTGGCATAACCTGCTGCAGAGTCAGGCTGCTTCAGCACACAGATCCAGCACTGGATACATACGGCATTCTAAAGGGAAATGGACTCTGCATATCCTTTAGGATCAAATCCTTTTCAGCAATCCCCTTTGAGAGATAGGGTGTCAGTACCCATTTACATTGAAATCTATTGTGGCTAAAAGAGCCATACGATGATCAGGGAGTTCTTAAAGAACCATGAAAACAATATGAAACCCAATGGTTTAGCCAGACTGCTCAACACTTCAGCATTCTTGTACTCATTAAAATGTGCTCATTAAAAAATGTTTAATGTTTATTGTGGCAGGGAGAAGGAAGCCCTGCACATAATTAAAGAAATATATTGTTTGGTGTTTATTGGTGATAGGAAAATGTATTGTTTATTTTAAAGCGGGTGTTTGTATTTTGTGTTTGTTAAAACATATTTTGTTTTTAGTTAAAACAAGTGATTCTTTCTTTGTTATTGTTTGATTTGAATGTATTTTGTATTTATTTAAAATACGAAGCTGTGTTTGTTATTGTTTGGCAGCATGGATGGGGAAGCCCATCCCACAAAACCCTGTGCAGAAGGTGACCATCTCCCGATTAAATGAATTGATTAATTTGTTGCTACAGGGGAGATGGTCACCTGTATAAAAGCCTGTGGCTCTCCTTGTTTGGGGTGGATGTTCGGAGGAGGAACGTGCGTGTGAGAGAGACGGGAGAAGGAAAGCAAAACAAAACAAAGTGAAAGGAAGACGATCACTATGATGAAGCCCCAGAACCTTTTATTTTCGCTCTGTGAGCAGTGTTTTTTTTTATATTTATTTTATGTTTATTGTTAATAAACACAGTGCCACGGTGTGCGTTTGCACCTGAATACTGCCTGTGTGTAGCGTCTGTCTCTGGCCTGACGTCACCGCCCCGGCTACCCTGTCACATTTACACACACGCACACGCACACGCACACTCACACATCATTATTTATTGTGTTGGACAGCCTTGATTTAAATAACCACAAAAAATAAATTTTGCAATCTGAAGATACAGGTTGTAAGTGGACATTGTGCACCAGTTTGGAAGAGACCAGATTAATGCTCTCCATATTTTATTGCTAAAAAATATATATAAAAGAATATGATGATACTGGTCAATAATCTATTCTGGTTTTCTACCTGGCTTTACTACAATACAAATTCATGGCTATGTGACTGCTGGAACACATTTTTAAATACATTTTTTTCATATGTTGTCTTCTTAAGTAATGATCAATCGCAATTAATAGATTGGTTGTTTGTTACAAATCTCATTCTCTGAATTGAAGCCCACAGTACATTTGATTTAATGCCAGTCCAAAGCCATAAGCCACACACTGGCAAGGTCTGAGCTGTTAAACTGTCCTTGGCAGTCACAGCTTTCAGAGTGGTCAGCACCACTGCAGGACTGATGACAGCTTGGAGCCGAGTCTCAGTGCTGTGGCTGCAGCTGGGACCCATCTACAGAATCCTTCATTCCTGGAGCTCTTATTGGAGTGTATTCCAACCTGTGCTGCTTGTCATGAGCCCAAGTGTGAGAACTGCAAACATTTGTAGTGTTTTTTTGTTTTTTTTAATAAATAACTAGTTTTAATATTCAAACACTTTAAAATATATTCGGCGGTAAAGATGACCATTTTCGTATTCATTCCGAAAACTGAATTTATAAATGACTATCAAAAAGACGTAAAGGAAACCAATGAGTAAATGAGGTCTGAAATTAAGAACACTCGTTCCAGCGCACATACGACTGTTTCTCTCTCTTTCATTTATTTCAAAGACAACACTATAGAAGTAAATGTTGCTGCTGCTTCCTAGTACAAGACCACTTCTGTATTTCTGTTACCTGAGTTCACAGGGATCGAAAACTTGCTGGAGATCGTTCACAATGGCAGGAAGATACTTCAGTGTAGCGCCCTGCAAAGGAGAAAGATTGAAAGAATAGATCCGGCATCTACTGAACACAACTGAACTACAAGACTCCTGCTGTAACATGCAACATTAAAACAACTTAGAGATATGTTTTAATAAATCCAGAAGGAAAACACCTGCTGAAATGTTATATTCGTTCTTTAACCACTTGACTGGTATTTAATGTGCCTCCTCAAATAATGCAAAAAGATTGGATTCTACCATCTACAATCGTTTATTTTGTGAGATAGTGAATTCCTGTTCAGTCATTGGTTTTGCAGTTATTTACAGTTTTCATTGGCTGAACTAGCGGCTGGTTTCATGCAGTATCTCTATCAATCAAATTCATAAACAATAACATTTGTGAAGCAAAAATACAAATAATCAGGAATTTAGCAACTATCTTAAAAAGTAAAAACAGTTTAGAGAAAATTCACATGCTTGAAATGATTCTTCCATGACCTTAATTTGTTTACATTGGAAACCCCTGCCCCATACAGAAGCAAGTGGCATGAAAATAAATGTTGCTGTAAAATAAATCAGATAACTAATGGGTCAATAAATAACCTGGTTAGAAAAGCCCCAGCTGGTTATTGTAGTGAAAGGGTGGCAGTATTTAGATTGGTTTAAAGCAATCACATTAACCCCATCAAGACTAGCTATATTATTTAAAGAAGATCTAACCATAGTTTTAATATATATATATTTCTTACCTTGTGACGATAGGTAAATGTGTCGGTGCTTGTCTATATATTACTTGTTTTACGTAAACAAAATGATTACGTAACATTGGGATTGTAGGGGCAGGGGTATAAAGCTAGCACTGTTGCAGGACGGGAAAAAGTGTGTTGTAGTGTGCGGGAGATATGGTTGAGCTGAGCAAGAGAGAGACAGGGAAAGAAGAAAGTTTTGAAAATATGGCTGCACGCTACTGAGGACAACAAGTAGCTGTGTCTTGTTTGTTTTTGCAAGTATAGCTGTTGGATGTTTTATAGAAAATAGTAAAGAAAAATAACGAACTATTCGAGTGAGCTGTGTTGCAGAATTGCGGTGAGAGCGTGTGGAACCTGGGGAGACGTGTTGCTGCCGAATCTACATCGGGTTTGAGAAAATAAACTTTTGTTTATAGTTTCCCTGATATGGACATTTGCATTTTTATCGAACTGTCTTGGCTGTTTCGTGCTGATTCTTTATTGCGGTGGAAGGGGAGAGCGTACTACTAGTTTTATTGCTCTTAAACTAATGGACATTTACTGGGATTTGTTCTAAACACCGATGCACTTTATTTCTGTTTCTTTCATTTCTCCTGCTTCTTTGGATAAACGTGCTGGAACTCTTGTGCACCATTTAGTTAATATATTGTTTGTTGGATTATATACTATATAATTGTAAACTGTTTTCCTGTATTGCAATGCATTGCAACCTTACTAGTTATGCTATATAGTTTTATTATTTCTATATTTGCATGCATAAATGGGCCATTGACTCTAGTTTTATCGATTATTGCAAGTTAAGAATAGTGTCAGTTAAGGACAAATTAAACAATATAGCATAATGGATGGTTTAAATCATGATTAATTGATCACTTAATTTTGAAATTGAAATGCTACTTATGATTTTAAATTGGTGGTTTGAGACAAATTAATAGTTAACTATTTAATTGATGATTAACTAATCTATTATTGCTAACTAATTAAAATGCTATGTAATATATTTATTAGTTACATGCTGTGCAATATCTAAATGCTGTGCAATATCTAAATGCTGTGCAATATCTAAATGCTGTGCAATATCTAACAATGCTGTGTAATATCTAACAATGCTGTGCAATATCTAACAATGCTGTGCAATATCTAACAATGCTGTGCAATATCTAACCATGCTGTGCAATATCTAACCATGCTGTGCAATATATTTGTTGTTGGTGTTCGTATAACCAATTAATAGTGTGATTGGTTAATTGATGTAATTAACTAGTATATTTCTTTGTTAGTTTATGGCCAGTAACCAAGAGGTCTGCTTGTTATTTGTAGAGTGTAATAAATGCTTGAGGATTGCATGGTTCCTCAATGCTTCTTCTCCTAGCTGTTTACCTTTTTTCTGTCCTGTTTGTTAATTATTTATTTCAATTACATAGTTATTCCCTGGGTATATATAGGGTGTAGTGGTGTCACATATGGAAAAGTGAATTACTATGTCCTAGTAGCGGTTTGGTGACAATTAAATATGGTAGATTATGCATTTGCCTGGCACCCCAGATAGCCAACCGTTACAGAATTTGGCACCCCAGATGGGACCCTTGAACCTGACGTTTTGAATAATATATAAAAAAATATATATATGTAATTAGTTATATTTGATTGTAATTATGGCAACAGGATATGGTAAATGGTCGGAGAAGGAGCTGACTCTAGTTGGAGGAGAAAAGTTAATTGATTCTGTTAAAGTGGGCGAATCTCTCTCTAGGCTAGATAATAGCGACTCCTTAATTGATAGTGATTTGGATATTTCAGTGAATGCACCACCTTTAGTACCTTTGCCTATGGGTGTTACAGGTGTTAGTCAGGTGGAGCTTGTAACTTTAATTCATGCTGTGGAGGGTATAAAAAATGCCATTAAAGAAACTCAAGTGCTTCAGGAGCATTGGGTGCAGTCACAAAATGAAGAGGTTAAAGAAACAGGAAATATAAGAGAGGAATTAAAATGGAATATGGAGCAATTGCAGCGGGAGTTGCAGGAGGAATATCGCACTGTTTCAAGTACTTTACAGGTATCTGTGCATCAAGTTGCAACAGAGCTGAGTCAGTTAAAAGCTCAGATGGGGGCTGAGATGTTGATTTTAAAACAGGAAGTGTTGGGAAAAATTGATCTTTTGGTTGAGTATATTAACCGGGGTCAGGTTGATTTGAAAAAACAATTAGAAACTTTTAAGCCGTCTCTGCCGATCGTTGCACTCCCCACTCCAAGTACTCTGTCAGAGGTGTCTGGTAACGCTGTATCACCTATTACAGAGAGAGAAAAAAATCTTCCAATTAAGTTGACTTTTCCTACTTATGGATGTCCGGAAGATGATTCCGATCCATTATTGTATCTAGCGAAATGCAAAGATTACTTGGCACTGAGACCTATGGCAGATGGAGACATTCTTGCAACTCTCCGAAGTGTCCTGCATGGAACTGCGAGAGATTGGTGGGAGATTACCAGAACACAAGTGGTTAGTTGGCAAGAGTTTGAAGAGCGTTTTCGAGCAGCATTTCTTTCTGAAGATTATGAAGATGAGTTACTGGAAAGAATTAGAACTAAAGTACAATTAGAAAATGAAAATATAAGGGATTTTGCTTTTTCTTATCAGGCCTTGTGCAAAAGATGGAAACCCAGTATAACTGAGATTGAAGTACTGAAGCTGATCCTGAAAAATGCAAATCCCTGGCTTGTCAGTCAACTGCGTGGACGGGTGACGAGCGTTGAAGAACTGGTACGGTTGGGGGGACAACTTGAAAAGGATAGACAAAATCAACAGGAATATGAGAAAAAGAAAATGGCTATTTCTATGAGTTCTAATATGAATTCCTCTAAAGTGGATAATAAAGCAGCAGTGAGAGCAAACCAGCCATCCAGTTATTTGTGTTGGAGATGCAATGGATGTCATTCTCCAGGTCAGTGTCCTCAGTATAAGAAACAGACTGCACAGAATTTTCAGAATAAAACTACTGCTTTTCATAAATCAAAAAGTGGTAGTTTTGGAAAGGAGACCACATTGTCAGCTGTGGTTGAAGATTCACAAGTAGCAGGGAAATCTGTTTCTTGGAAGAAGAAAATAGAACAAGGTCATCCTGAAAAAATTACTTTGCGCCAATTGGTTGTACCAGTAACTGTCTCTGGATGGATTGGGAAAGCTATTTTGGATACTGGAGCTACGTATACCCTGATTAATGAAAAACTTTGGAAAGAGCTTAAGCAGCCACATGACATGCTGCAGACTCAAGATAAAGTGACTTTGTTTTTAGCCAATGGTGAAGAAAGCTTACCTTTGGGTTATGTAAACCTTGCATATCAAATGCATGGGTTCAGATGGACTTTACCTACTTTAGTTTTGTCTGAATCACAATTGGCATATGCTCTTGTATTGGGACTGGATTTTGTTACCCTTACAGGACTTGTGATTGATGTGAGAAGTCAGACATATAGCTTCCCTTATGATGAGAAGCAGCAGATGTTCTCTTTCCAGCCAGGAGGGGGATCTCTAGCAAGTTGGCTTCCTGTCTCTGAAGTTGAGGATGGAATACGAGTTTGTACCTCATTGTACACTACGATTTCACCTTATGGGGGAATTTTTTTGGGACGCTAAAGATCGAGTCTCTTTCTCTTGAAGATGTTATCAGCCAGGTGATACAAAATGCCGACCTGTTGGGAACTGATGCTGAATAACTGCACCAGTTATTGTGCAATAACACAAAAGTCTGTGAAGTTAAAATTGGTAAAACATCCTTTGTTAAACATAAAATTTGCATAACTAATGAAGCTGCTATTACAACGACCTTATCGCTTGTCTATTGCAAAGCAGAGAGTGGTTCAAGAGCATGTTATGGATATGTTGGAGAAGGGTGTAATTGAAGAATCTAGTTCTGCTTGGGCTTCCCCTATTGTCCTTGTGTCAAAGAAAGATGGTTCCCAACGTTTTTGCGTGGATTATCGGAAACTAAATGCCAGAACCATTGATGATGCTTATCCTTTACCAACAATTGGGGAAATCTTGGAATCACTTTCTGGAGCTGGAATCTTTACAACTCTGGACTTAAAGAGTGGTTATTGGCAAGTGGAAATGGATCCAGACAGTAAAGACAAAACGGCTTTTGTGACCCCTTTTGGACTGTATCATTTTAGAGTTATGCCTTTTGGATTAAAAAATGCACCTGCCACCTTCCAAAGATTAATGGCAAGAGTCTTGGGAGATTTAAGAGGGAAAATATGTTTTGTATATCTTGATGATGTTATAATCTACTCGGCAACTGTTGGACAGCATCTTCAAGATATTCAGGCTGTTTTAAATCAATTGGAAGTTGCTGGACTTACTTTAAATTTAAAGAAATGCCAGTTCTGTAAACAGCAAATTAAATTTCTGGGTCACATTGTAACTCAGAGAGGAGTGTGTGCTGACCCTGCTAAAACTGATGCCATTCAGAATTTTCCAATACCAACTAATATATAGGCCGTTCAAAGATTTCTGGGACTTGCTGGATGGTACCACAGGTTTGTGGCTAATTTTTCTCAAATTGCAGAACCATTGAATGCACTAAAAAAAGAAAGGCGCCAAGTTCAGTTGGACTGTTGAATGTCAGACTGCTTTTCAGGCATTAAAAGATTGCTTGACTTCTTCACCAGTGTTAGGGCATCCAGATAATAAGTTACCTTTCATTGTCTACACTGATGCCAGTGCTTATGGACTTGGTGCTATATTGGTACAGCGTGTTTCTCCAGACTCGGAAGTCGTCCTGGCTTATGCCAGTCGTACTTTGACAGTTTCAGAACGGAATTATTCAACAGTGGAACGAGAAGGTTTGGCTGTTGTGTGGGCCCTGGAAAGATGGAGACATTATTTAGAGGGGAGATATTTCACAGTAGTTACTGACCATTCTTCCTTATTATGGATTTTTAATATCAGCAATCCGAACTCTCGGTTAATTCGCTGGGTGTTGCGGTTACAGGAATTTAACTTTACCATGGAATATCGCAAAGGAAAATTAAATTGCGCTCCTGATGCCTTGTCTCGTGCTCCCATTGAGGCACAAGAAAATACTCTGTTGGGAATGCAGACTCGTAGTTTGGAAGGAAAAGAGCGTGTGGATTCATTCCCTTTGAGTGATGAAGATATCTGGAGAGCTCAGAGCGTAGATCCTGAAATAAAAAGAATATACACAGCTCTTCTTTCTGAACAAGAGGCTGGCTCTAATATATCTGACAAATTTGCCATTGTGGAGGATAAGGTTTACCGAACAGTGAAAAACCCGAATGGAGTAAATCACTATCAGGTTTATGTTCCTGCAGCTTTAAGAAGCAAGGTCCTTGTAGCTTTCCATGACAACCCTCTCAGTGGGCATTTTGGACGTTTTAAAACCTTGAAACGAATTCAGAAACTTGCCTACTGGCCGAAGATGTGGAAGGACGTGGTTACTTATGTACGTAATTGTACAGTTTGTCAAACTTTAAAACCAGAAACTAGACGGTTGGCAGGAAAGATTCAACAAACTGTTGTTGGTCGTCCATGGGAGATGCTAGGGATCGATCTCATGGGTCCCCTACCACGGAGTTCAAAAGGAAATACCCAACTTCTTGTGATTGTGGATTATTATTCAAGGTGGGTAGAATTATTCCCTTTAAGAAAAGCCACTGCAGAAGTTATTGGTCAAATTTTAATCAGAGAGATCTTCACTCGGTGGGGAACCCCTGATTATCTTCTTTCTGATCGAGGACCACAGTTTATTTCTCATGTGCTGCAGGCGGTATGTGAGAAATGGCAAGTGGTGCAAAAATTGACAACTGCTTACCATCCTCAGACTAATTTAACTGAGCGTGTGAATCGCACCCTGAAACCTATGATGGCGTCTTATATGTCGGATCAGCATAAGAAGTGGGATCGATATCTTTGCGAATTTCGATTTGCTATCAACTCAGCAGTACAAGAATCTACTGGTTACACTCCTGCTGAAGTGAATTTGGGACGTACCCTTGGTGGACCCCTGGAGAAAGCTTTCCAACATAATGTGAGGCCTGACGTGCCTAGTTATGAGTTACTGTCTAGGTTAAGTAAGTTACGTGCTGCCGTGCAAGAAAATGTAAGTAAAGCACAAGCACGACAGAAAAGAAATTATAATAAACACCGCAGGGACGTTAGCTTTAACCTCAAGGATCGAGTTTGGGTTCGTAATCATCCCCAATCTAAAGCTGCTACCAGTTATACTGCCAAGTTTGCTCCAAGATGGAAGGGCCCATACCGAATTATTAAACAAGTGGGATTGTAGGGGCAGGGGTATAAAGCTAGCACTGTTGCAGGACGGGAAAAAGTGTGTTGTAGTGTGCGGGAGATATGGTTGAGCTGAGCAAGAGAGAGACAGGGAAAGAAGAAAGTTTTGAAAATATGGCTGCACGCTACTGAGGACAACAAGTAGCTGTGTCTTGTTTGTTTTTGCAAGTATAGCTGTTGGATGTTTTATAGAAAATAGTAAAGAAAAATAACGAACTATTCGAGTGAGCTGTGTTGCAGAATTGCGGTGAGAGCGTGTGGAACCTGGGGAGACGTGTTGCTGCCGAATCTACATCGGGTTTGAGAAAATAAACTTTTGTTTATAGTTTCCCTGATATGGACATTTGCATTTTTATCGAACTGTCTTGGCTGTTTCGTGCTGATTCTTTATTGCGGTGGAAGGGGAGAGCGTACTACTAGTTTTATTGCTCTTAAACTAATGGACATTTACTGGGATTTGTTCTAAACACCGATGCACTTTATTTCTGTTTCTTTCATTTCTCCTGCTTCTTTGGATAAACGTGCTGGAACTCTTGTGCACCATTTAGTTAATATATTGTTTGTTGGATTATATACTATATAATTGTAAACTGTTTTCCTGTATTGCAATGCATTGCAACCTTACTAGTTATGCTATATAGTTTTATTATTTCTATATTTGCATGCATAAATGGGCCATTGACTCTAGTTTTATCGATTATTGCAAGTTAAGAATAGTGTCAGTTAAGGACAAATTAAACAATATAGCATAATGGATGGTTTAAATCATGATCAATTGATCACTTAATTTTGAAATTTAAATGCTACTTATGATTTTAAATTGGTGGTTTGAGATAAATTAATAGTTAACTATTTAATTGATGATTAACTAATCTATTATTGCTAACTAATTAAAATGCTATGTAATATATTTATTAGTTACATGCTGTGCAATATCTAAATGCTGTGCAATATCTAACAATGCTGTGTAATATCTAACAATGCTGTGCAATATCTAACAATGCTGTGCAATATCTAACAATGCTGTGCAATATCTAACAATGCTGTGCAATATCTAACAATGCTGTGCAATATCTAACCATGCTGTGCAATATATTTGTTGTTGGTGTTCGTATAACCAATTAATAGTGTGATTGGTTAATTGATGTAATTAACTAGTATATTTCTTTGTTAGTTTATGGCCAGTAACCAAGAGGTCTGCTTGTTATTTGTAGAGTGTAATAAATGCTTGAGGATTGCATGGTTCCTCAATGCTTCTTCTCCTAGCTGTTTACCTTTTTTCTGTCCTGTTTGTTAATTATTTATTTCAATTACATAGTTATTCCCTGGGTATATATAGGGTGTAGTGGTGTCACATATGGAAAAGTGAATTACTATGTCCTAGTAGCGGTTTGGTGACAATTAAATATGGTAGATTATGCATTTGCCTGGCACCCCAGATAGCCAACCGTTACAACCTCTTATTAGCACTAGCAATATTATCACTGGTCCCCCATTTCTTGTGTTATAGTTCATTGCTTGTTTTTTATACTTCAATGTGAAATATTCATTTATTTCAAAGACAACACTATAGATGTAAATGTTGCTGCTGCTTCCTAGTATATGACCACTTCCTGTGCTGTAAAAAAACATTTCAATAGTCCCATGTGATCTATTGCAAGAAATGACTAAATACCAGGAAGACACTTGTTTTTTTCTCTACAGCATTGTATTTGAAAATTAAACGTGTAAAGAGGGTTGTTATAATCACGTAATAATTGCACAGTACCTGAAAGTAATACTTATATAAAATCGATAGTTGATTGCATTATAGCAAATGCAATCTGAAATGTCTATTAGTCCTCTGTAAATTCAAGCCGGCAGTGTTTAACAATTGCTATAGCTGTGGAAAAACTGGACATACTCCAGTAACTTGTCGTTTCTGAAGTGAAGCATGGGAATCCCGAGTGGTGCATCCAGTAAAGGCGCTCCGCGTGGAGTGCAGGATATAGCCAGGAGACCGCAAGTTCTAATCCAGGCTATGTCACAGCTGACAGTGACTGGGAGTTCCTAGGTGGCGCCGCACAATTGGCCAAGCGCTGCCCGGGTAGGGAGGGCTTAGGTTGGCAGGGGAATCCACGGCTCACTGCGCATCAGTGACCCCTGTGGCCAATAGGGCGCCTGTGGTTCTGCAGTGGAGCCACCAGATCTGTGTTGTCCTCCAGCACTATAGGTCTAGTGGCATCGCTGTGGATCCACAGTGTGAAAAATGACGGCTTGGCAGGAGCATGTTTCGGAGGACGCGTGTTCCCAGCCGCTGTTTCCCAAGTCGGCGGGGGGGTTGCGAGCGGTGAGCCAAGGATACAGATAATAATTGGGCATACTAATAGGGAGAAAACCGGGGTTAAAAAAAAAACAAACACAAATTGAAGCATGCAGTGTGGGAAAATAAGGCATATCCAAACTGTTTGTCGAGCTGCTACCCAACAGTTCAAAACTACACAGGGACATACACTACACAGGGAAATGAAGTAAACAGCTACATGCAATCCAGGAAAACACAGATGACAGTGATGGTGAGTTGGATGCTGTGAGGATTGGCTGCCTTAATGTTGCTTGCTTAGCTAATACTGATAGAAAAGCCATCAGGATTACAACATCCATAGAAGGGCAACCACTTAAAATGGAACTTGACACAGGTTCTGCTGTGTCTGTTATTTCTAAGGAGGAGTTTAACAAAAAGGGACTCAAACTTTGGAAAACCTCCATTCTACTAAAAACATATACAGGAGAGAAGATTGCACCACTCAGGCTGTCAAAAGTGCTTGTACAGTATGAAGACCGGTGTGCAGATTGGACCTCTATGTCATTGAAAAAGGAGGGCCACCATTGTTTGGCTGTGAATGGCTAAGATTCATTTAGACTGAATTCAAACTCTGCAGCCTAGCCCAGCACAAGCAACCGGAAATACAAAGTTGGTGCTAGAGAAACTGTTGGCTGATGCAGCCCCAGTCTTCAAAGAGGGCATTGGAACATTAAAAGAAATAAAAGCAAAAATTGTGCTAAACCCCGATGCAAAACCATGTTTCCACAAAGCACAGCAAGTACCATATACCAGCAGAGAATCCCAGGAAGGACAAGCAGTCTTAGCACGGAACTATATGAATAATATAAAATGGTATCCAGGAACCATACAATCCTGACTGGGACCACTGATGTACGCTGTCAAGATACAGCCTGATATGGTATGGCGTCATCACGTTGATCAACTTCACAACGCAGAATCAAAAGTTATCCCTGATGACACTTCAGCTGTTGCTGAACAGCCCGCAACTCAGTCTGATGAGGAAAAGTCAACTTTTCATCAACCAGTGTGACGCCAAGGGGACCTGATACTGACTCAACACCAGTTCACCCTGAGGATCTGCCTGCTGCTACCATTCTTACCATTCCTGGAACTGACAGGGGGCAAAGCTATCCCACAAGAGAGCACACAGCACCACAGAGACTACATTTGTAGGAGCTAGTTCAGAATTTAGTTTCTAGCATTAGTCACTCAGTTCAAACATGGACATTACAGCTAAGTGGGGAGGACTGTAGTATATCTAGTTAAATTCTATAGTTCAGTTACAAGTGCACTAGTAAGCAAAGGGTTAAGTTCCTTCAGTTACGTACCACTGATAATACTGCGCAAGTGCACAACTGTTCAGTGCTGTGAAGGAGTTTGCATGAGTAGCATCTAGTAAAAACACTACGTTAACTTTGCTTCGGTTTCCAGTGTCTTTACTTTGTTGTATAATGAAGCACAACAACTTAGATTCAGGGACAACTTAAATTTAAATAAATACACATTTAAATTTGAGTATTTTTAATCTATTTTGGGGTATACTGCCAGGTTTTAATATTCCAAGGTAATCAAAAAAGAAGACATGAATACAGTAGAATTTTTGCTTGTTAATAATGTTTCTACAATGGAGGAAGTGCAGAAACTGCAGATCAAATATTGGGACCCAGCACACCTTCAATAAAATTAGTGCTGGTGAATAGTGACAGAGGACGGGCATACACTCAAACCTTTAACGAGTCATGGTATAAGCTTAGGCCATGGGGCTATGCAAGTGAAAACAACAACAACGCACTGTTTTGCTTTCCTTTTTGCTAAGGCTCGGGGTGACACTGATGCAGCATGGTCAAGAACCGGAGTTACAGACCTGCAACATCAAAAAAAAACACAAGAGCTCAAGAGCATAAGACATGTGAAATGCGTCTAGGCATGTTAGGGAGAGTGAATATCGCTGTCCAGCTTAGCACTGCTTACCGAAATGCCATAAAGAAGCACAATGAAGAAGGGTCTGAAGACCGACACTTACACGCATCATTGAATGCATAGCGTTCTGTGGAGCTTTTGAATTGGACTGACGAGGTCATGATGAATCATCAACATCTTCCAATCCTGGTGTGTTTCTTGGGCTGGTAGAGTTTGTTTCAAAGCTTGATCAGGCAATTGAAACACACTTGAGGAAGGCCACAGTCTTTAAAGGCACCTCTAAGACAGTTCAAAATGAACTTCTAGGCTGCATGTTGGAGGTTTGCAGGGAAAATATCGTCAAAGAACTGAAACAGACTGATTATGTTGCAATTCAAGCTGATGAAACCAGCGACATTACAAATATTTCCCAAAGCTATTTCCACTGCCATTATGCAACAGGTAGATGCCATATTCACAGGAGAAAGTGAAAAGGCTAAAATAATTGCACAGAGCTACGATGGAGCGAGTGGAATGCGTGGCCAGACTGGTGGGGTCCAGAAGTTTGTAAGTGAAAAATATCCAAATGCACATTATGTCCATTGCTATGCCCATCAACTCAATCTAATAATGGGACAAGCAGCGAGCCAAGTTTCAGTGGCTTGAATTGTTTTCCAGACCCTCTCTGGTTTTTCAACTTTTTTCTTTCGCTCTCAAAAGAAAACTGTTGTTTTGGATGAAGTTTTAAAGAAAAGACAACCAGCTGCTCCTCAAACAAGGTGGACTTTTCATAGTGGAGCAGTGAGGACAGTGTTTTGAACAGTGCAATCACCTGTTACAGTGTTTTCAAACAATGAGTGATTCAGGAGACTTTGACAGTGTCCAGTTAGAGAAGCTAACGGTTTTTGCCATAGCCTCATGGACAAAGAGTTTCTGTACTTCCTGTACTTGTTCCAAAAGATAATGATGAAGGTGGATATTTTGTATGGGAAACTCCAGGCAAGGAATATTACACCTGTTGATGTAAATGAAGCAGTAACTCAATTTGTTCAAAGCATTCAGAACAGCTGAGCATCTGTTAGAACACTGGAATCCAGCTTCCCTGAGAACCTGCAAAAAGGCAAAGGGGCCCAAATACCACAGAAGATTATGACACAGCTGTTTTGGAAATCTCTCACGCAATCCAAGCATTCAAAATTCTAAAATGTATTGACAAGGTCGACCCAGGGGACTTTTTCGACTTGAAAATAGAAACAAGGACCAGGGATCACAAATGGAGATTAGATAAAGGAGCATTCAGAACAGAAAATAGGTGGCATTTTTTTACACAGATAACTGTGGGAGTCTGGAACCAACTCCCCAGTAATGTTGTTGAAGCTGACACCCTGGGATCCTTCAAGACGCTGCTTGATGAGATTCTGGGATCAATAAGCTACTAACAACCAAACGGGCAAGATAGGTTGAATGGCCTCCTCTCGTTTGTAAACGTTCTTATGTTCTTATGAGATCGCAGAGCAAACATTTTGTATTGCTTCCAACAAGAAACAGATCCACTGGACAGTGCTTCTACCACTGAGGTTGGCCCCCTGGACCACGCTCCCTCACCTGCATCTGAGGTGTGAACAGACAAACATTTTGGCCACCAGCCTCCACTGACAAATATAATGATAAAAAGACAAATTGAAAGCACATTCTAATGTATGCAAAGCTACATGGATAAATATCTCAGGTCATATTGTCCTGAGGCATTATGTTTGTTTACAAAATCAAGTAAATAGGTTCCAGAAAGATCCTTAGCAGACAGAGTTAACATACAAAACTGGACGCTGTGTATTCCCTTTAATTACTTGATAAGTGAACTACAAGTGCTTAATAAATTTAAATTAAATTAGGCCTAATATAAACCTTAATACAAACCTTAATATAGGCCTTAATATAAAAAAAATAGCGTATACCTGTATTTAAAGAATATTATATTCTTCTCCTAGTTGCATATGAAACACATCTGAATTCAATGAAGACCTGAAATGTAGGTACAGTAGGTCTACATTTCTCAGTTAAAACTAAACACCTTTTTCCCCGTTTGAATATCTTTATTTTGCTGCAGGTCAAGTAAAATATTGCTTATTGAGGTGGCTGAGGTTGTCTCCTTTACAGTGATATATGATGTTTGGGGGTATTTTGGGTCTACAGCTAAATAAACTCTTTTTTAAACACAAATGCAGAGTGTTTTGTTTGTATGGGACTGTGATGTTATAATTCCAGATGCTGAGTGTCTATAGAGTTAAAACAATAATAATAATAATAATAATAATAATAATAATAATAATAATAATAATAATAATAATAATCCTGGCCTGAAGAAACGCATTACTTTGCTGTATCTGGTGTTATCAGTATTTAAAACATTTCTGTGACGTCACCCTTTGATCGATTCATTCTTCGAATCTTCTAACTACAAATGGCTGTGTGGCTTTGAAGAGAAAGGGAGTGCGGGGCAGGCATAGTGTTGATTAACGAATCCAGTTTGTGCTACGAATCCACAGAAAACGGTTCAATGAAACCACATTCAGAACAGTTCAACAGAAAAGTGAATACCATTTTGTTATGCAACAATCATTTCCGCAATTAGTTAATTATATACTGAGCATCAAAAGAAACCCCACTACTATGACACTTATTTTCTGAAAAAAATAAGGTATATAAATGATGAACATTGACTAAATTTTTTGGTTTCTTTTTAATCACTCGATCATTCACCCTTGACCATGACACGCTTGAGTGACTATGACTGAAGCATATGCACTTAATCACATCATTAGCGAGACAGTTGATTGGACGTTGATCGGGGTGATTTCAGCTCTTGAATTGCAAGCTTGAATAAAAGCAATAAAGAAAATCACAGAAACACCATATGCCACGTCTGTCAAGAGAGCAGCGCCTTCGTGCAAATCGGCATGTTGGATGCTGGACTAGGGCAGTGTACTGTGGCTCGCCGTCTTGGGTGCTCACAGCCAGCAATTTCAAACCTGGCGAGACAGTATAACCAGATACACTCTGTCAATGACAGGCTACTAACTAGGAGACCAAGAGTCACACCACCTGCCCAAGATCGACAGATCATTATGCAGCATCTTCATGATCGTTTTTG
Source organism: Acipenser ruthenus (assembly GCF_902713425.1). NCBI lineage: Eukaryota > Metazoa > Chordata > Actinopteri > Acipenseriformes > Acipenseridae > Acipenser > Acipenser ruthenus. Next base: position 3,404,956 of record NC_081225.1, on the reverse strand, counting down.
CACTGCTAGTCGAACAGCATCTGATACTGCAGGTCTCAATAATCCACGCATCAGCAGTTCAACTGTAAGAAGGTGGTTACACAGTCACCATCTACAGGCCTGATGACCATACAGGGGTCCGGTGCTCAGCAATGTGCACTGTCGCAACAGGATGAGGTGGTGCCAACACTACCTTCAGTGGAGCCAGGTCCTCTTCATTGACGAATCGAGATTCTGCATAGACTGCCCTGACGGACGTCAGCGAGTGGTGAAAGATACGCTAATTGTTGTGTGGGGAGGTCCAAGTGTGATGGGCAGGAGTGTCTAGTTGCTACAGAACTCCGCTGGTAGTGACTGATGGCAACATGACTGCACAGCGATATCTTGACCAAGTCCTAAGGCCTCACTTGGTGCCCTTCTTGCAATCCCATCCTAAAGTGACAACACTCAAGCAAGACAGCGCACGTCCCCATGTTGCTCGTGTCACGACAGCTTTCTTGCAGAATGCGAGCGTGAGAGTCATGCCATTGATGCCTTATTCCCCAGACCTGAGCCCAGTTGAACATTTGTGGGATGAACTTGGGCGATGTATGGCTTCTAGGGCTTGGAGACCACTGAACAGGCAGATGCTTATTATTATTATTATTATTATTTATTTCTTAGCAGACGCCCTTATCCAGGGCGACTTACAATCGCAAGCAAATACAAATACATTCAAGTGTTACAATATAAGTCATACAATAAGCACTACCAAGCACTACAAGAGGAATGGGCCAGGATTCTACAAGACAACATCCGAAACCTGGTACAAAGCATGCGTTGCCGATATACTGCTTGTATTTTCACAGTATCCCCCGTCCCCCCATAACTTCAGACAGTAAAATGCCAATTGTTGGTCAGCACAATGAAAAGTCACTGCACCTGCTCTGAGACAGAGTTTGTCATTTTTCGATCACATCTAGTGCATTTTATCCAAATATTCTTTTGATGTTCAAATATAAGTGATAAGCTTCTTTTGATGCTCAGTATATTTCAAACCTAATACTCAGAAAAAGGCTTATGATTTCAGAAAGTAATACAATTAAACATTAACATAATGAAATCCCCCCACCCTCTTCTAATTTTTATTTCACAAATCTTCTGGACAGGTTCAGGAACACCAGCAATTACCAAACTGAATCTCATTATCGAACAAGTATCAATTGGGATAAGTGGCATAAACAACTCAAAGTGTTGAACCAGCTGATTTAAGACCCATTATGTGTGATTACAAATATAACCCTTGTGATACAGACAACACAGGACACCGCAAAGGTAAGTAAATGCGTTTCTTGTAAATTTTGCAGGGTATTCTATAACACTTGAATTCCTTCAAAATCAAATGCCTTAGTACTGATTCTACGTAAAATAAACATGTTCTCAGTTTTCTCAGTACTGTGTTTTTTGATTAGCACTCCTTTAAAACTACAGACAGAATGTGCAAGAACGCAAGAGGTAATGCTCTGTGCCTTCCTTATTATTCCCTAGGATATTAAATTACTTCCTCTGGTTGCTTTTGAGACCCACCTTGATTTTGACTGCCTCCTCCAGAGGCTGGTCCATCAGGATGTTGAAAGAGAAGAAGAGTTTTCTGATGGAGTTGTTGAAATTGTCTCCATCCTCACTGTTTCCATAGAACCTGAAACAGAAAAAAAAGACAATGCAGTGACGCTTTCATATTCGATGTTAAACTGTAACCGCTCCACTACATTCTTGAATATGAACAGGAATCCTCACCGCAGGTAGAGAATGCGGGACTGCACAATGAACCTGGACAGGTATTTGAGGGCCTTGAGTGCAGAGAACAGCAGATCCGTCTTATTGGGATCCTCTGCGTTCCCCACGTAGTCATTTAACACCTTAGTCAGCTTCCTGCAGGGAAATCAAAAGTGTTAAGGTGAGAAAAGGCAGGAGGGAGACACAAGCACTGTGTCTTGAAGTGACTGCAGCTAAATAAATAATTCCATAATTTGGTAACATTTAAAATGGCTAATAATGATGGCAATAAAGAGCAACCAGACTAATCCCAGAATGAGCTACGCAGACATGATGAAGGAGCTGAATCGGTTCAGCCTGGAACAAAGAATTAGGGAAGACATGATTGAAGTCTTTAAAATCTTAAGAGGAGGTGACATAGTTAACCCTAACTAATACACAGTGCAGAAACCAGGACCAGAGGGCACTATTGGAAATTAAGTGGAGATAGACTTAGTGCTTCTCTAAATAAAATGAAAAATGTAAGTTTGGCATTATAGTTTTCATAGAACATGTCATTTTAAGGAAGTCATTTTTTATTGTGATAGAGACACAAAAACACAGATACTCACACATATGCTAGCGTGGCACTGAAGTGCTTGGTAATGTAGGTCTCCAGTACAGGATTAAAGTGCTGAAACTTAATGTCTCCGATCAACAGGATGATGAACACCTGCAGAAGAGATTTCACTTTTTATAACTGGAGTTAAATTAATTATTCCAGAGATACAATATAAGAGAAGCCCCATCTCAATGCACAGGGGCTGCTCACTCCGTCTCAACGCGGAGGGGCTGCTCACCCCGTCTCAATGCGAGGGGGCTGCTCACCCCGTCTCCACGCGGAGGGGCTGCTCACCCCGTCTCCACGCGGGGGGGCTGCTCACCCCGTCTCCACGCGGGGGGGCTGCTCACCCCGTCTCCACGCGGGGGGGCTGCTCACCCCGTCTCCACGCGGGGGGGCTGCTCACCCCGTCTCCACGCGGAGGGGCTGCTCACCCCGTCTCCACGCGGAGGGGCTGCTCACCCCGTCTCCACGCGGAGGGGGCTGCTCACCCCGTCTCCACGCGGAGGGGGCTGCTCACCCCGTCTCCACGCGGAGGGGCTGCTCACCCCGTCTCCACGCGAGGGGGCTGCTCACCCCGTCTCAACGCGGAGGGCCTGCTCACCCCGTCTCCACGCGGAGGGGCTGCTCACCCCGTCTCAACGCGAGGGGGCTGCTCACCCCGTCTCCACGCGGAGGGGCTGCTCACCCCGTCTCCACGCGGAGGGGGCTGCTCACCCCGTCTCCACGCGGAGGGGCTGCTCACCCCGTCTCCACGCGGAGGGGCTGCTCACCCCGTCTCCACGCGGAGGGGCTGCTCACCCCGTCTCAACGCGGAGGGGCTGCTCACCCCGTCTCAACGCGAGGGGGCTGCTCACCCCGTCTCCACGCGGAGGGGCTGCTCACCCCGTCTCCACGCGAGGGGGCTGCTCACCCCGTCTCCACGCGGAGGGGCTGCTCACCCCGTCTCCACGCGGAGGGGCTGCTCACCCCGTCTCCACGCGGAGGGGCTGCTCACCCCGTCTCCACGCGAGGGGCTGCTCACCCCGTCTCCACGCGAGGGGCTGCTCACCCCGTCTCCACGCGAGGGGGCTGCTCACCCCGTCTCCACGCGGAGGGGCTGCTCACCCCGTCTCAACGCGGAGGGGCTGTACTTTACATACAAACAATATTTATGTGTTCCCAAGCTAGCGTCACCAATTCAGATTGGACTCAATGTTTTCTTATTATTTGGTTTATTACAGGTCTGACTGCTGTATCTTAAGGGATCTGACTCACCAGGGCATCAAATACCAAAGTGTCGTAGGTGTCCTTCTCTGAGGTGACCATCATGATGTTAAACAGCGCGTCCAGAGTGTCATGCAAAAACTGCAGAGAAGAGAGAGAAAGACAGAGAGCTGACTGCTTTTAGCTAAATAGAAATACTACAAACTTTGTTTCAAGTCTTTATCACAAATCTCGGACTACGACACAGTGCTCCCTTTATAAGACCCTTCACTGCTCCCATTAGCGCTATACTGCCATCACACCAGCATGTGTGTTCTCTGTATAAGGAGAAACACAGACTGCATCTTACTTTCAGCTCCATCTACATAGTTTAAAGGGGGTGCACAGAAGGCAGGTTTCACAGACCCCTAAGGGTTGGTTCATACTTCTGTCGCAGATGAATGCGATACATCAGGCGCAGACAGCTATAAAGCTGTGCAGCTTCACTCCGACCATGCAGCAAATGTTGAAGTTGTTCAAAATTATCCAACTGTATAAGATTTTAGGTCGCAGATGTATGAGAAAAGGATGTACAACTTTCCAAAAAAGACGCACGTCGCAAAAGTGTGGACGACATAATTCCAACCTGTCGCACAGGGTCGGAGATCCTCGACCAGAAATTATGTCTGAAGTATAAACCAACCTTAATAGTCCAACATATCACCCCTTCAGTCAAAATTTTTTAACCTAATTTTCAGAATGATAAAACTGTTTATATGGACTTTGGGGGAAAATACATATATACAGACGTGGTCAAATTTGTTGGTACCCTTACAGCTCATTGAAATAATGCTTCATTCCTCCTGAAAAGTGATGAAATTAAAAGCTATATACTTGCATGCCTTTGGTATGTCATAGAATAAAGCAAAGAAGCTGTGAAAAGAGATGAATTATTGCTTATTCTACAAAGATATTCTAAAATGGCCTGGACACATTTGTTGGTACCCCTTAGAAAAGATAATAAATAATTGGATTTTAGTGATATTTCAAACTAATTAGTTTCTTTAATTAGTATCACACATGTCGCCAATCTTGTAATCAGTCATTCAGCCTATTTAAATGGAGAAAAGTAGTCACTGTGCTGTTTGGTATCATTGTGTGCACCACACTGAACATGGACCAGAGAAAACAAAGGAGAGAGTTGTCTGAGGAGATCAGAAAGAAAATAATAGACAAGCATGGTAAAGGTAAAGGCTACAAGACCACCTCCAAGCAGCTTGATGTTCCTGTGACAACAGTTGCAAACATTATTAAGAAGTTTAAGGTCCATGGAACTGTAGCCAACCTCCCTGGGCGCGGCCGCAAGAGGAAAATCGACCCCAGATTGAACAGAAGGATAGTGCGAATGGTAGAAAAAGAACCAAGGATAACTGCCAAAGAAATACAAGCTGAACTCCAAGGTGAAGGTACGTCAGTTTCTGATCGCACCATCCGTCGCTTTTTGAGCGAAAGTGGGCTCCATGGAAGAAGACCCAGGAGGACTCCACTTTTGACAGAAAAACATAAAAAAGCCAGACTGGAATTTGCTAAAATGCATATTGACAAGCCACAATCCTTCTGGGAGAATGTCCTTTGGACAGATGAGTCAAAACTGGAGCTTTTTGGCAAGTCACATCAGCTCTATGTTCACAGACGAAAAAATGAAACTTTCAAAGGAAAGAACACCATACCTACAGTGAAACATGGAGGAGGCTCGGTTATGTTTTGGGGCTGCTTTGCTGCGCCTGGCACAGGGTGCCTTGAATCTGTGCAGGGCACAATTAAATCTCAAGACTATCAAGGCATTCTGTAGCGAAACATACTGCCCAGTGTCAGAAAGCTCTGTCTCAGTCGCAGGTCATGGGTCCTCCAACAGGATAATGACCCAAAACACACAGCTAAAAGCACACAAGAATGGATAAGAACAAAACATTGGACTATTCTGAAGTGGCCTTCTATGAGTCCTGATCTGAATCCTATCGAACATCTATGGAAAGAGCTGAAACTTGCAGTCTGGAGAAGGCACCCATCAAACCTGAGACAGCTGGAGCAGTTTGCTCAGGAAGAGTGGGCCAAACTACCTGTTAACAGGTGCAGAAGTCTCATTGAGAGGAACAGAAAACATTTGATTGCAGTGATTGCCTCTAAAGGTTGTGCAACAAAATATTAGGTTAGCGGTCCCATCATTTTTGTCCATGCCATTTTCATTTGTTTTCTTATTTACAATATTATGTTGAATAAAAAATCAAAAGCAAAGTCTGATTTCTATTAAATATGGAATAAACAATGGCGGATGCCAATTACTTTTGTCAGTTTCAAGTTATTTCAGAGAAAATTGTGCATTCTTCGTTTTTTGTGGAGGGGTACCAACACATTTGAGCACGTCTATATATATATATATATATATATATATATATATATATATATATATATATATATATATATATATATATATATATATATATATATATATATATATATATATATATATATATATATATATATATATATATATATATATATATATATATATATATATATATATACACAGGAGGCTGTGTGGTCCAGTGGTTAAAGAAAAGGGCTTGTAACCAGGAGGTCCCCGGTTCAAATCCCACCTCAGCCACTGACTCATTGTGTGACCCTGAGCAAGTCACTTCACCTCCTTGTGCTCCGTCTTTCGGGGGAGACGTAATTGTAAGTGACTCTGCAGCTGATGCATAGTTCACACACCCTAGTCTCTGTACGTCGCCTTGGAAAAAGGCGTCTGCTAAGTAAACTAATAATAATAATAATAATAATAATAATAATAATAATAATAATAATAATAATAATAATATAGTTTTGATAGGATACTTAACATGTTACTAATCAATGGGATAACACATAGTAAGGTAGTCTAAGATCCGTAATCAGTGGCAATTGCTTATCCCCAAGGCCCTGTGTAAATTGTGAAAAAAAACCACGATTTTTACAATATTCTTAAGAAATAAAAATACATTTCATCACATTAACGGAACTGTACAGCTCTGCTGTGTGCCTGCATGTACTATTCGCCATGCACATAGTGCTGTGCAGTGATTATGTCATGTGACTATATGCAGTCTAGGCAGGAAATTGAAATACTACACACTGTAAATAAGAAAAAGGATGTCTCTAAAAAGGCTAAAAATGTGCCTGCACCAGATCACATAAAGAAGCATCCAGCAGGAGTTTTACACAGCGATGGAGGTGAGGTCTTCTGTACGTCCTGCAGCGTTACTGTAGATCACTTTCGAGACAGGCGTTTAGTATTCACCGAAAGAGAAAGGCGGAAATCCAGAGCAGTACTGCGACTGCTTTACTTGCAAAGAAACAAAAAAACGGTGACTTCCATGTTACAAAAGTCGACTGAAAACAGTGAAGCACGAAACACATTACATCTTGACCTGACAGTGGCGTTTGTTTGCGCAAATATCCCTTTTGAAAATGTGGACAACCAAAAGTTCCGTAAATTTTTCAAATCTAAAGTTGGCGAGTATCACAGGCAGGAGACTATGGAATTGGTAAAACAGTCTGGTTGCTTGTCAGTGGTCACTGATGAGTCGACTGATGCCCAAGATCAGTATGGGTTACACATTGTATTTGTTTTGCAAGACCTAAATGATGAACATGCATCTGACGCACTAGAAGCTGTGCTTGCAGATAAACTTTACCTACAGGCTGTTAATTACAACACAGTTTCACAAGCTAAAGTGCTTGAATAACTTTGACATTGATTTTGATGCCAGTGCATTTATCTCTATATTTGATGTTTAAAAAAATAATAATAATCTGTACACAATTTATAAAATAGTTCCATTCACATTACGTGAAATATGATACTTTACCTGCGACACTGCCGTGAATTTTAAAGAAAATTTTCACAGGGCCTTATGCCCCATGCAAGTTTCACCATAAGTGCTTCTCTAAATACATTTAAAAATAGAAGTTTGGCATTATAGTTTTCATAGAACAGAAGAACATTTATGGAGGCAGGCCATTCGGACCATCTAAGCGTGCTCCGTTCCCAGTAGTAGTTCTGATCTCAGAACTTTGTAAAGTTGGGTCTTAAAGGATCCAAGTAATTCTGCCTGAACAACACCACTGGGTTGACATTCTGAGTGTGAGAGGACACTAGTTATCCCTCACAAGTTCCATGGTGGACACAACTTCTAATGTAAGGAGAGTAAGCAGCCTCTCAGTTACCTTGACGATCTCGCTGCCCTGCACCTGCATGAGCCTCTGCAGGGTCTGCTCCCGGTTCTCTGGGTTCGACCTCCAGTTCAGCAGCGCCAGCAGGTCCACTGAAACACCAACGAGACACCTTCCTTCACAGAGCTTACATAGTGACAAGTTCCCATAGCTGACATTTACTGGGAAACCCCAGCCAAAGCAATGTGAAAAGGATTAAACCCAATTCGGGCTATTGTTACTAATGTGTTACTATTACCGTATTCACACAACCTAAATAATGTCTGATCATCTTTTAATTAAAATGCCAATTACCTTCAATGCATGTTGATCTCGCATTGTTTGGATGGTGTGAACAAGTATGCTCTGAACTGAGTTATTAAAGGAATGATCCAAGCTATAATTGTCCAGGACTCAATGGCATGAGCTATAAAGCCAGGTTAAAATAAGTAAATCTCTAGAAAAAAAGGGAAAGACAGGACTTAACTTAAGTTTATAAAATCCTAAATTGCATAGAAGGTCACCACTTTAAATTTAGTACAGAGGGTAGAACGAGAGGGCATACAAGGAGTAAAAGTAAGTTTAGAACAGAAGGTAGGATGCACTTTTTTGACACAGAGTTGGAAATGCATTGAATAGCCTACCAGGTGAAGTAGTAACCTCAAATACTCGAGGAACACTTCAAAAAAACATTCAAACCATGGATCCTAGCAGCACAGTATGTTATGAATGATAGCTGGGCTCACCGTTCTGGGTGAGTTTGGTGGAGCAGGTGAGTGTGCTGATCTGGAAGATGTCTTTGATGATGGGAAGGTTGCTGGAATGATGGAACGGTTTCCCAGACTGCCTCTCTCTGTCCTCCTGCTCCTCCCTTGTCCCTGGAGCACTCAGATAAGACTTGGCATCTTCTGCTTTCTTCACGTCTCCCTGTACGGGGCACACAGCAGTCAACATACTGGAGACCTGTTTTTATTCACGCACCACTTGAGCTCATTTCTAATACCCAATACACTACATATTGTGCTGTTTGTCCTTCATCACTAAAATGCATAGTGCAAGTGCAAATACACATTATTTTGTGGTTTTATAGCATTATAATTGTTTTATTATTCTTAGAAAACACCCCTTTGCTAAACAAAAAAAAACAAAAACAGGAACGCCCAATTATTTTACCCGTGTTTGTTCTCCCCAATTCAGATTGTTCAAATACGTCCCCTCACTGCAGCAATTCTCCACAACAGCTCAGGAGAACAGTAGGTAAGTTAGCATCCTCCGATCCCACAGCCAAGCCAATCGCCTCTTTACACCCAGGAGCCTGTACAAGTAACCCAGTAGATGCCAGATAAAGGCCAACTCTGAAGGTGTCCACATGAGCCCATTGGTCGTTTGGCCACTAGGGGCTGCTATTGCATGGTGAGGTAATAAGAACCCAAAGCTACCCTGACTGATTGTAAAAGAACAGGTAAGGCTACCTGACTGTCTTAGTCCAGTCTGTCCGCAACCTGGCACCTACCTTATACAAGATGAGGTGGTGCCTCCCGTCTCGGAGGGTGGTACCGTCGACGTTCATCAGCCTCACAAACGCCACGCCGAAGGGCTTCTCCGACCGGTCCCTAGCTAGAGACACAACACCATCAACTTGCTTTCCTTCTGTGTTTGAATTCCTGATCGGCTTTAAAATCGGGAAAAAAATTATCCTGGTGTCTACCTCAGATCCCCTTTATCAGCTTTTTAAGGGTGAGGCAGGAGTAGCTTCAAGAGTCAGACAAAAAAATTGAATCACCTACCATAACACAGTCAATAATGAGGTGCTTAAATAGTGCTGGATGAACTGTTTCTGTATGTAAAACTAGCTAAATTTATTATTATTATTATTATTATTATTATTATTATTATTATTATTATTATTATTATTATTATTTATTATTATTATTTTTTTTTTTAAAGTAGCAACAAAGACCACAACCAGAGGACAGCATGAGAGTGTGGACTGGGTTACCAACCATGTATCTGCTACTTAGTCATTGGGATCTTTTAAGAACAAGCTAGACTGGCTTCTTCTCATTCTTAACTTTTATTACTTTCCTCTCTTCTATGATGGAGAAGGTGGTGTGTGCATGAGCCGTCCACTAGATGGTGATCCGCAGCCATCACTATTATTATTAACTATGACATATTGAGCATTGAACATTCACATTCTCAATTTACAACAGTGCAGTGTCTAAAACGGCAAGTGAAAACCCAGCCTTATAAATAAAAGAATAAAATAAAATAAATACAAATAAAAACAATGGTTAATTGAGGCAGCAACACAATGAGCATCTCTTTGAGATACTTTGCAGGGGCTGTAAGGGAGGACAGCCAGGGGGATGTTGTGGATCACTGTGTAATGGACGGCTCTCGCAATCCTCATGCAGACACACAGCTGTGAACTCACATTCTTGGGAGGAGCGGTGCCGGAAGGTGAATCTCAGATGGCAGCGGCACACGTCTTCAATGGGAATCGCCACCTTCAACACAAGGAAGAGTAGCTCAGGTATTTGTATGAGGTTACATTATGCCACTGGGCTATTTTAACCCTGACCTTGGCTCCACCTGTTCAGTGGTATGTGTTAATGCTGTAAATGGCACACATGCTTAAAAGGGTAAGTGAAAATAAAAGTCCTAAACGGAACAGTATTTTATTAATTTATCAGGCTATTTGTACGGGATTAAAAAAAAATATTAATTAAGACTTTAATTGAACTGAATGTTAATTTTTTAATAAATACGAAAATAGAATACAATTAAATCTCAAAGTACTAAACCTAGTCTACTTATACATTTAAACTGTGTATGATAGTTTAAAAGGTAAATAACTGTTTATACAAAAGTTTTAGATGTTTAATGTATTAAACCTAGATTTACAAATGTAATAGCACAAAAAAAAGATAAAGATAAGAAATGTAATTGGATTACAGTTTATTGGACTATGAGTCAGCACTCCCCTGCAAATTCCCTATGCTGTGTTTTTCAACCTCTAAAATTCAAAGGGATTTTTTTTTCAGTAGCTTCAAATAGCCTGCCTATTGCCTGGGCTCCAGATGACTGGTCTCATACCGAGGCACTCCGCCGCGCATCACCATTCGCATTTGGCCCCACCCCACCGCGCTCCGTTTGGCCCCGCCTACCTTGACAGTCTCGTTCCAGCAGGGCTGTTTCACCTGGTAGTAAATCAGAGACTTGTACTCCGAGATGCCCTCGCACCCGGCTCCAGGGAAAATTGCTTTCTGAAGGAGAGAAAAACAGCATCAGAGCATTAGAAATCTGCATACATTTGCATTTTGGCTAATTTTAAAACAATTTTCATGACAATTGGATAAGTGGTTATACAGATGTATGCAAAAATGTAACACAGATGGATGGATGGATGTACAGACAGACAGACACACTCCTATAGTGCCGTGAAAAATCTGCATTTTTGCATATTTTTGACACTGAATGTTATCATATCTTCAACCAAAACCTAATATTAGATAAAAGGGACCCTGAGTGAACAAATAACACAAACATTTGATACATATTTCATTTAATTATTAAAGAAAGTAATGCAAAACCCAATGCCCCCGTGTGAAATAGTAATTGCCCCCTTAGACTCAATAACTGGTTACGCCACCTTTAGCAGCAGTAACTGCAACCAAACGCTTCCTGTAGTTATTGATTAGTCTCTCACAGTGCTGTGGAGGAATTTTGGCCCACTCCTCCATGCAGAACTGCTTCAACTCAGTGACATTTGTGGGTTTTCGAGCATGAACTGCTCGTTTCAGGTCCTGCCACAACATCTCAATGGGGTTTAGGTCTTAACTTTGATTAGGCCATTCCAAAACTTTAAATTTCTTGTTCTTCAACCATTCTGATGTAGACTTGCCTGTGTGTTTCGGATCATTGTTTTGCTGCATGACCCAGCTGCGCTTCAGCTTCAGCTCATGGACAGATGGCCTGACATTCTCCTGTAGAATTCTCTGATACAGAGCAGAATTCATGGTTCCTTCAATAATGGCAAGGCGTCCAGGTCCTGATGCATCAAAGCATCCCCAAACCATGACACTACCGCAGGGTTTGGTTTTCGCCAGACATAACGGGGCCCATGTCGGCCAGAAAGTTCCACTTTTGACTCATCTGTCCATAGAACATTGTTCCAGAACTCTTGAGAATCATCCAGGTGCTTTTTGGCAAATTTGAGACGAGCATTCATGTTCTTCTTAGTGAGCAATAGTTTCCGCCTTGCTACTCTGCCATGAATCCCATTTTTGTCCAGTGTCTTTCTGATGGTGGAGTCATGAACACTGACCTTAGCCGAGGCAAGAGAGGCCTGCAGATCCCTGGATGTTGTTCTAGGGTTCTTTGTGAGTTCCTGGACAATTTTACGCCTTGCTCTTGGAGAGATTTTGGCAGGACGGCCACTCCTGGGAAGATTCACTACTGTCCCAAACTTTCTCCATTTAGACAATATGGCTCTGACTGTGGTTCGGTGGAGCCCCAGAGCCTTAGAAATGGCTTTGTAACCATTTCCAGACCGATAGGTATCAACAACTTTTTTCCGGAGGTCTTCAGGAATTTCTTTTGTTCGTGGCATGATGTGCCTCTAGAACCTGTGTGCTGACAACTTCACTCTGATGGTAAGGGACAAAGTTAGTCAGATTTATATTGGGCAGGGCTGGCCCAAATCAGGCCTGGTTGTTAACCAAAGTACTCAAACAGCTGACCCTAATTATCCCTTTAATTGGGTTGCGTTAACTGGGGGTGGGCAATAACTTTTTCACACCTGAAGATTGCATGTTTGATTACCTTGCACACCAAACAAATGAAAGAAGCACCAAACTTTGATGTCATTTTTTCTCTCCGACTCCCTCTATATATACTACAACCCACAAAAAAATCTGACCAAATACAACGTGAAAAATGCAAAAATGCAGAAAATCAGACAGGGGGCAAATACTTTTTCACGGCACTGTATATGCCCATATTCTCAATAACTTATGCTAAATAACGTTAACACTGAGGTTTCATGGCAATTGGATAAGCGGTCATACAGATGTATGGAAAGAATGTACATACATACATACATACATACATACATACACACACACACATACATACAGATATACCTACGGCCGCCTCCACTATATCCCTTTGTAGGGGATTTCGCCCCAGCGGGAACAGTAAGTTATTCCCTTTTCTAGTATTTGAGAAGTCCTACTTTTTTAAAACTGTAAAATCTTGTTTGCTGATCTGTGATGGGAAAGGGAATCAAACCTTTACTACCATAAACACTGCTGAACAGAGGGGATTCATGAATGAAACTTGTCTTACCTGTTTTGGACATTCGTTACATGTCACAGAAACTAGGCACGAGAAACTGTGGATTCTTTTCTTACCGTTGCAATACTTTGAGTTGTTTATGCCACTTAAAACATCTCTTCCTAATTGATACTTGTTCAATAATGACATCTAAAACGTAGCGAGGACTACGTTTTAGATGTAGAACATGAAAGTGACATTAGAAAAAAAAAATGCAAAAAATAAATTAAAAAAATGCAAACCGGGAACAGAGAGTAAAGTTATTGATCATTTTGCCAAAGCTAAAACCGATGAAGACCTAAATATCACTGCCAGCGAGCGGTTTGAGACGCAAGTGGGCTGTAACAATAGTTAAAGCCAGGAAAGAAATGCAACAGCTGAGTTTAAATCTAATGTCCATGTAATTGATGGAGATTTACTAAATGATGATGAAATTTCTGTTGTCCCTGAACCTGTCCAGAAGATATGTGAAATACAAATTAGAAGCACGCCCTTTTCCTACGCTACGAGTTATTCAGTGCTACTTGTAATTGAGTTCTGGAGTAGTTGTGTGGCGTGCAAACCGAGATTTCTTAAAGCACGTTAACAGATGGCTTGTATGCTGCGTATACAGCGGAACCAGGAGCAATACCTGTCTTACCTAAAAATAAACATTAACACATTATCCCTGTTTGCAAGCATTTTAAAAACTGTCTACACAATATTCTTATTAACTGTGTGTTCATAATGATACAATATTAAACCTCTTCAAATGTTGCAATGGATGGTAACAATTAAGGTAGACTGTTCATTATTACTTTTACATATCATTAAACATAATACAAAATGTAATTGTTTAATATTTTTAATCATACACATTAATTACAATATGTGACAACTATATTCATACTGTTGAAACACAATTGATAACACTTTCATTTACATAACAGAAATCATTAGACTAGTGAGAAAAGTCTTTTGTGGAAGTACTGGCACTTCAGAGCCTTTGCACATGTGCACTGTTACTTTGAAGCCATAATGCCATTAGTGTGATGTCATATGTCTAGGACACAATGGGATGATACCAGTAAAAACTAGAGGGTGTGAGACAACCACAGAGGCGTGATTACAGATGGCACATCGGACAAATGCAATCTGTATTGTAAAAACCTTTAACAAACCGTGTAGCACTGAAACGCTTTGTGTACTCGCAGGTAAGAGCGTAATCACCGAAGCGTATTTAAATGCTCATACTAAACGCAAAATGAAAGGTCCATTGAATTGACCCGATAATCAATCAAAAGATCAAAGGGTGAAGTCACAGAAATGTTTTAACCAAGGGCTAAAAGACTGGGATCAGAGAGGAGGAGGAGGAGGAGGAGGAGGGAGGCACTCTGCTCAGCTGTGGCTGAGACGCTCACCTGAACAGGCACCCCATCCTCATCCAGCACACACATCATGACCTCCACATTTTTGGGGGTCTTCTTTTTGCCCTTGTCGAATTCACCCTGGACCAGAGTCACGTAGATGTCATTGCGCACTTTACCTGAAACAACAGAGAGATTAATCAAAACAAATTTCAGATTTTACTGTTTTTTTTTTTTTTTTTTTTTTTTTTATGGTTTTCAGGTTTTAAAAAATATGAATGAAAAACCATACAAACCAAGCAAGCCCATACAGAGGGTCCTCGTAATCGTGTATAATACACATATATATATATATATATATATATATATATATATATATATATATATATATATATATATATAAATCAAGAGCACAATGCAGCAGGCGAGCTCTTACCTGGGAGGATGATTTCTGGGAAGCCCATCTTCCGCACAACGGCAGTACCTCGATCCACCAGGTGAGGGAAGTCCTTCTGGACCTGAGCCAGGTCTCCAGGGAGCAGCTTCAGAGAGACCCAGAGTCCTGTCACCAGGAGAGACACAGTGAAGCCAACACTACTGATGCCTATTGCTATAGAACCTCCGCATATAAATATAATTTCATACCTTTAACCACCCCAACATAAAAGATATACAGTAGTAGTAGTAAACTGTGTAATAACATTTGACAAATGTTATGACGAGAAGCCGTGGTCAAGAATGTATTTTTCTTGTTTCTTAGATTCCATTTTTTCACATCAAGGTGACTTTCAATATAGTTCTCAGAATCACCTCCCAGGTACACTGGATCACCAAGTGTCACCATTACCATTACCAAGTGTCACCAAACAGTGTTGCAGGGAGACAGGGTAATGGTTACGCTCTTATGTACCAGATGTACACGATTCACAAAAATATAATGTCTCTGAACAACAAGAATACACTAAGACAGCTCTCAGTTAATCTGACTTTGCAGGAGCACAGATTTCACACACAGGAGCAGGTTGAGATGCAGATACCGAGGTGAGGGAGTCGTTCTGTCTCCATGCAGAACTGTGTTGTGGTTTTGTGATATGGAATACCACTGAGGACTGCTGGGTCACCAAATTCATTTCACTTGTGAGCGATTCCAAATTCGAACCCTGTCCAGCACATTAACCCAGACTGTCGAACAAGTGTATTGTGAGAAAGCTTCAGGATTTCAAAAAAGCTAACAGAAAATAGTAATTTGAGGAAGAAATTTAATGATGACAACTTCAAATGGAGGTATTGATTTTGTTTACGCTTTCTGCTAAGACAGTTTGACAGAAAGTCCATTAAATGCATTACAATGCGGAATACATGCTCTTGCAGAAAACTTGCATCTATTACTTGTGATTTCCTTTTGGCTTGGCACTAGAGCATTATTTGTTTTTTTAAATGCTTTTTTTATTATTACTGTAATTTTATCAATATGACCATTTGAATGTTGCGAAAGTTCACTTTTTTATGAAAGAAGAGAAAGAGATATAAAAATGCTAGGCAGATAAAAGGTATAAAGAATAAAAGAAATGCCAGGCTGAAACTGTTTTTTAATCAGCTTTCATGACCAAGCATCTCTGCAGGGCAACAGATATAATATGTTGATTTAAAGCTCAGTGTTCAAGTATTCCAGTATTCCAAAACTGGGCAGACACATGGCAAATTACACTTAATAGAGAAAAGTGTAAGGTACTGCACGCAGGCAATAAAAATGTGCATTATAAATATCATATGGGAGATACTGAAATTGAAGAAGGAATCTATGAAAAAGACCTAGGAGTTTATGTTGAATGTCTTCATCTAGACAATGTGGGGAAGCTATAGAAAAGGCCAACAAGATGCTCGGGTATACTGTGAAAAGTGTTGAATTTAAATCAAGGGAAGTAATGTTAAAACGTTACAATGCATTAGTAAGACCTTGTGTAGAATATTGTGTTCAGCTCTGGTCACCTCGCTACAAAAATGATATTGCTGCTCTAGAAGGAGTGCAAAGAACAGCGACCAGAATTATCCCGGGTTTAAAAGGCATGTCATATGCAGACAGGCTTAAAGAATTGAATCTATTTAGTCTTGAACAAAGAAGACTACGCGCCGATCTGTGAGTTGAACCGTAGAAAGCAGGGCTGTGCAGATACTCTAATTTTACACTTAATTTAATATGTTTTAACGGGTACCTGTACCCAAAAATAACAAAGCTTTCTTTGTGTTCCACAAATCCAATAAATGCTTCTTGCTGCACCGATTTGGCGATGTTTTCAATTTCTTTGTCCACTTTCTGGGTCAAGTCGCACTTGAGGGAGCTGACATATTGGAGCCTTTCAGGCAGCGACGTGATGTCAAGTCGTTGATTTCCCTGATAGGCCAAAAGTTGCAAGCATGGGTTTATGGGATACAGTGATGAAAACCCCATAGCAGAGTGCAAAGCTTTTGGGTGCTTGAATAATAAGTGTAAAAATAAGAAGAAAAAGTTATTTTGTGTGCCAAAGCCTATTAATCCAGAATGGGCGATCCCAGCAAAAAAAAATGACTGCATAACTTGGGAACGGGGCATACACTGAAAACCTTTCCATTCGGTCTAAATTTTTTCGTCTGTGAGGACCGCTTTGAACAGGAATTCTACAAAAGGAACATGCAGGCAGTGCTTCTGGGGTATGGATGCAAGACGAGGCTAAAACCTGACGCGATGCCAACAATATTTGCCTACAATTTTGAGCACAGTTTGAGTGGTCTGGATTCATGGTAAATGGAAGCTAACTGCTGAATTACTGGATTCTCCTTAGAAGAGTCGTTTCTTCGTAATGAAAATGGATTGAATCAAACAGATAAACATGGAAACTAAGAGCACCAGTAGAAGCCCCCTGGCTTGGAAGGGTTTTTAGGCTCCCTACCTTGACCTTTGTGATTGACCTCTCGGGCAGCAATGACCTTGTTGAAGACGGAGGTCAGGGGTTCGTTCTCGCCGATGACTCGCGATGGGATCAACGGCGACATGATGAGCTGCCGCTGCCGTATATAGGTCTCCATGGCGATCCTGTGCAGGGGTAACGAGAATACAAAATTTGAGCGCTCAAGATCATGTAAACGCATCACCTCCTTCCATAGTATGTACAAATGTAACAGATTTGTACAGACAACAGCGTTTATTCTCAGATTCAGATAGTCTATAAGTAGTGCTAAAGAATGCCCTTGCCGTACATTGGGTCAGTTTAAAAAGATGTGACGTATGGACGGTTCTCTAGATAACAATGTATGTAAAATATGCAAGGACAGGTAAATAAGACGATACAAATCACACATCTAGAAGAATGAAAGCAGTTTCACTTTTAATGGAATTACCATAGGGTACATTTATATAAGAACATATGGAAATGTAAGAACAAGAGGAGGCCATGCTGCCCATCTAAGCTCGTCCGGTTCCTAGCAGCTGATTGATCTCAGAACTTTGTCAAGTTGGGTCTTAAAGGATCCAAGTGTTTCTGCCACAACAACATGACTAGGCAGCCCACTGCATACCCTCACCACTGTCTGTGTGAAGTGTCTCCTTCCCTCTGTCCAAAGTCTGTCTCCAATTAATTTCTAACTGTGTCCTCAGAATTTAACTGGTCTATTGCCACATTCTTATGTTTTCCATGTGTATTAAATCCTATGTTGACCCAAGTGTGGAATTTTGCTCATTTTTCTACTTTGCATCCATTTTTTATGTCAGCACCACCTTTAAATAATTTGGTTTGTTTTGCATTAGGAGATACCATCATAAATTATGATATTGTTTAGAGATGGCACTCGCAATAAAAATGGATTTAAGATAGATGAGCAAAATTGCACACGTGGGCCTACAAAGGATTAGATACACATGGAAGGCATAAGACAAGTTAATTTCTGCAAATATACTGCATGGTAGTGCAATTAAAAGTAGAAAACATTGGGTTATTATCATAACCATGGTTCCCTGGAATAGAAATGTATCCATTACCGAATGGGTGTTTACCTGTAAAGATCCCGAACCTGGATAGTATACCAAAGCCAAGGCTGCCTTGTGCGTTACCACTCGGAACCCCAGTAACAATTAGCTAGGGCTAAAAATTGAGGGAAAACTCACCTCTATGTTATGTTGTAAGGGTTGACCTTGAAGCCGCCCTCAACACTCATTCCAAAACCAGGGTTTTGGGGATCCATGACAGTCAATAGAATCTTGTAAAGGTACGGGGAGTAACCCAAACTGACGCATTGCAAATGTCATAGAAACATGCACCCTGGAATAAAGCCCACAAAGTTGCCATGCACTTGGCGGAATGGGCAGTTGGCTCACTCATAGGTAACCCTGACTGTGTCTGTTATCCATTTTGATAGCTTCTGTTTAGACAGGGCTTGCCCATGGGACTTAGCCCCATAAGACAAAAAACTGTTCGGACTGCCTCCAACTTTGTGTCCTGTTCACATAAGCTAGTGCCCACACAGGGTAGAGTGTCGTGTATGGCGCCGTCGCTCCCTGTCAGACTGGAAAGGAGGTGGATAGAAAGCCTCCAATCCCACGGACTGGTTGATGTGGAATGCCGAGACACTTTTAGGCAAAAAAGCAGAATTGGTACGAAGCATAACCTTTGTCCTGGCTTCTGAAAAAATTAAGCAGGCTTTTGCAATTGCATCTCACTCACTCGCTAGCGGAGGTGATTGCAAGCAAGAAAGCTGCTTTAAGTGACAAAAATTTCAGTTCAGCTGAATGTAAGGGCTCAAATGGAGGATTCATGAGTGCCTCAAGCAGTACATTAAGTCTCCAGCGAGGAACAATATCCTTCAGAGGCGGCCAAAGCCACCGAGCTCCTTTCAAAAACTGCCCCGCCAGGAAGTGAGCTCCTGGGGAATTTTGACCTTCAACGTGGATGGGGACTTTCCCTTGTCAAAGAAGTCCTGCAAAAATTGGAGTATTACTGCCATGGTCGTATATTACTACAAGTCATGGGGGAACGTGTGGACAGGGAACATTTGGACGCTGCTCTGGCATTTTGCAGTGTGTCAATGACCCTACTGGACAGACCCAGATGGCTTAAATGCAGCCGTTCAGGATCCAGACCCAGAGCTATAGGCTTGATGGGTTGGGATGCCATAAGGTCCCCCCCACCTGACTGAGCAAATTGCAGCGATTGGGCAGGCTCCGAGGCTGGCTGCTCAGGAGCTGCATCAAAGCTGAAAACCAAAGTCTCCTGGGCCAGTAAGGGGCTACTAAAAGCACCTTGACCTGGTCCTGCCTGATTTTTTCTAAACACAGCGGGAGCATGGCGAGCAGTGGGAAGGCATACAACAGTTGCCTCGGCCACTGGTGTGCCAAGGCATCTATCGTCAGAGGGTCCCTGTCTCCTGTTATGGAGAACCAAAGGGGCAGTGGGTCAATTCCTGGGAGGCAAAGAGATATATCTCTGCTCTCCTGAACCTGTCCCAAATGAGTCTCACCACCTCGGAGTAAAGCCTCCACTCTGAGGCGCTGGGAACTCCCCTGGAAAGGTGTGAGCTGGCTCTTTGCATGATTCACCGTCAGGCCCAACTGATAAAGGTGGTCGGTGACGAGTTCCGTGTGGGCCTCTGCCGGTGCTGGACACTGGTTACAAAAGGTAATTGAACACTGTGACAGGATTAGCAGAGGGTGAGACTCAGAGACAGTATAAAGTTCAAAATAAAGTTTTTTTAATAAACAAAAATACAAAATAAATAGGCACAAGGGCCAAACAAAAAGGTTTCAAACACTAAATAAACACAAAACAAAAGACTTACAAATAAAGTTTCCAGGCTGGGCGTTGCCTTCACTGGTTTTCAAAAACTAATAAAACACTCTTCTTCTCCTTCCAGAACTCTCCCCCAAAACCCAGCACTCCCAAACAGAAAAAAACACCTCCACACAAAGGGTTTCACCTGCCCTTTATACTCTGTGGCTGGAGCCCAATTAACTAATAATTAACAATTAAGCACTTAAGGCTCCAGCCACATTCTCACATGTATTTTCACAGGGAGGAACTTAACCCCCTCCCTGCTGATCCAAACCAAAACAAGAATCACAAAAAACATAATGAAAACAGTAAAACTAACAACAATAACAAACACATATTTATAGGGGCGAGCTAGCACCCCATCACAAGCACTCTGATGCCTCGGAGTCTCAGTGGAGCCAATACAGCTTCCATGCACTTTGAAAAGAAACGGGGAGCTAGGGAGAGGCCAAATGGCATTACACAGAACTCGTACGCTGTTCCTTGGAAAGCAAACTGCAGGTACCTCCTGTGCCTTGGTTTTATGGGGATGTGGAAATATGCGTCCCTTAAGTCCACCGTGGTGAACCAGCCACCTGGCCTGATTGACTGCAACAGCTGTTGCATGGTCAACATTTTGAACCTCCGTCGACTCAGATACAGGTTGACTTGCCTGAGGTCGAGGATGGGTCTGAGGCCACCATCCCGCTTGAGCACCAGAAAGTACCTGGAGTAGAATCCCTCCATCAAGTTGAGCATAGCTGTCACCTCGCCAATACTCCAGGTGGTTCCCTGAAAAGGAACCCTGGGCTTGTGGCAGTAAGGCCCTAGGGCCACTGTCGGGCTTGTGTGGCTTAGCCTGAGGTTTTTGCCTCTGCGGCTGGCAGCAGAACTTGTTAAAGCTGTCACGGTGCGCAAACTGTCTTCTTGCATCTATCAAAGCAGCAAGATATCCTCCCACAGCCTGTCTGTTCAGTTTGGAGATACAGAGCAGGTTTTTATTCACCAGGCACAGCTCCTCTAGCTGCTGTGTTGAGGGTCTATGACTCTCAGAGACAGCCTTCAATAAACAGGTCTGGTAGGCTATTAATATATTATTATAGTTCCCCAGCGGTGTGGTGAACGCACCGGCTGAGTAAGCCCACTTCAGAATGTTTTCTGAGACCCGACACTGTTTGTTAGGGCAGGTAGCGTCCTTGGTCAAGAACGCTAGTTTAGGCGCCTACCAGCGAGGCAACTGCAGCTTTTACAGGAGGAAAGAGAGCCAACGACAGTTTTTCTGCGTTATACAAGCTGTATAAAATGACCCCATCAACCAGGAAACAACCAGAGCTGTAGCAGGGCGATCCCATGACGATTGAACTTTCAAAAGAAAATCTGGGTATACTGGGGAGGACACGGTAGCCATAACAGACTCATCATCAAAGATGGACTGTTTCCTTGTCCCATCCGCAGGCCAGGGCACTTGCACTTTTGCAGTGGCCCTCTTAATTAATGACAACAGTAGGCTGTGTGGTCCAGTGGTTAAAGAAAAGGGCTTGTAACCAGGAGGTCCCTGGTTCAAATCCCACCTCAGCCACTGACTCATTGTGTGACCCTGAGCAAGTCACTTAACCTCCTTGTGCTCCATCTTTCGGGTGAGACGTATTTGTAACTGACTCTGCAGCTGATGCATAGTTCACACACCCTAGTCTTTATAAGTCACCTTGGATAAAGGCGTCCGCTAAATAAACAATTAATAATAACAGCTCTGATGACAGGAATACATTGGCACATCGCCCTTGGTACGGTACACTTGCGGTGACTTGCATCGGGTCGGGTCGGTACGGTACCCTGGCCTCAGTACTGTACAAGTGCGATGCCTTGCACCGGTTCGGTACAGTACTCTCGGCCTCAGCATTGTACACGTGCGGCGACTTGCGCCGGGTCGGTACAGTACTTGTACGGTAACCTCGCCCAGCAGTATACAGGGTGTATAGCTTCTGGCAAAACCACAGTTTGAACGCATGCAAACTGAGGGAAGCCTGCTGTTAGCCTGAACAGCCTTCATAATGGTGCTACAAGCAGCCACCAAGACGAAAGTGATATACTGTGGCAGACTGAAACAATCTACCTAAAGCGCATCAATGCTGAGCCCAGCAGCTGTAACCGTGTTATTTTTAATTTATGTATTTTAAACCAAAAATACACACACAAGAGCTGTGCTCATTTTCTGTGCAAGGCAGGAAAACACACAACACAAGGGAAAATATTCTCTCACAAAAACAGTAATAAAACAATTACAGTTCCAAAAACAAACATTTGTATTTATTTTTATTTTAACTCCAGTCGGAGTTATTCGCAGCCTGTAGGAGAGCACAAAGTCAGCTGACTTAAGCTGCTTGATCCCCTGCAGAAGCCGTCGGCTCCACGCGGGGCACAAGCCCGCTATGGGAACGAACAAGCAACAGACTGTGTGCAAAAATTACATGTAATTAGTAAACAAAAAATACAACGTTTTCAATAATTATCGTGTTACTAGCTAAATATATGCATATAAAAGTAACCTGTACTTATCTGTATGCTCTCCCATCAGGATCTTGAAAGGAAAATGATTACCGATACCTGCGAGTGCAGTCCTCTTATGCTCTCAGGGGCGAGCATGACTGCGTCACGGGCGCTCGCGCGCAGCTTTGGTATACTATCCAGGTTCGGGATCTTTACAGGTAAACACCCATTCGGTAATGGTTACATTTTGTACTTGACAGAGAACTATAGTATTTTATTTTTGTCCGTCACTTGTAAGTACATTTCCCATATAGACACTTATCCTTTGACATGTGTATGCATGGATGGACAGGAACTTTATATCCCTGTTTTATCCTTGTATATGCATCACCTGAAGAGGGATAACAGGTGGATCCATTTTACAGCCTTTTAAGTAGTACTGCATTGTCATAATCTCATTAGCACTGTCATAATCTCATAACAATTGCACTAGTAAATAAAAGCACAAGATACTCACTGCTGGAATGGGATGAAGTGCTGCTTCTCCTCATCGTCAACCTTCCCGTGGGCAATATCTGTGATATCCATCACTGCAGAGAACAGGCACGCATTCAGTAAACACAATATCTGTGATATCCATCACTGCAGAGAACAGGCACGCGTTCAGTAAACACAATATCTGTGATATCCATCACTGCAGAGAACAGGCACGCATTCAGTAAACACAATATCTGTGATATCCATCACTGCAGAGAACAGGCACGCATTCAGTAAACACAATATCTGTGATATCCATCACTGCAGAGAACAGGCACGCATTCAGTAAACACAATATCTGTGATATCCATCACTGCAGAGAACAGGCACGCATTCAGTAAACACAATATCTGTGATATCCATCACTGCAGAGAACAGGCACGCATTCAGTAAACACAATATCTGTGATATCCATCACTGCAGAGAACAGGCACGCATTCAGTAAACACAATATCTGTGATATCCATCACTGCAATGAACAGACACGCATTCAGTAAACACAATATCTGTGATATCCATCACTGCAATGAACAGACACGCATTCAGTAAACACAATATCTGTGATATCCATCACTGCAATGAACAGGCACGCATTCAGTAAACACAATATCTGTGATATCCATCACTGCAATGAACAGGCACGCATTCAGTAAACACAATATCTGTGATATCCATCACTGCAGAGAACAGGCACGCATTCAGTAAACACAATATCTGTGATATCCATCACTGCAATGAACAGGCAAGCATTCAGTAAACACAATATCTGTGATATCCATCACTGCAGGGAACAGGCATGCATTCAGTAAACACACATCAGAAACAACTCCATCTGTTTGAACCAACAAATGAAAAAACATCCAGCAAAAGCAGCCGGAATAGTTAGGAAGCCTGGTAAATAATGTTTGATGCAGAAACAACAATAGAGAATACTAGGATATTGAGGAGGGGATACTGAGTTTGAAATATGAATACTAAAAACGTGGTCTGGTCGAGACATTTAATAGGTTCCCCAGCATTTTACAATGTTAAACCCCAAACAGAACATTTGGAAACAATGGGCCATATTTTCAAAGTGTTTCCTCTATTCTTTGATTAACTGCTATTTTTTGAAAGGAGAAAAAATCATCTTAAAGCTACAAATATATGTACATAAAACACGTGTTTAAGAGAAACTGGATTATATTACTTAGTTGTTTGGTTCTAATTTTGTAACATTAACAGGCTTTACCTCTTTAAAAAAATGTAGTTAATTAAAGACTGGAGAATATACGGCCCAACATTTATTCTCCAAAAGTTAGATTGCTAAATTGTGTTAGTGGTTTTGTGGTCTTTAATGATGTGAGGGTTAAGGTAACATAATATATGAATTTATAAACCTACCTATAGTACTTTTATTTTAAAAATCTGTACAAAACTGAGATAAAAACACCATCAAAAAATAAACAAAAAAAATTCCACAAGATATCAATATTAAACTGGCATGCACATACACCACTCTGGGAAAGATTTCTTATTTCTTGGAGGAGACAGCCTGGCTTCTACAGGCCTTTGTAAGCCTGTGTCAAAATCAGGTCACAATAAATTAACCAGGAATGTCATTCTTTGTTTTTCCATTTTCCACTTCAGGTTATTGTCCAAAACGTAATAGAAAACGGCACAGATTTTCAGGCTCAGCAGAGCAGGACCCAAGGAACTTGTTATCCATTTAAATGAGCTTTCCTTGCTTGTCGTTTCTTATTAGCTTCAGCACAAAGCTACACATGTTCCAGTGCTGACTAAAAGATGGTCAATGACACTGCTAATTTTTTCAACAGTCTCTGCAGACTCTTTCAAGATTTTACAATTTTCAAAACGCGAGGGACCTTATTCACAAGAAAGAAAACAAAACACTGCTGCTAAATTAACCTTCCGAGTTGTTTATTTGAAGCTTCTTAAGAGCTCCTAAATTGCACCTTGTTTTTTGTTGCCAGCAACATATGCAGTTTACACGGCTGGCATAGTGGTTAGACGCTTGATATCTGGTACTACAACTACAGCTGGTTAAATACATTTCTGTTTACAAGCCATGCATTTATTGTGTCTTGCACTTTCTGGGTCATTTCACCCGGACAGTGAAATTGTCCTCACCCCGTCACTGGCTTCTCTCCTAACATACAATCAGTTGCGTCCCGTAGTGACTGACATGCTTTCAACCAGAAGACACTGCTGACGTGAAATGACCCAGGAAGTGCAAACAGATAACCCCAGAATAAGGCACAGAAACTGATTTCCTTTAATCTAAAGTTGTACCAGATATCGTGTTTTAAAATGAAAATACATGTGTGTTATACCATGCTTCTTTCAAAGCTGCACAATTGAGACATGTGTGGCTAATGGAAGCGCAAAATACCTAAGATTCATGGAATTATTTTGTTACCTCCAATTATTTATTTATTTTTTAACAACAGAGATATCATTTCAACATCCTCTACCCATCTGGTGGACAGGGATACAGAACTCAGAAAATTGGATGAATCAGAACAAAGGACCAACATGCAACACAACACGATGCGGTATGATTAATATTGTCTCCTGTTACAAGGAAAGGAACCTCTGGAATATTTAGTCTTCCTTTTTGTGGGAATCTAGCCCAGAAGAGAGCTGGGTGGCTATAAACATTTCCCCCCTCTTAATATTTTCATTCCAATGCAAAAAAAGTATTGAGACTTAATCCTCATTTTAGGGGTGTCCTGGAAAAACTTCACAATTTATTTGAATCACATTTGTTATAAACATCAACATATGAAAATGATTTATTTACTGAAGTACTGAATGTTACTTCAAGTTATCTGGGATTAGAGAAAACAACCCAGGTCCAATACATCACAGGTACTGTTACAACATATACACATGTGATAAAGTGTGGCCTCCCCCTGAAGCTGGGACCTCACCTGCCACCCCAAAGGGTCTCCTCAGGCCAGCCGTATGCTTCTTGCCATCTTTGAGCTCCATGCATCCCACGCGGACGATCTGACACACCAGGAACACTCGGGGGTGAATCAGGTCACTGCTACTCAAGTCCTGGGGAGACATGGGAGATTCAAGAGATAACCAAAAAAAACACAACACAACCACACAACCACAGAGTAACAGAACCCACTACCAGCACAGCCTTTCAACCCTTTACACAGGGAGAGGATCTCAGTGACGTCACAATGACTGAATTGACCAACATGACTATCAACAGAGAGGGGCGTTAAGAAACTGAGCATCTCGAAGTGAGAATTTCTCCGCTCACTGGGAACACAATGGAATCTGCTCTGTAGCTCTGAGCTGCTCAAGAGATGTGGAACTGAGCATGTCGTTAAGTGGGTTCTTCAAGTGGGCTTTAAGTGGGCTTCAAGTCTATTTTTGATGTATAGCGCTACCCCTCCGCCTCTTCTGTCCTGCCTGTGTTTCCTATACAGTGAGTACCAACTAATTTTATATTCATCTCCATCACTCTTGGATAACCAAGTTTCTGTAACACCTGTCACTTCGTAGTTACTTGTTAGTGCAGTAGCTTTTTTGAGACTTCTAGCATTTAGATAAGTACATTTAATGGCCATCTTACCTGAGTTGTTGCCTTTGTTTTGATGTAGTCTCCCTTCTGTTTTTGTTGATTTCTCCCCCTTTCCTTTCTAGTTTAAATGTTTCTCATTTGGATTTGATTAGCGAAAACTATGGCATTTGTAAGGAGGAATTGACAGCAGAACTGTCTGTAGTCAGTAAAATGCTTGAAAAGAAAGCGAGATGGAAAACTTTGAATCCTGATTGGAGTTTTTTTAAGGAGCAAAACCTTGGTAACGACTTGAGTAACACGGATAGCCTCTTTCGACTCTTCCTTGCGATACCCGTTAGCACTTTTCCTGTCTTTGTCATCTTAAAAACAACTTGCGAACACTACCGTACAGGAGCACCTTTCTGGATTAGCCAATCTAGACACAGAGCGGGACATTCCCATCGATTTGGACCGAGTGATCGACAGCTTTGATGTTTTGTGCAGTGCGAGCAGACGGCTTCTTCCTCTTGATAAGGTAAGAAGGCTGCTAATGTTAACAGAGTTTAGCTTTGGTCTGTGATAAATAAAGCTGCCAGTAACTCTGAGTGATATGGTATATATGTGTACATTCAGAAGTAACACATGAAACACCCAAGATCAGGGATCTCTAACCCTGGTCCTGGAGATCCCCTATCCTGTCCTAGATTATGAAGTCCCGCACTGTATATATATAGGGGTCTAAATCACGGTTAATTTACGTATTTTTCACGGGTATGTTGCGGAATAAAATTAGGATTTCTCTGACATTTCGTGGACCTGTTTAAACATTAAACAAACCTAAGTAGACAGTATTTCAGAACACTATAAAGCCTAAAAATAGTGGTACTTGCTTCAGTGCTGTCATTTGTTAAAGGCAAGTATTTAACATCCCATGACTTGCCCATGCATTGAGACTGCACGTCTGCATCCACTGAATTGGTTGGAAGTTAAGGCAAAGCTTTGCCAAGTTATACAGATGTGGAAATTGATTAGAAACAGCCCCAAAACTCGTTTACCCAAAGGTATCTGGCATACTATAATAAAGTCAATATATGCAGCACGTTCGTTGTCATGTTATTTGTCCCATCCAATAATTGATTTTATTACTACCGAGTCAAAACAAAGAAAACGTGGCTATTCGGGTCTAAAATTCCAGTAAAGTAAGCAGCAGGTTGAAGCAAGGTGGCTGTGCTAGATCGTACCTGTAGTACTGATTTAACTTGTAGACAGGAATACTTCTTGTCTGGGCTGACTTTCCAGTTTGTTTTCTGAAAGCTGTTTATTTTACGTTCTGTTCAGCAGCCCCTGTAGTAGCCTTTTGTTTAATGTGTGATTCTGAACCTAAATAGCGGTCGATTGTATTTTCTCCAAAGACACATTACAAGTTGTGCAAAACAATTACCTCCATCTGCATGTACAGTTTCTTTGGGAAATATCTTGACACGATCAATCACAGAAATATACTTTGCTTTTTTTTGCTTTGTCGTCCATTTCTACTATTTTACTTCCAATGCTGAAAACTAGATTTTAGCAAACTAAATCAAAACAATGCAACACTGACTTTGTCCCACCCACAACTGCACCGTACAGATCACAGAATAGCAGTACAGACGCACTGATAGGCTGATTAAAACTTTGTTGTCATTTGAATAGTAAACAAGAATGTTAACCGCTTTGGAGAATTTTTTTTATAAATGTTATTTGTAGACTTTTCTTGTTTTTTGCTTAAGTGCAATGCACACAGAATGGCGAAGGAATGAAAAAGGTCTATCTACAGAAGGAAGATACGTAGTTTGCGTCGCTTGTGGTGCAGTAGTTCATTTAAACAAGGTTTCTTTTTTTTCCTCTGCGTACTTGTTCGGTATGCATTGGCCCCTAAAAGAGGTGAATTTTGCGGTAACCCCTCAATTTCACGAATTTCCAGATTCTGCAGCCCTGGTATCAACTCAACCATTTTTTGATATTGTCTCTGAAAACACATCCCATGAGACAGGAGGTCAGTGCCATGGGCTCGGGTGCTTACTCTGAGACTGCCTCCACTGTAGGTATCCGCTAGTGTAGGGACGCTGTCATTCTCTACATACCCAGTCATTGCAGGCCACTCTTACCGTAAACAGTGCTTGCAGGTTGTTGAGTTTCTCAATTTCCTTTGGCATCCCTGTACTTCCCCAGCGTACCAGGTAATTTTCACTGAAATAGATACATCAGTATTAGGAAAACCCTGATCTTCAGCAGGATATTGCATCCCTATATTATCCTTATTATTCTTATTGATGTATGTATGTATGTATCATAGAGTAAACCCTCTGCAAACAAAATCTCATTTGCAGGGGTGTCAAATCATTACAACACAAACTATACACTGATTCATTTAAAACAGTTACAATGGAATTGCTTTCCTTCCATTTTCCTTTAATATAGAGCTCTTAAACTGTACAGCATTTACAGACCTCAAAGAATGTGTTCTATCAACTGGTATGAATATTTTAGAAGAGTCCTCTGGGGTCTTACCCAACATTATTTTAAAAATACTTGTAAGCCAGTGTTTACCCTTATAAAAGTTTACCATGGTTAATTTGCAGGGTAGCTCTGCAGTTTTGCCATGATCATCACCCTATTTTGCCATGTTTTTTGTAATATTGTATGCTTATATCAAGTGATTGATAGAGACGCAGCTCTTTTATCTAAAAATATAATACCTGTCTAAATGTGCAGTTGCAGATTGGATAGTCAACAGCAGATGGCACCAGTGGTAGGCAGCCCCCGCTTGATATTGGAACCAGTTTTGCAGACTGGTTTCATCACGTGGCGATCATGAACGCTGCAAGCATGCATCTTAACTGCTATACAAAAAAGCCAGGCTCTGATAGAGCTTGGATACAGAGCTGTTAACCTCATCTCAGTGTTTGATGTCAAAATCTGAAATGGCAATGCAAGCTGTACAGCCCCTCTTGTGCATATATACGATTACTACCCTGGAACTCTTTTTTCCATCAGATGTGGTTTTAATGAAGCACAAATGGAGAAAACGCCTCCCAGAAGGAATGTCCCATCGTGCAGATGGAAACTTGGCATCAGAGGCAGGGCTAAGCTGTACAGATGAGCTGATACTGAAGAGACGCTGGTTCTGACCTGATGAAGTCGGACTGGTCGGGGTCGTACAGTGACATGAGCAGCTCAGCGTCCTCTCCGATGTTGCACACAAAGTTCTTGAGGTTCATGAAGAGGCTGTAGGTGTGGACAGAGCTGAAGAGAGACTGTCGCCGCATCTCCAGGTTCTGTCTCCGAGACTAGGGGAGGCAACACCAGGGGAATGAGACATAGGAGTGTTTACTTAACTCTTTAAACAAATCAATTTCATAAATCTTATTTGTTGTGCACTTCCATTCACTATATCGGGCTCAAATGTACAGTTTTAAAAGAAACACGTTATAGCAAACATGCATTTTTATTTCAAAACATGGAATCTGGTACTACATCATTTTAAATGAAGTTATCAGTTTCCATGTCTTTCAATCAGAAAATCTGAAATACTTCCTGGGTCATTTCACCTCAGCAGTGTCTTCTGGGTGAAATGATATCACTTGAAGAAAGCATGTCAGTCAACAGGGGGGTTGATTAAGTCTAGGAAAGAAGGCCCTGAAGGGGTGAGGACAGTTCCAGCCTCCAGGTGAAACGGCCAAGAAAATTTTAGTCTGAAAGCAAGGCCTGCTAACAGAGATCACGTTAATCTGGTGTAGAACCAGATATCATTCTTTAAAATGAAGACATGTTTGCTAAAGCATAGGTTTCTTTCAGAACTACACACTGCTAACCTTCATAGTGCATGACATGCATGGCATGGGCATGTATAGTGCATGACGTGCATGGCATGTGCATGTATAGTGCATGGCATGGGCATGTATAGTGCATGCCATGGGCATGTATAGTGCATGGCATGGGCATGTATAGTGCATGATGTGCATGGCATGGGCATGTATAGTGCATGATGTGCATGGCATGAGCATGTATAGTGCATGGCATGGGCATGTATAGTGCATGATGTGCATGGCATGGGCATGTATAGTGCATGACGTGCATGGCATGGGCATGTATAGTGCATGGCATGGGCATGTATAGTGCATGGCATGGGCATGTATAGTGCATGGCATGGGCATGTATAGTGCATGGCATGGGCATGTATAGTGCATGGCGTGCATGGCATGGGCATGTATAGTGCATGGCATGGGCATGTATAGTGCATGGCATGGGCATGTATAGTGCATGGCATGGGCATGTATAGT
This sequence comes from Acipenser ruthenus, assembly GCF_902713425.1. Lineage (NCBI taxonomy): Eukaryota > Metazoa > Chordata > Actinopteri > Acipenseriformes > Acipenseridae > Acipenser > Acipenser ruthenus. The sequence goes on along the minus strand of NC_081225.1, from coordinate 3,373,853 downwards.
GCATGATGTGCATGGCATGAGCATGTATAGTGCATGGCATGGGCATGTATAGTGCATGGCATGGGCATGTATAGTGCATGGCGTGCATGGCATGGGCATGTATAGTGCATGGCATGGGCATGTATAGTGCATGATGTGCATGGCATGGGCATGTATAGTGCATGGCATGGGCATGTATAGTGCATGGCATGGGCATGTATAGTGCATGATGTGCATGGCATGGGCATGCATAGTGCATGATGTGCATGGCATGAGCATGTATAGTGCATGGCATGGGCATGTATAGTGCATGGCATGGGCATGTATAGTGCATGGCATGGGCATGTATAGTGCATGGCATGGGCATGTATAGTGCATGGCGTGCATGGCATGGGCATGTATAGTGCATGACATGCATGGCATGGGCATGTATAGTGCATGGCATGGGCATGTATAGTGCATGGCATGGGCATGTATAGTGCATGGCATGGGCATGTATAGTGCATGGCATGGGCATGTATAGTGCATGATGTGCATGGCATGGGCATGTATAGTGTATGGCATGGGCATGTATAGTGTATGGCATGGGCATGGAATGGGCATGCATAGTGCATGATGTGCGTGGCATGTATAGTGTATGGAATGGGCATGTATAGTGCATGACGTGTATGGCATGGAAAATGTATGGAATTATCATGTTAGCTACAATCGCTTTGATTATTTATTTAATTATTGTTTTTAAGTTTTTTGGAATGAATAAAGTTGAGAGTGCACAAGGCATCTTCAATTATATTACTCAGTTGTATAATTCTAGTTTAGAGGTGTTCTTTTTATTTAAAAAAAGAGAAGTTAATTAAAAGTGATGTAAAGCTAAGGCAAGTAGACAAACATTGTGTCTAATGCCTTCATTGTTGTTTACACAGAGAGGATAACAATGGTTCAAATGCAAAAATAAATCAGCGCGGGAGGGAAGACAAACACAGTGACAGGAGTGGTTTATCTCATTGCTCATAAATTGATTATTTTTGAGTTACCCACAAAGAACCACTGTGTTTCTGTTTATACCACATGTAATTTACTCATTATGATAGATTACATTATTTTAGTTTTACAAAGGAAACATTGCCGTTGCTGTGGGGAGCTTTAAATTCTAAGCTGGTGAAGCCATTATTGTGACATCACACTTGCTACACACTGGCCATTGAAATATGAAAATAAATAAGCTTTGGAACTCCTGCACGCGTGGTGTAAAAAATATATTTCACAGGCACTGGTGAAGGCATTAACCAAGATAGTTATCAACTTGACGTGAGTTATTTGTATGTTTTAATTCAATGTTTATATTCATACTGTATAAAAACAAAGACCTTGCAGATCATTCAATAACATCCACAAGAGGGCAGTACAAATCACAGCTTCCAACTTTCATCTGGTCCACAGATCCAGTGTCCATCTTAGTACCACTATTTTATCTGGGGTCAAATTATACCAGTAATTATTTTAAGCTGCCCATTCCTATTCTGTTTTCAGCAGGATGTGAAGCTCAGGTCTGTATTCTTTGCCCAAAACTGTTAACATCATTAGAATAGTGCCCTAAGGTCTGAGTACGTACGACCGCCCCCACTTCATGTTTGGCACATTAGAGTGTAACCATTAACAGCCCCCCTGCAACACTCAGCCCACAGTGTATGTGCATCTTATATGTGGTACTTTATACTGATGTATTTCAGTGATGCAGAGGGCAGGTTAATAGATGTACTTAGAAGACATGTTTGAGAGCTCTACTGAGGCCACAGGGGTGCTTTAAACTTTTTTTTTTAAAGTGTGTCTAAACAAGAAGAACTTGTACCCCAAGTTGCTCTTTAATATTACAAATCCAAGTAATACAATGCACGGTCTGTAAAGCACTCCCAGGGTTGCTTTCTCTCATGTTGTCTGGGTCACTCTGGGTCTCAGTTACAACTCATTTAGCATCTCAGCTTCTTGCAGCTCGACCCACCTTCTCCTCCTGGATGTACTCGTCAATGCCACGGGACGCTGTCTCGTGAGCGCGGAACAGGCTGACCGTGCTGCTGCTCTCTGGGTCCAGAGCGTTCCCGCTGTCATCCCGCACCACCAGGTCCAGACCCAGGATCCTAGCAAAAGTAACAAAAATGACCACGTCTGATCACATGCTCTTATTGCAGCAAGACCATTGGAGGACGTGCGCGGACGCAGCAGCATTTTGTTTTGTTATCTATAGCGTTGTATATGAAATAAATGCAAATATCCTGAAATAAAAAAACAAAACAAAAACATTTTAGACTTAAACCCAGCTATATTATCTTCCGGGACCATGAAAGGGCATGGGAACTGAGCTGCCCCCTTCTAAATGAATGATCAAGATTGAGGAATAATTAACAAGCCTGTACACTTTGCAGAAGACACAAAGCTGGGGGGAGAGGCTGACATATTTTCAGTTACTCGGGAAATCCAAAAGGATTTAGAGCACATACAGAACTGGGCTGAAAGGAATGAGTTATGGTTATGAGGTAACAGATTTAGACTTGAACAAAGGAGGATTAGGGGGGACTTGATTAAAAGTTTTTTTTTAAATCTAGAGCTCACAATACTTAAAGCACAGCACAAAAACCAGGACTAGAGGAAACAGTTGGAAATAAAGTAGAGACAGACTTTGGTGCAGGTGTGGAATGGGTTACCTAGGCATTTTGTTGATGCTGAATCACCGGATGAGCACTGATCAGTACACTCTCTAAAGCTCTTATGTTCTTTTGACTGCTTGCAGTCTCAGTTTGCTGTGTTTAAACTCACCGGTTGCCATAGTCAATCTTTGCCGTGACTTTTTTCTTGAGCTCTACAAGGTCATCCTTTGGCAGCGTCCCCGACACTATCTGCGAGCGGAACTCAATCAGGCTGTACGACATCTGCTGGATGTTTCGGAACAGCGTGGTCTTGTTGTTCTGTCACACCAAACAAACATGTCAAAAGAAATGTACAGCACCTAAAAACACTCGTTATACCACCTTCCACCAGCAGGTGAGATTCCGAAGTTGCTGCAGGCTTATCTTGTGAAGTTCAGTGAAAACCAGCTGACATAACTTTAAAATTAGTTTTGTCCTCTTAGCCCTCAGAATTTATTTGAAGATTTTTTTGCAAGATGGATGTTGCAGGATGCAGGAGCATACCCGAGAGAGAGTGTGTGCAGGCTCTGCCCCAGCCCAGCATGCAGGAGCATACCCAAGAGAGAGTGAGCAGGCTCTGCTCCAGCCCAGCATGCAGGAGCATACCCAAGAGAGAGTGTGCAGGCTTTGCCCCAGCCCAGCATGCAGGAGCATACCTGAGAGAGTGTGCAGGCTCTGCCCCAGCCCAGCATGCAGGAGCATACCCAAGAGAGAGTGTGCAGGCTTTGCCCCAGCCTAGCATGCAGGAGCATACCCAAGAGAGAGTGTGCAGGCTCTGCCCCAGTCCCCTGCCACTCACCACGAATAGTTTGTGCCAGATCTGTGCCCACTCCCGCAGGGTGGCAGTGAGCTCCTGAACCAGGGGCATGTCAGAGGGGATAACCGTCTCCTGCTGTCTGGAGAGGAAAGAGAGATGAGCATCTTTCAAATATCTCTGAGGATACAGCAGTGGATGTCTTCAATCACGGATTTGTATTACAGACAAGCTGGGATCCTCAATGCTTATTATACAACAGACTTGATAGTCCAAGCTTGGAAGGCAGAATAACACACAACTGGCTGATTTTCAAGCATGTTACTGGAAATGCTCATTCTTATCTGCAAATGTATCTTTACAAATACACTAATTTTGTTGTGCCTAAATTTAAGCGGAGTTGCTTTTCCTATCTCTGCCTATCCTATTGGACCATGCTTTCAGAGAACTTGACAACTTTTAAATCTCATCTGTTTATCACATTTAAAGAACACCTTGATGGGCAGGTGTTATTGATTGTATTTTCCTAACATGCTGTATTCTGTATATTTTGTATTGTATGTGTGTGTATGATGTAACATTGTGTATTCTATATATTTTGCATTGTATGTGTGTGTATGATGTAACATTCAATTTTCACCAGGCTTTGTACCCCCATATCAACACTTCAAGGGAAAGTACCGCAGAAAATAAGGGCTCATGGATTGAATCACCATCTTGGAATTTTGGAATAACTAATAACTAATAAAACAATGAAACACAGTAAAGTTTCACTGACAGAACCCGTCTGTACCTGATTAGGGTTTTGTTTGGACACCTGTACTTAAATGCCTTGTCTAGTGTTGGTTTGATGTTTTCCATTCTTATATTGCATCACAATAAGTAACAGCCACTTGAATTGATAATACAGAGATAGCTGCAAGAATTCTAAAGTTAAAGTCTACAGCTGCTATGTGCATGCATTTCATTACGATAGCAGCATGATTCAGATGATAGGTCAACTGGCACTAGCGTAAGTCTCCTGCATGCATGCAGCAGACACTTACCCTGTGCCCTCCACTTTGGCCTCTTTCAGGTGGATGTATGAAGCCGGGAAAATGCCCTGTGCGGAGAAGAAGAGTTATTCGAGCAGCAACCTTACATGTTTATTTCTTTTATTTTATTTTGAATGTATTACTCATGAAAGTTGACAGACAGACACTTATTTATACAGTTATGGGTTGACCGTTACAGGTTTGTTGCTCTCTTGCCTAATTCTAGCTAACAAACTAATTCCACACATCTACCTGTTGTGTACTTACAGTCTTTATGTGCAGTTTTTATGAAGCACATATAATGGCGACCATGTTTTTATTTTTTTAAATCATACATGGTACCACACTGCCAGTAGATTAACATTACTCCTGCATTTGCATTTCTGCTTTCAGTTACTCTTGGCATTGTAGTGGTCACTTAATCTCAGCATGTATTTTCAGGGTAAAAGCATCTCACTGACTGCAAAGCATGTTCGTCATTAAGGGAAGCAGCTGGTTAGTCATCAGAATTTGATCCCAAAGATATTTTTGGGATGAAATGCAAGTATAATATCTGTAAGTGAGGAAGACAATGATGAGACAGGTTTGTCTTTAAACCTGCACACATGAGACTGACATTGTGCATGCCAGTGAGATGAACAGAGTTATTTAGTCAGACAGAACCGCTTGCAGTCGCTGTCACATTCTGACTGACAGACAGGGACATGTTAAGATATTCTTTTAAATGTAATTTCTGGTTGAGAATGTACATTCAAATAAAACAACACTACCTTCTGAGCTTTGTTTCGCAGCAAGTAGCCTCTGTACCACCCTGTACCCAAAAGAGAATGCACAGTTAAAACAAAGACATCCACACCTCGAAACCCTTGAATTAATAACTAACCAGAACAGTAGTGAAGCTCACATTTATGATGTATTGTGAGGAAGCAAAATAAAAACTTTTAATTAATCAAAAGTATAACACAAGGAAAGGATGAGAAACTATTACTGTAGTTATATCTGCAATTATCATTTGCCAAGGTTATTATCAGGTGCCCAGGTTATAAATGATTTCTGACTGCAATAAAAGCTGCCACCACCACCAGCCAACTACATCTATAGATCCTTATTCAGAGTTTAAACATTAACTAAAATAAAGATGACATGTTTTTGGCATGAAACTAAATCAACCACCAAATTAAAAACTGTTCAGTGGTGACATGGTAAAAAGCGCTTGTGAAACTATAAGCTGCACACAAAATTCTGGTTTATTTTATCACAAACAATTACCATAGACCAGGAGCATTCTAAAAGGGGGTTAACCCTTTACACTTACCCATGTGGTCTACCTGTCTCATTGTAGCTCATGGTCTTATATCCCATCAAACTAATCCATCATGTGATTAAGCTATTTTACAATCATCTGCTACATACAAGCACATTTTTCTGCATTAAGGAGTTACAAGGTACAACATTGACTACATATATATATATGACTAGATTACAATAACCGCAATTACTTTTGTTAAGGAATACCCCTACCAAGTTTAATAACATTTGGATGAGCAGTGAAAGTCCAAAACTATAAGTGAAACAGGCAGTGCTTTACAGGAGAATAAGACAGTGTTTGGAGTAGGATGAGTTGGATTTTGTATTCCTCAAATCACAGAGGTAAACATTGTGTTCAAAACTATAAGATTTAGAACAGCTGGTACTTATGACTTTAAAATCTTAACAAAGTTAACCCTAACCAATACTTTAACAGCTGCACAGAAACCAGGACCAGAAGACACAGCTGGAAATTAAGTGGAAACATACTTAGGACAGAGGGAAGGAGACACTTCTTCAGAGAGTGGTGAGGCCTTGTAATGTGTTACCTATAGTAGCCAAGTTGTTGATGCTGAATCACTGAGATCCTTAAAGACCTGACTTGACAAAGTTTTGAGACAAATTAGCTACTCTTGTCATTTGTAAATGTTCTGATGTCCTTTTGTAATTAGAGCCCATTTTAAGACAGTGTTCCCAACCAGCTTACCTTCAAATGTCTCCAGGATGTGAACGGTGTCCCCCACCTGCAGCCCCAGCTCCGGGTTCCCGGTGGCATCATAGTTATAGATTGCTGCAGGGAGAGAGTGAGCGGAGACAGTGAGCTCGACAGTATCTTCACAGTTATAGATTGCTGCAGGGAGAGAGTGAGCAGAGACAGTGAGCCGGACACATCACAAGAGAGAGAGCTTTCACAATACCAAGCGTCCTGATCGCAAGGGTTTCCCCGCTAAAGTCAGACTAGATTCTGTTTAATAAACATTTCAACGTTCTGATTAACAGTTAACATATTGGGAATGTTGGTAAGCACTCAACAGAAGCAATCCACTTAAAAAGAAAGACTACAATATTAATGTGTATGAAACTATCAGTGTTTCCACACCAATGCATATAACTTGCTCTGAACAGTTACAACAAATTCGTGCCCGCGGCAGCTGTTCTTAAATTATGGGTCGTGAACACATTTCTGGCGGGTCGTAGCGTGTGAAAATAAATAAAGCTTTAAACGCGTTTTCCAACAAAAGCGTCACAGCAGCCTGTTGACAGTGGTGCTCGCTTATGCTGTGCTTGTACGTACTCGACATTTTTTATTTTTTTTTTCCTGAAGGGCCTCTGCAATACGATCAACCAACTGAATACCTGCATTTTCTCTGCGGTAGCCCAAACATCAGTTAGCTGGGTGGGGCATTAACTGTGTCTGTTTCAATTGCAGGTACTGACAGTAAGTTTAACTAATAGGATAGTCAAATATATGAGTTTTATGCAGCTGTCCAATCATAAGCAAGCACAAGCACTGAATGAAAATTGGCAAGTAAGTGGCCAATGGGAAAGTGAAAGATCTGACAGCTGTCCAATCATTCGTGAGCAGAGGCGGGTTGTTAATATGCCGGCTAACCACTGAATTTCGCCGACTGTTATTGATAATACATTTCAGTATTTATAATTTAATTTTCTCTCCATATATTTTTACATTTCAACAAACAAGGGAAAAAAGAAGCGCAGCACTCACAATTACTGTCTGAGCCAAGAATAACTCCCACTAAAACTCTGGGTAAAATGTATTATTTTTCTCATATATATATATATATATATATATATATATATATATATATATTATATATATACATAGACACACACACACACACACACTCTGTATATGTTGCAGGAAGGATAAGACCCTATGCAATAGTCAGTGTGGCCGCAGACAGTCAAGTAAGATCAATTTATACCCGTGCCCAAATGACTTTGAGGACCCCTGGACTATATAAAACACTATGGCCAACATCTACACTTCACATGCGTTTTCTGAAAACATTTTTTAAAATGTTTTAGACAGTTAATATTCTGATGACGTTTAAAAACTCTTACTTTTATTAACACCCCTAACTTCTACCTCTGAATTGAATTTTTAAATTAGGGTTAAACTTGATTTCAACTGAAAAAGGTTTCAAACAAAAGGTCTCAATAAATTAACCTGACATATCTCTCAACTGATGACCTTACCCAAGGATAATTACTTGGTACGCTATGTACACGTATGTGTCAGTCACATACATATGTCAAAGCTGTAAATACATCAGAGCCACCATAATCGAGAAAAGTGATAATGAGTTTTGTTTAAATAGTTTTTGTAAAAGTACAAAAGATAAGTTGACAGAGCATTTAAATAGAGTCTGAACTGTAGGCCTCTGGTCAACCTTCCAATGTTAACAAACCAGATGTTATTTTTTTGTAAAACAGAACAATTTTTTTTTTCTTTGCTACAGTTCAAGGTTTAACCTTTCCTCCAGCATGTCCTTAACAGAGCACTGAGATCAGGTGCTGTAAATTCTATCACAGAGACTGAGTTCTGACAGCCTGTAATCTTACCTCCCATTTCAAACTAGTTTAATCTCAGTCTGCTGCCAATAGAGAAACTTTAACCTAGACCCTGTGGTAGATGAACATGGTATAACACATTGTGTCCAGACCCTGTCTACTGTACACATGTCTGTATGACCGGAACAGTTAACACTCAAGCTAAAATTCATCCATATGGCAACTAAAGCAAAAAATAAAATAAGCTAAATGACTGAGGTCCATAGTTCTTGCTACAGTAGCTTAGCCTCTTGTTACAACCAAGCTAAATAAAAATGTGATATGGAGACAGACGGATGTGCCATAATCTATTAATAATAAAATGACGAAACAAATTTATTTTTACTTGGACTCTGTTGAAAGCAGTTTATCTAGCCGCCACACTTTAAATTTCCTTCCTGTGTCTAAACAATCTACAGCAACATGATAAACTGAATGGTACTAATGAGGAGATAAAAGGCTTGGTTATTGTCCCTGTACAGATCAGTTTTTTCTCAATACCTGATAATGTTTTGCATTAAGTAAAATACAGAGTTTGCATGCCATAGTTTATGGGTCTTTTTATTCCATTGTTTTGGATCAGTGTCTCCGGGTGTACAATGTGTTTCTTGTTTTGGATCAGTGTCTCCGGGTGTACAATGTGTTTCTTGTTTTGGATCAGTGTCTCCGGGTGTACAGTGTGTTTCTTGTTTTGGATCAGTGTCTCCGGGTGTACAGTGTGTTTCTTGTTTTAGATCAGTGTCTCCGGGTGTACAGTGTGTTTCTTGTTTTGGATCAGTGTCTCCGGGTGTACAATGTGTTTCTTGTTTTGGATCAGTGTCTCCGGGTGTACAATGTGTTTCTTGTTTTGGATCAGTGTCTCCGGGTGTACAGTGTGTTTCTTGTTTTGGATCAGTGTCTCCGGGTGTACAGTGTGTTTCTTGTTTTGGATCAGTGTCTCCGGGTGTACAATGTGTTTCTTGTTTTGGATCAGTGTCTCCGGGTGTACAATGTGTTTCTTGTTTTGGATCAGTGTCTCCGGGTGTACAATGTGTTTCTTGTTTTGGATCAGTGTCTCCGGGTGTACAATGTGTTTCTTGTTTTGGATCACTGTCTCCGGGTGTACAATGTGTTTCTTGTTTTGGATTAGTGTCTCCGGGTGTACAATGTGTTTCTTGTTTTAGATCAGTGTCTCCGGGTGTACAATGTGTTTCTTGTTTTAGATCAGTGTCTCCGGGTGTACAATGTGTTTCTTGTTTTGGATCAGTGTCTCCGGGTGTACAATGTGTTTCTTGTTTTGGATCAGTGTCTCCGGGTGTACAATGTGTTTCTTGTTTTAGATCAGTGTCTCCGGGTGTACAGTGTGTTTCTTGTTTTGGATCAGTGTCTCCGGGTGTACAATGTGTTTCTTGTTTTGGATCAGTGTCTCCGGGTGTACAATGTGTTTCTTGTTTTGGATCAGTGTCTCCGGGTGTACAATGTGTTTCTTGTTTTGGATCAGTGTCTCCGGGTGTACAATGTGTTTCTTGTTTTGGATCAGTGTCTCCGGGTGTACAGTGTGTTTCTTGTTTTGGATCAGTGTCTCCGGGTGTACAATGTGTTTCTTGTTTTGGATCAGTGTCTCCGGGTGTACAATGTGTTTCTTGTTTTGGATGTGCTCAAAGTATTCATTTATACTTCTTGTTTCTAGAATAAAAACAAACTACCTTTCAGCTGGGTAATGTCCCTCCTTTCTGACTTGTATCTTTCATTGATTTGTTCTGAATACTTTAAACCCGCCCCAACTACTGAGCGGCAGCACATTCCTACATTTCTATTGGAGACACTGCTTGCAAGATTTAAAACAAGATTACAGTTAGGAATGGAGGCTTGTTCACAGGATTTAAACCTGTATTACAGTTAAGATACAGAGGATTTAAAACAGAATTGCAAATTGTGGCAAAATGTAAAAAAATGCCTACACACAAAAACCCTGAGAAATGTGCCCGTGACCATAAGGATTTAGTTGTGGAAGACAGCAAAGGAAAGAAGGTACAACTTAAGTGTGCAAGTGCTGTCGAGTTACTAGACATATTTTCACAGAAAAAAACGGCCCAGCATTTCGGAAAGTGACCAAAAACAATAATTTCATACAGTATATAAAAAGCGAAAGCCCCCAAAAAACGATTTACATAAAACTCAAAAATGGCTAAAAATAAGCACCGAAAACTGTAATTAATAAAAACAGAAAAAAAGTTTGGCGGACACAAAAGCTGAATATGATTCACTGAAACTGAAGAATTAAGACAGGTTTCTTTCTGTTTAAAATATATGCATGCCTGCCTCCACTATATCCCTGTTGCTTTCATCTCAGGGCAGAAGGAAGGGTACACTTGTATACACAAACAGTGGTGAGGGTATTTGATGGGCTACCTAGCCATGTAGCTGAATCATTGGGATCCTTTAAGACCCAACTTGACAGTTTTCAGATCGATCAGCTACTAGGAACCGGGTGAGCACAGATGAGTTGAATGGCCTCTTGTAATAAACAACCAAACAGATTGTTGTCTGAAAGCAACATTTAGCAATATAGGGTTAAATTATTTTAGGTTTTTGAATTGTCAAAGGGCTCGATTTTGGGGCAAACCTCCAATGTAAGGGCTAAACATGTTTTCTTAAATAATATAAAGTCCATATTTCATACCTGTGTTTAATAATTTATTCCAGATCATTTCATATTTTTGGGGTTTGAAACATATACGTGGATTTGAAGATCGACAGCAAAATAATAAGTGCACATTCAAATGTAAAACATATTGGACTAAATTACTTCCAGAAAATATGAAGTAGGCCTATGAATTAAAAAAAAAAAGTTTCATACAAAGATTTAGTTTTGACTGTTTCTCCATTGATCAGCGCTGTTGTGTTCACACCAGTTCACAAATTCCATTTCAAAAGGCTATTCCAAGGCAATTTATCCTGACCATGTGAAATGAACTAAAAAAGTTATCCTCGTTTCTCAGCCACACCCTTATGAATATACACAAACAGTAAAAAAGGCAATTTTGTGTTTCGAAACTAGCATGCTATTAGAGAAACATCTAAATAAATATCTTCATATAAGCAGTTTGCTGTAGTGAACGCCCTGGCCTGAGAAACAAGACAAGGAGATCTCAAATGCTGATAATCACCCACGGTTTATAACATTAACTCCGGAAAAACTCAATCAATGTGTGTCGTATCTACACTGCACCTTGGCCTGTAAACAGAAGGGAAATGTATACTGATAAACGACATGACCCTTGAGTCAATTGCTTCCAGGCTCAGAGTCAATAGTAACAGAATTTTACAACTTCGTATTAAACAGGAAACACATGCTTGTACAAGAAGGATCACACTCATGTATTCAGGAGCACTGATCTCTTTTAGATAGTGGCTGCATCTGAGCTCCAGTATACAGGCCAGGACACAATGATGAATTACCAAACCACTGCTGGATTTCTATTGAGCGTTTATTCAGTGTGGTTGTAAGTGGCTGAAACTGAACATTTCCTTCCTTTACAGCTCGCAAGAATAGCGTTATGAAGAAAGATCACAGGTTTTGATATACTGAGCATTTCAAATTTGAATATCAAAACATAAATCAAACAGAGGTTTCTTCAATTTGTTTATGTAGTTTTTGTGTTTAGCCAGGAAACATGCACTAATTAACAAAACCAAAAAAATTAAAATCACTAAGCATAGCAGAGTTTGCAGACTTATTTTTAGATTTCGCTAATTATATAGGCTACATGTTGCTGTACGCATTTCCAATCAATGTGATTGGATAAGGTGACCAGATGTCATGTTTTGGACAGGACAGTCCCACTTTTGGAACACTGGTCCCAGTGTCCCCAGAACTTTTCTTGGGACGCTCACTTTGTCCCAGTTTTCGCGCCAGTAACAGAATATTGTATCTTCATGCAAGCTGCTGTGTTACAATACATAACTGTGACAGAGAGCGAATGAATCAGAGTCAACAATCTCCCTCCTGACCTGTGAGGGCGCGGTATAACAGGAACAGTGTGCCCCGGACTGGATGCTTTGACAGTTCATTCAGGGTCAGTCGGAAGTCGGCCATCCAAAAAGGGCGTGAAGCCACAATACTAGAAGTCAGCGCCTTACTGCGGTAGGCGATGTGTCAGTCATGGATTGGAGGAGACATGATTGCACTCGCTACCAAAGGGGGCGTGACTGAAGGTACATCGGGGATGTGGCTGATCGCTGTGTATTAGTCAGTGTTATTATTTAAAAGCAAATAATAAAGCTTTGTTTTTCACCATTGAGCTGTTGTTGGATTGTTATTCTTAAGCACTGCATCACCTCTACACCTGCGCACTACAAACCACTTTGCCACAATAACTTATTACAGTACAATGACACTTGATGTGACTTAAGGGCCAGTAGCATTAAAAAGCGACTGTACAGCGGCGTGCAAATCTGAAGAATTACTGAACAGTCAACGTTCATATTTTCAACCACAGAGAATTGCAGGCGGGTTTGTCCACTGATTGTTCCGAAAACGAACTGGTCGGCTATCCTCACCTGAATCATCACACTTGCTGCCTGGAGAGGTTAGAGTGCTGTAGTCTAACAATAACGGCTCATACAGGTATCATTGTATTGTGTTGGAATTATTCTCATCATCCATGATATTCGTATATCTGCGTACAAATGACATGTGTAGCTATGGGCGACAATTGTGGAAATCAACGCAGTCATGTCACATCACTGTGCAATGTTACAACACAGTGAAGCTTGTCGTGGTTTGAACACTTTTCATTTCTTTAAGTATACACTTTATGTTGTTTTTATCAATAATGAAATGCAATAGTTTCAGGTGTCCCAGTGCCCATGTAATGTATTGTAAATAAACTCGCACCACTCACGGTTCTTTGCCCCTTTTAAAAGCACCCAGACACAGGAAAATGGATTTTTAACGTGGTGACGCGCTATATTTTTAATAAACACAAAAACAAAACACAAAAGAAACACCTAGCTCTTAAAAGAGCTCTAACTAAACACACACGGGAACCTAACTAACCCGCAGGACGGCGAAGCTGTTTACCTGCCCAACAACAAAACACTCCGTTCTGTAAACTTACACGACTGCTTGGAAGCAGAGCACTCCTCCTGTAAACTTACACGACTGCTTGGAAGCAGAGCACTCCGTCCTGTAAACTTACACGACTGCTTGGAAGCAGAGCACTCCTCCTGTAAACTTACACGACTGCTTGGAAGCAGAGCACTCCTTCTGTAAACTTACACGACTGCTTGGAAGCAGAGCACTCCTTCTGTAAACTTACACGACTGCTTGGAAGCAGAGCACTCCTCCTGTAAACTTACACGACTGCTTGGAAGCAGAGCACTCCTTCTGTAAACTTACACGACTGCTTGGAAGCAGAGCACTCCTTCTGTAAACTTACACGACTGCTTGGAAGCAGAGCACTCCTTCTGTAAACTTACACGACTGCTTGGAAGCAGAGCACTCCTTCTGTAAACTTACACGACTGCTTGGAAGCAGAGCACTCCTTCTGTAAACTTACACGACTGCTTGGAAGCAGAGCACTCCTCCTGTAAACTTACACGACTGCTTGGAAGCAGAGCACTCCTTCTGCCTCCTCCTCAGCAGCCCTGAGCAGACTGATTGATTCACTTTTATACCCTGCACCTGGCTCTAATTTAATAATAATCACCAGATGCAGGGGATAATTAAGCAATAAAACAATTAACAAAACTGATTAAACAATACAACAAACTAACAAAAATGTGCCTGCGCACATGTCCTACGCAGGAGGATTTTAACCCCCCTCCCTGCTATGTTACAGTATTAAAAACATTTTTTACATTGATAGTTGAGTACTCTACATGATATACATAGTTTTAAAAAATCACGTCCTCGTTTCATTTTACTTTTCTTCTTGGAGGCAGGGCACATCTCTTTTTAACTTGGCGACCCCTTATTTTTATTTCTGTGTTAAATATATTATAGAAGAAGGATATTTTATCCTGCAAAGTTTAAGAAAAAAATAGAGACAAACATTAATGCTATCTGTTGCATACTTGCGATAGCTATGCAAGGTATTTTATAAGTATTTTACTTTATCACAGCTATGGGTTTAATAGAAGAAAAACAACACATTGATAAAAACATGTTTTCCCCTTTAAGTTTCTCCAAATAGTTTTATTTCCAAATGTCCATTTTAATATGTTTTAAGACAACAGGTATCACTTAAAACAGAAAGGAACCCGTTGAAAACTTGTTAATTGTATGATGGCATTTTCTGCCTTGTCTACGAAACGTTTTTCAGTACCAATCAATGGTATTGAGAAAGAGTCTCCTGAAAACTTCTCTGCATATTTTACACAGGCTAATGCTTATGCTTATATTAAGGAAGATTAAATAGCATTCCTTTCATAGGTAAAGAAGTGACAACATTTCATTTGATCAGAAAAGGAATACGATTTAATCTTATTACAGCATGATCTCAGCCTTACGTTGACTCAAAAAAATAAACTCCAGCCAAGATTAGCAATGAAATTAGCCTTGGAAAATGAATCGTTATCTATTATTTAAATTGTCAGAAGATGCTTTCTCGTGACCATTGACTGGTACCGAGCTTTGGATACTATACCCTGCTCCAGTTGCTATACCCTGCTCCAGTTGCTATACCCTGCTCCAGTTGCTATACCCTGCTCCAGTTGCTATACCCTGCTCCAGTTGCTATACCCTGCTCCAGTTGCTATACCCTGCTCCAGTTGTACATAAAGTATAACGATGTGGTAGCGGATTTTATTAACAACTTTTGTTTACATAATATGCATTATACAAATCAAAAGATTGAATTTGATTTATAGTATTCCCACATTGTCAAACAGTTTCTGTTAATAGGAAGAAAAAGAAACACAGTGCGTGAACCCAATTGATGAGCCTTCAAAGGTTTAATACAATCTTTGAATCCCTGGCTAGCAAACTAACCTTCGAACCTTCGGACACAGCCCTACTATTTACCAGACTTAATAACTACTTCAGAAGGAGATTCCTGTTTCTGCAATCAGGGCAGCTTCTAACAAAACTCAGAAAAATCCTAGTATCTATTAATCACGGCACACTAATGATCCAAGCAGAAACTGCAATCGAAAAAAAATATACTAAAAAAATAGATTATATGAAGTAACCATTTAATACATATAACTATTTATATATGTAATGTTGTCATACAGGAAGGGCCTGGTTTTCAGATTGGACACTGGAGGATAGCATAGAGATAGAGATAGAGCGATATGGAAAATGGAAATCAAAGAGAGAAGATGCAGTTTCTTAGGGAGAAAAAGGACTAGATTTGAAGCAGTAATCAGCAATAAAATAGAATCTTGGAATTTGATATTACTGTATTGCTACTGTGTAATGTAACTATACTTGTTGTGTAGAAATGATTCACAAACAAGTTTTTGAAAGTAAAAGATTCCACTCTGAATATCACCATGAGTCTCTGCATTAACTTTCAATATGATTAGATCAAACATTGTCAAACTGAAACTAAAAACCCAGTAGCTTGGAAGTTATTCACCATATTTCCATACTGTTCCAGTTTAAGGACTTCAAGATCTGCTCACCTTATGAATGAAGTACTGCTGCTTCAGGAATTATTTTCAATAATTTCATTTACACCTGAGGGAACGCCCCATATTTTCAGATGATCTAACTACACAACAGCCATATAATTACATGTAATCAAAACATACTGTACACAGCCACTGTCTGACCAGCATTATTGAAACACTGTACACATCCACTGTACATGACCGGCATTATTGAAACACTGTACACAGCCACTGTATGACCGGCATTATTGAAACACTGTACACAGCCACTGTATGACCTGCATTATTGAAACACTGTACACAGCCACTGTATGATCTGCATTATTGAAACACAGTACACAGCCACTGTCTGACCTGCATTATTGAAACACTGTACACAGCCACTGTATGACCTGCATTATTGAAACACTGTACACAACCACTGTACATAACCGGCATTACTGAAACACTGTACACAGCCACTGTATGACCTGCATTATTGAAACACTGTACACAGCCACTGTATGACCTGCATTATTGAAACACTGTACACAGTCACTGTACATGACCGGCATTATTGAAACACAGTACACAGCCACTGTATGACTTGCATTATTGAAACACAGTACACAGCCACTGTCTGACCTGCATTATTAAAACACTGTACACAGCCACTGTACATAACCGGCATTATTGAAACACAGTACACAGCCACTGTATGACCGGCATTATTGAAACACTGTACACAGCCACTGTATGACTTGCATTATTGAAACACTGTACACAGCCACTGTACATGACCGGCATTATTGAAACACTGTACACAGCCACTGTACATGACCTGCATTATTGAAACACTGTACACAGCCACTGTACATGACCGGCATTATTGAAACACAGTACACAGCCACTGTATGACTTGCATTATTGAAACACTGTACACAGCCACTGTACATGACCGGCATTATTGAAACACTGTACACAGCCACTGTACATGACCTGCATTATTGAAACACTGTACACAGCCACTGTACATGACCGGCATTATTGAAACACAGTACACAGCCACTGTATGACTTGCATTATTGAAACACTGTACACAGCCACTGTACATGACCGGCATTATTGAAACACAGTACACAGCCACTGTATGACTTGCATTATTGAAACACTGTACACAGCCACTGTATGACCTGCATTATTGAAACACTGTACACAGCCACTGTATGATCTGCATTATTGAAACACAGTACACAGCCACTGTTCATGACCGGCATTATTGAAACACAGTACACAGCCACTGTATGACTTGCATTATTAAAACGCAGTACACAGCCACTGTATGACCTGCATTATTGAAACACAGTACACAGCCACTGTATGACCTGCATTATTGAAACACAGTACACAGCCACTGTATGACCTGCATTATTGAAACACAGTACACAGCCACTGTATGACCTGCATTATTGAAACACAGTACACAGCCACTGTATGACCTGCATTATTGAAACACAGTACACAGCCACTGTATGACCTGCATTATGTCCCTGTTTTACTGTGTGTACTGAACTGGCATATCAGCCCATTGAATTGATTGGAAAGACAAGGGCTGGACAGGAATCGCAAACCATAGGGTTCAAAGAGGAATCTTGGAACCACATGACAGTTGTGTTACGTCTTGACACACCATTTAACCAAGAGAGTTGAAGGGGCGGGATTTAAGCACTTAAGACTGCTAAAAAAATAACCAATTATTTTCAAAGCAAAAACAGTGACAATGAATGCAGGGGGTCAAAATAAGCCGACGATCTGCACAATCCACCGCCTAATACTATATTTGCACCGGATACTTTAATCATAACAATATTAAGAGTATTTTCAGGTATTATCATACTGTAAGGTGATATATAGTGATATATAGTACATAACAGTTACACATATGCACCAAAAAGGGATATTGGGGGTTCATTTATAGAGGCTGTATGCCTTTAAGAAGAAAGGCGTGATGGGATATCAGCTGTTGTCAGCTGACATATAAATCCTTAAGTGCAGAGGTGCTGGATTATTACACTGCTGTTTCATGCAACAGTTGTGATGGTGACCAAATGTGTGTGAGCACTGTTGTGTAAAAAAATTGTTAAAATGAACAGTTGCATTCAAAAAATGTACAATAGCGAAAAACAAAAAGTAGACATGCTCTCTCTCCCCTGTCCTTGCCTCCACCACTCTTTCTCCCAACTCTGTACACTGCTACCTTCACCCTCTTCTCCTCCCTCGACTCCCTCACCTCCTGACCTGCCCGCCCAGCCCCAACCCTGGCTCTCCTCTGTGCTCCGCTCAGCAAGAACCAAACTGCGCTCTGCTGAAAAGAAATGGAAGAGAACCAAACTCCCTGCTGCCCTAGACCTCTACCGCTCCCTCCTCTCCTCCTTCTCCTCTACTCTCTCCTTTGCTAAACGCTCCTATTTCCAATCTATTATCCAATCCTCCACTGACAACCCCCGGGAACTATTCTCTACCTTCTCCTCCCTCCTCAACCCTCCCCCACTCCTCCTCCTCCATACTCTATCTCCTGTGATGACTTTGCCTCTTTCTTCTCTAAAATCTGATATCCGCAAACTCTAACACCTCTCCCTCTCCCCCACCCCCTCCCACTCCAACACCTTCTGTCTCCCCTACTAACTCACCCTCCTTCTCCTCCTTCTCTCCCCTCTCAGACTGACCTCTCCTCCCTCCTCCAGGGCCACAAACCCACCACGTGCGCCCTGGACCCCCTCCCCACCACCTCTTTAAAGCTGCTGCTCCTGCTCTAATCCCCTTCAACTCCTCCCTTCTCAACACCTCGCCTCTCTGGCCTCTTTCCCTCTGATTTCAAACAAGCCTCTATCACCCCCCTCCTCAAAAAACCTACCCTGGACCCCACATCCCTCCAGAACTACCATCCCGTCTCCCTCTTACCCTTGCTCTCTAAAACCCTCAAGCAGGCAGTACACCGCCAGCTCTCTGCTTTTCCTCAGTGGTTTCCGCTCTGCTCACTCCACTAAAACTGCTCTCCTGTCTGTCACTAACTCGCTAAACTCTGCCCATGCTGCCTCTCTCTCTCTCCTCTGTCCTAATTCTCCTCAATCTCTCTGCTGCCTTTGACACTGTCGATCACTCTATTCTCCTATCCTCTCTCGCTGACCTGGGAATCTCTGGCATTGCTCTGACCTGGTTCTCCTCTCTACACATGCTCCCTGGGCCCTCTCACATCCAATGGTTTCTCATACTATTTCTATGCTGATGATGCTGACCCCACAATCCCCTCCCGTATCCCTACCTGTCTGTCTGCTATCTCCTCCTGGATGTACTCGGATCACCAAAAACTCAACCTCCCTAAATCTGACCTCCCTTTCTTCCCTTCCTCATCTTCCCCCTCCTCTGATCTCTCCTCTGGATCTCACTAGTATGGGGGGGGGGGGGGGGTCACCTCTGAGGATGAGTTAAGTGCCAGAAAGTCTTTTAAACTCCCCGTTAAATGTTTAACAAAAGCTTCATCCTGCAGCAGGAAAGTATTAAACCTCCAACGCTTGGCCCGTTTTATCTCAGGAATATAGTTGAAAGCATATGATACAGGGGCATGGTCCGAGATTAATATATTTTAGATAATAGAATTGGATATCTGTGGACTTCACAAACTGCAAAATATTACTGGATACTAGAATAGCACCAATTCTGCTATAAGTTTTATGCCTGCCTGAGAAAAACGTATAATCTCATGTAGAGGGGTTCTGAATCCGCCAGGGGTCACAAATCAACACAGCTTTACATTTGTTTAATAACTGAGTAGTTTTAGGAGAATGTGTGAAGGGTGAGATGTGTCTAACACTGGGTTGAATAGCTGATTGAAATCTCCTGCATCAAAATTATTTGGTGCATAGAGAACGGCAATACAGTCCTCTACGTTATTCAACTGCGTAGTCACATAGCAGAATCTCCCCTCGGAATCATTACCTTGGAGATTAATTTTAAGGCTCAGCTGTCTCTTGGCAAGAATAATGACACCCCTATGTTTATTCTGAGCAGAGGAACGCGCAATTACCTTGTAATGTTTATTTTGAAAACAAACAACATCACTTGAAAGCAGAGGAGTTACCTGCAAGCATGCAATATCAACCGTATTTCTTAAGAGATAATCTAAGCGCTGTGCTCTCTTTACCGGATGATTGGCCCCTCGTAAATTCCAGGAATTAATGGCAACACTAGCCATGATCAAAGATAGGAATAAAGATCAGAGAGAGTGAACTAATAAAAGACGTAGCACTCAGAAAGCAAGAATATTCGACATACAGAAAGACCATTGACTCGGCACTCCTCATCACATAGCAATATCTTTTTGGACAGAAGAATAGTAATGTCAAAAACACAGTAAAAAAAACTGAGAAGGGAGCGTGGTTACAAAAATTTAGTATAATAAAGAAGAGAGCCAGAGGGAGCACACTGCATATCAGATATCTCATACCACAGTTATGATCTGTACTCCCTGTCGCTCATTGATTCCACTCCCCATCTACCCCTGAATCACCAAATCTCAGCCTCCCCTTCCCTGCTTCTACCTCCCCATCCTCCCAACCAATCTATCAATTGTCATTGTGAACCAGATTACCCTGCGGGCACTTGCTGTGACCTAAACCACCTTGCAAATAAGAAAAATCAACTGCAAATTCAACAACCGTAAACAACATGCACATAATCTAGTAGCCCATGTATTCAGTATTTAGGGAACTAATTGTAGTACAGATTGTCACCAATTATAACATTAACGCCACAGTCAGTAATAAAGATTGTGGAAATTAACACAGCCACGTCTCCAGATTATTAGTAATGAACTGCAGTAGTATTCTTAATAGGGTTATCCTACCCTCTGCAGTGTAGATATCTCCTTGAGGATCTTACATTATAAATGACTAGATCAATGTCAAGAAAAACCAGTAGAAATGTGCAAACCTGACGGGTCACTGTCAGTCATAGGAGTAAGATGTTTCCACTCCAATACCGTGAAGGAACGAAAAACAGTAATCCAGGGCATGGAGGTAGATCCCGGGGGGTGGGGGGTATATATACCCCCACTTTTTGGTCAGGGGGATTACATATCAATCATACCCCCCAGTTTTCAAGCTTAATTTTACATAATTATATAGGTAATATTTCTATAACAGTGATCCGCTAATTTTGTAGAGCGGAACAAACTATGTCGTACTAAAAAAAAAAATACACACGAACTATACTCACAAAGCTCTGCACGCCATCTAGCCAAACAAAATTCCACATGATTATTAATAGCAGTCCCTTCCACCACCAGTTTAATTTTTGTGATCATAACCAGCTTAATGTAAGAGACCACAACCACAAACAAAGTGAGTGCAAAAACTTTTGGTTAAAATATCATCCCCCCCCAGGTTTTCAGACAGATCCAGGT
The DNA here is from genome assembly GCF_902713425.1 of Acipenser ruthenus. Lineage (NCBI taxonomy): Eukaryota > Metazoa > Chordata > Actinopteri > Acipenseriformes > Acipenseridae > Acipenser > Acipenser ruthenus. Next base: position 3,352,481 of record NC_081225.1, on the reverse strand, counting down.
CAAAGTTAGTCCATCAATACCTACTCTGGACTAAGGGATGAGAAGCGCAGGGCCCTTCACACAGAGGGATCAATAGACCCTGTCATATCCTGGAATCTACCTCTTCAGGATTAGTGAAAGACAGACGCTCCCCTCCATGATTAACTTTCAAAATAGCTGGATACCCCAAGAAATTGTTCACTCCCTGGAAGCGACGCTTCGATCTCACTTCACCAAAGGCCCTCTTCTTTGCGGTGGTGACAGCAGAGTAATCCACATAAAAGGAGAACATTTGACCCTGTACAATGACCGGAGCAGATTTTCGAGCAGCCTGGAGAAGCTGTTGTCAATCAGTGTAATGAAGGCACTGAATTATCATGCTGCGTGGTTTATTGGAGTCCCGAGGGCCACCTGCATATACACGATGTGCTCCAACTCCAGAAAAGGGTGGTCACTGGAGGATTTCAGGGTCAGGTACCAATGTGGAATTTTCTGCTGAAGAAAGAGGATCGGATCATCGCCTTCAGCCCCTTCAGGATGCCCCACCGGTCTGACGTTATGACGATTTCTGTCCTCAAGGTCCGCCATCTTATCCTGCATAGCATCAACACGAGTGGTGCACGGATTAATCTCGTCTGTTGCTGTTTCGGTTGCGCTTTGAATCACAGGCTACAAAGCCGTGTCAATTGCTTCCTGAACTGAAAGTGTATGCAGTGTATGCAGCCTTTGCCAGGCGGACCAATCATCGGGGCCCAGTGACCTCTTCATACACTTTCCCTCCGGTGTGGATTGAGGGGAAGCAACGGGTCACTTGTGTGAAGTAGCCATTCTAAAATGGTGAGTAGACCATTTATATATATATATAAAATAATAAAAAAAAGAATATAAGGAGCTTAAGTTATTCAATTATAAACGAACATTGTGAAGTAGTAGCAGGAGCTCCAATGGCAAGCAGCCACCCCAGTGATAAGGTCATATGATCTCCTGGTAGTGAATTTTAACAACAACTTTTGTTTAAGTAATATGCATTATACAAATCAAAAGATCGAATTTTGCATGCGAGTGACATTTTAATGTGTGATTTATAGTATTAACACATTGTCAAACGGTTTCTGTTAAGACACACGGCAAATGGCATTTAATATAGAAAAGCGTAAGGTACTGCACGAAAGCAATACAAATGCCCATTATAAATACCATATGGGAGATACTGAAATTGAATAAGGAACCTATGAAAAAGATCAAAGAGTATGTTGACTCAGAAATGTCTTCATCTACACAATGTGGAGAAGCTATAAAAAAAGCCAACAAGATGCTCGGATATATAGTGAAAAGTGTCTAATTTAAATCAAGGGAAGTAATGTTAAAACTTTACAGTGCATTATTAGGACCTCATCTAGAATATTGTGCTCAGTTCTGGTCACCTCGTTACGAAAAGGATATTGTTGCTCTAGAAAGAGTGCAAAGAAGAGCGACCAGAATTATTTCTGGTTTAAAAAGGCATGTCGTATGCAGACAGGCTAAAATAATTTAATCTATTCAGTCTTGAACAAAGTAGACTACGCATTCAAAATTATAAATGTCAATGTCGACTCAGGACTTTTTCGACCTGAAAAAAGAAACAAGGACCAGGGGTCACAAATGGAGATTAGATAAAGGGGCATTCAGAACAGAAAATAGGAGGCACTTTTTTACACAGAGAATTGTGAGGGTCTGGAACCAACTCCCCAGTAATGTTGTTGAAGCTGACACTCTGGGATCCTTCAAGAAGCTGCTTGATGAGATTCTGGGATCAATAAGTTACTAACAACCAAACGAGCAAGATGGGCCGAACAGATGGGTTCTTAACAGAGAAAAAAAAAAAGAAAAAAACAAACAAACATACAGTGCGTGAATGCCGCCTGATGAACCTTCGAAGGTTTAGAACTACCTTTCGAATTCCTGGCTAGCGAACAAACATTCGAACACAGCCCTAATTATATATACTGTGGCAGAGCATGAGCCCTGCCTGTAAAAAAAATGTGGGTGTTTATATGTGTTTGGTGGTGGTTGGCAGGGATGGGGTTAATTCCTGTCCCTGCCAAATATATGTGAGAATGTGGCTGTTCCCAAATGGGATAATTGGTGCTAATTGGGAACAGCCACATACTATAAAATGAGAACCTGAAGCCCCATTAGGGAGAGACTACCAGGGAGCTGGGAACAAAGACTAGGTCCTGTGTTTATACTTCAAGAGTATATATGTTTGGTACTGGTAAACGGCTTAGCCGTCCAGTTTACTGGTTTAAAACTCGACAAAGTTTGGTTAGCATTCCTGAAAGGAGTTAGGTTTTTGTTTTGTTTATTGTTTAAAATAAACAAACATACAGGCCACAAAAAGACAAGTGAAGACGGTCCTGCATGTGGCAAACGTACTATCTATCTATCTATCTATATATATATATATATATATATATATATAATGTTTGTCACTATATAGGTATATAGGTATATATATACCCGCACACACACACACACATACACATACATACATACATACATACCACACACATGCATACATAGATTAATATAATTACATACACACATCATCATCATAATAACAATAAAAATGAAGCAATGTAAAAGAAAAGTTACATTAAAACCCACTGAACAAGAAAGCCATTTTATAAAAGTAAGTTTTCAGTCTGGACTTAAAAACTGTAATGGTCCCAGCTTCCCTGACAGACGCAGGCAGAGCATTCCACAATTTAGGAGCTTTACAAGAATAAGCCCTCCCTCCCATAGTGATTTTGTTGACCCTCGGAATAACCAGCAGCCTTGCATCCTGTGATCTCAGAGTGCGGTTCAGAAGATATGGGGTCAGTAATTCCTGCAAATAACTGGATGACATTAGCCTTGCTTTGCTAAATTTAAACATCTTGATAGCAATATGCCAATAAATAAATAAATAAATAAATAAATAAATAAATAAATAATAATAATATCACACCTGTACTAGGCCTGCATTTAATGTACAAACTTAGGTAAAAGAGTACATGTGATAAGACGATTACCCACCTCCCCAAAATCACAACTTTAAAAGTTTTTTGGGGGTAAATTTACCCTAACATCGAGTTGTGTGCATGTTTTTCGCTACACTGATTAAGAAAAAATGTATACTTTGCTTGTACTACTTGATTTTAAGATAAGTTAAAATACATATTTTTTTAAATGTGTAATCTGTTCACCGAGGTCAGTCATGTCTGCAATCACCTGCAGGCCGGTTTCTTTTTTTAAAGCTGATGAGGGGTTGATGTGCTTGGTGTGTTGGGCATGTTGTATCTGGTAAAGGATTTTGTACCCTTGAGCAAGGTACTTTACCTAGATTGCTCCAGTAAAAAAAAAACAAAAACTATATAAATGGGTAATTGTATGTATAAATAATGTGATATCTTGTCAGACGCACTTGGATAAGGGCGTCTGCTAAGAAATAAATAAATAAATAAATAAATAAATAAATAAATAAATAATAATAATAATAATAATAATAATAATAATAATAATAATAATAAATCTATTATCAGCCTTTTTGAAGTGTTTTTGGGGAACGGTTTGTAATCCTCATGAAATATCCTAGAATACTAGAATTTGCAAATTAAGCAATAAAAACCCATACATCAAAGTTGTCCAGAACCTTGCAATTTGCTGTGAATTGTTTCCCCATGTGTAGATGGCAAAAGAAAACACCCTTCCCAACAACTGCCACTTTAAATCTCAAATGCAATTGCAACATTTTCTCAAGGCAGAAACTGCTGTCTCTTCAATATTCGACCCTCAGTTTTTTACAGATCTTCAACCCCAATTTGGCCTGGCCCGCTCAAACAAGAGAAAGTTGACCATTTTAGATATACCGGTCAGCCTAAATAATAAACATGTTTTAATGCTTTATTAAACAGACTAAAACCCTTGTATGTAACCAAACATTTTATGCCAACCTATGATATGAATAATGTAGCCTTGTTTCTTGCTTAATTAAAAATGGAAAAATGTTTTTATACATCAATAAAATCCTGTAAAATTTTATAAAAAATATATTAAAATAGCATTTTTAACTACACAGGTCCTTTTAAAACCACTATGACTAAGCATACCATAATTTGTTGCAAAACATGGTTGAATCAGTATGCTGTCAGATTGATGACAGTTTATTGCGGTTGCTTGTTTCTGCTCAGACAACCCTGTCAAGATTGGTAGGTTGAGGAGCAGAGAGGCTGCTGAGAAACCTATCCTGGTTTATGAGCTGCGAAACGTGTGGGTAAACTTGGGGCAGTGCCCACCTGTGCCGCAGATAAACTGAGGACACGCTCCAGTCAGAACTCCCTTTTATTTAATTTGTTACCAGAACAGCTGAAAGCCTAAACTGGCTATTTAGGCCCTTTGGGCATTTGAGTTGTGGCTGTTTCACTCCCCCCCTCCTCCTATAATTACTATCCACAGTTCAGAGAGGCCCACCAGCCCAGGCATGCTTATTAAAGAACCAGCTGAGGAGGGCTGGGATTTACTGCAGGCCGAGACAAGCCTGGGATAAACACACAGTGCGCATAACAACATGTCTACCAGAGCCGTGCTGTACAGGCCTGCTGTGAAACACAGGACCTGAGCTACACACACACACACACACACACACACACACACACACGAGCAGGCAGGACTTACTGCACAGTGAAACACAGGACCTGAGCTACACAAACACACAAGCAGGCAGGACTTACTGCACAGTGAAACACAGGACCTGAGCTACACACACACACAAGCAGGCAGGACTTACTGCACAGTGAAACACAGTGCCTGAGCCACACACACACACGCACACAAGCAGGCAGGACTTACTGCACAGTGAAACACAGGACCTGAGCTACACACACACACAAGCAGGCAGGACTTACTGCACAGTGAAACACAGTGCCTGAGCCACACACACACACGCACACACACGAGCAGGCAGGACTTACTCCACAGTGAAACACAGGACCTGAGCTACACAAACACACAAGCAGGCAGGACTTACTGCACAGTGAAACACAGGACCTGAGCTACACATACACACACACACACACACACACACACACACACACACACACAAGCAGGCAGGACTTACTGCACAGTGAAACACAGGACCTGAGCTACACACACACACACACACACACACACACACACACACACACACACACACACACACACACACACACACACAGGCAGGCAGGACTTTCTCCACAGCAAAACACAGGATCTGAGTTACAAACACGCATGCACGGACGAGCAGGCTGGACTTACTCCACAGTACCGGTTAGACAATGATTCTCAATCCATGGCCCAGCAGACTTGTGCAGCTCCTTCATTGACTAACCTCAAGTAACTGTGAGTGTCTTAAAGAACTTTGAATTGCATATTATCAAAATGTGTCACAGTAATATCTCTGAAAATTGCAGCTTGGGTATCATTTTACCTCAGACGAAACATGTCATTAATATGAGTTATGAGGGTCAGCGGTCTTCTGATAAAGACTCTGGGTGAAGGACCACTTGTGGTGATGATAATGCGATGGTGAAAAGGGTTCCAGTGTAGGTTTTTGTTATGTGATTGTGAAAGAAATGTTAACTCAGGCCCCACATCAGAATGTTTTTGAAGTTTGCCGAGTACTTGTGACCTAGAACTTTCCCACGAACAAAATACATTGAACTACTGTGGGAAGCAGTGAAGCAAACCCCTTGGTCTACTTGAGCTGGAAAATCCAAAATGTAATTCTGATGTGAAGAATACTGATAGTACATATTTCTTCATTTTCTTTTAAAAACGGTTTCTACAGGATAACTCTCTCAGATGCTGCATTCTTCTTTTACAATACAAGGGCTCACTTTTGTTAGTGCTAGTTGTTCCTTGTTTTGTTTTTGCAATGTGCTTCTAAAGTCAGTGCTCATGAAAGGCACTGGGTAGTCAAGGACAGTTCCAGGCCTTCAAAACAATGACAGATTCCCCTTATAACTGTACAAGCGTTGATCGCTACACGCCACTCAGTTTTTACGCAGTCTCCATTAATTGTGTGCTTTTGCGATTTGCACCAATTTCCTTGGGGTATAATTTAATAAGTGGTCTCGTGCAGTTTGGACCACAGCATTGCTGCAAAATGATTTCTGCAGTGTGGAGTAGTGGTTAGGGCTCTGGACTCTTGACCGGAGGGTTGTGGGTTCAAGCCCCAGTGGGGGACACTGCTGTTGTACCCTTGAGCAAGGTACTTTACCTAGATTGCTCCAGTAAAAACCCAACTGTATAAATGGGTAATTGTATGTAAAATAATGTGATATCTGTATAATGTGAAATAATGTATAATGTGATATCTTGTAACAATTGTAAGTCGCCCTGGATAAGGGCGTCTGCTAAGAAATAAATAATAATAATAATAATTAAGAGACACCCTACACACAACGTATTACCTTGCTATAAAATCACAAAAACAAATATTGTACCCAAATTACTATTAAACACGAAAAAAGTGTTGTAGTGAAGGGGTGTGCAAAAAAAACTTCGTAAAAATCTACTTGCCCCCTCCCGTCGCACATATTTTTTACATGTATTCGGATACAAAAATCAGATGTTTGTATTCGCTACAAATGACAAAAATAACTTGCACTTATTTACTGTCTCACCAGAATTTGCACGACAGTTTCAAAAAATGGCAAATGAAATAGAGCCAGTCAGTGTCACTGTGTGTTCCCAAACACGGCCACCCGAGTGAACAACCAAGCGCAGTTCTTATGGGCCGAGCAATCCCCCAAGGCCCGCCTTTCAGCCTCTCAGAGAGAGGGAAATCCAACACACCCTCTTCCCCACCTCTCCGTGTCATCGCCATGACCGACAGGCGGACTCTACGAGACTACTGCCCTCTTCCTGCAGAACCACGCATGCACCAGATAGTCAGTCCAGATCCCCCCGTTACAGGTGGCCATAGAGACGTTTTCATAAAGTAATAACATGAGGTTTACTTGTGCTTTTTTGTAGCTGAACAAGCAAATGAAAACTGAAATTGAACTTTAAACACTTCAAATAAAACAAACATGGAAATGGCGTTGTATAACAATGGGGGAAAAAACGGTTTTTGGTTCTCGTTTATTACATTCCACATAACAACAAAAAATATATAATATATACAATCTATATAAAAATCACTACCCAAAATTCCAGCAAGTTGGACACTGTTTAAGCAAGGCATTTCAGAATGACGTTTGACTCGCTCTAAAGCAGCAAACGCTTTTTTGACCCAGATAGCTTTCCATACAGATCACTATGCGTGCGCTCATAATCTGGTTTGTTTATTTGTTGCTGTCTAAAACTTTTAAAATAGAGGCTCGAGCTGCTGTGTTGATCATGTGTTTTGTAATTTTTTTTTTTTTACAACAGTAGCCTGCACTAATCGGTTATTGGGCAAATTAACCAATAACATTGAATGGGCACAAATGCAATTCAAGCCCACTAAATCAAGGAGCATCCCTATAATTAAAAGGTAAAGTAGTAGATAAAATGTTCTACATTAATGGTGAGGCAATACAAACAGTGTCACTGTCTGAGAAGCCAGTGAAAAGTCTTGGGAGATGGTACGACAGGGATCTAAAGGACACAGTTTGTGTTGGAGAAGTTAGACAACAAGCAGTGGAAGGGTTGAAGAGCATAGACAGCAGCGCTTTACCAGGCAAACTAAAACTCAGGTGCTTTCAGTTTGGTCTACTGCCAAGGCTGCTGTGGCCACTGACTGTGTACAAGGTTTCTTTGACAACAGTAGAGAAGCTGGAAGCTTTAAATCAGTTCATACATCAGGAAATGGTTGGGAGTTCCACGCTGCCTCAGCAGAGTGGGACTTTATGTTAAAGAAATACTGCAGCTACCAGTCTCTGCTCTAACTGAGGAGTTTAAGTGCGCCAAGGTCCGACTGGAAATGACATTAGTAGAGTCACGCGACAAATGCGTAAGGGAGGCAGCACCTATGTTGAAAACTGGAAGTGGACGGCAAAGAAAGCCGTGGAAGATGCAAAGGCTTCCCTTCGAATTGATGATATCATGGGGCAAGTTCAGCATGGAAGAGGGGGTCTTGGTCTCAGTTCAGCTCCTCCTACATGGCACAAGGCAGCCCCAGCTCAACGGAGGAAGCTGGTAGTCAACGAGGTGCAAAAGCAGGAGGAGAGGATGAGGTGCGTAAAGGCCATTTCCCAGGCCAAGCAGGGAGAATGGATGAGATGGAAGAGTGTGTAACAACGCAAGATCGGCTGGCAAGACCTATGGACAATGGAACAGAGCAGGATCAGTTTCCTCATCAGGTCAACATATGATGTTCTCCCATCACCACAGACCCTAAACCTCTGGGTAGGAGAGGATCCCTCATGTCCTTTGTGTTCATCACCTGCAACATTAAGGCAAATTTTGACAGGATGTAAGGTGGCTCTTGGTTAAGGACGGTTTACTTGGCGCCATGACCAGGTGCTGCGATGTTTGGCCTTAGCATTGGAAGACAAGCGTAACACGATCAATAAGTTGCCACCAGTTCCATCAAAACATTACACACAAAAGACAACATTCCTCCACCCAGGAGAGCAACCGCCAAGAAAAGGTGTTAAAACCAATCCTCGCCCAAGACAACTGGAAGCTGCTAGAGACTGGAAAATTCTGGTAGATGTTGGTCAACGGCTTATTTTTCCACCTGACATTGCAACCACTAACCTTTGACCAGATATTGTCTTGTGGTCTGGATCAGCACGCCTTGTTCACCTGGTAGAGTTAACAGTGCCATGGGAGGATGTTGTAGATGAGGCATATGAGAGGAAGAAACTGCGGTATAGTAAGTGGTTGATGCAATCCGGGGAGTCACCAATGCTATAAAATGTTTATCACGTTACCACTTACTTCCCATCACAGTTTGACATAAGCTAAACTCAGAAATACTGCTCCCCGGTGCAACTTACAAAATTGCTGAGGTGCGGTTTTGCACTTATGGATGAAATGAACTTAATCTTTATCATTAGACAAATATGATAATGATAAACAATTGAGAAAAGTATTTCCTAGCCTTTTGGTTTTGTTGTGGTAAAAATAAAGAACTTGAAGCTACTGCACTAACAAGTAACTACGATGTGATTGGTGTTACAGAAACTTGGTTATCCGAAAGTGATGGAGACGATTATGATATTAGTGGATATAGACTGTATAGGAAGGACAGAAGAGGCGGAGGGGTAGTGCTATATCTGGTAGAAAAAAAACAACGCAGACTCAATATGGGTCAGAATAATGGACAAAAATGTAAAGGGCATAATAGGAGCATGCTATAGACCGCCAAATTCAGATACCGATTAAAATAATCTGTTATACAATGACATTAGAAATACGTGTAGCAAAGGAGAAGCCATACTAATGGGGGATTTCAACTTCCCCCGTATAAAATGGGGAAACCCGGTGGGGAGCATGACGGACGGAATTGAAATGGTAGAAATGACAAATAACTGCTTCCTAACGCAATTTGGAGGCATGCCTTGATTTAGTCTTTTCAAATAACGAAGACAGAATAACTAAAACAGAGGTTAGAGAACCACTGGCAAACTCAGACCACAACATGGTCCCATTTGAAGTGTTTTTTAAAACCCAGAAAGTAATGACTAAAGCTAAGGTTTACAATTTTAAAAAGGCTAACTAACTATGAAGGAATGAACAGAGTCTAACAGAAGTAGATTGGAGTAAAAGAGAGAAAACAGCCACAGAGAAAAGATGGCTATTTTTCAAAAATGTAGTACTAGAGGCACAAAACAATTACATCCCATAAGTAGACAAATCAAAATTAAAACAAAATGGCCAAAATGGTTTAATAGATCAATTAAAAAAAATTTCCAGAGAAAAAAGGCACTTTACAGGGTGTTTAACCCTTTGCGGTCCATTTATTAAATGCGCGTCAGGCACGCCAGGTCTAATTTTTTTTCACACACGCAGTTCATTTTAGACGCGCTGTTTAAAAGTATTTTTTTTCACAGTCAAACGGGTTTAAAAGGCCCTGTATAACAACAAAGCACTCACTAGGCATCTCCAGCCCAGCCCCACCCTTTCGTTCGCTATAGCTTTCACCTATGTAAGAAATAAATAATAATAATAATAATAATAATAATAATAATAATAATAATAATAATAGTCGTACATACCAATCATCTCCTGATCACTCGTTTCATCACCAAACTCCTCAATAATGTGATCCAAGTCATTATTTTATTACTATAACATCTCAAAAAAGCTCTGCAAATGTCCGTGTTCTCTGTGCGCTGTTGCAGCCAGCTTATTTACTTATGACCGCCCCGTTAGCTGATACCAGGGCCATGTATGACTATTCATGAGATACGCCTTTTTTTTTTTTTTTTTTTTTTTTTTTCGACTTGTCTCGGCTCCTGTCGTTCCCACTCGGCCATTGAATGGTTTTCTCGGCTTTTTCCGGAGAAAAAACGACTAAAACCCGTTTTTTGCGTTTCTATAATGATGTCGGACAGGGTCCGACAATGGACCCGATAGCAATAATTGCAATGTCAGACCAGGTCCGACAACGGACTGCAAAGGGTTAAAAGGGACTAAGAACAAAATACACAGCAAGATTACTGAAACTGCAAGCGCAAGTCAAAAAAGAAGACAGAAAGGCCAAGAGAGAGATAGAAATGAACATTGCTAAGGGGGTTAAAACCAATTCCAAGAAGCTTTTCCAATATTATAACAGCAAAAGAGCATTCAAGGAGGAAGAAAATGTCTAAGAGATACAAATGGCAACATCATAGATGAAGAGAAAGAAATAGCAAGTTTTCACAAGTTTTTATAAAAGGAGGAGAAGGACAACAACATGCCCCACATGTCGACCTGTTCCCATCCAATTTTAAATAACTTTAGCATAACAGAGGCAGAAGTGTTAAAGGGACTAGGAGCTCTTAAAATAAACAAATCCCCTGGGCCAGATGAGATCCTCCCAATAGTACTCAAAGAAATGAAAGAAGTTATTTACAAACCGCTAACTAAGATCATGCAACAGTCTCTTGACACAGGGGTTGTACCGACAGACTGAAGAATTGCAAACGTAATACCGATCCACAAAAAGGGAGACAAAAACCGAACCAGGTAACTACGGACCAATAAGCCTGACTTCTATTATATGTAAACTTATGGAAACTATAATAAGATCCAAAATGGAAAATTACCTATATGGTAACAGTATCCTGGGAGACAGTCAGCATGGTTTTAGAAAAGGGAGATCGTGTCTAACTAACCTGCTTGATTTTTTTCAGGATGCAACATCGACAATGAAAAATTGCAAAGCATATGACATGGTTTATTTAGATTTCCAGAAAGCTTTTGACAAAGTCCAGCATAAAAGATTAATTCTCAAACTGAATGCAGTAGGGATTCAAGGAAATGCATGCACATGGATTAGGGAGTGGTTAACAAGTAGAAAACAGAAAGTACTGATTAGCGGAGAAACCTCAAAATGGAGAGAGATAAACAGTGGAGTACCACACGGATCAGTATTAGGTCCTCTGCTCTTCCCAATCTACATTGATGACTGGTATAATCTACATTAATGACTGGTACTGGTAATTCTGGTATAGTAAGCAAACTTGTTAAATTTGTAGACTACAAACATAGGAGAAGTGGCAAACACTGTTGCAGCAGCAAAAGTCATTCAAAATTATCTAGACAGCATTCTGAACTGAGCAGACACATGGCAAATTACATTTAATAAAGAAAAAAGTGTAAGGTACTGCACGCAGGCAATAAAAATGTCCATTAGACCATATGGGAGATACTGAAAATGAAGAAGGAATCTATGAAAAAGACCTAGGAGTTTATGTTAAAGGCCAACAAAATGCTCAGATATATAGTGAAAAGTGTTGAATTTAAATCAAGGGAAGTAATGCTAAAACTATACAATGCATTAGTAAGACCTCACCTAGAATATTGTGTCCGGTTCTATTACTGCTCTAGAAAGAGTGCAAAGAAGAGCGACCAGAATTATTCCGGGTTTAAAACACATGTCGTATGCAGACAGGCTAAAAGAATTGAATCTATTCAGTCTTGAACAAAGAAGACTATGAGGCGATCAGATTCCAGCATTCAGAATTCTAAAAGGTATTGACAATGTCGACCCAGGGGACTTTTTCGACCTGAAAAAAGAAACAAGCACCAGGGGCATTCAGAACAGAAAATAGGAGGCACCTTTTTACACAGAGAATTGTGAGGGTCTAGAACCAACTCCCCAGTAATGTTGTTGAAGCTGACACCCTGAGATCCTTCAAGAAGCTGCTTGATGAGATTCTGGGATCAATAAGCTACTAACAACCAAGATGGGCCGAATGGCCTCCTCTCGTTTTTTATGTTCTTATGTTCTTTTTAACAACACACACCCTGTTGTGCCATATTGCTGAACTGAACCATATTCAAGTTAGTTACAGGAAGAAGAAAAAGAAGGAGCTTGAAAGCGTATTATTTGTTGTTTTTTTTCCCCTGATGCGACTTAACCATGCAAATCACATAACCATGTTATTGTTTGGATCCAAACACTTTCTACTTTGGTGTGTACAGGTGTCTCTAGTTGCTGTGAATAGACGTACATTTTGATAGACATTGCAATTGCTGCATGGCCATCGTTAATTCCGAGGCCTGCATGTGCATTTCCTATTTGTTTTTCTTTTCTTGTTGTGTCTATTGTTTGCAAAACCTTGAGCTGTTTGTTCAAAATTGTACTTTCCTGGATTGTAGAAGGAAAACAATGAAACTGGACGCAGTATCGTTGACCAGCAGGTCTCTCCAGTGCACTAGCAGCGTGGTACTGAATCAGTGACCACCCACATGACTAGCAATCTGACAAGAAAAGAAGGAACTCAGGCAATCCACCACCTTTCACAGGCACTTTGTTTGCAACAGAAATCAAATAAAGAAGTGCAATGCCTGGGCATACAAAGGATTTCATTAACAGTGGAAAAATTACAACAATTCTGGAACTTTGATTCACACAATACACGTTTTATATCCGAGACAGTGTATCCAGTATCCAGTCTGGCAGCAGACACAGAGTCGATTATAATGGCACTTTGCAAATAATGCTGCTAATGTGCAAATGCAGAAGTAACTATTTGTCGTTACTGGCAGAGTATGTTTGTAGCTGTAAGTCTGAATGCAGAAAATGAGCGTTGGAAACGGAGGATGCAGTTGTTATGCAAAATGTTCATTGTCCATTGTCCTATAAGATCAGTAATACAAGACTTTATCCAAATACAAATTCAGTTTCATGACAATTGGATAAGTGGTTCTCCAGGTATAGAATAGGTATGATGGCTAGCAGAGGGATAGCCTCTAGTGCATGGAGGTGGCTGGATCGGATCGACATCCTTCAAAAACCTGACAAAGTTTTGAGACCAATCAGCGACTAGAAACTGGACAAACATAGCTGGCCCCCTCTCTCGTGTTCACATTGTACAGGTTCTTCTGAATCCAGAACTGCACACATCACTGCCTCAAACGTGGCTCGTTTCTTGTGGTGGTTTTTTTCTTTTTTTTTTTTTGCACCCACATGTGGGATTTATTTTCAGTTTAAAAATAAAAGCATGTGTTTGTTGTCACAGTGCTTATTAAAATAGGTTTGGTAAAGAGCTAGATTCACTGAAGACCACAAAAGGCAGTTTAGTTAAATCAGTTTAATCTAGTTTCACCCGGTCTGTAGAAACAGTTATACTGTAAAATAACAATATGAACTGCTTATTGAATACAAAGAAAAAATCTGGGCAAAAACAGTTTGGGATCCAAGAATAACATCATTTTCAAGCCGTACCACACATTTAAAAAGGATTGAGTGCTCTAGTAGCAGTTTCATTACAGACCTGTGTTTTCCATCTCATCTTTAAACATTCAGCTCAGCTGTCTCATAATGCCTATAATTAATAAGTACGGGCCCAATCTGTAAAAACAGGGCCTAGTCCAAGGACACCAGACATTTTTGGAAGATTGGGAGTTTGGGGATTTTTAAAATGTGAAATTATTATTTTTTTTAAATTAAAAAATCATTAGTAGACTTCAAAATGAACCAATTAGTACATATTGCCGATTGGCATGCATTTTATTTTGTAATTCTTAATTAAACATGCATCTTGTTAGGAGCCTGTCGTATAGACCATATTACTAGCACATATTGTACATTTGTATTTGAAGGCTTTTCTGAATATGAAAGTGTTTACTAGTCCAGTAATCAATTTGAAAATGATATATTGTTGGAAAATGTGCCACAACAAAAGGTTGGACTTTAATTCAAATTAAATGATTTTGTAGAAAAGCCTCTGCATGATACGAAGAGCACCACACAGTACAGACGCTGCAGCACCACGCCTTTACTTTCTACGGATGCCAAACCGAGTCCTTGCACGGACACTTGATTACATTTTATCAGGATTTTCACGTCATTATTGTTTGTACATTTTGTCTAAAAGTTCCCATTGATAGGAGACATGTTTGGACTTGCACGGTCACCTCAGTTGTCAAAGCCACTTACCATGTAACGCCTGTATTACATTAAAATACAATGAAGATTTCTATTACCAGGACACACTACGGTTGCACTGGTTGCTTAATATTTAGATATACAGTGCGCTATAGTCAGGAGCCATAGTTAAGAGACCATGCTATTTGTGTTCCACCTTATAACGAGAATACTAGTGTTATATGAAGCAAATGGGAGCCATGACCGTACCACCTTATAACCTGTTCCGCAGTATAATGGGCCGCCTTATAAAGGGGAAGCACTGTATGTCTACTTTAAGTGGACAGCAGTCTTTTTATAGTAAAATAAAAAATGATATAAATGGTGCTTGTAAATGTAATAAAACAAAAACTGCACCTATAATACTGCGATATGGCCGTTTCTGACACCTATTTACTTACAGTAGCCTGCTGATGTTTGCTGTTTGTGCTTTTCATTTTTTGATTGTAAAAATTAAGTGTGGGGTTTGCATTTTCTGCTAGAAAAAAGAACAAAAAAAATCTTATCAATCAAAATATATCGTTTAGGATCCTCATTAAAAACTAGAGAGGTGTGTCCATTACACTTTACATGGTGAACATGAAACCCGCCTTCATTCACACCATTCATCGTACACTCCGAGCCTCCCCTAGGTGCTTCTGATTGCATTCGTCTAGAATACGATAAACTGTCTAATCTTCCTGAAACCCTTACCGGTACCATGCGATTACTATCCTCTGTGTTTTTGTGTGCAGGTTTTTCTTTCAGTTCTGAATAAGTAGCAAACTACATCAAGTTCTGTCTTATAAAAGGGGTCTCCTTTTTTAATTTTAAAATTACAGTAGATGCCGCTTATTAACAACCTCTCGGTTCCCAGCAAAAAGTTGCCAATAAGCGAAAAGCCTGTTTTCAAGCGTATTTATATGGAACAAAGATATATACTGTAGTTGTACAAATATGGCACTGAAATACATGTGTTTTAAATGTTCGTGTTAAAAAATTAACACGAGAAACACGAAATAGACTTGTTTACTTCACGCATGTGTAAAACAAACAAACAAAAAAGGGAGTAGGCTTAAATAGCACTACACAACGATGTACTGCAATTGTCCTTACAATGAGTAAAACAAACATAAAAAATAATTGTTGTATTTACAAATCTAAAAAACACACTTTTAAAATAAGAAATTGTCCAACGTTGTCTGCTTTTTACAATGTACCACCTCCTGCTGTAAAGCCATCTCAATTTTGCATGCAGCTTCGTAGCCACTTTCAAAGCCACGATTCTGCCTCAGTCCGCCAGAAACACGCAGTTGTGAAGTCAGTGTGTTATAAAAGCTGCATGAAGTATGTGCATAAATCATGCAAGTGTGATCTGTAGCACTGGCAACTAATAATAAAGTTGTCAATAAGCGGTGTGTATTTGCCAATATCAGAATTCCATTAACAATAAAGTCTACGGGACGGGATTGGTTCCTGGGTAAATGGTGTTAATCACTTTAACACCAAATGAAAACCCACTTACAGTACCATGCCGTACGTGCGTACGTCAAGTTTCCCATTCTATTCTATGATCAGTTTCTCAGTCTAGCGTTTCAGGTTTCAATCTCTAAGGCAGTGCTAGTACTATGGAATGTGCAATGAAAGTCGGGGGAGGGTCAGGTGACATTTGTATCCAATTGCGTGTCATGTAGCGATTCCTATTTACCTGTGGGCGTTTAGAAGACAGATATATTGCGGGAAGCCATTCAACTTTTACAAGTGTATATATAGTGTTTTAAATTATTATTTTTGTTTTACTTTTAGTTTTACTTGTTTAGTGAAAGCTAAACATGGCAACATACATGGTCTTTCTATGATGAGCAACAGGAGTGAAGTTGGTTCGGAGGATTTCGATACCAGCGACAGTGATGCTGACTTATCACTCAGCGATGATGATGACGAGGATGTGGAGCCAAGAACAGTACAAACTGTACGAACAGAAGAGCATGCAGCTACTTTACAGGTAAGCCAGCTGCAAACGGGAAGCTGTTTGGTTTGAAATGGCAGTGCTGTGACGAAATACTATCAAAACACAGCACTGGGTACAAGGCACAAAGCAGGCATCTGTGGCAGCCAGATCCATCACAATACCTGCGCAAAGTAGCTGTGTACACACATTTTTGACTATCCCTCCAACACAAGGGAAGCAGAGACCACAGAAAAGGTGCAGGGTCTGCTATGAAAATGAAAACAAAAGACACAATAAAAATGTGCAGTGATTGCAAAGGCAACCCCGGGTTCTGTTGTATTGAACATTTCAGTAAATGGCACAGAGCAAGTCGATAATGGCACACGTTTTGATGTTGTTTGATTTTTATTTGATAATTATTGTTTACTGATTATTATTGTTATTAGCAGCGTTTTTGTTTTCATTGTTCAAAAAAAAAAAAAAAAAAGTGATTTTTATCTCTGTATTGAACATGGGTATGTAGTACACACGACCATAAAGAGTTAATGAAAAACACAGTTTAAGTCATTATTTGTATTTTATTCATCATATGTTAACATTTTATAGCAATTACAGGTTTGAAAACATTATTATTATTATTTTCAAAATCTGGTACCTGGGAAGGGGTTTCATTTTTACATCTGGAGTTGAAGTGGTTAATAATCAAAAGTTGTCTATTATTATTATTATTATTATTATTATTATTATTATTATTATTATTATTTATTTCTTAGCCAACGCCCTTATCCAGGGCGACTTACAATTATTAAAAGATATCACATTATTTTTACATACAATTACCCATTTATACAGTTGGGTTTTTACTGGAGTAATCTAGGTAAAGTGTCTTGCTCAAGGGTACAGCAGCAGTGTCCCCCCACCTGGGATTGAACCCACGACCCTCAGGTCAAGAGTCCGGAACCCTACCCACTACTCCACACTGCTGCCCTATCAGGGTTGCTAATAACCGGCATCTACTGTAGAAAGTGTGCAACCAGTGTTTGTTGCAGTAATGTTTTTCACCCGAGAGCTGCCTCAAGCTAGACATGGCTGTATTTCCAGCCCAACCTGGCTGAAGGGATTCGTCTCGGACATCACTGTGAAGGAGCTGAGGGGGAGGCCCTACACCATATTCATAAGGTTTCTAATTTATTGTCCTATTCCATAATATAGTTTTGAGGTACACCAAGAATGGCTACAGATTTCATTAGGATGTCTCAGTGCTGAAAAAGAGACCTCTTGGAGCATAGTGTCCTGATTTCAAACTTAGGTCTCAGTATTCCTCGATACAGGTAAAACAAACACCCTGTTCTGCTCAACTACATGCATGAAACATGAACACACAGAGACAGTATCCTAATAGACTCACTGGGCAGTGCATTGAAAATGAACATGCAGAGACAGTATCCTAATAGACTCACTGGGCATTGCATTGAAAATGAACATGCAGAGACAGTATCCTAATAGACTCACTGGGCATTGCATTGAAAATGAACATGCAGAGACAGTATCCTAATAGACTCACTGTGCAGTGCATTGAAAATGAACATGCAGAGACAGTATCCTAATAGATTCACTGGGCAGTGCATTGAAAATGAACATGCAGAGACAGTATCCTAATAGACTCACTGGGCAGTGCATTGAAAATGAACATGCAGAGACAGTATCCTAATAGACTCACTGGGCAGTGCATTGAAAATGAACATGCAGAGACAGTATCCTAATAGACTCACTGGGCAGTGCATTGAAAATGAACATGCAGAGACAGTATCCTAATAGACTCACTGGGCATTGCATTGAAAATGAACATGCAGAGACAGTATCCTAATAGACTCACTGGGCAGAGCATTGAAAATGAACATGCAGAGACAGTATCCTAATAGACTCACTGGGCAGTGCATTGAAAATGAACATGCAGAGACAGTATCCTAATAGACTCACTGGGCAGTGCATTGAAAATGAACATGCAGAGACAGTATCCTAATAGACTCACTGGGCAGTGCATTGAAAATGAACATGCAGAGACAGTATCCTAATAGACTCACTGGGCAGAGCATTGAAAATGAACATGCAGAGACAGTATCCTAATAGACTCACTGGGCAGAGCATTGAAAATGAACATGCAGAGACAGTATCCTAATAGACTCACTGGGCAGTGCATTGAAAATGAACATGCAGAGACAGTATCCTAATAGACTCACTGGGCAGAGCATTGAAAATGAACATGCAGAGACAGTATCCTAATAGACTCACTGGGCAGTGCATTGAAAATGAACATGCAGAGACAGTATCCTAATAGACTCACTGGGCAGTGCATTGAAAATGAACATGCAGAGACAGTATCCTAATAGACTCACTGGGCAGTCACAGCAGCCATGAGCACTATCAGTGAAGAAAATAGCCAGTTACAGTCTGGAACGCTTTCAAGATAACAGGTCTATATCTGTGCTATCCCTGCTCTGTGGATACATATATCAGATCAGATCAGTTCAAATAGCCATCTCAAAGTTGGGTGATAAAGAACCTGATATTAGGTATTCATATTTCATTGCACTGTGTCACTTAGATACTGGTGTACAGGGGGGTTTACAGTTTACAGTTTAAACATTATCCAATGTCTCAGAAAATCAGAAACATGCATGTGACAGTTTGGTCTATACAGTGTAAAAGTAATGTATTTAATATGCAGTATTTATTCCTAGTCTGTTTACATTATTGTAATACACCTGCAGGGCTGTACTTTCAAAACAGTTGCCCAATTCCTTAACTCCTATTTTTTTTAAAAGGAGAAAAAAAATGTTCCAAAATGAAAAACAAAGCAAGTCCTAAAGATAACTCAACACAGATTTTGTTTTTTGGTTCTGGTTTTGTAAAATGAATTGTCTGTTTTCCCGCTTTCAAAAAACAGAAATTAATTAAAGACTGGAATAAATATGATCCGTATTCTTAAGACATTAATATCAAAGTCATTTAATTGAAACTGGAGTGCATCTCATTATCGGAAATTTGAGATTCCAACATGTTAAACGTGTAATCTTAAAGTTTTAAGAGTCAGGGAATTAAACAGCATCTAACATCCCTGCTTGTGTGTGTGTAATTTGAGGTGCCATTATCACAGACCCTTTAGAATTACAATCTGGCATCGCTTGGGACCAGGAAATTGTGCAGGATTACAAAGTGTGCTGGTTTATTGATGTAAAATCTAATATTGTATAAATGTTTAACTACTTGAACACTTAAAAAAACTATTATACTGTCCAGGTATACCATGTAAGGATTGTATTCATTTAAATGGTACTTTCTCCAGAGACAGAGCTGTTTTTTCACTTGATAATCTTAAAACTTTTTGCACAAATTCTGGCAAGCTGGTTACGTGTTCCTAATTTCTATATAATTTCTGACGGACACGGATGTGGTTTTTTGCCTGTGAAAACATAATGTTTGTTTGAATATTCAGCACTAAAAATACCAGAGAGGGTGGCATGTGGTGAAGCAGAAAGAAAATGGTTGGCTCAATCCCCATTAGAGCTTTGTCTAAATTCCAGTACATCTTATCGTGTGTACAAATCTTCACTTCACTGTCCTTTAAAAGACACCCTCCACAATGTATTATCTTACAGTAGGTGACTATAAAAGTTAAAATGACACATAATTGAACCCTTTAAGATTGTAGAAACAAAAGCAGACATTACTTCCACCAGCAGCTATTAATGGGTGTTTGTATGTATTTATTTGTATGTATTGAATATAACTGATGGGGGTAAGATGCGAGTTGTCCACTGGACCAACAGCAGGCAGGCAGATTTATTTGCAGCACATTAAAAGAAAACAGAAAACATGCGAGTAGACACAAAGATACAAAACACAAACCAGAAACACTGTAAATAAGAGTGTGCCGTGAACATGGCTGTGCCTTCCTCTTACTATGAAGAAGGCCCCACTGACACACTGGCTTTGCTAAAAAAAATCCTGAAGCGAATCCCTGATAAACCCTGACCCTGGTTAGACACGCGGTGGTGCACAGTTGGGAACAAAGCTTCTTGGCTGCTCCCCACATACGACCCCGTAAACAAAACCCAGCTGCAGCACGTCACAGGCGACCAATCATCAGCTACGATCCCCTGTAAACAAAACCCAGCTGCAGCACGTCACAGGCGACCAATCATCAGCTACGATCCCCTGTAAACAAAACCCAGCTGCAGCACGTCACAGGTGACCAATCATCAGCTACGATCCCCTGTAAACAAAACCCAGCTGCAACACGTCATAGGAGGAGCGCCTGGCTCTCCTGCAAATACAAGCATGCATCTGAGAAGCCAATGATGGAACGTTGTCCCTGCTACAATAACAGACAGGTCATTTTAACCTTTAACTCTCTAAACTCAGCCCCATTCATTTCGGTGCGCCGGCGTTACATGCATATTACTCAGGCACTGTACAAAGTTACCACTGCCTGAAGGTAAGCCTCTCATCATGTGACAGAGTTCACAGCTTAGGTTTCATTTTGTGTTGATTGCTCCGTCATTTTAGCAGCTAAAGTGAAACGGGCAGTATCGTTGGAAAGCTTAGAATCAGTACCAGCAATAACCGCATTGTTCCATATTCTGTTTTGTTAAAAAAAAAAAAAAAGTTGTGGTTATGCTCGGTTGGTAAAAGTGCCAATAAAAAAAAGTTGTTTTTCACCCAATTTGCTTCATCCCCCCAAGTTCATTTCAAATTGAAGTTCAATGGTGTAGTTTTTTTTTAGCCATCTATGATTACAATATATATATATAGCAATGACCAAACATTGGAAAAGCATTTATTTTTTTATTTATTTTTACATATATTCCCATTTCTACCACATATAGTATGCCTGATCCTGTTGCAACTTACATAATATGAAAGGAAATTGTGTGGCCTTTTATTTTATATGTTACAAGCATGCAGCACAAACTATCCAGTAGTTAAACATACAGTTTATGTTTAACTACTGGAGGCTGTGTGGTCCAGTGGTTAAAGAAACAGCCTTGTAACCAGGAGGTCCCCGGTTCAAATCCCACCTCAGCCACTGACTCACTGTGTGATCCTGAGCAAGTCACTTAACTTCCTTGTGCTCCATCTTTCGGGTGAGACGTAGTTGTAAGTGACTCTGCAGCTGATGCATAGTTCACACACCCTAGTCTCTGTAAGTCGCCTTGGATAAAGGCGTCTGCTAAATAAACTAATAATAATAATACATAAATGAAAACAGTGAAAAACAGGCAGAAATAGGGCTGAGTGTAAAGGACCGGGATAGTGTTAACACGATCCTATTGAAGTGGGCTTCTAAGACCGCGATCATGTAAACACGAAAAAAAGGCACTTCGTTCTGATGAGTTACACGGCCACCGTACTTTACAGTACAGGCTTGAAACACATATCAATGGATAGGAGAGGGACTGACGTTCACTTCCTGATGATTTTTTTTTTTTTTTTTTGTGTGTCACTGAGAGGGGTATTTAGTGTCTAAAGGGCGGAGACAGTTTACAACAGCCTGGCAGAGACAAAAGCAGAAACAAAACATCACAGGAACTTGTTTGGAGCTAATAAAAAAAGGGGAACCACTGTAAATCTGATGTATTTGAGTTATAATAGAACATTCCTGTCTTGTGTTTTAATATATGTGTTTTTACAACATTTATAAATATCAAGAAACGAGTGGATATAAGCATATACTATTTCATGAACTAAATGTATCAGGATACTTTTTTTTCTTCCTTATTACTGATAATAATGGAATGAATAACTTATTTTATTTATAAATATTTATTTTTAGAAAATAAATCAAGAGTCGTGTCCATTATTGCTTAAAGACCCTAGGAATAAACATGTACTATGTTATTGCAATCACAGGTGAAACAATGGTGAAGTTTTTATACATGTATCTCTAAGCAGAATACATAATAAATACTTAAATTATATATATATATATACACACACACAGTGCCTTGAAAAAGTCTTCACACCCTTGAACATTTTTCACATTCTACTGCCTAAAAAATACAATTCAAAATGCATTAAAGTAGGAGTTTGTTTCACTGATCTACACAACATCACCTACACTTTCAACGTGAAAGAACAATTATATAAATATTCAAAAAGTAATTAAAAATAAAAAAAGTCTTGATTGCATAAGTCTTCACACCCTTTGTCACAGCAAACCCAAATTAGCTCAGGTACAACAAATTGCCTTAACAAGGCACATAAGTTAAATAGAGCCCACCTGTGTCCAATCACAGTAGTTCAACTGATTCAAATACTCCTGGATGAAGAATCAAGCTGTTTCTGTTGTATGAATTAATTTGAAGCAAATGGCAAAACATGCCGAACAAGGAGCTGCCAAAAGAACTCTGGGATAAAGTTATTGAAAGGTACAGATTGGGGGAAGGCTTTAAGAAACTTTCAATGTCTTTGACTATCCCTTGGGGCACTGTCAGGTCCATCATTGTAAAGTGGAACAGTTTGGCACCACCAAGACACTGCCTCGATCAGGCCGTCCCTCCAAAGTCAGTAGCCGTGGCTTAAGGAAACTGCTGAGGGAGGTCACTGGGGCCAAAGATTACTTTAAAAAGAACTACAGAGATCTTTGGCTGAGATTGGGGAAAATGTTGACTGTTCAACAATTTAAAGAGTACTGCACAAACATGGCCTGTATGGGATGGTGGCAAGAAGCCACTGCTGAAAATAAACCATATGATGTGCCGCATAGCTTTTGCAAAGAAACACTTAGGGAACACTGCACGCATGTGGTCTGATGAGACCAAAGAGGAACTTTCTGGTCTCAGTGCTAAGCGATATTTGTGGCATAAACCAAACACGGCACGTCACCCTGCTAACACCATCCCTACAGTAAAGCATGGTGGTGGCAGCATTATGTTTTGGGAATGCTTTACAGCAGCGGGGACAGGGAGGCTTGTGAAGATCGAGGGAAAGATGGATGGTACAAAGCACAGGCAGATCCTGGAGGAAAACCTGTTCCAGTCTGCCAGAGACCTGGGACTGGGGAGAAGATTCGCCTTTCAGCAGGACAATGATCCTAAGCAACAATGGAGTGGCTCAGCAAGAAGAAAATGAATGTCCTCGAGTGGCCTAGTCAAAGCCCAGACCTGAAGCCTATAGAAAATCTGTGGCAAGACTTGAAGACTGCAGTCCACAGACGATCCCCAGCCAACTTGAAAGAGCTTGAGCTATTCTGCCAAAAAGAATGGGCAAAAACTGCATGGCACCGATATAAGGAAAAATAACCACAATGGGCTATCGGCAGTTTGTGCTATTTTAGCCGATAACATACGCCGATATGCATGCTTGAATTTCTTCCATCACAGAACTTAATGTTTGGTTAGGTGCCCTTACTAATGACACAAGAACATTGAGACAGTAATGTTCCCAGTGCTGTGTAACGTGCGATCATCCTGCAGTAAATATGTCTCAGAAAAGCAGTGTTTGGACTTTTTGAAGCATTTTGAAGCAGGAATTGATTACTGTGCCGATTTCTGTTAAGTAACGAATTCAAGTTTGACTGAATTTTGTAACCGGATATTTTCATGACATCTTTTTGTTTTTGATTAAGTGAACAGTTTAAGTTGTGCTGTATTTTTACGCAGTGTATGCTTAACACATATGGGGCTGTGCGTTCTTGTACCTTTCTGTCCGTATGTATTAAATATTCTCACAAAGCATGAAACGCGGGAGTGCAGAAATAAAGGAGATATATTACATTATACCTAAAAGCCCTGAGAGCAGTCACATTGACGGCCACACAGAAAACAACTGTATTGTGATTATACAGGTATTCTACTTTATTATTTTTATTTACCAGCCCGCAATGTGTTTAGCTGTAATTAGATTAGTCTCTACTCTCTGCCTGAATGAATGACTGACAGTGTCTTTTCAAAGGTTGCCAGCTGTGCTGTTTTGGTCAGTCGATTAGCATCTGGACTAGTGAAAATAAATACCAGAGACCGTGGAGTTTTACAACGCAAGAAAATATGAAATTGATGTTTGGATCAGATGGCACGGAAGTATGCTGGCTCCTGACGGTGGCCTGTCAGGTGTTTTACAATGTATTGGACCTAGCAGCCATCAACCCCTGGGTACTATACAAAGAATGCACGGAGAAGAATTTACCAAGGAGAGAATATATTTTACAGTTAGCACAGGAACTTCGCAAGAAGCATTTGGAACAGAGGGAGACTGCCAAGCGTGTACCCACAGCTGAAGCTGGCAACCCCGCTGAGAGCCGCAAGAGATGTCAATGCCAGGTTGGCAAGTGCAATAAAAATAAAACTTCAAACAGCTGTGCCCTGTGCAGAAAGGTGGCGTGGAGAAGCACATTACCTGTATTGATTGTTAACAGCCTTAGACTCAAGGTAAAGGAATACCATTTTGTCCAAAAAAAAATCAAGACTTTTTTTTATAACTTCTTGTGCTGTGTGCTTCTGTAAAACGTTTTCATCTAAGTTTATTTATCTACGTTGTTCAGTTGCTTTTGCGCATCTGATAGATTGTTGTTGAAAAGTTAAAAATGTATTGCTATCGTTTCAGTTTTATAAATATGTATGTTGTAAACTGTCAATGTCTGTTCAGATGTTTATTTACATTTTCTTGTTTTGACTTGTAAAATAAATGTTAATATGTATATAATATGCTTCGGTTGTTCAGATGTTTATATAACGTACTCAATAAAAAATAAATAAATAATTACATCCGACTGTTTCTCCGTTCATTATACTATTTACAGTGTTTTGAATACAGCCGTCAGAAAGACTGCTGTGGGGCTTCCAGGTATGAGTATATCTCCGGTCCTTCTAGTGCTAAAATAAGAATTGAACTAACGTTGTTGTAGTTACAAGTAAACACTATCTGTTCATGTTTATGATATCTGTTCATTTTTTAACATTTATAACCACAGTTTAAATATATGCCCTGTGTCTTGTTCTAGTCGTTTACAATCGCTTACCTGCGCCCATCTATTATTATCAGTATCGGTCAACAGCATGAACAATACATAACAAACCCACGGCTCTATCACCAGTAGAATAACAATCTCAATAATAATCACAATAACAGGCAATTCAATATTACAGTGAGGGTCTCACCCTCACACCTTACAATACGTAACACGTTCAAATAGAACATTATCCCAGGAGTAAAGAATAAGTTGTGTAGGACTTACTTTATCCACTGAATTAGCTATAAAACAAAAGGATGCCAAATAGCAGTTCAAGTTCAATGTTGTTTTGTTTATTCCTGAAATAAATAGTACATAAAGCTGACAATGCATTTTATTATTTTTTTTCTATTCCTTGCCATTGCCGTTTCTTCACAGTAAACAGCAGCCATCGACACGTTTTCATAAAGTAATAACATGAGGTTTACTTGTGCTTTAATCTCACATAACACACGGAACTCCTTTTCATTTGCCACTGTTTAAAACTGTCGCGCACATTCTGGTGAGACGGTAAATAAGTGCAAGGTATTTTTGTCATTTGTAGCGAATACAAACCTCTGATTTTTGTATCCCTATACATGTCAAAATTTTTTTTTTTTAATATTCGGATATTTGTTCCAGCACTAACTAATGCACTAACTAACTAACTAACTATGCAGTGAGCACTCACATATCCGACCCTATACAATTTTGACTTCAATGAAGGTAAAACGAGTGTGACGCATATCTGATTATTTCATCTGATTTGATGTGACGTTTAGCAAATTAAGTCGATAGGATGTGCTTGATTTTCTCCTGCCTTAACAACTTTGTTTAGAAAATATTGAATGTAAAGTATGTCAGTGACGTGGTCTTGAAATCTAAATGCTATATCAATGTTGTATACAGTGCCTTTTTAAACATATGCTAGCAGTGTGTAACAGTGAAGTATATTAGAATAAACTATGATGGGCTACTGCTTTCTTTTCTCTGTTTGCTAGTGCAGAAAATGTGTTAAACAGCTGAATTGGGGTAAAACCTGTTTAGACTGCACTTAGATCTCTTGATCTACCACAATGCACTGGACTGACCTGACCCAAGCATCACATTACTGGACCCTCAGCTGATGCACTATCCTTGCACTACTGTATGTATATCTACATAGTACGCACAGAGAGCTCCCTCTGTATATCCACATAGTACACACAGAGAGCTCCCTCTGTATATCTACATAGTACACACAGAGAGCTCCCTCTGTATATCCACACAGTACACACAGAGAGCTCCCTCTGTATATCCACACAGTACACACAGAGAGCTCCCTCTGTATATCCACACAGTGCACACAGAGAGCTCCCTCTGTATATCCACACAGTACACACAGAGAGCTCCCTCTGTATATCCACATAGTACACACAGAGAGCTCCCTCTGTATATCCACACAGTACACACAGAGAGCTCCCTCTGTATATCCACACAGTACACACAGAGAGCTCCCTCTGTATATCCACACAGTACACACAGAGAGCTCCCTCTGTATATCCACACAGTACACACAGAGAGCTCCCTCTGTATATCCACACAGTACACACAGAGAGCTCCCTCTGTATATCCACACAGTACACACAGAGAGCTCCCTCTGTATATCCACACAGTACACACAGAGAGCTCCCTCTGTATATCCACACAGTACACACAGAGAGCTCCCTCTGTATATCCACACAGTACACACAGAGAGCTCCCTCTGTATATCCACACAGTACACACAGAGAGCTCCCTCTGTATATCTACACAGTACACACAGAGAGCTCCCTCTGTATATCCACACAGTACACACAGAGAGCTCCCTCTGTATATCCACACAGTACACACAGAGAGCTCCCTCTGTATATCCACACAGTACACACAGAGAGCTCCCTCTGTATATCTACATAGTACACACAGAGAGCTCCCTCTGTATATCCACACAGTACACACAGAGAGCTCCCTCTGTATATCCACACAGTACACACAGAGAGCTCCCTCTGTATATCCACACAGTACACACAGAGAGCTCCCTCTGTATATCCACACAGTACACACAGAGAGCTCCCTCTGTATATCCACACAGTACGCACAGAGAGCTCCCTCTGTATATCCACACAGTACGCACAGAGAGCTCCCTCTGTATATCCACACAGTACACACAGAGAGCTCCCTCTGTATATCCACATAGTACACACAGAGAGATCCCTCTGTATATCCACATAGTACACACAGCAAGCTGTCTCTGTATATCCACATAGTACACACAGCAAGCTGTCTCTATATCCACACAGGCTGGTATTTTCAACTAAACACAGTCCAAGTTACATTCCAATTGGATTAGCCTCCGTACACCCTGGGTTCTGTTACACCCAATACATAGCAAAAGGATTAATCTCAGTTAGAAGTGGTTCTTGCATCACGAACAAGGAAGAGGTTGTGTGCAAAACAGTGACCATGCACACCGCAAGCAAGCGTCTTAACCACCATGCAAACGGGCCGGGCTCCTCTGCATTCACAGTTAGAGACCATGCAAACGAGCCGGGCTCCTCTGCATTCACAGTTAGAGACCACGCAAACGAGCCGGGCTCCTCTGCATTCACAGTTAGAGACCATGCAAACGAGCCGGGCTCCTCTGCATTCACAGTTAGAGACCATGCAAACGAGCCGGGCTCCTCTGCATTCACAGTTAGAGACCATGCAAACGAGCCGGGCTCCTCTGCATTCACAGTTAGAGACCATGCAAACGAGCCGGGCTCCTCTGCATTCACAGTTAGAGACCATGCAAACGAGCCGGGCTCCTCTGCATTCACAGTTAGAGACCATGCAAACGAGCCGGGCTCCTCTGCATTCACAGTTAGAGACCATGCAAACGGGCCGGGCTCCTCTGCATTCACAGTTAGAGACCATGCAAACGAGCCGGGCTCCTCTGCATTCACAGTTAGAGATAATAAATAAATAAGCCTGGTAGCAAACATATTCTAAATAAAAACACTCAGAAATGACTGTAAGAAAGTGATATTTAAATATATATTTAACAGGTTATAGTGCTGTTCACTTAGCTCAGATCTGCTGTGACAGTATTAAAATAGTATTGTTCACTTAGCTCAGATCTGCTGTGACAGTATTAAAATACATGAAAAGGATCAGAGTTGTTTCTTTGTTTTATTTTACATTTTAATTTGTAAAAAAAATATATAGAAAAATTTGATATACTCTTTGCAGCAGAGGGTCTGAAAAAAGTGCATGGTTTGTATTCTTGAAGTATGTAACCTTGTATTGCCCGGTAATAAGGGCGTCTGCCAAGTGTGTAAAACCCACAGCACTACTTTGCAACAAATACTATCCCACACCAGGAAAAGATCACTTACTGTATTAAAAAAAACAAAAAAACAGACAATAAAGATAAATGTATACAATACTAGAACCTCAATCAAACGGAAAGGTACATGAACAGTACTGAGAACTCCGGGGATACCACGGTGTGCAAGCATAGGGTCAAGACAAGTACGACTTCTCAATAAACATTTAGGTATAAAAAGCAAACAGCTGACAGATAGCCCTGTAATTACCGTGAATCAGAAGAAAACGTGTTTGACCACAGTACAGTGCTACTAGATTGTAATCTCATGATTCAGAACATCTGCAAAATCACTGAAAATGATGACAGGCAGCACCTAGCTCTCGCACACTGTGGTGATCAGCTGTAATGTACAAAATCGCATTTAAAAATCGACAGTTCAATACTAGATAAGGAAGAAATATCGGTATGGAAAACAGTACTGTGCAATCACCAGAGGTGCGCCGTGGAAAACTACCTGTACCAGACTGTTTTCCTTTATTTAAAAAAATATATATATCTGAAAAGTACATTTATTTTGATACCAGGTACTGACAAACACCGAATGACAGACGCAACCTTTCTAAACTAAGTGAAACTCCCTATCTTTTTTTTTAACATTAGAAATTGACAGAAAAAAACCCTACGAGACTTGCCGCATACAGCCAGTAAACAAAACTTTGTCTCAAACTTTTCCCGAAGTTGGAGAGAGCAGGTTAAGCGGATCGTATTTCCACGATCAAAGTGTTTTGCTTGTTTACACCACACAAGAAAAACTTGTTACTCACCAACGCCATATTTTTCTTTCTTGGTCGGAATCCAGCGAGACATTTTTGTAAGAAACCTGATTTATAAAAAGCCGTGCACCGGCTGCCTCCCTCCTGTGTTTACCGCTCCGCCATGACAGTGACTCACGGGGGAGTGGTGAGGGAGGCACGCCAGCCCGGCCAGCAGAAAGGTTTGATGTGGAAACTGGGTTTCTCTTTTTTCTATTTAAATTAATGTAATATTTGGAACCGGTTTACATTCAAATGTAACATTAACCCAACTTCCCCTTTCTATCTTTGCTCTGAACTTCCCGTTCTTGGCAAACATTTGGTGAGTCTGCCGGATTAAAAACTGAAAACGTACAGGGAAAAGTTTTATGTTTTTGTGACAACCATTCCAGTGGTGTGTGGTAGAAATAGCTGTGTTTAATTGTTCATTTATATTTTGCAATATATACCAAAAGAAATTACATCAACTTTTTAAAAATGTGTTCTTCTTGGCAGCATTCACAGTACAAGTGTGCTCTGAAATGGGAAACACCAATACAGTAGATTTTACAGTAGTTCTAATTCTACATTATTACCAAAAAAAGTACTAACGCTGTGCCACAGAATAAGCACTCATGCTGTACCACAGAATAAGCTGCTATATTTCATCTTCTTCTCTAAAGGAAGTTGGCGCATGTCATCAATAGCAGATGATGAGCGCCCTCCATCACCCTTCTATAATATCATCTCGATACATCCCCATTTCCAGTAATCTGAATATATTGTATTATATTTTTCTTTCCCTTTTTGTTGTCCTTTCCCCTCCTTCAATACGCTATGTATTAATTTAATATCCACCTCTAATGCATTCAACTGATTTATTAACACCTCTCTTTGTTTTTTGAATTTACTACATTTCAAAATATAATGTTGTTCAGTTTCTAGCTACAGAGCAAGTGCAGGAGCACACGGTGCTCGGTACGCACGGTCTGCACCCCTAACAGACTCAAAAGTTCCCAGCCTTCCCGGACTTCATGGAGGCGGTACGCTCCTCCTGGGAGAGTCCGGCCTCAGGTCCTAGCGTTCTAAAACAGGCCAGTCCCCTCGGCTCCGCTGGTAGACCTAAGGCATCGCCTACAGGACACACCAG
Source organism: Acipenser ruthenus (assembly GCF_902713425.1). NCBI lineage: Eukaryota > Metazoa > Chordata > Actinopteri > Acipenseriformes > Acipenseridae > Acipenser > Acipenser ruthenus. Next base: position 3,321,745 of record NC_081225.1, on the reverse strand, counting down.
CAGCAAACAACAGGGCCCACCCAGCAGGCAGAGGGAACACAGGACGTGGCCAGCCCACACACCAGCGTCCCAGGAGGTGTTTCCAAGGCCAACGCCCTAGACAGCCACCCCAAACTGCCCAGCCGCAACCTCAGCAGCCCAAGCAGGCTGTTTTCACACCGATGACCGGTAACCAAAATAATTTTCCTGGACTGTAAACCAGCATTAGATAATATGTGGACAGCAATGCTACGGATTGAGTGTTTCGTGTAACGTACTGAAAGCCCAGCTTGCTCTGAAATGTGAGGCATCGTTTCCGAGGTAATTAACACCAATAGGTACTTTTGTAAATATTTTTTAAAACTGCTGACAGGGCAAATAGAATCACCAGACTGGGCAAACCACAAGTACTTTCATGGTTGATCTCATTTACATCTTTGGCTTTTGTTTGTGCATTAAACAACAGGGTCACAAATTTCAGACCATGTTCATCTGTATTGATGACAAACGACTTCTGTGTCAGGTTGCGCAGTCCCTCCCGTCCGCGGAGAGCAAAATAGAATGGTATGTCGAACCAGGCCTTGTTTAAAAGCCCAACCGCTGTGTCAGCAGAGAGAGCAGAAAAGATTTGAATTTTGTTTAAATCTGTTTCTGAAATCAGAGGGTGGTGGTTATGCTTCACTCTCATTCAGAAATTATTCAAATGGCAAACCTTGTGGAGTGCAGAATGCACCCTATAGCCTGGAGATCGCAGGTTCGAATCCAGGCTATGTCATTGCCGACCGTGACCGGGAGTTCCCAGAGGGTGGCGCACAATTGGCCGAGAACCGCCCGGATAGAGAGGGCTTAGATCGGCAGGGGAATCCACGGTTCACCGCGCACCAGCGACCCCTGTGGCTGATAGGGTGCCTGAGGGTCTGCAGTAGAGCCATTCAGATCTGTGTTGTCCTCCGGCACTATAGGTCTGGAGGCTTCACTGCGGATCCGCAGTGTGAAAAAAGATGGCTTGGCAGGAGCATGTTTCAGAGGACGTGTGTGTCAGCCACCGTTTCCCGAGTCACCGGGGGGTTGCAGTGATGAACTGGGATTAATAATAACACAATTGGCAATTCTAAATTGGGGAGAAAAATGGGGTAAAAATCATTGGCAACGAATAAATTTAAACATAAAAAAAAATTACAATCCTCCTAAAAGGTCAAAATTAACTTGTGGAAAGTCACTCATTTTTTATTATTATTATTAAGGCATAGTAATATTAATAGATCAGGTAAGTCTATGATGGTCATAGCCGTGCGGTGAGGCAATTATTACTGCACTGACATGTGACCTTGTTCAGCCAATCACAGCACTTAATTTATCCAAGCCATTTTATAATATAATATTTGATAACCCTCTGTAACAGGGGAGATCTGTGCTGACTGTTTGACCCGTAAGATCTGCCTGTCAATCATGGCAATGACACGGAGAGGTGGGATGAGGGTGTGTGGTCTCTGCCTCTCTCTGAATGGTTGGGAGGCAGGCCTTGGGGGATTGCTGGGCCTATAAAATAACGCTCTGTTGTTCCGTCAGGTCGGCCCCTATAGGACGAAAAACGAGCGAGCGGAAGCTCTATTGCCGGACCGAGAACGGCCAGAGAATGAAAAACAAAACAAAATAAAATAAAATAAATATAAGGGTACCAGAGAAACCATGGGCAGGCCCAAAAGCATAGACCGTAGTCTGAGGGAACGGTGAAGTGTAGGACAGAGACCTGGACCGTGCGGGTAGCGACGGTCGGGGAAAAGCTGCAGAGTACAGCACCTTTATTTTGTAGTTTTGTTAGCAGTGTTTTGTTTTCACTTTTTCTTTGTGCCTTTTGTTTTCATTATTATCTTGAGCACTTGTATGTGCACTGGACTGTACCGTATTGGTAACCCTGTGGTCCTGATTACTGTTGGCAGTACTCAGGCCATGGACAACAGCACCCTCTGCAGGTAAAAATTAATCAGTGCAACCTGAGCAGCGTTACAAATAAAGTTTCGTCTCCTGTGTGTCAGTGAATTGCCCACCATCCTTCCACACCCTTAATTACACTATCTCCATTCCCTTTTTGCATATTTATGCAGGAATGCCCATAATTACATATTCATCTAAAGATGAACCGCAAAGAAAAGCTGCTGCAAAGCATTCCCTAAAAAGTTGCTAATAGCATTGCGTGTGTTTAGTACATTTCACCCTAGACTTCTGACTCATTTGCAACTGGTTTGCGACTATTGCAACACCCGCAACACTTTAGTACATCTACCCATGAGTGTTTTTGCTGCTGTATCTATAATTCTGATAAGAAATGCTTACATTTACAACCCCTCTCTGACCTTTCTCCTGGGAGACTGACAATTTTATAGCACATATCTACCCACTAGTGTGAAAGATGTTAAGATAAATAATGTTCCATATAAACTGTATTAGCCACAGTGTACAGATAACAAGATCATGTGTAAGCTTGCAGTAAAACCTGTTATTCAATGGGCGCTCTAGAAAAAAAAAAGATAAATTATGAAAGAAGTTAACATCCTCTCAGCCACACCAGCTCAAAGGTGAAAGTCTCTATCTCACCTCCCCAGGATTGTTAACTCCTCCTCTCACTGCAGGGATTGCACCGTGTAACAATTTTTTTTTTTTTTTTGGTTCCTGGGTAGTAAGTGTTATTTCCTAATTGCTTATGCCTCAAAAGTATAGAAAATGGCTATTATTCCCCACAAACTCTGCTTTTGTGACCAGGACATTGATATTTTGAAATGTACCTATTTCCAATGAGAAAACGGGCGAATTTGTGTCTTTTCGTTCACATAAAGTCAGAAAAAAACAACATATGAATCCAAATTAACATGTATTTATACTAAAGTAATACAAAAATGACTACAAAAGATTTAGAAGTGAGTAGTTTTTCGAGATTTACGATTATACTGTAAATCACTTTCACGAATCAGCCCCCAAATGTAGTCTCCCATCATTGTTGACTCCTCCTCTCACTGCAGGGATTGTTAACTCCTCCTCTCACTGCAGGGATTGTTAACTCCTCCTCTCACTGCAGGGATTGTTAACTCCTCCTCTCACTGCAGGGATTGTTAACTCCTCTCACTGCAGGGATTGTTAACTCCTCCTCTCACTGCAGGGATTGTTAACTCCTCTCACTGCAGGGATTGTTAACTCCTCCTCTCACTGCAGGGATTGTTAACTCCTCTCACTGCAGGGATTGTTAACTCCTCCTCTCACTGCAGGGATTGTTAACTCCTCTCACTGCAGGGATTGTTAACTCCTCCTCTCACTGCAGGGATTGTTAACTCCTCTCACTGCAGGGATTGTTAACTCCTCCTCTCACTGCAGGGATTGTTAACTCCTCCTCTCACTGCAGGGATTGTTAACTCATCCTCTCACTGCAGGGATTGTTAACTCCTCTCACTGCAGGGATTGTTAACTCCTCCTCTCACTGCAGGGATTGTTAACTCCTCCTCTCACTGCAGGGATTGTTAACTCCTCCTCTCACTGCAGGGATTGTTAACTCCTCTCACTGCAGGGATTGTTAACTCCTCTCACTGCAGGGATTGTTAACTCCTCCTCTCACTGCAGGGATTGTTAACTCCTCTCACTGCAGGGATTGTTAACTCCTCTCACTGCAGGGATTGTTAACTCCTCCTCTCACTGCAGGGATTGTTAACTCCTCCTCTCACTGCAGGGATTGTTAACTCCTCTCACTGCAGGGATTGTTAACTCCTCTCACTGCAGGGATTGTTAACTCCTCCTCTCACTGCAGGGATTGTTAACTCCTCCTCTCACTGCAGGGATTGTTAACTCCTCCTCTCACTGCAGGGATTGTTAACTCCTCCTCTCACTGCAGGGATTGTTAACTCCTCCTCTCACTGCAGGGATTGTTAACTCCTCTCACTGCAGGGATTGTTAACTCCTCCTCTCACTGCAGGGATTGTTAACTCCTCCTCTCACTGCAGGGATTGTTAACTCCTCTCACTGCAGGGATTGTTAACTCCTCCTCTCACTGCAGGGATTGTTAACTCCTCCTCTCACTGCAGGGATTGTTAACTCCTCCTCTCACTGCAGGGATTGTTAACTCCTCTCACTGCAGGGATTGTTAACTCCTCCTCTCACTGCAGGGATTGTTAACTCCTCCTCTCACTGCAGGGATTGTTAACTCCTCCTCTCACTGCAGGGATTGTTAACTCCTCCTCTCACTGCAGGGATTGTTAACTCCTCTCACTGCAGGCAGGCAGAATGTGTGCAGTGAGGAGCACAATAAGAAATAGGTACAGCAACTCACTTTATCTGAACGTTTGCTTTTAAAGTCTTTTTAAATCACTAAATGGAATCCTCTCTGGTGTTTTACATATTTTTCATAACCATGGTTCTCAAATTTTAATGATGCCTGTTTAGACCCCATCGTCTGCTTTGAATCATGTGGTTAACAAGGCTATGATGAATTTTTCCTTTAAGATTTACGATTCTCAACTCCACAAATGAGCAATCTCTGAATAATGTAATATGATTTACCATACCTCTCTGGGCTCTATAGTGTTGCCTATGTTTGACCATGCTCTCACTATGTTCTTTGTTTTCCTATGATTTTACTAGACACTTTTATAAGGGCTATCCCATTTAGAACATAAGAAGAAAGAACACAAGAAAAGTTGCAAACAAGAGGAGGCCATTCAGACCATCTTGCTCGTTTGGTTGTTAGTAGCTTATTGATCCCAGAATTTCATCAAGCAGCATCTTGAAGGATCCCAGGGTGTCAGCTTCAACAACATTACTGGGAAGTTGGTTCCAGTCTCCCATGATGCTCTGTGTAAAAAAGTGCCTCATATTTTCTGTTCTGAATGCCCCATTATCTGATCTCCATTTGTGACCCCTGGTCCTGGTTTCTTTTTTCATGTTGAAAAAGTCCCCTGGGTCGACATTGTCTATACCTTTTAGGATTTTGAATGTTTGAATCAGATCGCCGCATAGTCTTCTTTGTTCAAGACTGAATAGATTCAATTCTTTTAGCCTGTCTGCAGGAATAAATCTGGTCGCTCTTCTTTGCACTCTTTCTAGAGCAGCAATATCCTTTTTGTAGTGAGGTGACCAGAACTGAACACAATATTCTAGATGAGGTCTTATTAATGCATTATAGGGCGGCAGTGTGGAGTAGTTGTTAGGGCTCTGGACTCCTGACCGGAGGGTTTTGGGTTCAATTCCCAATGGGGGACACTGCTGCTATACCCTTGAGCAAGGTACTTTACCTAAATTGCTCCAGTAAAAACCCAACTGTATAAATGGGTAATTGTATGTAAAAAATAATGTGTAAAAAAAAAAAAATAATAATGTGATATCTTGTAACAATTGTAAGTCGCCCTGGATAAGGGTGTCTGCTAAGAAATAAATAATAATAATAATAATAATTGTAAAGTTTTAACATTATTTCCCTTGATTTAAATTCAACACTTTTCACTATATATTTGAGCATTTAGTTGGCCATTTTTATGGTCTCCCCAGAATCTTCCATATGGTATTTATAATGGGCATTTTTATTGCCTGCGTGCAGACCTTACACTTTTCTATATTAAATGTAATTTGCCTGCTCAGTGTCTGCTCAGTTCTGAATGCTGTCTAGATCATTTTGAATGGCCTTTGCTGCTGCAGCGGTGTTTGCCACTCTTCCTATTTTTGTAGTCTGCAAATTTAACAAGTTTGCTTACTATACCAGAATCTAAGTCATTAATGTAGATTAGGAATAGCAGAGGACCTAATACTGATCCCTGTGGTACACCACTGGATAACTCACTCCATAATCCATGTGCATGCATTTCCTTGAATCCCTACTGTATTCAGTTTGAGAATTAATCTTTTATGCAGAACTTTGTCAAAAGCTTTTTGGAAATCTAAATAAACCATGTCATATGCTTTGCAATTATCCATTGTCGATGTTGCATCCTCAAAAAAATCAAGCAGGTTAGTTAGACACGGTCTCTCTTTCCTAAACCATTCTGACTGTCTCCAAGGATACTGTTACCATATAGGTAATTTTCCATTTTGGATCTTATTATAGTTTTCATAAGTTTACATATAATAGAAGTCAGGCTTATTGGTCTGTAGTTACCTAGTTCGGTTTTACCTTTTTGTGGATCGGTATTACATTTGCAATTCTCTAGTCTGTCGGTACAACCCCTGTGTCAAGAGACTGTTGCATGATCTTGGTTAGCGGCTTGTAAATAACGTCTTTCATTTCTTTGAGTACTATTGGGAGGATCTCATCCGGGCCAGGGGATTTGTTTATTTTAAAAGCTCCTAGTCCCTTTAACACTTCTGCCTCTGTTATGCTAAAGTTATTTAAAACTGGATAGGAACAGGTCGACATGTGGGGCATGTTGTCTGTATCCTCCTTTGTAAAAATTTGTGAAAAGTAATCATTTAATATATTTGCTATGTTTTTCTCTTCATCTATGATGTTGCCATTTGTATCTCTTAGACATTTCACTTCCTCCTTGAATGTTTTTCTGCTTTTATAATATTAGAAAAACTTTTTGGAATTGGTTTTAGCCCCATTGGCAATGTTCATTTCTATCTCTCTCTTGGCCTTTCTAACTTGCTTTTTGACTTGCGCTTGATCTAGTTTACCATTTTGGCTATTCTTTTAGATTTAGATTTGTCTACTTATGGGATGTAATTCTTTTGCGCCTCTAGTACTATATTTTTTTTAAAATAGCCATCCTTTCTCTGTGGATTTTTTCTCTATTTTACTCCAATCTACTTCTGTTTGTCAAATTACATTTAATGTCATGGCAAATTACATTTAATAGAGAAAAGTGTAAAGTATTGCATGCAGGCAATACAAAAGTGCATTATAAATACCATATGGATGATATTGAAATCGAAGAAGAAATCTATGAAAAAGATCTAGGAGTTTATGTTGACTCAGAAATGTCTTCATCTAGACAATGTGGGGAAGCGATAAAATAAGCCAACACAATGCTCGGATATATTGTGAAATGTGTTGAATTTAAATCAGGGGAAGTAATGTTAAAACTTTACAATGCATTAGTAAGACTTCATCTAGAATATTGTCTTCAGTTCTGGTCACCTCGCTACAAAAAGGATATTGCTGCGCTAGAAAAGAATGACCAGAATTACACGTCATATGCAGACAGGCTAAAAGAATTGAATCTATTCAGTCTTGAACAAAGAAGACTACGCAGCAATTCAAGCATTCAACATTCTAAAAGGTATTGTCAATATCGACCCAAGGGACTTTTTCAACCTGAAAAAAGAAACAAGGACCAGGGGTCTCAAGTGGAGATTAGATAAAGGGACATTCAGAACAGAAAATAGGAGGCACTTTTTTTACACAGAGAATTGTGATGGTTTGGAACCATCTCCCCAGTAATGTTGTTGGAGCTGACACCCTGGGATCCTTCAAGAAGCTGCTTGATGAGATTCTGGGATCAATAAGCTACTAACAACCAAACAAGCAAGATGGGCCGATTGGCTTCCTCTCGTTTGTAATGTTCTTATGTTATGTTCTTATGTCTGTTCCACTCCTTCATAGTTTGCCTTTTTAAAATTGTAAACCTTAGCTTTAGTTGTTACTTTTGTGGTTTTAAAAAGCACTTCAAATGAGACCATGTTGTGATCTGAGTTTGCCAATGGTTCTCTGACCTCTGTTTTACTTATTCTGTCTTCGTTATTTGAAAAGACTAAATCAAGGCATGCTCCCTCTAGATGGTGCCTTGACAAACTGCGTTAGGAAGCAGCCATTTCTACCATTTCAATTTTGGCTGTGGTGCTCCTCACCGGGTTGAAGTCCCCCATTAGTATGGCTTCTCCATTGCTACACGCATTCCTAATGTCATTGTATAACAGATTGTTTTGCTCTGTATCTGAATTTGGCCGTGTGACAGGATGGACGTAGTGGTGATGTCAGGCCAGAGCAGGAAGACAACACTGACACCAGGTACTGCAGTGCAAAAGACGCAGCGAGCGCCATTTATTTTTAAATAACAAAAGTTGAAATAAATATTTAAACAGAAAAAAGACTTGCTCACAGAGCAAAAATAAAACACTTAAACAAAATAATCACAAACCCAAAATACAAACAATACAGTTCAGGCTGGGCAATTGCCTTCACTGATCCTGTATTTTTTTAATCTTTTCTCGCTCTCGCTCCTCTGTACACCCACCACTGCAGGCTGCAGGCTTTTATTTAGTGTGGCCGAGGGGTTAACTATCAATTATCTCATTACCCCTCGGCCACAATCTGCAGAGGATGAGTACCCAGTCTCACCTCTGCCAGAACACATTTTCAATAAAATCAAAACAATAACAAAACATGCGGCGCTTCGCCGTCATATATAAATACATACATACATAAATCATAACAAACAAATACAAAACAATAACCTGCACAGGAGCGGAGGGGGAGACCCTGTTCTAAAAATAAATAAACAAATACATGTACAGGGCTCCTTGCCCTGTTATAGGCGGTCTATAGCATACCTCTATTATTGACTAAGAGCAGTTAAACTTATAGTAAAGATATTTGCTGTAAGAGTACATTCCATTTTGAGCAAGCAGTAAGTACAATAAATGGACAAGAACGATTTCAAATAATTGCAATTACAAAGACATGTGAATACTGTTACCTTTAAGAGTAAAATCAAGTACAAGATACAAAGAATACAGTTATAATTTAGTAGTAGTAGAATACAGCAAAGTGTGGAGCAGTTAAGTGCAAGTACAAGATGATGCAAGTACTGATACAATTGAGTGCCATATAGTTGAGGGTTGTGAGGTTTACAGATGCTATCTGAACAGGTGTTTTCTTGAGGAGGTGCTGGAAGGTGGTTAGATGCTGAGCAGTCCTGATATCCATGGGTAGGTCGTTCCACCACTCAGGGGCAAGGATGAAGGAGAAGCGGGCTCTGGAAGCGGGGGAGCGGAGGGGGGGTACAGCTAATCTGCTTCTGGTGGAGCGGAGGGGAGAGAGGGGGAGTGAGGAGAAATAATAGTCTGGAGGTAGGAGGGAGCAGAAAAGTCAAGACAGCAATAGAACAGTGAGGAGAAATAATAGTCTGGAGGTAGGAGGGAGCAAAAAAGTCAAGACAGCAATAGAACAGTGAGGAGAAATAATAGTCTGGAGGTAGGAGGGAGCAGAAAGGTTGAGACAGCGATAGGCTAGTACAATTGGATGCGAGTGGCAATATGGAGCCAGTGGAGGGAGCAGAGCAGCAAAGTAGCATGGGAGAAACGAGGAAGGGAAAAGACAAGGTGAGCAAAAGAGTTTTGGACGAGCTGGAGAGGACGGATAGCGGAAGCAGGGAGGCCGGGCAGGAGGGAGTTGCGGAAGTCAAGTCGGGATAGTACCAGGGCCTGAACTAGGAGCTGTGTGGAATAGTTGGTGAGGAAGGGGCAAATTCTGCGTATGTTGCTCAGGAAGAAGTGACAGGAGCGTACCAGAGTAGAGATGTGCTAAGAATAGGAGAGGGAGGGGTCGAGGGTGACACTGAGGTTCTGGGTGGATGAGGAGGGAGAGAGGGTGGTGGATTCAAGAATAATAGAGATAAAGAGATCAGTGATGGAGAGGAAGAAAAGGAGGTCTGATATGGAGAGGCTGAGTTTAAGATGATGTGAGTGCATCCAGGAGGAGATGGCCGAGAGACAGGTAGCGATATGGGAGGAGATGTGCAAGTCAGAGCGGGGAAAAGAGAGAAAGAGCTTGGCATCATCAGCATAGAAATGATACGAGAAGCCATTGGAGGAGATGAGGGGACCCAGGGAACGGTGTAGAGAGAAAACAGGAGGGGTCCCAGGACTGAGCCTTAGGGGACACCTGTAGAAAGAGAGTGAGAGGCAGAGGGTGAGCAGCAGCCTGGAAAAGGTGAGTGGGGAGGGGTTACAGAGCACACATATGGTAGGTTTGTGGCCCTGGAGTAGGGTGCAAAGATCAGAGTCCAAGAGGGGTGAGAAGAAGGAGAAGGAGGGTAGATTAGTAGGGTTTGCAGAGGGTGATGGGTAGTTATCATCATAACTTACATTCAAATGGTTTATTCAATCTTTTCAAAAGTGACTTGTCATCACGAGAGTGTCTTGAGGCACACTGTTTGGTTTATTCAAACTTTCCAGAACTGCCATCATTTACCATTGCCTCGTTTTGTATTCTGATTTCCACGAGTGCACCTCATCGCTACAAAATGGCATGGAAACAAATGGCCGCTGTTTCTCTTGCTACAAAAAGTTGGAAAAAGTCACAGAGCAATTTGGTGTTTCCCATTCTGGTGAGTTGCTTCACCATTCTGTTAAATAATTTTGTCCATGTCTTGAATATTGCTCCTGTACATGTATTCATAATTAATATAGAGCTGCTGCTGCATTTTTTAACATGTGTAGGGGTGCTGTGTTAAGTTAGTTTATTAACATTAGTTTGTCTGTTACTTTATTATTATAGTTTATTAACATACACTTGCATATTGCTTTTCTCTTACTTATTCTGTTCATTTCATATGATGATGCACATGCGTCGTGACAAGTAATACATATTTATTTATTTATTGATCGATTCATATTGTGTCTGGTGGTCAACTCCATCTTAAGCCCTTTTCACACAAGCATGCTCTACCCGGATTGGAACCTACCCGGGTCAGGTCTGTGTCATGCGGGTCGATTTCACACTGCTTTTGATGAAGCAGGGTTGACCTGGGTGACAGACACAAGTAACTATGCTCGTGTCAATGCCCTGGAAGCAGCTTGTTACGGACGCTTCCATCCAAGCTTCCCTGGATTGAACCGTTGATTACAGCAAATGTTTCTACATCCCTGCTGCAATCTGGCTCATGGTGTGTCTCAATCAACAAAAAATATGTCTAAACAGAATAAACAGAAATGTTCCTTGAGGAAGTGTAACATTCATGCAGACGTGGCTGTTTGTTATTTCGTTGGCTTATGAACGGCCGTCATGCATTTTGTCTCGCTCGACCCAGGTCGAAGCGTGTCAACCCACATGCTGTCTTCCACAATGAAATCCCTACGGTCATGGGCACATTCTTCTGGGATTTTTGTGTATATGCATTTTTGTACATTTTGCCATAATGCTGTTTTAAATCCTCCGTGTCTTAACTGTAATACAGCTTTAAATCCCTCTAACAAGTCTCCATCCTGATTGTAATCTCGTTTTTAATCTCACAAGCAGAGTCTCCAATAGAAATGTAGAAATGTGCTGTCACTCAGTAGTTGGGGCAGGTTTAAAGTATTCACAACTAATCAAAGATAGATGCAAGTCAGGAAGGCGGGACATTGCCCAGCAGCACTGGGAAATGTATTTGTTATTATTTGTGTAGTAGGTTCTGTTTTTTTAAATGTGAAAAGGGTAAAGTCAACGTGAATGTATTAACCATTTCCACGGTTTTTCCGGTGTGTTCCGTGTTTATTGGCTACCGGGTTTTATCGGTTAAAACCGAAAATCAGAAGCCCTAATTATAAACTTAGAAAAGAAACATTGCATCATTTGGTGCTGGACTGCACAGTCAGATTTACATTGATTATAGGCAGACAAGACTTATAAATCATGCCACAATTTTAAAAGGGATTTGGTCGAGACCCAAAAATACTGCTGAATTGTACAGAATGCCAGTTGGTAGAGAGGCTGGATTATTATTATTATTATTTATTTCTTAGCAGACGCCCTTATCCAGGGCGACTTACAAATGTTACAAGATATCACATTATTTTAACATACAAGTACCTTGCTCAAGGGTACAGCAGCAGTGTCCCCCACCTGGGACTGAACCCACGACCCTCCGGTCAAGAGTCCAGAGCCCTAACCACTACTCCACACTGCTGCCCATTAGACAGGATTAGACAGGCTTTACTATACATGACTATCTGACTCTCCAACACCAGCATGGCCATAGCATCACATTGGAAATTAGCCTTCATCGTCCTTCAGTGAGATACCATTAAAATGATATTACCATTGCATTACCCCAAATAAAGCTCTACCAGGACCATATGCAAACCAGTATATCAACACCAACAACACACTGGATTTAAATCCAATATTGCTCAGAGGTCCCCGATACATTAGTAGGTATTGATATGGTGAACCATACATAGTACCTATGCAGTGCCCTGAAGTTGCTCAGTAGTCTGTATTGCCATCTTCTTTAATGAATTCACTAGCTTCACAGCATACCTTTGATTAGCAGGGTCATGTGGAAGGCAATGCAGCCTTGGAATGGAGATCTGGAAGCTAGCTGACTGGATACGATCACTTAAGTGCATCTCCCCCTGTCAAACAATCAGCATGAGTTTTAATAAAACTACATGATTAGATTGCATGGTAATTAGCTCGGTATCATTTTCTTGTGCCTTCCGTAATGAAGCCAGCCCCGGGGAATGGATCCAGTGGCAATGACAGGGACAGGTGTGCAGGGCAGTAGTGCGAGATGGGATGGCAATAAAGGACAGCCTACCACCAAATGGAGCTCATCGCAGGTGCGTGTGAGTGTTTGAATACTGTATCTCAGCTCTGGGTACAGTTCCATTGTCAAGATCCTTCATTGCCGAGGCAAGAGGCCACTTGAATGGGAATATGGACCTGCCAGTTCCTACGCTGCTGGTGCCTGTGGTGGTTCTCTGCTTCCTTGCCTGCAGGGGGTGCTGTGAGATGAGGAGCCAGCATCTGACACTTTCCGAGACCAGCACTCGCAGCGCAGTGGTGAGTAGTGGTGAGGGCTCTGGACTCTTGACCAGAGAGTCATGGGTTCAATCCCAGGTGGGGGATACTGCTGTTGTACCCTTGAGCAAGGTACTTTACCTAGATTGCTCCAATAAAAACCCAACTGTATAAATGGGTAATTGTATGTAAAAATAATGTGATATCTGTATAATGTGAAATAATGTATAATGTGATATCTTGTAACAATTGTAAGTCGCCCTGGATAAGGGCGTCTGCTAATAAATAAATAAATATTATTATTATTATTATTATTATTATTAATAATAATAATAATAATAATAATAATAATAATAATAATAATAATAATAATAATAATAATAATAATACACACTCAGTGACCAGCACTCGCAGCGCCGTGGTGAGTGCTTCTCATACACACTCAGACCAGCATTGGTTTAATAGGCTGGAACCAGATACAGTATATAGATACAATAGTGCTATAGGACTATTACATAACCTGTAGTGTGAAAGATTTCACTTGTTTTAAGGTTTGTTTGCACCCTTTTGAAGCAGACCCAGACACAGAACTGTACTTTTCAAGCACTTGCATTATATATAGAAATTAAAATAAAACAAAGCATAAACAAAAGCCTATCTCCACTTGGAGACCTACACTAAACACAGCTTTTCTTAAGTAAAGGGTTGGGATGGCTAAGCCGTTTACCCAACAAAAGCACTCTTACTTTGAACACCACCAGACAGCTAAGCTGTTTACCAGTCACACACATTTACTTCAGGTATAAACACACAATACTGTCTTTTCTTGACACACAGCACTCCCTGGCTGACAACACAGTACCAGCTCCCTGGCACCCCTTTCCTTAATGGAGCTTAAAGCTCTCTTTTTAGAATGTGGCTGTTCCCAAATAAGATAACTGGGAACAGCCACATTCTCCCATGTATTTGGCAGGGCTAGGGATTAACCCCATCCCTGCCAACCACCACCAAAACACACATAAACACCACATTATTTACAGGTAGGGATCTGCCCTGGCACAATAGTTACATGGCTAAGCAGTGATATAAATATGAATGAATCCAGGCCATAGTTGGATACTATAAATACAGTAAATGAATGGATAATTGTAAAGTAATTTAGCACAGGTGAATCAGAGCGTTTGTTAAATGAATACACTTTGCAAAATGTTGATTCTCAATCAAAAAGAGAAATTACTTCATTGGCAAAATTCTATTCATACCATTCTGTTTCAGTCACACTGTGGTATTTAAATATTAACAACTAACATACTGTACCAACATATGAACAATTGCTTTTCAATTTCTGTTCATGGCAAGTCTATATATACAAAGTGATTTAACAATAAAAACAAGTATGTCAGTAATGTATCATACATCTCCCGCCATGGCTGTGAATTAAACATTAGAGCTCTCAGTATGATGGAGAAGTTGATGACCAGGACATGTATCACACTATTTACAGAATAGTACAGAATAAGAATTAGCAATGACATGTCTGATTACAGTTTGATAAGCAGTTCTCCAGACATATGCAAAAATGTAAGTGACATAAAGAGGGATGGATGTCCAGACATGCATGTATCTCCACAATCTGATACGCTCAATAACTTTTGCTAAATAATGTTAATACCAAGTTCCATGTCAATTGGATTTGTACGACCACCTCACTAAATCCCCTATGCAGGTGGTGTCATCTCCAGCTGGGGAAAGTAAATGCTCCTTTAAATAAAACATGAGCCTTGTTTCTTCTCATTTTCAGAGACATCTCAACAAAAATGGAAGGGCAGAGGCTGGGAACTGGGAGAAACAACCCTTTCATAGAAACCCTGCTGCCAAGTCTGATATGGGCCTCTTTGAAGAAGGACTGCCTCCTCAAGGTTGCTTGCTTCTGCCCATGCCTGAAACAGAGTACAAGGAGGACCTTCGCAGCTCAGTGTCTGGACAGCAGGACACTAAACCCCAAACACTCACCCCTAGAGATCCAGCTGCTTTTTTTAATCCCAAAATGGTATTAGCTGGTGCTGTTAAACCTTTATCCCATAAAACCAACTCATTAGTGCAGAGAAATAACAACACATTGTCAGGAGAGAAACAAACATTCAGAAACCAAATTGACACCCAAACTTTATCACCCAATTCCAACCCAACTGAGGCTGATGTTCCCAATCAGAATGATTCTAAGAGCTCCCTGATCCACAAGTTGAGGAAGAGGTCTTTGACTCTCCTGACCTTCAGGTCCAAACGGGCACGGAGGATCGATGCCACACTGGAACTGGCGTCAGGGATGGCATTTGCCAAGCGTCTTCTGAAGTGGCGTCTCATGCCTGAAGGGTACAGCGCTCACCTGACCCTGATGGAGCAGCGTCTGGCACTCAGGCAGGCGTTCCGTCGCTGGAGTGAAGTGGTGCCCATTGACTTCCAGGAGGATCTCACTGCATCCATGTCAGAGATTGACATCAAGCTGGGATTTGGAACAGGTGTGGAGCTTTCTTTTTTCATGGTCCATTAGGACATTAGTGTTACTATAATTCAATCAATCAATCAATTTTATTTGTATATAGCGCCTTTCATGACAGGTCGCCACAAAGCTCTTTACAAGGATAAAAACAATACATATTACAAAAAAAGGGGGTAACAAATTAGGATATTAAAAAGAGAAACAGTGGGATCAATATGGAGACAGAGAATATCAGCTCATCTAGAGGAGAATGCCAGGCTATAAAAAATGGGTTTTTAATCTAGATTTAAAGGCATTGACTGAAGGGGCTTCTCTAATTGTGATAGGCAAGTTGTTCCATAATTTAGGTGCCATATAACTAAAAGATCTACCACCTGAATAATGGGTACAGACAATAACCCAGCATCCAGTGATTCAGACTCCAGATAAGTACAAGTTAGTTCTGTTCAACTATCTAATGTTTTGTCTGTGCATATTTATACGCGTACATTTATGCTATAAAAGTCTGTGTATGCTGCGTTTTCTATGATTTATTTGAGAACATTTTTAAATTTGTGTAGGATCTTTATCTTTACAAGGTATAGCTCTGCTATAACATTTCAATTAGAATGTTGGTAACCATGGTTTTGTTGCATGTTGAATATGATAAACGTGTTTCGCTAAATGAGACTATTTTTATCAATGGTATAAAAAGTTTTTTTTTTTTTTTTTAAGCATAAAGGTCAATTTCACCCATTCTCTGCTTGAATGTCGATATTAATTGTCGATTTGGCAAAAAAATCAAAATCGAATACTAGCAAGCCTACTTATAAGTTAACAGCAACACCTTAAAATCTATTCGAAAACTAACATGGAGCCAATGCAAGGATGCCAGTACAAGGGGGATATGCTCTCGCCTCTTGGCACAAGTTAAAATTCTAGCAGCAGCATTTTGTACAAGTTGGAGGCGGGAAATAATGTTGTGGCTAGTTCCAATTATTATTATTATTATTATTATTATTATTATTAACTATTTCTTAGCAGACGCCCTTATCCAGGGCGACTTACAATCGCAAGCAAATACAAATACATTCAAGTGTTACAATACAAGTCATACAATAAGGGCAAGAAATACAATAATTTTTTCAAGTGTGACAAACCACAATTCAATAATACAGCAGATAATAGTGAAAGTTACATCAGGATATGATTAAATAGTGATAGTTACATCAGGATATGATTAAGTACAAAATACTACAGGTTAAACACTTGGCAGATTACAATATTCTGAAGTACAGGATTAAATGCAGTAAAATAGGGGGCAGATAAGAGCAAAATAAAGCATATTTAAATGAAGGGTGATAGTGTCCCAGGATACAACAGAGGAGTTCTACAGGTGCTGTTTGAAGAGGTGAGTCTTAAGGAGGCGCCGGAATGTGGTCAGGGACTGGGCAGTCCTGACATCTGTAGGAAGGTCGTTCCACCACTGCGGAGCAAGGGTGGAGAAGGAGCGGGCTCGGGAGGCAGGGGAGCGTAGCGGAGGTAGAGCCAGTCTTCTAGTGCAGGCGGAGCGGAGAGGTCGAGTGGGGGTGTAGGGAGAGATGAGGGTCTGGAGGTAGCTGGGTGCAGTCTGGTCAAGGCATCTGTAGGCTGAAAAGACCAATGAAAAGACCATTGCAATAATCAATCCTAGAAGATATAAAAGCATGCATTAATCTCTCTGCATCCTGCCTGGAGAGAATGCCTCTCAGTCCTGCAATATTTCTTAAATGAAAAAAGGACATTTTTGTAAAAAAAATTTACGTGCTTCAAAAGAGAGGTCGGTTTCAAATATAACACCTACGTTTTTTACTTCTGCCCAAAAATCTGTACACTCCATCAAATAATAAAATCAACCAAATGTGTATTTTTATGTTATTTCAGCCTTCATTTCCAAATAGTACACCTTGGTTTAACATGTGCATTGCTCATAATACATAACACTATTTCATAAACACAGCAGCATCTGGTTCATTGAAGGTCTCCCATCCAAGGATTCATTCTGTGAACTGCTCTTTGCAAACAATTTGAACAATATTTAGGGAACTATTCTAGGCTTGAATTTGACCAAACCAGAAGTAAACAACTCAGATATTGCACTCGGGAATATATATGTAGTCTTACGTTGCTGTTTTATCGTTTTTTTCCTTTAATGATTTGGAGTACTGTGAATGGCTTTGAGAGCCTGGCCCCGTGTCTATGTGCAGTGTAATGTGTTTCTGCAGGCCGTCACTTGGGCTGTCCGCAGGTGTTCGACGGAGCTTGGCAGGAGCTGGCGCACAGCCTGCAGCATGGGGACATCCACTTTGATGACAATGAGGCCTATAGCACCTCCGACTCCCACCCAGGGGTCAGCCTGCTCAAGGTAGCTATTGATTCATTTCAAATGTCTCACCTGCATAAGTGTTTACAGTTATTGGTAGATAATGTTTTTAAATTGTTTTAAGGAGCTGTTTTAAACTAGACAGTTGTTTTTATACCACGCGTGTGGATAATATTTTGTATGTATTGTCAGGAAATGTTAGTGACCGTGGTTTATAATAACATATTTAATAGGTTGTGAATTTATCAAAACAAATATGACCATCTTCAAGCTGTATTGTCCCTTAGTCCTGTTCTGTTTCATTACTATGGGTACTATTTAATTGCCTTTTTGTTTTGTTGTTTGTTTAAATCTTTTGTTTGTTTTATTATTTAATAAAATAGCTGAGCGCTGTAGTGCTGCAGTTTCACCACCGCCATTCCTTACCTGTTTTGGTTTCTGTTTCTGGTCCGTGACGTCACCACCCACACGCGACTCAACAACAGCTCAGTCACAAGGCCACATGAGTATCATTAGCTTGTTTACAACAGTGTTCAATAGCAAATTACAATCACATAAGATAGTGGAACAACAAATGTTTAAATTGACGATGGGAAGCCTCTGATCCAAGTTCCATCGGCAATGCATTCCAGTGTCCTTCCAGTGTCCTTGTTGGCAGTGCAGTTTGTTGTAGTTGTAGGGACATAATCTTCCTCCACTCCCAGCAGCTGCTGAGCATGCCACTGCTTCCAGCACACTTCCATCTACACCCGGAGATAAAACCCAATCGCATCTCCGTCCTGAAACAGAACTGGAGGGTCCATGTGCTCTCTACAATCTTGTCTGCAACAGGAAGTTACACAAGCTCACAGATTGCCTGCAAGTGTCACGTTTTTGTGTAATGACCATAAACATTTCCTTCACTACCTTCCATATTTCCATGACAGTGAATTTGATTGACATTCACCCATGGTTTAATGTGCCTCATATTTTTGTTTGACTCCTTTGGAACAGTGCTGCTGTGCTGGTGTCAGAAATGTTTTTGGTAAAGGAATAGTTAGAATAAAATAGTGTGTACCTGTGAGAGGGGAGGGATCTGGACTGGCCGTCAGGTGCATGTGGGAGCCTGTAGGGGGTTCGTATTCTCTGTGTATTCCCACGCTGTCAGGCAATGTTTTGTTGACAGGACTCAGCTGTGAGGAAATTGGCTGACATTCTGTCATTGGCTGGGGGGTGGGGCTATACGGGGTGAATTAATTAATAAAAAGGCGCTGTTTTGTATCCTCTCTGGCTCATACAGGAAACATAGTGGAGCGTGACTTTACGGCAGAATCTTGAAAAGCAGGGTCTCTGGAGCAGCGACTCGGAGAGACAGAGTGGCAGTTCAGCGCGAAGCTTACAGACCCGGTTCTACTACTTTTAGTTAGCAAGTTTAGCGGGACTGAGCCGTCCCACAGTGTATGAGAGGTTACAGAACAGTGCCTGTTCCTTGGGGCTCCCACCACTAGAGGGAGCAACGAGCCGCGGCAAAAACCTGCACACTTTATTTTGTAGTTTTTCCTTAAAGTATTTTGTTTTCCTTTTTCCTTTCACCTTTTCACTTATTGTTACTTATTACACATCTGTGTTATTATTATTATTTGTTTATTTAGCAGACGCCTTTATCCAAGGTGACTTACAGAGACTAGGGTGTGTGAACTATGCATCAGCTGCAGAGTCACTTACAACTACGTCTCACCCGAAAGACGGAGCACAAGGATGTTAAGTGACTTGCTCAGGGTCACACAATGAGTCAGTGGCTGAGGTGGGATTTGAACCGGGGACCTCCTGGTTACAAGCCCTTTTCTTTAACCACTGGACCACACAACCTCCTGTGTGTGTTGTATGAAGATGGGGCACAATACCATTGTTGGTAGAGTGCCCCGAACTATAACAAAACACCTGCCAACCAAGCTCACCCTAATAAATCTGGGCGCCTGTGCCAGCGTTTCATATTTGAACTTTGTGTCTGTCTCGTGTCTTCCCACACCCTACCACACGTTGTTGTCAGCAGTGGGATAACTGGCATTGCCAAGACACAGCAATGCCCATTTGAAAAATAAATAAAAAATCATCAGAATGGATGCAATGCAGTTTGCAGAGATGATGGCCCTTCTGCACCAGACACTGTCAGCGGCGGTGCAGGGAGGGACTGAGGCTGCTTCCAGATGGCAGCAGCCTACTAAAATGACGGCGGAGGATCGCCCGGAGGCATACCTTCGCCTGTTTGAAGCTTTGGAGGAGGCCAATCAGTGGCCCCAGGTCCGGTGGGCGAGCTACCTTCTTCCGCAGTTAACCGGGGAGGCGCAAGCTGCTGCCCAAACATCCCCGTACACTAGCCCACCGTCTCCGCGATTATGCCGTGGGATGGCTGGATCCCGGCACCAACTCCAAGGATCAGGTCGTGGAATTGGTTGTGCTGGAGCAGTTCCTGGAGGCTTTGGGACTGGTCCTGGGACTGTGGGTACGAAGACAGGTACCCGGAACCCTGAATGAGGCAGTCACCATGGCAGAGAGATACCAGGCAGCTGAGCCCGCTCCTAGCACTGCACCCTACAAGTCTGCTGCCTCAGCACCAGCGGCCCACATTTCCCCTGGTGAAGGGACTTAGACGGGCCATTTAGACGGAGCCCTTTGATTGCTCCTGTCTTTCAACCTCCGGCAGAGGCTTCAGGGAGAGAAAGCAGCCAACCGAGGTGTTGGACGTGCCACGACCTGGGTCACCTGGCTCGCGACTGCCCTGCCATGGAGTGTGACCTTGCTGGGTCAGGTAAGCATATTCAGTTATCTCGGTCACTCCAGCAAATGAGTTTTGTTCTTCCTGTGACAGTGGAAGGGACATAAACTCGGGCTCTCTTGGATTCAGGGTGTGGTCAGTGTCTAATACAAGAAGGGTTGATCTCACCGGGGCATAACCGATTGTTGGGATGGGATAACATTAAATGTATACATGGGGATATTTGCACCTACCCTAAGGTCTGGATAACACTACAAATTGGCACTATAACAACATGCATACAGGTAGGCTTGGTTCCTCAGTTGCCACAACCTGTCATTTTGGGGCGGGACTGCCTGCAGTTCAATGATTGGGTAGCAGCTGCGGTTGCCCTGCCTTCCCCATTGGTAAAGAAGGAGGAAATAATTGGAGATATCTTTCCCTTCCGCGGCTCGGCTTGGTTTTGTCACAGATTTAAACCCCGTAAAACAAAAAGGGAACACCGGGCCGCTAAGAATGAGGGCTGGCAATGGAGGGAGTCCAGTCAGGTTCAGGTGGGGGCAGTTGGCGAAGATTCTGGGGGGGAGGTGCAGGAACCAGCACAGGAGCCTGGTCCTTCCGTCTCCGTTCGGGATCGACCCGACCCCGAGTTGGAAGCCATGGGAGCTGATTTTTTAGCTCGCTCCCGTGACTTTTGACTCGAGCAAGGATGTGACGACGCGCTAGGTCGGCTATTTGATCAAGAAGAGGTGGTTAATGTTCGAGTGGTTGAGCCTGGTCGTGTCGCTGCATACCCACACTTTGAAATTTACCGTGACCTACTATATCGGGTTGATAAATTGCACCAGACCGGGGAGGTGCGTCACCAGTTGCTTGTCCCTAAGCCTTTTAGGGAAGATTTATTGCATTTGGCTTATGCTGTTCCCCTGTCTGGTCACTTGGGTAGGGACAAAACTAAAGCGAGACTTGAGGCATGATTCAATTGGCTGGGGTTGGATGGCGACGTGAGGCGGTTTTGTGAGCAGTGCCCAGAATGCCAACGTGCCAGCCCCAGAGCCATGCCACTAGCCCCCCTTGTGCCATTGCCACTTGTGGAAGCTTCGTTCGAGCGTATTGGGGTAGATATAGTCGGACCGGCGGAGCGAAGTGTGTCGGGATACACGCACCTGTTGGTTATTCTGGATTACACTACGCGTTTTCCAGAGGCCATACCACTTCGCTCTGCCTCCGCTAAATCTGTCGCCGACGAGCTTGTTAAAGTTTTCTCCCGGGTAGGGATTCCCAGAGAAATGCTTACCGACCAAGGAACCAATTTTATGTCACGGCTGGTCCGTGAATCATGCAAACTTTTGGGGATTAAGACTATCGGGACATCAGTTTATCACCCTCAATCTGATGGTTTGGTAGAGCATTTTAACAAAACTCTAAAAAGCATGATGCGTAGGTTCATTGAAAGCGATGTGCTCAACTGGGATAAACTGATTCATCCCCTCCTTTTTGCGATTAGAGAGGTACCGCAGGCTTCCACAGGGTTCTCCCCGTTCGAGCTGCTGTATAGGAGGAGACCCCGGGGCATGCTCGATCTCGTCAGAGAGATGTGGGAGGAACAGCAGGACAATTCGACCAATATGGTCCGGTATGTGTTGGATCTGCGCAGGTGTCTTGAGTCTGTAGGTCAATGGGCTTGTGACAATCTGCAGCAGGCACAACACAGGCAGGAGACCAATTACAATAGAGGGGACCGTTTGCGTGCATTTCAGCCGGGGGATAAAGTGCTTTTATTATTACCCAGCTCTGAGTCTAAACTCTTGGCAAAGTGGCAAGGACCCTTTGAGGTTACACACCGGGTTGGTACGGTGGATTACGAGGTCTGCCAGTCGGGACGAAGGAGGGAAAAGCACATTTATCATGTGAACCTCCTGAAGCCTTGGGTTCAATGGGAGACGTTGTTAGCAACACCCACAGGTGACTTCACTGATTTGGGACCTGATCTTTCTGTCTTGGCGAGGATGGGGTCGGTTCAGGTTGGTAATAACCTGACACCAAGACAGAAACGTGAGGTTCACAATCTGGTGGCTGCTTTTCCTGACGTGTTCTCTCCAGTCCCGGGGCAGACTCGAGTAGCCCATCATCATATTGAAATTGAGCTGGGGACACGAGTTTGTCAAAGGCTATACCGCATACCTGAACGTAAAAGACAGGTAGTGAAAGTGGAGATTGAGGAAATGCTCAAGCTGGGGGTAATAGAAGAGTCCCAAAGTGACTGGAATAGTCCGAACGTTTTAGTAGATAAGCCAGACGGGTCGACATGATTTTGCATTGATTTTAGGCTTAGCCCATGCCCCGGGTAGATGAATTGCTGGAGCATCTAGGCACGGCTCACTTTACACTGGATTTAATGAAGGGGTACTGGCAGATACCCCTGACCCCAGAATCACGGGAGAAAACAGCATTTTCGACTCCCTTCGGGTTATACCAGTTTACTACCATGCCCTTTGGGTTGCATGGAGCGCCGGCCACTTTCCAGCGGATGATGGATCGCATTTTGCGGCCCCATCAGCAGTACGCCGCTGCTTACATAGATGATGTTGTTATCCACAGTGAGGACTGGCCGAGTCATCTGTGTAAGGTAGCGGCAGTGCTGCAATCCTTGCGGGAGTCTGGGCTCACTGCTAACCCAAAGAAGTCTGCAATTGGGAAGATTGAGTCAGAGTATTTGGGGTATCGGGTAGGAGGCGGCCAGATCTGACCGCTTGTTGCAAAGGTGAAAGCCTTGGCTGACTGGCCGACTCCTACCACAAAAACCCAGGTGTGCTCTTTCTTGGGAATGGCGGGATATTATCGTAAGTTCATCCCGAACTTTGCTACTCTCACCGCTCCCTTGACAGACCTAACCCGGAAGGCTGCCCCAAATACGGTCCAGTGGACGGTCGTGTCAGGGGGCCTTTCTCGCCTTGAAGAGGAGGCTGTGTAGCAAGCCAGTGCTGTGCAGTCCGGACTTTAGTCGGAGGTTTACCCTACAGACGGATGCATCTGAGACAGGTTTCGGGGCAGTGTTGTCCCAGGAGGTGCGGGGAAGCAAGCACCCGGTCCTGTATATCAGCAGGAAGCCCCTTCCCCGTGAGAAAAACTATAGTACCATCGAGAAGGAGTGTCTCGCAGTAAAATGGGCAGTCGAGTCACTCCGGTACTACCTCCTGTGCCGACACTTCACCCTCATCACAGTTCATGCCCCCTTGGCATGGCTCCACCGAATGAAAGATAACAACGCCCGTATCACATGATGGTACCTGGCGCTGCAGCCCTATGCCTTCAGGGTTGTCCACCGAGCAGGAAAACTGCACCAAAACACAGATTTTTTCTCTTGGGAAGGCATAGAGGTGTAGGATTTTCGAATGGACCGGTGGTGCCATTCTGAGGGGGAGGATATGTGAGAGGGGAGGGATCTGGACTGGCCGTCAGGTGCATGTGGGAGCCTGTAGGGGGTTCGTATTCTCCGTGTATTCCCACGCTGTCAGGCAATGTTTTGTTGACAGGACTCAGCTGTGAGGAAATCGGCTGATGTTCTGTCATTGGCTGGGGGGTGGGACTACACGGGGTGAATTAATTAATAAAAAGGCGCTGTTTTGTATCCTCTCTGGCTCATACAGGAAACATAGTGGAGCATGACTTCACGGCAGAATCTTGAAAAGCAGGGTCTCTGGAGCAGCGACTCAGAGAGACGGAGTGGCAATTCAGCGTGAGGCTTACAGACCCTGGGTGCAAGCAAGCCACACAGGTTATTTACGGTTCTACTATTTTTAGTTAGCAAGTTTAGCGGGACTGAGCCGTCCCACAGTGTATGAGAGGGTACAGAACAGTGCCTGTTCCTCGGGGCTCCCACTAGAGGGAGCAACGAGCCACGGTAAAAACCTGCACACTTTATTTTGTAGTTTTTCCTTAAAGTATTTTGTTTTCCTTTTTTTTCCTTTCGCCTTTTCACTTATTGTTACTTTGGATTACACATCTGTGTGTGTTGTATGAAGATGGGGCACAATACCATTGTTGGTAGAGTGCCCCGAACTATAACAAAACACCTGCCAACCAAGCTCACCCTAATAAATCTGGGCGCCTGTGCTGGCGTTTCATATTTGAACTTTGTGTCTGTCTCGTGTCTTCCCACACCCTACCACAGTACTCTAAAAAATGTATTGCAGAAAGTAGATGCATGTAGCTTTGCACATTAATATAAAATTCTAAATACACACACACAATGTCCGTACAGGGAAGGGAACACAGACACACAGAGAGAGAGAGAGAGAGAGAGAGAGAGAGGGAGAGAGAGAGAGAGAGAGAGAGAGAGAGAGAGAGAGAAAGAATGAACATAAGAAAGTTTACAAACAAGTGGAGGCCCATCTTGCTCATTTGGTTGTTAGAACCTTATTGATCCCAGAATCTCATCAAGCAGCTTCTTGAAGGATCCCAGGGTGTCAGCTTCAACAACATTACTGGGGAGTTGGAGAGAGACAGAAAGACTAGCATCACAGTATAGCCTATTCTGTTTCACTTCCTAAATTCCTGTCGGCTACTGCCAGGCTAAAAACAGTCAAGCCGCTCAGGTTCATTATTCAACACCGGCATATCATCCCAATACTTAGTTGGGACGCTTCATTTACCGGTCCGTTTCACTCTCTCTTACTCGTCGTTCCACGCTCCAAACGCTGCGTTCCCACTCTGCACAGACAAACGCAAACCCCAGGATGGCCATCCCGTTTGTAAAAACATGGGCTATTTATATTCAGGTGTGTAACTTAATCAATAATTCAATTAGTCTGTGCCTAATAAGACAGATATAGGGAAACGAGTTGAGAAGCCAACATAATGTGATACAAATCAATTATAACGTGTCAGACAACATAAAGCGTGCACTAATGAAAATCAATAAATACAATTATAAAAATAATAACATAAGTGTAAAATAAATGTGAAAAGGGCATTCTTGACTCTGTTACACCTGTAATGCATGTGAAAGATTTTAAGTGAACCACAGCACAGAAATGAAAATCGTTAAACTCTCTTCTAAAAGCTGATTCAAAGTATTTAGCTTCTATACTGTGAAATAACTTTCCTTCAAAGCTAAATACCTTGACTATAAAATAATTAGTTACTGTTAATACAATACTTGAACTAATTCTGACAGTTTACATGCCCTACCTAAAGTGGTGTAAAGTGCTAATTAAACTAATTGTTATTAACTGAATAATCTTTTTATAAGGCAAGCTTCAGGAGTGTGCTGATAGTGCCCAATAAAAATATATAGTTCTCCATCATTATAAGGCAGCCCTTTGTACTGTGGAGAAGGTTATAATGACCCTGAATTATAAAACTGTATATTCAAAGTTTTTGAATAATTTTGGTGCCACTGTATTTAAGTGTTTTGTCATCTTGTTTTGCCTAAAAGGTTTCTTGTGTTTTTTTTGCAGGTGGCGGTTCATGAGATAGGCCACGTCCTGGGGCTGCCCCACCTCCTCCGCCCCGGCTCGGTGATGCACCCCTACTACTCCCCTACTGGCAGCACCGTGGAGCTGGACTCCGAGGACAGGAGGGCTATTCAGCAGCTGTACGGTGAGGGCAGGGGCTCCAGGCAGGACCTCAGGGGCTTTTAGTGGCAAATTTGCCAGTTTACTGAAGGTGAACTATATAAAACTAAGGCTAGTGCCTTCTTCAGTGTACTAATTACTGTAAGAACATTGGGATCCCCGAGCGGCTAACCTGGTAAAGGCACAGCCAAGTGGAGTGCAGGGTGAGTCACGCAGTCAGGTCAGTGCAGGGTCTGCCTGGACAAAGTTGCCATTTTGCACTCGTGATTCCCGAGCGGTAATAGTGGGTAAAAATACTGAAAAACTTACTGACAAAAATATTTATTTTCAATTTGCCTGATATTAATATTATTATTTATTTCTTAGCAGACGCCCTTACCCAATTGTTACAAGATATCACATTATTTTTACATATAATTACCCATTTTATACAGTTGGGTTTTTACTGGAGCAATCTAGGTAAAGTACACCTGGGATTGAACCCACGACCCACCAGTCAAGAGTCCAGAGCCCTAACCACTACTCGCGATAATCTGTTAGTTTGAGTTTTCCATGTATTTGTTTTTGATTACAGTAGTTGAATACATAAACAGTAATATATCATACACAATAAAATAATAGAGCACATTAAAGAATGGTTAGTTAAGCATTTCCAATAAAATGGCAATGACCCAAGCAAGGGAACTCAGCACAGAAAAGTGTGTATGCTGAGCATTGGGATGATGTTTGTATGCAGGGCACAGCTACCAACACAATGTGGCGACACACACCCACATGGTGGAGTTACTGCTGAGTTGTTGCCGTTTCACAACACTCTTCAGCTCTTCAGTGTTTACAACAAGCACACTACTAATCATTGCTGTCTCCTGTGCTGTATGTATTGCTGAAATATCTTTTTCAACATGATATTAATGGTTTTATTCACACATCTGGGTCATAAATCAATTGAGAATGAAAATATAGATGACAAAAAACACAGTGAGGGTTACATCATACATCCAGCATTCGGATCTGACTTGCTCTTCACACATTAGCTGTTTTAAACAGAGATCAGCCTGATGCTGAGAAAGCGCAGTGATATTCCGTAGGATCGCAAAACACTGCTATACACTATGAAGATATAGCAAAACACTGCTATACACCATGAAGATATAGCAAAACACTGCTATACACTATGAAGATATAGCAAAACACTGCTATACACTATGAAGATATAGCAAAACACTGCTATACACTAGTAAGATATAGCAAAACACTGCTATACACCATGAAGATATAGCAAAACACTGCTATACACTATGAAGATATAGCAAAACACTGCTATACACTATGAAGATATAGCAAAACACTGCTATACACTAGTAAGATATAGCAAAACACTGCTATACACTAGTAAGATATAGCAAAACACTGCTATACACCATGAAGATATAGCAAAACACTGCTATACACTATGAAGATATAGCAAAACACTGCTATACACTATGAAGATATAGCAAAACACTGCTATACACTATGAAGATATAGCAAAACACTGCTATACACTATGAAGATATAGCAAAACACTGCTATACACGGAAGATATAGCAAAACACTGCTATACACTATAAAGATATAGCAAAACACTGCTATACACTGAAGATATAGCAAAACACTGCTATACACTATGAAGATATAGCAAAACACTGCTATACACTATGAAGATATAGCAAAACACTGCTATACACTATGAAGATATAGCAAAACACTGCTATACACTATGAAGATATAGCAAAACACTGCTATACACTATGAAGATATAGCAAAACACTGCTATACACTATGAAGCTATAGCAAAACACTGCTATACACTATGAAGATATAACAAAACACTACACTATGAAGATATAGCAAAACACTGCTATACACCATGAAGATATAGCAAAACACTGCTATACACTATGAAGATATAGCAAAACACTGCTATACACTATGAAGATATAGCAAAACACTGCTATACACTATGAAGATATAGCAAAACACTGCTATACACTATGAAGATATAGCAAAACACTGCTATACACGGAAGATATAGCAAAACACTGCTATACACTATAAAGATATAGCAAAACACTGCTATACACTGAAGATATAGCAAAACACTGCTATACACTATGAAGATATAGCAAAACACTGCTATACACTATGAAGATATAGCAAAACACTGCTATACACTATGAAGATATAGCAAAACACTGCTATACACTATGAAGATATAGCAAAACACTGCTATACACTATGAAGATATAGCAAAACACTGCTATACACTATGAAGCTATAGCAAAACACTGCTATACACTATGAAGATATAACAAAACACTACACTATGAAGATATAGCAAAACACTGCTATACACCATGAAGATATAGCAAAACACTGCTATACACTATGAAGATATAGCAAAGCACTGCTATACACTATGAAGATATAGCAA
The DNA here is from genome assembly GCF_902713425.1 of Acipenser ruthenus. Taxonomy (NCBI): domain Eukaryota; kingdom Metazoa; phylum Chordata; class Actinopteri; order Acipenseriformes; family Acipenseridae; genus Acipenser; species Acipenser ruthenus. Next base: position 3,293,442 of record NC_081225.1, on the reverse strand, counting down.
AACACTGCTATACACTGAAGATATAGCAAAACACTGCTATACACTATGAAGATATAGCAAAACACTGCTATACACTGAAGATATAGCAAAACACTGCTATACACTATGAAGATATAGCAAAACACTGCTATACACTATGAAGATATAGCAAAACACTGCTATACACCATGAAGATATAGCAAAACACTGCTATACACTATGAAGATATAGCAAAACACTGCTATACACTATGAAGAGTCTGAAAAATAATGATATTTTAGTTGTGTAGCCATTTAGTTTGAACATTCTGAAATGGTTCACAAAAATGTAATGGATGCTAACAAGCTATTATTTTTGGTTACCCATAATTCCATGATTCAGGAGCCCGTTCCCATGTACAGCTATTTGTACATGTGCTGATCACTGAAATAAACTGATACGAATCTTACTGTTTGTTTTTTGTTTCTTAATTAACTTTGTTTGTTTTTTTTGTAAGGGGATTAAAATGACATACAAAATAAAATAAAAACATATGTTACAAAATAGGGACAAATAACTCATAGGATTCATTTTGGACTTAAAAGTCAAAAGCTGTGATGTTCTGGTAGATATAAATACATGTTTGTTTAGTTTGTTGTATGTTTAAATTACCACAATAAAATACCACACTGTTACATCACAATAATGAAAAAAGCTAATAGTTTAACCATCGTAAAAATAAGCATGAGAATTATATTTCAGTTTTTTTCTTCTTCTTTTACTATTTATAGCCAGAAATGCTTATTTCGCCTACTTGTTGGTGAACGCCTGATAAAGCCAACCGCTTTTCGTCACCAGTCCCTTGGAAGTGATATCAAGCAGGGTTGACTGTATATTGAGCATTTTATATGGAGCCTAATCTTTGTGATCATGAAATGGGTTGAATAAAAATGTGTATTAATTTACTGCAGTAACAATATTATGCATTAGTAAAAAAAATTAATTCAAAACTATTATATACGTTGTGAAAAACTTTGTTTTTCCAACAAAACCAGGCCTTTTCGAATTGCACAACCTAACACCACTGCAATCAAATTTCTTTTTAGGGAATTTTTTAGGGAAGTGTAATAAAGATAGCAAACTGTTTTTATTTACTACAGCCTCAACACAGCACACTTGTAGTGTATAATCTTTCTTAACATAGTGTACGCGTCAAATTATTACCCGTCTAAATCACCAAATGTGCAGAGATATCTATTGACACAGACAGCCTGATTTTCAAAGGGTCAAAATGAAAAACATGTCGCAAAACACCTTTGTGACACCAGATAGGTGGCAAACTGTATTTTCAAAAGTCCTATAAGTCAGCTGTGCAATGGCATGTCAGGGTGTGAGCTTTATGAAAAGCACTCGCATTACAGCTTGTTAAGCAATTGAAGTCCGTAATTAGTTCTATTTTGTAAATAACGTCTTACCTGTCACGCCATGCCTGTACTGTAAAGGTTACACCAGCCCATCATTTTCATGCAACGGGTGCCATCCAGACAACAGCTGGGGGCAGATCAGGCATTTGTCAGACTTCTATGACAAAGATACTGACTGATGTCACAGATGCGTTTTTCTGTAGGGCAGGGAATATGTACTAGTTTCAATTGGTGATGTGGAACAAAACAGAACAAAACACAAATGTTATCAGTTGTCTGGCTTCCCAAACGTGCTCGGTGTAATAGATTGCACACATGTTGAAATATCCCCAGATTCAAGGAATGAAAACATCATCATTCTTTAACTGTGCAAGTTTTATGTGATGCTCAATGTATTATCACGGTGTGACAGAGATCGAATGATTCTTGGTGTTAGATCTCCTTTCCGACCTGCGAGGGCGTTGTGTAAAGGGAAAAGAGTACCCTGGACTGGATGACCCGACAATTCATTCCCAGGGTTCAGCGGAAGTCCACCATCTAGAAAGGGGGCAGAGCTACGGTTCACTAAATCATTGACCCGGAAGGTTAATGGTGTGGCATCCCCGGACTGGAGGAGCGGTTGTACTCCTTAACCAAGGGGCCATGGTTGACGGTATATAAAGGGGACGTAGTGATGTGATCTGGTCCTTGTGATGGTTACGCTATGACCGAAAGGACCAGTATTGAGATACTAACCGTGAGTGTTTTGTTTGTTTGTCTGTCGAAAAACATACTGTTTGTCTTTTTTGTTAGACTAGACGGCTAACACGATCCGGAGCTGTCGCCCACGGCCAGCACTAAACCCAGACAACACAGTACTAATTGTTCACAAATAGAAATTGTACTTTCAACACCAGCACTGCAGCACTCACTGGGAGAGGTGACCGTGTTTGTGTTTGGTATTTGGTGTTTGTTTGGTCTATTGTTATTGTTTACGGGACTGCTACCCTTCATCATTCCCTGTGTAGTACACATCGCTGTGTATTGCTGTGTATTACCAGTCCTCATAATTGTTTTCTGTTTGGTCATAAACAGAACTCATTTCACCCGTGCTTTGTTGTCTTTTCATTGTTGGATTGCTGCACTGCACCTGCTCTACACCTATACACCACTTACCACTTTGCCACACACGGATGTAGTTGCTAAGTACCCTGGCTCGTGCCACAACTCATTTATCATGGAGAACAGTGCCTTGTTCAGAAAATTCGAACAGGGTGGAACAGGGCGAGGAGCCCTGTACGTATTTGTTTATTCATTTTTAGAACGGGGTTTCCCTGTTTTGTATTTGTTTTGTTTTCTGATTTATTATTGTATTTACATTTATATGACAGCAAAGCGCCAGGTGTTTTGTTATTTTATTTATTTTAAAATGTATTTAAATGACGGCGTAGCCGCATTGTTTGTATTGTTTAGTAGCGTGGATGGGTAGCCCCATCCACAGTAATTTAAAAAAACTTGTGCAGATTGTGGCCGAGGGGTAATAGAATAATTGCTAGCTAGTTAAACCCCTCGGCCACGGTATAAAAAGCCTGCCGCTATCCAGCTCGGGGTGGATGTTAGGAGAGAGAGAGGAGAGAGCGAGGAGAGAGAAAACTAAACTTTAAAGTATACAGGAACAGTGACAGCGACTGCCCAGCCTGACCTGTATTTATTATTTTGTGCTCGAGATTTGTTTTATTTAAACCTTTTTATTTTTGCTCTGTGAGCAAGTGTTTTGTGTTTAAACTTTTTTTGTTATTTAAAAATAAAACGGCGCGCCGTGTCATTTATTTTGAACTGCAGTACTACTGGTGTCAGTTTCCTTCCTGCTTCTGACCTGACATCACTGCCCAGCCACCCTGTCACACAGGTGCTTATAAGTGGAGGCTGACTAATTTTACAATATATTAAATGCATAATAAACATGACCGTTTGAAAACATATGTAACAAACGCATATTAATGTTTAACATTTTTATTATGATTTTTCACAAACAAACATAAACATTCAGATATTGCATGTAAAGAATATCAGAGAATACATTGTGATATTAAAATAAATTAAGGGTTGTTTGTTTTTCTATAGGCATTTTTCTATATTAGTGCTGGGACGAACACAGGATTTTCATGTTCGGATATTGGCTCATAATTTAAATATTCGTTCAAATATTTGTTTGTTTTCAAAAAGTAATAAAAGCCGTTATGTTGCTCAGAATGCAGGCAGAGACAGCATCGCAGCCGGGGCAGGAGGCACTGTGTAAAGGGAACAGAGTTCCCTGGACTGGATGGCCAGACAATTAATTCCCAGGGTTAGAAAGAAGTTGGTCATCTAGAAAGGGGGCGGAGCTACGATACACTAAATCATCAACCTGGAAGGGAAACAACGTGGCAGCAGCGAATTGGAGGAGTGGTTGCACTAGTTAACCAAGGGATCATGACGGTACAAAAGGGGCGTAACGAAGTTATCTGTTCCTTTGTATAGTTAGAGTTGAACCAGAAGGAGAGTGTGTATTGCAATCATGAGTGTTTTGTTTTATCATGTCTAAAGAATTACTGTTTGTTATTATTAGATGGCTAACACGATCCGGAGCTGTCGCCAAAGGCCAGCACTAAACCCGGACAACACTGGACCATTGTTCACGATTAACTGTATTTGCACCAGGAGCACTAGAGCACGCACTGTGGACTGCTGATTGTGTTTGTGTTACGTGTGGGTGTTATTATTTCTGGACAAACCCGTGGATTACAACGAAGCAACACATGCCACTGTATTGCTTGTTATTATTATTTACTGTGTTTTGTGTCATCAGACCATTGGATTTACAAATAAAATATCATTGCACCTCGATTACACCGTGTAACAATTTTTTTTTTTTTTTGGTTCCTGCGTAGTAAGTATTATTTCCTAATTGCTTATGCCTCAAAAGTATAGAAAATGGCTATTATTCCCCACAAACTTTGCTTTTGTGACCAGGACAGTTATATTTTGAAATTTACCTATTTTCCAGAACATTCCAGATAGATTCGGTGCTGAGTAAACTTGGAGTAACTTCTAGAACTTTCTAGAACTTTCCAGTAATATAAATAGTAGTATAAATACAGGGGCCTTAAGCCCACCAGTTCAGTTTAGTTCCAGCTGCCTAAGTGGATACATATCTGCATTTTTCTGAGATGGCATCAAGGTCATAAGAGACTTCAAAATGGTGGCATTCCTGATGGGTCTCCAAGGCGGTTTTACCAAGTTTCCCTGCTATCTTTGCCTTTGGGACAGCAGGGACACCAAGGCGCACTACCACAGGTGGGACTGGCCACAGCGGACCGAGTTCTCTGTGGGGAGGAACAACGTCAAGTGGGAGCCACTGGTGGACCCCCGGAAGGTGCTGATGCCACCACTGCATATCAAATTGGGCCTTATGAAACAATTTGTCAGAGCTCTAGATAAGGAGTCGGCAGCCTTCAAGTACCTTCAAGACTTCTTCCCTAAGCTGTCTGAGGCAAAGGTCAAAGCCGGTGTCTTCGTCGGACCACAGATAAAGAAGATCCTGGAGTGCAACGAATTCCCCAAGAAGCTCACTAGTAAGGAGAAAGCGGCTTGGAACAGCTTTGTTGCAGTGGTTCGGGGCTTCCTGGGCAATCACAAGGCCGAAAACTATGTGGAGCTGGTTGAGACTCTGGTGAAGAACTACGGCACAGTGGGCTGTAGGATGTCCCTCAAAGTCCATATCCTTGATGCTCATCTTGATTAATTCAAGGAGAACATGGGAGCGTACTCGGAGGAGCAAGGCAAGCGCTTCCACCAGGATATACTGGACTTTGAACGCCGCTACCAAGGACAGTATAACGAGAACATGATGGGAGACTACATTTGGGGACTGATTCGTGAAAGTGATTTACAGTATAATCGTAAATCTCGAAAAACTACTCACTTCTAAATCTTTTGTAGTCATATTTGTATTACTTTAGTATAAATACATGTTAATTTGGATTCATATGTTGTTTTTTTCTGACTTTATGTGAACGAAAAGACACCAATTTGCCCGTTTTCTCATTGGAAATAGGTAAATTTCAAAATATCACTGTCCTGGTCACAAAAGCAAAGTTTGTGGGGAATAATAGCCATTTTCTATACTTTTGAGGCATAAGCAATTAGGAAATAACACTTACTACCCGGAACAAAAATTGTGTTACATAGTGTTATCATTGTCTGTCTGTTCATTTATCACGCTGCATTCCTGCACCTGTACACTGTTAACCACTTTGCTACAGTAACCCAGGAGTAAAGAATACGTTGTGTAGGCCTTACTTTACCCAGTGAATTAACTACAAAACAAAGGATGCCAAATAACAGTTCAAGTTAAACGTTGTTCTGTTTATTCCTGAAATAAATAGTACATGAAGTTGACACCGCATTTTATTTATTTTTTACTTTTTTTTATTCCTTGCCTTTGCCGTTTCTTCACAGTAAACAGTGGCCAGACACACATTTTCAAAACACATTTTAACTTTAAACACTACAAATAAAACAAATGTGGAAATGGCGTTGTAAAATCAACGGGAAAATAACTCACTGTTTTGGTTCTCGTTTATTACATTCCACATAACAGAAAGTCGAAACAAAAAAATATAAAATATATAAAAATCACTACACAACATTTCGAGCAAGTTGGGCACTGTTTAAGCGAGGCATCAGAATGATGCTTGCCTTTTTCCTGTCCCATGAGATTCTGACTCGCTCTAAAGGAGCACAATGCATTTTTGACCCAGATGGCTTTCTATAGAGATCACTATGCGTGGGCGCTAATAATCCGATTTGTTTACTTTTTGCTGTCTAAAACTTTTAAATAGAGGTTCAAAATCTGTTGTGTTGAGCCTGTGCTTTTTAAAAATATATTAATCTCACATATCAGCTCTTTTTCATTTGCCATTTTTGAAAATGTCGCGCATCTTCTGGTGAGGCGGTAAATAGTTGCAAGGTATTTTTGTAATTTCTAGCGAACTACGAACATCAGATTTTTGTATCCAAAAATATGTGTTTGAATATTTGGATATTTGTCCCAGCACTAATTATTATTAATATTAGTATTATTATTTGGTCTTTAGCAGACGCTTGTATCCAAAGCGACTTACAGAGACTAGGGGTACTTCTTTATTTCACCTTTTTATGGAAGAGATTGCATTTAAATTTAGCAGTGGCTCCGGACCTTTTGCCAAAAAGAACAGTTTTATGTGCTAAAATATCATCGAGCAAAAGCTCAACTTGGGTAGCTAAGAAGTATTTTTCCTTTCTTTTTTCCCATTGTTGTGACGACATGTGCGCTAACTCGTTGCTTTGCGAGTAGGAGAATGAACCTGCCCATGCTGAAAATAAAGACGTATAATTAGGTGACAAAAAAACTTGCAGTGAAAATTCATTGTAAGCTCTATTTTCTCTATTAAAATGCCCCTTCTAAATTTCAGGCCGATATTGTGCGCTGATACTTATTATACACACTCCTAGGAATCGTGTAGGAACAGAAAGCATGCATCAGTGGTGCAGTAAGTGCATTTCATTTGGATACAATTCAAACGTTTTCATGGTGTGTTTTTATCATCTACTAATCCACATTGAAGATCTGATAAATCATTTGTTTGGTTTCATTCTTTAGTAGATTTATGACCCATGATATGTAAATAAAAATATCAAAACAAAAGTTATATCAAATTTAATTGGTTCCAGCGGTCCATTGGATATGTGAAAATATCATATCAGTACCAGTGGTGGCAGAGGGCGTGGGTCCAGCAGCAGTAGAATCTTGTATTCTGACTGACAACACGTTTCATATCGTCTCAACGTGTGGGGAGGGAATCTCTTTCACTGATCAGTCATCAAACTCTTTCATAATACACAGAACTTTGATTATCAAAAAGTCAGTATTATCAGTATTCTGATATTGTTGACTTATCCAGCGTAACAAACGTTACATTTCCCTTTCAGACCAAACCGAGGATAAAAGTCTCTGCTTCACAATACTCTCTTCTCTCATTTCCACAGGGGTGTGTGAGGGGCCCTTTGACACTGTTTTTGACTGGGTGTGGAGGAAGACCAATCAGCAGGGGGAGCCAGTGATCCGCTTCAACACCTATTTCTTCAGGAAGGGCTGGTACTGGCTGTATGAGAATCGTAATAACCGCTCGCGCTCCAGGGACCCGCGGGAGGTGCGCTCAGGCTGGCAGGGGATTCCTGTGGAGAGCATCGATGTCTTCATTCACGTCTGGACTCGCTATTGCAATGCTGCATACTTCTTTAAAGGTACCCACACAAAAATATATATTAACATTTTTTAACAGGGGATGTTTTGCTCAATTTCTAAAGCACAGTTTATCATTTATCGTTTACAGTTAACACATTTTCAAACATTAACATGCAATTGCAAAATGTATTACTTCAAATTTATTACAAAACCTAATACTTACATCAATATATCAAAAAATGTTGCATTTAATTCTACAACCAAAATAAAATACACACAAGATCAAACATGAAAACATTATGCAAACTTTAAACTGCTTTGTCCATTTGTATTAGAAAACAATTCAGTGTCACAAATCAGCTTCTAGCTATAGCAGGCATTAATACATGCAGGGCTTACAAAGGTACCACGAAATGTTCCTGTCAGGACAACTGAGGAAGTCAGCACCTCCGCTCACTTTTTTTGAAAGTAACAAAAAAATGCTTATTCACTGCCAAACATGAACTACTTTAGATGTGTAATGACTGCAGTATAGGATACTGATCTTAATGTTAGGGTGTAGGGAGAGGATTATTCATTGTTTTATAAACAATAATATGGTAGCCAATCAGAGTGAAGTGTCACCTTCGGCTCGGGACGCATAACTCCAGTCACAGTCAACTACCACACGGTACAGCCTTCATCGACAGCACTATCACTTCATTAATATTACATTAAAGTGTTCCAGAACACCACAAAAGTTTACAAAAAATGCATTTTGTTACCTTTGCTGTGTCCTGTGTTGTCCGTATTGCAGCGTTTAAACATATTGTCAACTCTTTTGAAATTGTTGGATAATAAATAACTGGGCAATTTACCCATTTCATGTTTCCGGGTTCATGAAACCGGAAGTTTGAGTTGCAGGGTATCTTTACTTCCACCGTCTGAAGGCGTGAATTTTCAAATAAGACGAGGAAGCACATGTCTGCACTCAGCACTTCAACCCACGGCAACCGGGCGAACACGTCTCAAGAGAGGGACCGTGCCCTGCTGGTTTTAGTGGTTTGGGAAAAATGATTGCCAAGTAAGGAATCACCCTTTGACAGGGCAAGAGTTTGACTTGGTGTCAGCCATGTTCGTTGCACCCCCGTTGCTGAAACAACAGACCCACAAGAAACCGACAACACAGATCCCATTGCAAGCATGATGGAGCATGACTACATGAGCAGGCCACCTCCTGGTATGTACAAATTCTGTGTTGTACTGTATTTTGACTATATTACGTTCGATTAAATAACATTTAGTACACTAACACTTTGTTATTCTACATATAGAATGACTGTGTATATGCATGTTACAGAATTTGTTTATCTATCTTTATTTATTTTCACTGTCAGAAGAGTAACTAATTACACCTAGTATGCTGCATAGAATGTGATAAATATAGCATATATTATTAACTTTAAAGTGAGGTGTATGTCTCGTATTTGACTTTAAAAAGCATGTTTTTCTTTCTTTAAATCATAGGTGCACTGAACCCTACACTGGAGGGATAAAGGAGTTGGCAGCCCAAGTTTACAAATTATCTTTAGTTCAGCCACAAATTAATCGTTTTTGTGCATTAGATTTCCGCTAATACACACGCTTCTCATCTGAAGAGGTTTTTACATTTTTTGGGACGCAGTTGAACTATCTGCTACAAAACTGGTCTACTGGTCAAGGGCACAGAACATGGGATTGGTAGCAGTTGAAGAGGATGCAACACCCAGCCCTCAGAGGACACTTCATCTCATTGATGAGTTTTTATTATATAGTTGTCGTGTTGCTGTTGGTCTGAAGGAGAATTCTTGGAGTCTGGAACCAACTCCCCAATAATGTTGTTGAAGCTGACACCCTGGGATCCTTCAAGAAGCTGCATGATGAGATTCTGGGAACAATAAGCTGAATGGCCTCCTCTCGTTTGTAAACTTTCTTATGTTCTTATGAGAAGGTTTTTGCTGACATTTTTAAAGTTAGTGATTCAACTGTCAGCCGTATAATCATCACCTGGGCTAACTACCTGCACTTAGACTTAGGTTCAGTGCCTATGTGGATGTCAAAAGAACAAGTGAAGAGAACGATGCCGGAGACGTTTAGACAATAGTGTCCAAATCTGAGAGTCATTCTGCACTGCACAGAGGTCAGATGTGAGAACCCATCATCACTTGCATTACAGTCAGAGGCTTTCTCTACTTTCAATTGACTGAATGCCATTGTCCCATGCGGAGCAATCCCATTCATCTCAAAACTCTTAGAAAGAAATAACAAGGCTTTCTGGTATTATGGGTCTTTTGGAACCTGGAGATGAATGCATGACAGATAAAGGCTTTCTCATTGAGAAGATGCTGGCTGATGTCAGAGCAAAATTAATAATTCCATCATTTAGACCAATAAAGTTCAGTTCAGCACGGAAGAAACTGAACTAACCCAACTCATTGCTCATCTAAAGATCGTGGTTGAGAGAGCCATAAGGAGAGTGAGAGCACCACAGCTGGGATTCTGCAGTTCCACTGTCTCTAGCAGGCAGCATCAACCAGATTTGGGCAAACTGTTGTTTAATGGTAAACTACTGAGGACCACTAGATTTGAAAGGGGACAAGCCCACATGAAACAACAGTGTTGAAGAACATAGATTTTTTTTTGTATAAATAAAACAAAGTAACTTTTATTGTTATTCTAGTCTCATACATTTCTAATTGTCAAAGCTGATTTGCCTATATTGTATAACAATACACTGTGTATTCCATCAGCATGTTTATCAGTCATGAATAGGCATTTCCCTGTTTACACTCCCCAATCCTATTCTTGTTACTATCTTAGTGTAGGGTTATATTAATTACAATGAGTTTCTGCTACATTTTATTCAGAGGTCAAATGTCTGATAAATAAAAATAAAAAATCAACACGTACATGTAATGCTTAATTGATCAATACACCCTTTACAAAGCATGACATTTTAAAAGTTTTTTTTATTACTAATATTATAATTTTTTTAAAATCCCATTACTTTATCATGGCTTATTTTACAAATGGGAAATGCAAACAATTAGATGAAATTACTTTTACATTACACATGATTACACTACATTATAACTATCAGTGTGGCTTTTAAACCAGACTGAGCTGTTTTAAGGTAGGCATCTAAGTATGTGTTGTAGTAAGATACATCAAGCTTATCCTTCATTACATGACTCTGGGCATCATCTCTAACAACACGGTCTACAGTCAGGTCACTTCTGGTGTCCGTGACAAAGGGGCAGTTTACAAGCAAAAACTGAAAAGCGTGACAACAGATCTCTCGCGCTTTTTTGGTCATGACAGTTCTGCTTCCACGTTTACATGAGAGTTTATTTTAGAGAGAAAATTTAGTCGTCCAAATGCAAACGACCTCATTAATAATAAAATAACGTGAGGGTTTATTTAAATATCACCAAACGCGCTGAAAAGAGATGCTGCGCGATAAAGGATGTCGTTCAAATAATGCACAGGGGTTTACATGAGGCTTTACACGCTAGGCAGAGACTGCGCACAGCAGAACGGGTGCCCACCTCAGCGGGAGCTGGGGTAGGCACCTGCAGTTCTCTTCTTATTGTGTGCCGAAATTCGGCGTGCAACGCAACCACTTCTTGGTGCTGTTGATCAGCGTGGTCCAGCCTTTCCAAAAGGTGGCTGTATTGCCGATCCTGCCTGGCAGCGGTGCCTGCAATCAGACAGTACATCCTTCTGAACTCCAGGCGCATCAGACGATGCTCCTGGATCAGCAGCTACAGCAGCTACAGCGTTCAAACCAACTTTAATTTAAAGAAGACCAGTTGTGAATGGCTTCACAGCTTTTGTTTTACATGTGAATCCTAAGAATAATATGTGTAAAACAAAACATATCGCATATGCGCACACACTTAGCCTGACATACGTAAAATCGCTTGATATCCCCAACCATTTGGTTTGTCACAAATTATTATTAGGATTCACATGTAAAACAGAAGCTGTGAAACAATTCACAACTGGTCTTCTTCACATTAAAGTTGGTTTGGACGCTCTAGCTACTGTGGTTGGGGAGATAAAGCCCTTTTTACGCATGGCTGAGGCTAAGTGTGCGTATGTGCGGTATGTTATTATTTTCCAGAAATTATTATTAGGATTCACATGTAAAACAGAAGCTGTGAAACAATTGGTCTCCTTTAAATTAAAGTTGGTTTGAGCACTCTAGCTTCTGTGGTTGGCGAGATACAGCCATTTTCATTCATGTCGGGTTAGCTTGAGTCGAATATCAAACGAATATCAAACGTCAAGCTAACTTTACCGCGGTAGCATATTTTAGTTTAGAAAAATAAATGATGGCTGGCGCAATTACCATATTGTATTGATGCGGCTGGTATTTCACAGGACCGAAATTGGGACCTCGAGCTTTGAACGCAGGACTGCAGGCGTTTTCTATCCTGCAGGTACAGATATTTCAGTTTCTTGAATTTATCTCGTACCTGCAGTAGCGTTCTATTTATAACAAGTTCAGCCAGAGCACCGGTAATACTAGTGAAAGGTGGCATTTCTTTGGCGAGGTCGATCCAGTTCATCCATGACCCCCAGGTCCGCAATAATGTGGAGGAGGAACGAGTTTCCTCATCCGTCCAGCGGAGCTGGTGTTGCTGCTGTCAGAAGGGGTGGAAGCTTGAAACATCCTGCGGGAAAAAAAGCTACATTATTCGTAGTATTATTATTATGATAATAATGCTGGTCATAATGATCTAGTAGTTCTCATTATTCGTAGTATTATTATTATTGTGGTCATAATGATCTAGTAGTTCTCATGCATCGTTCATAATACACTGAAATTAATACATAATGTTATAAACTGCTGACATCATTGTATTGGTATAAATCAACATCTCTATATACAATTTATATATAATTTAGCCGCTCCTCACCAGGAGAAGCGGATTGATAATAATGGATGGATGGATATTTAACTGATCTGTATTAGTAAGATTGGGATAAGGAAAATCTTATGCTATAGAGGAGGACAGGGTGGAAAGATCGTTCACAGAGAAGAGCGTTCTTTTACTTAGGGGAAGTGGAGGAGGTATCGTGTTATTTCATGAAAGTCTATCGTTAAGTATTTTGCACGACTGTGGAGTTTGTTGCTATGGGACTAATTAGGCTAATTAGCGCGCACTTTACCGTGCTTTACCAAAGCGTAATGACACTTAAGTCACACACTTTTTTTGCCGTGCACTTTTGGAACGAGCACAATCATGCGTCATTTGCACGTGACACGTCATGAATGCACTATAGTAGCGCGATTAAAATTTGCATGTAAACACCGCCACTGTCACACCATACAAGGCCAGTAACAGCCAGCTGTCTTTGAACTTGCAAGTAGTACTTGTTGCCTGACCATCGACAATCTTGATGTATGTTGTGTTCGAAACACTCTCAGACAAAGGGAGGGTATACAGTAGGATCGTACACTTTACCGTCAGGGCTGGCCCCATGATGTGCAGCATCTGGGTGCGCTATCAAACCACAAGGCAGGACATTCACATTTCACATGTCTGCATACTCCTGTAACACTTCTGGCTCAAGTTCAAGCCCCCTTTTCATTGTACTTGTCTGTCGAGTTCCCTTAATAATCCTAGCTGCAGATTGGCTAGAGGATTCTCCCTGAACATGTATCGAGTAGTCTTCTCAATTATTAATGATAATTCGTGAGTTAACTTTATACATTCAAAATGATAGAACTGCTGGCAATCTGGGACAAAATTTAAATAATTGTTGAAACTATATCCAATTAATGGGAGGTGTGGAAACAATGGTGCATCTGGATGCCTGGTATTGTCAGCAGTACTAGTACAGAACCATGAGGAACTGGACTAAATTTGGATTACACCATAATACTTCCAGCCAATCCATGAAGAATTTTTGAAATCTAGGGTTGTAGTCTGACACTGCTGAGGATAGATCCCTCAGATAACACATGATGATCTGGAAGGGGTCCTGAAACATAGAAAACTTGGGTCAGAGAAGCAAAAACATGACTCAGGTGAATGAAATAAGCAATAGCTAGTTGTGGGAAGTTTTAGAAATTGAGAAGCCTTGAACAACATGTTTAATACTAATAGAAATCTTGTCTAACCTGTTCAGTGTTGATTTTACACTACTTGTGCCAGATGTCTTTGCTTTCTCACAACCAGTTTGTCAACAGACTGGATGGATTCCGTAGAAAAGAAAAGTACTTTTTATCTCTTTAATAATGTTTCTTTAGGCTTTCATGCATGTGCACAGTGTGATTTGTAATCCTTGTCCGTTTAGGCTTGTGGATTATAGTTACAGACTCATGGAATGTTATATGCAGTAATTTACCTGTGATCTGGGTCTGTGCCACATTTGATGAGAACCCGTACAACCCACAGCAGGTGGTACACTCTTCATCTTAGTGTGCGGTTTGAAAAAGCAGAGTAGCCCAATGGTTACAGAAAGCATTGCCAGCAGCACAGGAACAGATGAAGCTCTTTAGAATGGTGGGCTTCTTATCCGTCTGCAAGGTGATCTAGAGGTACAGCCATTTTGCAAGTGACTCACAAGCAGACATATCCTAGGCCAGTGAACAGAAAATTATTTTAACCAGGATATTAAAAAATGACAAGTTAACACAAGCTGATAAAATGAAAGAAAATGTACATTATTAAATCGGGTTAGTTAGAAAATCTGCAGCTGCAGTAGATAATAGAGCAGGTAAAGAAGGAAAGCAATGAACTCGAACAGTAACATGAACTGAACTCTGCAGTTTCTGCTGTAACACTAGATCAACCGCGTTTATAGGCATGCCTAGAACAACCATGACCAGTGTAAATATTATAACGAAAGGACAAACAATTGAATACATTCGTAGTTTTATTCAGGAACATTATATAAAGCATCTACACAACCGAAACATTGTAGGAAATGTGGGATTACATGAGCTCGACCCCTTGCAGTCTCTCATCAAAACTTTAACTAGAAATGAAGAGTTTGGGGGTCATCTTTGATCCTGATCTATCACTTGAGACTCATATTAGGGAAGTTACTAAATTATCTTTTTACCATTTGAGAAATATAGCCAAACTTAGACCAATTATTTCTGTATCTGATGCCGAGAGACTAATGCATGGCTTTGTTTCATCTAGAATTGTTATTGTAATGCACTTTTTTCTGGTGTCCCAAAACATGTGGTATCCTGCTTGCAGCTTGTTCAGAATACTGCCACTAGAATTCTGTCTAAAACTAGGAAAAGTGAACATATTACCCCTGTTTTGGCCTCTTTACACTGGCTCCCTATGCCATATAGAATTTTTTTTAAGATTTTGCTGTTCACTTACAAGGCCCTGAATGGATCTGCACCTAGTTATTTGCAGGAGTTACTTGCCTTTCGTATCTTTCAAACCGCACTCTGAGGTCACAGGACACAGGGCTGCCGGTTATTCCCAGGTCAACACAAGCAACACGGGAGGAGGTAGGGATTTTTCTTGTAGAGCTCCTAAATTATGGAATGATCTGCCTTCGTCTGTCAGGGTCGTTTAGTTTTCAAGTCAAGATTAAAAACGCACTTTTATAAAATGGCTTTCTTGTCTTCATGGGTTTTAATGTAACTTTAAAATTGCTGCTTTTGTATTATTATGTGTATACTGTTATTGAAATGGTGTGACTGTGGCAGTTGTATGTGTGACATGCTATACAAATGTATTGTGGTGTGTTCTTTTTTTTCTGCTATGTACTGTACAATGCTTTGTATAAAAAGCGCTATATAAATGCAATAAATTGATAAATAAATACATTTTAACAGAAATGTGTTTATATACAGACACATTAAGGCGTAACCTCAAAAAACTGAAAAAAATAAAATATTTGAAAATAAATTTGTGTATATACAGGTACATCATATACATACAAAACTGTGCAACTGAAACGATGTAAATAAGTATAAAAAAATTAAAAATGAATGGGTTTATATTGCCTACATAACAAAGCGTATATATGCAACCGAAGCTATGCATTTATATACAGACATACTATAAATAAATGACATGAATAAATAAACACTTGAATAGAATGGGCTTCATTTACAATCGTTTACAATGTCTAAGTGCGGCACAAATCACACAGATCCTGCTCTAATTTTTGCAGCTACGCGATTCTTTCTGTGTCAGTGTAATTAGTACATATATATAGGAAAAGTCAGGAAAGCACAGCTCCGTATCTTAAACACACACACCGCAATTTAAATTTAAATTCCAAAAACGGTCAAAATGACCACCTTGGTCGTTCTAGTGTTAAAGCAGTAACCTCAAGTGTGTGGGACTGCTCATTCTTTCTGTAGCACCTAGCTCTCACTACCACAGCTTGGTTCACAATGTTAGAGATTACACACACACACACACACGCAGGAGAAAATACATAAAATCATATTAATAACATGACTCACTTAAAATGGCAACCTATTTTTATTTATGTGACATGTCAGTTAATAGTTTTGCTAAATTGTACTTTTAAAATATACAAACTTAAATGACACTCACCTTCATAGTTAAAAATATACTCTTCAAAGAAGCATTTGTATCCCTTGTCCAGCTTTGAATGTTTGGTCTTGGAATGTTTGCTTACGAGCTCGGCCAGAAGTGTCTAACTTTGGAAGAGGGATCAGAGGTTCAAAAATCAGCGATCCATGGATGATGTTAAAAAAAACAGGCAACAGCAGAAATATCCCTGCGCACAAGCTCCCTGATCCTGGACGCTGTTTCACTCTGCAAGTTGAGGCAGACAGATTTCAAAATTCTGCCAGAAAAAAAGCCTTCTCTTCTAAGGATCACAGTGTATCCAGATCGCGCTCCCTCCTGCAACAAAATCATCTTTTTTCCTGGCAAACATTCCCATGTAAAAGTTGAAAAAAGTAATTCCCTAGTTAATTTACCTATGATGCGTGAATAAAAAATAAATATAAACTATCAGGAATATGTTGAAAAAAATACTGAGATGTGAACAACACAGGATACAGCAAAGGTAAAGTAACACGTTTCTAGTAAACACTGCAGGGGGGTCTGTAACAATTTAATTTATTATCAAACAATGCAGAAATCATGCACCCACCATGGGTAAAGTTTACTTGAATTTCGATATTTGTAAGCATGTGAGTGAGATTGTTAGCTGAGTTCAATATACATCATATTCATTGATATAAGAGGTATGACAAAAGTGACAAAGTAAACAAAATGACTTGTGGAGCTCCTTCCCCTAATGGCAGGGTGTCCTTGGCAGGCACGCAGTACTGGCGCTATGACAGTGAGAACGACCAGGCTTACACTGAGGACCCACAAGGGCACCGATACCCCCGCAGGATCTCACAGGGCTTCCCTGGCATCAGCGGCCCCGTCGACACAGCTTTCTTCCACAGGCGAGATCACTGCATCTACTTCTTCAGAGGACACATGGTGAGCTTGTCATGGAATTGATTTTGTTTCACTTCAGAACTTCAGTAGTTTTTATTCAATTTGAAACAATAGTTCTTTTGAAATTGCTGTTTTGCTTCATAGCTCCCTAATGAAGTGATCTCTCAGGTTTGACAACATTTATGTTTCCAGCCCAATAAACTCCAGCAATCTAAACATGCCTAGGGCTGTACTAGTGTTATTCAATATAAATTCAATTGGACAACAATTTAAGAACCAGCGGGTCTGTTTCACAGCTCAGATAACCAGAACGTAAACACATCAAGTACAACAGCAAGCATTTAACTCAGCATTGCAGAGTAAAGATATAGCTAAATAATAAATAATTGGGAACTGCAAGTCTACACTCCTATTTAAACCATGTTACACCTTGTTGTTTTCCTTGTAAACCATTAATTATTAACATCGTAACCCTAGCCTAACCCTGTTTGGTTTTCATTTGCCATACATGCCCCACACTTAAACCATGTCCAGCTCATGTTCTTATAAATCCATTTTATTTCAATGTCTTGTCCTTTTTGGCACACAAACATATGTACTGAAGGAACATTATTGGTTGGTTTCCCAGACTGATTAGCAGTAATCTTGGACTAGCCAATAGTAAATTGGGTAAGGTAGTCCACGGTTAGTGCAAATCAGGGCCCTGCTTGTACAAATTATTTTGGAATCCCCAGGGAAGAATGAGCAATGACAGCACAGCAATGTGCAATGACAGCATTGGAATGAGCAATGACAGCACAGCAATGAGCAGTGACAGCACAGCAACGATCAATGACAGCACAGCAACGATCAATGACAGCACTGGAATGAGCAATGACAGCACAGCAACGAGCAATGACAGCACTGGAATGAGCAATGACAGCACAGCAATGAGCAGTGACAGCACATTGGAACGAGCAATGACAGCACAGCAATGAGCAATGACAGCACATTGAAGGAACTGAATTGAATTAGGCTAGAACAAAGAAGAATTAGAGGGGACTTGATTGAAGTTGACAAAATCATCTCTAACCAAAACTTTAAGTGCAGCACAGAAACCAGAACCAGAGGACACAGTTGGAAATTAAGTGGAGACTTAGGACAAAGGGTAGGAAACACTTATTTACACAGTGGTGAGGGTATGGAATTGGTTACCTAGCCATGATGTTGATGCTAGTATTCTTTAAGACCCAACTTGACAAAGTTTTGAGGTCAATGAGCTACTAGGAACCGGAGGACCATTGATGGGCTGAATGGACTCGTTGGTAGATTTTCTTATGTTCTTATGACTTTCTTCCAGGTTACAGTGTTCAATGTCAGCAGTAACCAGAGGCTTGAGGGCTTCCCCAGGCGGATCCTGGAGGTTTTCCCAGCGAGTGTCCCTGGTGACCACCCCATTGCACACCTGGACGCTGCATACTACTCCTACAGCCACCAGGCCCTCTTCTTACTCAAAGGGCTGTTCTTCTGGCAGGTGGCAGGGGCTCAGGACAGAAGCAGGGACCCCTCCCTGCCCCACAACGCCCTGCTGCCCCACAGGAGAGTGGCCGAACAGTGGCGTGATATCTGTGACGTCCACTCCAGCATACTGACCTATAAATGAGCATTGCTTTGAAAAGCGTACATTATCAGCCTGATTTTCAAAAGGGGCAGAGGGAAAAACAGGTCGCAAAACACCTTTGCGACACAGAGAGGTGGCAAAATCTATTTTCAAAAGTTGTATAAGTCAGAGGTGCAATTGAATTTTAGGCTTTGCTCTTTTTTGAAAATACACTTGCATTACAGCTTGTTAAGCAAATGAAATTCATAATTGGTTAAATTTTGCAAATAACGCCTTGTTTTCAAAAGGTAAAAAACACTGATGAGCCCACTTTATACACCAAAATACACTCGCTAATTAAGACATACCCCCTCTCGTGTCTTATTTAAACTGCGACCGCTGACAGGGCTACTGCACTGTAATCTACAATGTAGGATATCGAAGCGCGGCCAATTCTTCAACTGCAGCATGAGACGGAAGGGAGGGAGAAAAAATGACCCTACGGTAAACCCAGAATATTTCGTCCCCATCAGACATTTCTAGATCTAACTGTGAAACATGTTATGCATAGATACAAATTGGAGGCACTATAACAGAGCATTGTGATCTGCTTAAGTCTGATTTAGAATCACAAACAGCCCCAGTCACGCCATGCCTGTACCTGTAAAGGTTACAGTAGCCATTCATTTTCAGGCAACGGGTGCCATCCAGACAACAGCTGGGGAGTGCCCCACCCACTCAAAACCTATCCATTCTAAAAAAACGTCTATTCCCTGAGCTGAAGAAAAAACCTCCGGCCCCTCTGCTTCCATTGAATTTCTGCGAATTAACCTCGACTCCAACTCTTACAAAGCCTCATTCATCGTTCATTTCATTTTTTACCGGAAGCCCTGCGCTCAAAACATGAGCGCTTGTCTCTTCTTGGGCATCTAAACTATGCAATGAGAATCATTCCGCAGGGTTGTTCTTTCATTTTCTATTTGCTGCAGCTCACTTCTTCTGCAAACTCACTTTAGGATTCCATTATCCTAGACTGTTTCTGCTCTGAATTACTCCTCTGGAAACTCCTCCTAATCGAGTGGAACGGCATTACTTTTTTTTTCGACAATTGCTTGCTTTCCCCCGAAGATGTTCAGCTTTTTACAGACGCCTCCCCGTCTTACGGCTTCGGAGGCTGTTTCAGAGGAAGATGGTTTGCAGCTCCTTGGCCCCAGGAGTTTAATTCTATGCCCCCATTTTGATCAGTCAATTGCTCTTTTTGAAATGTATATGATCACTGTAGCTGTTTTTCTGTGGGGCGCCGAATGGTCAAAAAAGTCCATATTAATTAATTTAGATAACTCCGCTGCAGTTCACTTTATTAATAAGCGTTGTTCATCTTCTCCACAAATTATGAAAATTCTACAAACATGTTCCAGGTCATTTAAATAATATTGCTGACTCCCTCTCTTGTTTTTGATTTTTTGAGATTCAGACTCTTAGCTCCAGAAGCCGATCCTCTCCCCACTCTGACCCCTACCTATTCAGAACATATTTTTCTGTAAATCACCCAATACATCCCCTCATCCTTAAAGCCCAGGAAACTTTGCTTCACGGTATCTCACCACACACCCTTGACTGGTCTATCTGGTCCTGTTTTAAAAACGTCCACACTACCTTCAATGTTCCATTTCCCTCTTACTTCCTTTGAAACAGTCACAAAAAAGTGTCTTCCATCAAAGTAGGTGCTTCAGCCATTCAGTTTTTCATAACCTCGGTGCTCCCAGCCATATTCTCACTAACTCTCAACTCTCCTTACTCCTCAAAGGGCTCCAGCGCTCCGAAGCGCCTTCCTCCCTCTTTGGTTTGCCTATCACGTCAGATATTCTTTCTCGTGTATCTTCATTCTCAGAGCCGGGTACTTCTCTGCTTCACTCAATAAAAATCTCGAAGCTCTTTTTCTACTGGCTGTTTTGGAGTTTTAAGGTGCTCCGAGTTGACAGTCTCTTCTCATTCCTTCATTCCCTCTTTCACCCTTGCATTAACGACCTGTCCATTCTCTCTTCAGACACAATTTCTTTTAACATAAAAAGAAGTAAAACTGACCAAGAAAGCAAAAGCACTCTCGTCTTTTACTTCAAATTGAATCCTCACCTAAGTCCCTATGAATCCCTTCTCTCCTTCCCCTATCTCCGAACTATTCAGGGAGCCTCAAGTATGGACCCCCCCCCCCTTTTTTTGAACGAAAAGAAAACTATCGTCACTCGCAACTGGTTTATTTACCATCTTCGTCAGATTCTGACCAGGTGTGGATTCCCAGCAGACAAATATTCAGGCCATTCATTCAGAATCGGAGCAGCCTCTTCAGCTTCCCGCCAAAGAGTCCCCGACCACCTAATTAAACAGCTAGGGTGGTGGTCGTCCAAGGCATATTGGCTATACATCAGGACTAACACAGCAGATCTCAGAAAAGCACTTAATTCACTCTGGCCCTAGTTTCAGAGCGCCTTTTTTGGTGGGGGAGAGCTGCCTTGCAGCCAATCAGACCTACAGCTGGTATCAATCAGTAATCCATCTCACTCTACTCCTTATCTGCGGCATTGAGACTTATCTGGATATTATTTTGGGGGTCTCCTGCCTCGTCTGATGGCCAGGCATGAGATCTTCAATCCAGATAGGTGAAATGCCAAATTCGTTTTGTTTCATTCCTCGCATACTGCATCAATAAAATTTTGTTTTTACCTAATCAGTAGCGTTGTGGGGTTTGTCCTGAACTACTGAACTCTGAATTACTGTAGTAACCAAGCAGCAGACACAACCACATGGCTCAAGGACATGAAGAACCAATTAAGCTGAAAACTAAGTTTTACAATGTATGTATTACTCTGTAAGAAAATGTACTATTTCAGTTGTAACAGTTGAACACCTACAGACTATAATAAAAATGACTTTGACAAGCAGTTTTCTCAATGTTACCTCAATAAGACACTAGACAAAATATTAAACAGAAGCCTTTTTTTAATTAAGTCATACAATGTAACATTTGATAGTAAAAATCATTGTCTGTTTAGATAACTAGCCTGCACTTAAAAAATTATAATTGAGTTATCCAAACTGTATTGGGCTGTGTTGAATTGTGAGGTTGATGAGAATATTGTGTTAAGTATACGGCTGTAGGCCTACAGGATAGTATAACTTGGCAATCAGTGTCTTAGAACGCTAGTCGTTCTAAGCGCCAGCCGTCGAAGGGCCACACGTCCAAGGGCAGTCCGAGCTGTGGCAGTCCGAGCTGTGGCAGTCCGAGCGATGACAGGTGGATCGAGGACTTTATCCAAACCTCTCCCAGTGGCTACTAGAGGTCTCATTCCTACTCTGACACCAAGTGTCTGGATCCCCTGGACAAAGCGTGCTCACTTGTTCGCCCCTCCTAGAATGAACACTGGTAAGTACTTGCTTCAGATACTAACTCCCTCTCACCCTGTACTGCCTGCTACAAACTGTAAATTCTCCTTCCTAAATTGCCGTTCTTTGACTAACAAATCTCTGCTTCTCAACAAACTTATAACTGATACTAATCTTGATCTTTCTGCCTAGCAGAAACCTGGCACTCTGTAAATTATAAGCACTCACTACATCTATTCACCCCAAATGGCTACTCGCTCTTTGACAAGCCACACCTCACGGGTAGAGGTGAGGGCACTGCTGTTATTGCTAACTCTGTTCTTGCCACCTCAGCTCTCTCTATGCCAGCCTTCTCTTCCTTTGAGCATCTCGCTGTCAAGCTCCCCTCGCCCATGTCGCTCATCCTTGCTGTTATCTATCATCCACCAAAGAATAACTCTGCTTTTATTGCTGAGTTCTCGCAATTCCTCTCTCTAATCTGCACTTCAACTGACAAAATGCTACTCCTAGGTGTTTTAAACATCCATGTCGATTTGCCTTCTTCCCCTCTAGTGACCGACTTTGTCACACTCCTGGACTGTCTTGGACTCTCTCAATCTGTCAATGTTCCCATTTACACCCGTGGACATACCCTGGATCTGCTCATCACCAGGGGTCTTGATATCTCCAATCTCTCAGTCACGGATATCTCTCTCTCTCTGACCATTTCTTAATCACTGCCAATATTAATCTTCCCGCACCTTCAGCTACTACTGATACTGTTATTTCCTTCCGTCCCAAAAATCTGCTAAATCCTATAATACTCTCGGAACGTGTCTCTTCTTCCCCTCTGATTGGTACTCTCTCGTCTTTGGTCGATGATGCGGTGTCCCTCTACAATGTCACTCTCACTCAGATCATCGACACAGTTGCCCAGCTTGCAACCAGAACAGTGAAGAAACATTGCAACTGTCCATGGTATACCATGGAACTTCGACTGCTTAAGTCTGCCTGCCGCAGGTCTGAGCGCAAATGGAGGTCGTCTGGACTAACAGTTCACAGAGAGATTTGGACCGATCCCCTCAGTAGCTACTGGGCGTGCGCTTGCTGCTGCCAGGGTGAAGTACTTCTCAGAAATCATATCCATGGGACACGGTAAACCAAATATTCTCTTCAAAATCATTGATCAAATCCTGCATCCAGTCATCGATAAATCTACCTCCCATTCATCCTCCTCTCTTACCATGATTTCTCCTCTATCTTTCGGAACAAAATCGACACCATTTATTCTACGCTCTCCTGCCACAAATCCACTATAGTACTTGACCACCTTGTCTCCCCTCCGATTGCCCCTCCTGCTCTCTCTTCCTTTCCATTACTGATGTCTCCAGCCTATTGTTGAAATCAACTACTGCCACGTGCCCCTTGGACCCCTGGCCAACAAATCTCATCCATTCTCTGTTCTTCTGACCTTGCTCCTTCCATTATGCACACTCTCAACCTGTCCCTGGTCTCAGGCCTGGTTCCTGCTGCTCTCAAGACTGCCCGAGTAACGCCCTTGACCCGGTTGTCTTATCCAACTTCCGTCCCATATCCAATCTTTCTTTTCTCTCCAAAACTCTTGAAAAATCTGCGTGAATCTCTGCAGTCTGGCTTCTGGCTGCATCACAGTACCAAAACTGCTCTGCTCCGGATTGTAAATGATCTCCTGCTCAATGCTGATGCTGTTGCTCCCTCTGTCCTTGTCCTCCTTGACCTAACTGCTGCTTCTGATACTATAGATCAGTGGTTTTCAACCTGTGGTACGCGTACCTTTACTGGTACGTGACAGGCTTGCCACTGGTATGCATTGACAGTTCTTTTATGACATATGATTCCTCAAAACACAATGCTCCCTCAATTGCACCATCGTAATGTATCAATCTGTTTGTACCGTTGAATCACAGAGAAATTAAAAATTATGATGCAGGGCTCCAGACTGCGACTAAAATGGTTACAAATGCAAAAACCCCCCCCCAAAAAAACACATTTTGACAACTTTTTTAGGGGTTACAGACACAAAAATGCTGCATCTCCCTTTAAAAGCAAGTGTCAATATTTACCAATGCAACATGACGTCGGTCTGTATATAAAAAAAACGCATATCACATGTCTTAATAAACTGAAGTGCGATAAGGACGGTAACAGTTTGATCGAATAAAAATGCTTGTAAGTGCAGAGAGGTATATTAACATCAGCAGAATATGGAACCCCGGTTTCTTGCAACAGTTCTGTTGTGTAAAAAAAGTAGCTTAAAATGAATAGTTTTATTTAAGAAACGTAGAACAAGAACAGCAACAAATACAAATACACTTAAGGTTTGTGTAGTGCACACGTGCCATTAACAAAATGCCCTGGAAACATACAAATAAAGAAAATAATTAATGAAGGGCTGTAATGCAGGAAAAAGTGCAAGAATTAAACAAACAAGGAAGTGCAAAGGTTACCGTACCAAGCTGAAAAAAGTTATCTTTACGAACTCCAATAAAGCAATATTATCTTTCGCCAGTCAAATCGTAGAGTTCCTAAATAAGGTTTTGAGTCAAGATGTCTGTTGCGTCTTGCATTCCAGGTATAATAGACTTTGTTACATTGTTTACAATCAACAGTTTAAGTCTGATTTAATTGCACAAGATTCCAGATGAGGTGATAATATCTCTTCAGCCAAAGAAGCAGGCACAGTAATTTAAGAGTACCGTTACCATTATGTAAAACAGTATGTAGAGTGAGTTTTGTACTAAAGCAGGGTCAGCTGTTGCAGGAAAAACAAAGTTTACTTCTCAAACTGACCATTTAAAAAATGTGACAGTAGCACACAAGGAAACACTTGGGACTGTAATTAGGAATTGTACTGTGCACTGCAGCTTACTTGATTGCAGTAAAAAAAACAAAAACACCATTTAGCTCTAACATTGTGCTAATGAAAATATCTGACAATATGCTTGCTGTGGTGTATTTAATATCATAAATATAGCAGAACAAACTCACTGCAATTTAAACTGGTTTTTACTGAAGAATAAACGGTATGTAAATGATAAGAGCTCTCTGTGTTACATGCTGTCAGATCAGGATGCCACTATAACACTGAGCATGGCAGCTGCAGCATGCTGCCTCCATATTACTGTACAACTGTACACAAGGTGCGGTCACCAATTCCATACACAATACTTGCAAAATATAAACATGCAGAGTTCATGAATGGCTTAACCATTCAGCAGAATGAGGCAACAAACAAGCGAGTACAGACACAAACCTGGCTGTAATGGGTAAGTCTCGGTTTTACAACAGCAGTTTAAGATTGCACATAGTTACTGGTACACCTGGTGGCTTGCCCAGTTGCACTGGCTACCTGTAAAGTTCAGGATTACTTTAAAAATTCTCCTGCTTGCCTACAAGGCCCTTCATCACACAGGTCCAGAGTATCTCTCCAACCTGCTGACCCGCTATGACCCTGCACGCAAGCTGAGGTCCTCTGACTCAGGCTTGCTTGTTATACCCAAGCAAAAGAGCACCACACTCAGAGAGCGCTCTTTTAGCTTCATGGCCCCGACTCTCTGGAACTCTCTCCCAGCTTTAGTGCGTGCAGCTCCCACAATCGCTCACTTCAAATAAACTCTCAAGACTTGTTCTCTCTTGCTTTCAATGTTGTCTAAATTGCTATTTCAGTTTTTTCACTCCATCTTATTTGTATGACACACTCATCCACAATGTTTAAAATTCACATCGTAGCCTTTTATTTAATGTATTATGCCTGTATTTAATGTATTTGCATTGTGTTTTACTGTTTGTATTTAATGTACTATGCCCTGTATTTCACTGTATTTAATGTATCATGCATTGTTCCTCACTATCTTGTAAAGTGCTTTGTGATGGTGGTCCACTATGAAAGGTGCTATATAAATAATTATTGATTGATTGATTGATTCACAAATACATATTACATGTATGACAATTGTTTCTGTTGTAATCACAGCCATTACCATCTTATAGACCTCATTTTTGTATTTGTATAAACTTCATACACATAGTGTTGCGTGGCTTCCTGAGCATGTCTGCATTCATGCAACTAAATAAATAATCTTTCAATTATTTGTGCATAAAGTTTGTTATTAGCAGCAGCAGAGCAAAAGCAATGGTAGTTGATTTGACTTTTTAAAACTGGTTAAACTAAAAGGCAGATAAAACGAGATGTAGGTTAATGATGGGATGTAGGTTAATGATTTTTTGTGGTGTGTTGCTGTGGCAATGTGCCCCGCCCCTGTGTGCAATTGTGTGTTATGTGTTGTATGTTGCGTGCGTGTGTAAATGTTGGTGTATAGTCATTGGTACACGGGATATAAACGGGTCTGTGTTTCACGTGTATTTAAAAAGTGTAGATTTATATTTAGGCATGAGGAGGGCACAAATCACTTCACGTGCTGGTTAAATGTAATATGTGAGCACGGGGTTGCACAGAATTAATTCACGTGCTGGGATTCAAGTGAATAATTAATTAGTAATTGAATCCCAGCACAACAGTATATATAGATGCACATTTCTTTCACTCAGGGTTGGGTGTTCGGTGAGTGGAGAACGGGAGAGAGAGAAGGTAACGTAAATAGAAAAGAACGTAAATATTGTTATCTGCTCACCGTGTTTGTTTGTCTGTCTAGTCCGTTTTGTTTGTCTTTTTATTTTGGCGTGTAGTGCCGTGTCCCGTGTTTTTGTGTTTAAAACCTTTTATTTTCTGTTCTGTTTATTAAATGCTGAGCGAAAGCATTCGCTCAGCTGCACCAAACCCCAAATCTCTGTCTGTTTATTTCCTGCATCTGGTCTGACGCCACCCACTCTGGCCGTCTTTGTGACACGTGGTGTCCTGCGTGGGATCTACAGCGCCTCCAGGACTCAGGCCAGAGCAGGAACCGCATTTTTGGATTTAAAAAAAAAAAAAAAAAAAAGAAGAGGGAAAAAAAAAAATGGCAGAAGACGTCATCAAAGTGCGGGACTGGATCCTAGAAAATGCTGGGCTGGAGGCCCACTCTATACCAGTAGCCATCCGGTTCCTGCAGTTGATGGACAGGGAGAGATGGGAGGCATATGCAAGGGAGCAGACCGTAAGCACCTGGGAGGAAGGTGTGGGGTTGGTCCTCAGCTACCTGGAGGCAGTTATAACTACAACAGCCCAGGTAGCAGGTCCACCAGCAGAGGAAGAATGCCTGCTGTCCCCGTCTCCACCAGCAGAGGAAGAATGCCTGCTGGTTTTGCCCCCACAGCCCAAGCGGGAGGAGCCAGAGCGTCCACAGCCCGAGCGGGAGGAGCCTGAGCGTCCACAGCCCAAGCGGGAGGAGCCCGAACGTCCTACGCCTGAGTGGGAGGAGCCCGAACGTCCTACGTCTGAGTGGGAGGAGCCCGAACGTCCTACGCCTGAGTGGGGGGAGCCCGAACGTCCACAGCCCAAGAGGGGGGAGTCGGTGCGTCCACAGCCCAAGAGGGGGGAGTCGGTGCGTCCACAGCCCAAAAGGGGGGAGTCGGTGCGTCCACAGCCCAAAAGGGAGGAGTCGGTGCGTCCACAGCCCAAAAGGGAGGAGTCGGTGCGTCCACAGCCCAAAAGGGAGGAGTCGGTGCGTCCACAGCCCGAAGAGAGGGAAGTCGGGGCTTCCACAGCCCTAGGACCCAAGCTGCCAGCAGAGGGAGAATACCTGTTGGTTCACCTGCTGCTGCCATCCCGAGAGCTAAAGGGGGAGGAGCCATCGCTGCCGTCCCAAGAGCCAGAAGGGGAGGAGTTACAGGCGCAACCCCCTGAATTTTTCTGGGGGGGAGAAGGGCAGGATGCTGGTGTCCCCCAGCAGCCTCTATTTATGCTGCTGAAGGGAGCACGGCGCACACCAGCCCAGCCGCCACAGCCTCCCTCTGAGTGGCCAGCATCAGCCCCATGGCCTCTGCCTCCACCGCAAGGAGCAGAGCAGCAGGAGCTGCCTCTGCCTCCGCCACCTCCACCGCTTCCTCCACTAGGAGCAGAGGAGCAGGAGCTGCCTCTGCCTCCACCACCTCCAGGAGCAGAGGAGCAGGAGCTGCCTCTGCCTCCACCACCTCCAGGAGCAGAGGAGCAGGAGCTGCCTCTGCCTCCACCACCGCCAGGAGCAGAGGAGCAGGAGCTGCCTCTGCCTCCACCACCGCAAGGAGCAGAGCAGCAGAAGCTGCCTCTGCCACTAGGAGCAGAGGAGCAGGAGCTGCCTCTGCCTCCGCCACTGCCAGAAGCAGAACAGCAGGAGCTGTCTCTGCTTCCCGTACCTCCACCACAGGGAGTACGGTGGCCGGAGCCCCAGAAAGGGGAGCTGTCGGCCACGAAGAAGGGGGAGGAGGTCTGGAGACCACCAACCCCAGCAGCAGTTTCGCTGCCGGAGATCGTGGGGGAGATACGGAGACCTGCTCCCACTGCAGCAGTTTCGCTGCCGGAGATCGTGGGGGAGGTCCGGAGACCTGCTCCCACTGCAGCTTCTTTGCTGCTGGAAGTACTGTGGTCGGAGCCCCACCAAAGGGAGCTACCGGCTACAAAGACAGGGGGAGAGGTCAGGAGACCACTTTCCCCAGCAGCAGTTTCGCTGCAGGAATGGACCAGCATGCTGTCAGCCGTGCCACTACCGGCAGGGGTGCTGACAGCATGGCCAGCCAGGGGCCCACTGAAGCCTCCCTTCCCAGCCCGAGACTTTGTCCTGGACTGCTGGGTTTTTAAGGGGGGAGGTGGCCGTTGAGGCCATGTGTGCTGCGCACAAGGGGGGGTATATGTGGCAGTGTGCCCCGCCCCTGTGTGCAATTGTGTGTTATGTGTTGTATGTTGCGTGCGTGTGTAAATGTTGGTGTATAGTCATTGGTACACGGGATATAAACGGGTCTGTGTTTCACGTGTATTTAAAAAGTGTAGATTTATATTTAGGCACGAGGAGGGCACAAATCACTTCACGTGCTGGTTAAATGTAATATGTGAGCACGGGGTTGCACAGAATTAATTCACGTGCTGGGATTCAAGTGAATAATTAATTAGTAATTGAATCCCAGCACAACAGTATATATAGATGCACATTTCTTTCACTCAGGGTTGGGTGTTCGGTGAGTGGAGAACGGGAGAGAGAGAAGGAGTAACGTAAATAGAAAAGAACGTAAATATTGTTATCTGCTCACCATGTTTGTTTGTCTGTCTAGTCCGTTTTGTTTGTCTTTTTATTTTGGCGTGTAGTGCCGTGTCCCGTGTTTTTGTGTTTAAAACCTTTTATTTTCTGTTCTGTTTATTAAATGCTGAGCGAAAGCATTCGCTCAGCTGCACCAAACCCCAAATCTCTGTCTGTTTATTTCCTGCATCTGGTCTGACGCCACCCACTCCGGCCGTCTTTGTGACAGTTGCTTACTCCGGGGGGGATCATTTTTCATAGGCCAATCTATTCAGCGTGACTGCGGACTGTTTGTGATTCTAAATCAGACTTAAGCAGATCACAGCTCTGTTATAGGGGCTATATCCAATCTGTATCTACGCATAACTTGTTTTAGAGTTAGATCTAGAAATGTCTGACGGGGACGAAATATTCTGGGTTTAGTGTAGGACTGATTTTTCCCACTCCCTTCCCTCTCGTGCTGCAGTGGAAGAATTGGCCGCGCTTCGATATCCTACATTGTAGATTACAGCTCAGTAGCCCTGTCAGCAGTCTCAGTTTAAATAAGACACGAGAGGGGGCATGTCTTAATTAACGAGTGTAGTTTGGTGTTTTACACCTTTTGAAAATAAGGCGTTATTTGCAAAATAGAACCAATTATGAGTTTCAATTGCTTAACAAGCTGTAATGAAAGTGTATTTTCAAAAAAGCACAAAGCCTAAAATTCCATTGCGCCACTGACTTATACAAAAATACATTTTGCCTCCTCTCTGTGTCGCAAAGGTGTTTTGTGACTTGTTTTTCATTCTGCCCGTTTTGAAAATTAGGCTGTGCGGCAAAATGGTTTGCAGTGCGCAGGTGTAGAGGTGATGCATTGCTCAGGAATGATTTGAAACAACACAGTTCACAGTTATACAGCTCTTTATTTGGTTGGGTTGCTTGTTTTGCAACCTGAAATAATAATACCTGGCTCTACACAACAATGTGTATTGCGCAGGTAAACCACGGGGTTCAGTACTGAAATAATAATAGACAGTAAAAAAGACACACACAAAAACAACAAGGTCACAAGTCCAGAGTGAGTGCTCTCAGTGAAAGTGGTGATTTACAGGTTTATACGTGCACAATGGTGAAGTGCAGTCCGTGTTTAATTGCTGGCTGTTTAGCTACAGCTCCCGGATATTAGCCTTCTATAAACGACAAACGTAACAGTTTAATAGAGAAACAAAACAACAAACAAAAACTCATGGTTTCTTTATAACACAGTACTCCTTCACTGGTCCTTTTATAACCATAACAAAGGAACAGATTGCCTTGCCACATCCCGATATACCCTCAGTCATGCCCCCTTTGGCAGCGAGTGCAATCACATATCCTCCAATCCATGACTGACCCCACACCTACCGCATTAAGGCGATGATTTCTGGTATTGTGACTCTGCCCCCTTTCTGGATGGCTGACTTCCAACTGACCCTGGAATGAACTGTCAAACCATCCAGTCCGGGGCACAATATTCCTGTTATAAGTGCTCTCACAGGTCGGTCGGGAGACTTATGACGTGGATTAATTCGCTCTTTGACACATATCCCACTGCTCAGAGTGGAGCCGAAGGAACACTTGGCTGAATCATAGGCGGGGGGACTAAGTTAGTTTTTTTAATTCTGCAGTTGATTTACCTACTAAAAAATAAAAATAAATCAGACAGACATCTAATTCAGCGGATTTACAACTTGAACTCTATGTTGATAATAAATAAATAGCTATGAACACACTGAAACCTCTTCAGTACAGACAGCACAAATACTGGACATTGATCTAGCAATCGATGTCAGTTGAAATAAGCACTTAAAGCTCCAATATAGCAAATAGGTTTTTTTCCAACTATTAAGACTTTTTTTTTTTTAAACTAAGCCAGTATTTCAATTACTGCAGCACAGTTTCCCTTCAATAAAACTTACAGTTTGTAGCGTCTGCCATGGTTAGGGCAGGGGTAATTTAAAGTTGAATACCCTTTCAAATGTAGTCAAATACACCCCAAAAAGTACGCCACCCCTTGTTTATGTAGAGAGGTACGTCTAAGTCGTGACCAAGATATTGGTTCCTTCACATAAGCCCCTTCAATTATATGAAAGTCAATAGTTACAAGTGCAGTTTAAAATGGCCTTTTTCAAAGTAGTTTTATAATAAAGTACAACAAGAGCACCACAGGACTCTAATGTATCAGAAGAAAGTTAGAATTAGAGAGTTAGAATTAGAGTGTGGAAGCGACACTGTGGGAGAAGTACGAGTGTACAATGCAGGTAGAAGCAGTTGAAAGCAGGCTGACAGCTGCAGAAGCTAAACTAAATTTCCAAAAAAAAAACAAAAAAAAACCATGGTCTTCAAGCCAGTAATCTGTGACAACTGCATGATGTGGGAAATCCGAGAAAACCAAACAGAGCTCAACCAAGTGTGTGTAAAGTGCTGCACGATCCAGGACTTGCTTCAACGAGTAAGTCTGTTAGAAATGGAGCTGGAGGAAATGAGACAGCAACAGGAGCTTGAGGAGCTGGCACACCCACAATTCATGGAAGTCTGCACCCCTAGCAGACTGAAAGCCACCAGGGAGATGCAAGAGAGTCGAAACAGCTGGGTTCAGATAGGCAGAAGCAGGGAATAAAAGAAACTTCGTCAAACACAACCACCAGAAATCCAGACATCCAACAAATTTGAGCCACTTCAACATTTCGATGACCAAAACTAACATCAAGAGAATGAAAGAAACAACACCCAGGACACTATAAACAGTGCTGACCAGGCAGCAAAAAGAAGGGAGGTCATGATTGTTGGGGACTCCATATTGAGAAACACAGCAAGTTCAGTTCGCAGTTTGGACCCCCTTACTACAACAGTGTGCTGCCTTCCAGGAGCCTGTGTCAAGCACATCACTGAGAATGTGGACAGATTCCTACAGATGTCAGGACTGCCCAGTCCCTGACCACATTCCGGCGCCTCCTTAAGACTCACCTCTTCAAACAGCACCTGTAGAACTCCTCTGTTGTATCCTGGGACACTATCACCCTTCATTTAAATATGCTTTATTTTGCTCTTATCTGCCCCCTATTTTACTGCATTTAATCCTGTACCTCAGAATATTGTAATCTGCCAAGTGTTTAATCTGTAGTATTTTGTACTTAATCATATCCTGATGTAACTATCACTATTTAATCATATCCTGATGTAACTTTCACTATTATCTGCTGTATTATTGAATTGTGGTTTGTCACACTTGAGAATTATTGTATTTCTTGTTCTTATTGTATGACTTATATTGTAACACTTGGATGTATTTGTATTTGCTTGCGATTGTAAATCGCCCTGGATAAGGGCGTCTGCTAAGAAATAAACAATAATAATAATAATAATAATAATTCCTAGAACGAACAGGAGACTACCCGGTAGTAACCGTCCACATTGGTACAAACAACATTGGAAAAGACAGACCAAGATCCATACAAAACAAATTCAGAGAGCTAGGAAGGAAATTAAAAGACAAGACCAAAACTGTGGTATTTTCTGGCATACTGCCGGCGCCTTGCAAAGGACCATATGGACAGCTGGAAATACAAAATCAAAATGCATGGCTGAAATCGTGGTGCACACAGGAAGGCTTCACCTTTCTTGAACATTGGAGCACATTCTACAACAAGGACTATCTTTATAGGTGGGACGGACTGCACTTAAACAGAAAGGGAACCAATCTACTCGGAGAAAGGATACTTGAGGAGGTCCAGAAGCATTTAAACTAGAAAGGAAGGGGGGAGAAAACAAAAAAACAGAAGGGAGACCACATCAAAACAAGGGCAACAACTCAGGTAAGACAACTATTAAATGTATTTATCTTAATGCTAGAAGTCTCAGAAACAAAATGTTAGAACTTGAAGCTACTGCACTAACAAGTAACTACGATGTGATAGGTGTTACAGAAACTTGGTTGTCTGAGAGTGATGGAGACGAATATAATATTAGTGGGTACACACTGTATAGGAAAGACAGGCAGGACAGAAGAGGCGGAGGGATAGCGCTATACATAAGAAATAGTCTTGAAGCCCAGGTGTTAAATCAGGACAAAGAAAACATTGCAGAATCAATATGGGTCAGAATAATGGACAAAAATTCAAAGGGCATGTAGCAGGGCAGGGCCCTGCCTGTAAATAATATTGTTTTGTGGTGGTTTGGTGGTGGTTGGCAGGGATGGGGTTAATTTCCTATCCCTGCCAAAATACATGTGAGAATGTGGCTGGAGCTAATTGAATAATTGATAATTAGGCTCCAGCCACATGCTATAAAAAAAGAAAATCCTTTGTTTGGTGGAGGTGTTTTTGGGTGAGTGTTTGTTTGGTCTCTGTGTATATTTTTTGGAAAAAAAAGAAGTGTAGTGAAGGCTAATGCCCAGCCTACCTTTTTGTATTTTGTTTAAACCTTTTGTTTTGGCCCTTGCGCCAGTTATTTTGTGATTTGTTTTACTGTGAAAGTTCTGTTTTGTTTAACTGTTTTATTTTTGCTCTGTGAGCAGTGTTTTGTTTGACTTTTTGATTTCTTTTTGTGATTAAACAGCGCAGAAGCGCGTTAACTGCAGTTCCTTGTCTCTGAGTCTCTTTGCCTGCCGAATAACATCTGGGCCCACGACGCTACCCTGTCACAGGGCATAATAATAGGAGCATGCTATAGACCGCCAAATTCAGACGCTGAGAAAAATAATCTGTTATACAATGACATTCGAAATGCGTGTAGAAAAGGAGAAGCCATACTAATGGGGGATTTCAACTTCCCCTGTATAAAATGGGAGAACCAGGTGGGGAGCACGACGGATGAAATTGAAATGGTGGAAATGACAAATGACTGCTTCCTAACACAATTTGTCAAGGCGCCGACTAGAGGGGAGGCATGCCTTGATTTAGTCTTTTCAAATAATGAAGACAGAATAACTAAAACAGAGGTCAGAGAGCCATTGGCAAACTCAGACCAGAACATGGTCTCATTTGAAGTATTTTTTAAAACCCCAAAAGTAATAACTAAAGCTAAGGTTTACAATTTTAGAAAAGCAAACTATGAAGGTATGAAACAGAGACTAACAGAAGTAGATTGGAGTAAAATAGAGAAAACATCCACAGAAAAAGGATGGCTGTTTTTTAAAAATGTAGTACTAGATGCGCAAAACAATTACATCCCAAAAGTAGACAAATCTAAATCTAAAACAAAATGGCCAAAATGGTTTAATAGATCAATTAAAAAAAAAAAATCTGTGAAAAAAAGGCACTTTACAGAGCGTTTAAAAGGGACCAAAAACAAAGTACCCAGAAAGAGTACTTGGAATTGCAAACACAAGTCAAAAAGGAAGTTAGAAAGGCCAAGAGAGAGATAGAAATCAATATTGCTAAGGGGGCTAAAACCAATTCCAAAATATTTTTCCAATATTATAACAGCAAGAGAACATTCAAAGAGGAGGTTAAATGTCTAAGAGACACAAATGGCAAAATCATAGATGAAGAAAAAAAAATAGCAAATATATTAAATGATTACTTTTCACAGGTTTTTACAAAGGAGGACACGGACAACATGCCCCACATATCGACCTGTTCCTATCCAATTTTAAATAACTTTAGCATAACAGAGGCAGAAGTGTTAAAGTCACTAGGAGCTCTTAAAATAAACAAATCCCCTGGGCCAGATGAGATTCTCCCAATAGTACTCAAAGAAATGAAAGAAGTTATTTACAAACCGCTAACCAAGATCATGCAACAGTCTCTTGACACAGGGGTTGTACCGACAGACTGGAAAATACCAAACGTAATACCGATCCACAAAAAGGGAGACAAAACCGAATGGAAACTATAATAAGATCCAAAATGGAAAATTACCTATATGGTAACAATATCCTGGGAGACAGTCAGCATGGTTTCAGGAAAGGGAGATCGTGTCTAACTAACCTGCTTGACTTTTTTGAGGATGCAACATTGAAAATGGATAACTGCAAAGCATACGACATGGTTTATTTAGATTTCCAGAAAGCTTTTGACAAAGTCCAGCATAAAAGATTAATTATCAAACTGAACGCAGTAGGGATTCAAGGAAATGCATGCACGTGGATTAGGGAGTGGTTAACATGTAGAAAACAGAAAGTACTAATTAGAGGAGAAACCTCAAATCGAGTGAGGTAACCAGTGGTGTACCACAGGGATCAGTATTAGGTCCTCTGCTATTCCTAATCTACATTAATGATTTAGACTCTGGTATAGTAAGCAAACTCGTTAAATTTGCAGATGACACAAAAATAGGAGGAGTGGCAAACATTGTTGCAGCAGCAAAGGTCATTCAAAATGATCTAGACAGCATTCAGAATTGGGCAGACACATGGCAAATGAAATTTAATAGTGAAAAGTGTAAAGTATTGCATGCAGGCAATAAAAATGTGCATTATAAATATCATATGGGAGACACTGAAATTGAAGAAGGGAACTATGAAAAAGTCCTAGGAGT
The DNA here is from genome assembly GCF_902713425.1 of Acipenser ruthenus. Lineage (NCBI taxonomy): Eukaryota > Metazoa > Chordata > Actinopteri > Acipenseriformes > Acipenseridae > Acipenser > Acipenser ruthenus. The sequence goes on along the minus strand of NC_081225.1, from coordinate 3,257,755 downwards.
TTATGTTGACTCACAAATGTCTTCATCTAGGCAATGTGGGGAAGCTATAAAAAAGGCCAACAAGATGCTCGGATATATTGTGAGAATTGTTTAATTTAAATCAAGGGAAGTAATGTTAAAACTTTACAATGCATTAGTAAGACCTCACCTAGAATATTGTGTTCAGTTCTGGTCACCTCGTTACAAAAAGGATATTGCTGCTCTAGAAAGAGTGCAAAGAAGATCAACCAGAATTATCCCGGGTTTAAAAGGCATGTCGTATGCAGACAGGCTAAAAGAATTGAATCTATTCAGTCTTGAACAAAGAAGACTACGCGGCGATCTGATTCAAACATTCAAAATCCTAAAAGGTATAGACAATGTCGACCCAGGGGACTTCTTTGACCTGAAAAAAGAAACAAGGACCATGGGTCACAATTGGAGATTTGATAAAGGGGCATCCAGAACAGAAAATAGGAGGCACTTTTTTACACAGAGAATTGTGAGGGTCTGGAACCAACTCCCCAGTAATGTTGTTGAAGATGACATCCTGGGATCCTTCAAGAAGCTGCTTGATGAGATTCTGGGATCAATAAGCTACTAACAACCAAACGAGCAAGATGGGCTGAATGGCCTCCTCTCGTTTTTAAACTTTCTTATGTTCTTATGTTCTAGAAGTAAATGTCAGGTTTCTACTTTAACAGCTGAGGTTGAAGTTCAAAAAGAAACACCAAGTATTTAGGGTCTTGTGGCAAAGTGGCTGCTGATTGAAACAGGTGCAGAGTTGATGCAGTCCAGAATGCCGGGAAACTATAATCTGTCTTGGGTCTTTTATTTATAACTCCCAGTCTGGCAACCAAACAGTAAATCTCTGGCAATACACACCAATGTGTAAAGCACGGAAGTAACAATAATAAATGGATTGCAGTCCAAATAATAAACGCATGTTATCTGCCCCACAATAATACAATACACGGTCACCAGTCCGGGTGCGTGCAGTAGTGCTCGTGGTGGGTGATAACAATTATACAGTGACTGTGGTGTAGTGTTGTTCCGTGTAGTGCTGGCCCAAGGTGACAACTCCGGAAACGTGTTAGCCGTCTAGTGATTTACAAAAACAAAAGACAATTACTAACAGAGACTAAACAAACAAAACACTCATGAATCCTTCTCTCTATTTTTTAGGGGTTTCTCCCGGTCCTTCCAGTTTCTTGTTTCTTAAAAACCAAGCGAAGGAGTAGTCTGCTATTCTCCGTCCCCTTTATGCTATCACGCATGACCCCTTGGTAAATGAGTGCAGCTGTCTCTACTATCTGCAGCTGCTACATTGTTTCCCTTCCGGGTCAACACGTTCTTGCAATGGAGTCTCGCCTTCTTCCAGACTGACCGACTTCCTGGCCCGGGGAAAGAACTGTCAGGCTAGCCCGTCCAAAGAACTCTACTTTCACTGCTTAGCACCCTCACAGGTCGGGAGGGAAATTTACAACCAAAACTCATTGTATTTCTGTCACATATCCCACCGCTCAGAGTGGAGCCGAAGGAACACTCGGCTGAATCTATCTTTCCCATTACTCCCCCCTCCCAGGAAAAGTAATCTGCATTTTGATGGTCTTTCCCCGCACGGTGTACCATGTGGTACATGAAGGGTTGCAATGCCAGATACCACCGAGTTATCCGGGCATTGCTGTCCTTCATTGTGCTTAACCACTTGAGTGGGGCGTGATCTGTGACAAGATCAAATGAGTGTCCCAGCAGGTAATAGTTATCTCCTGAGGTAGCATCTTTTTACTGAGATACAGTATTGGGTATTCTACGTCTACCTTTTGAGACAAGACAGCACCCAAACCCACATTCGACGCATCGGTGTGAAAGATGAATCTTTTGGTGAAATCAGGTATGATAAGAGTGGGGCCTGGCTACGCTTAATAGTATCAAACGCCCCCTGACACTCAGCTCACCACTTCATTAAATTTGGAGCACTCTTTTTGTTGAGGTCAACTAAAGGGTTAACCACTGTGGCATACTCAGGGATAAAGCGGCAGTAATAACAGGCTAATCCCAGTAGTGACCTCACCTGAGTCTTGGTTTTGGGGATCGCTGCATCAACCAAAGCCTGAATTTTGGTGACTACAGGTCTCACCATTCCATTCCCCATTCAAAATCCCAAATATTGAGTCTCTGTCTTGGCAAACGCACATTTTCTCAAGTTAGCTGTCAGCCGGGCTACCCTTAGAGACTGAAGGACGGCTGCAATCCTAGCCAAATTCTCTCACCAGGTGGATCTGTAAATAACCATGTCATCAATATACGCTGCTGCATATTTATTATGTGGGCGTAAAACCTGGTCCATCAGTCTCTGAAAGGCAGCGGGCACACCATGTAGCCCAAACGGCATGGTTATGAAATGGAACAGCCCTTCAGGACTTGAAAATGCGGTTTTCTCTCTAGAACTGCGGGTTAAGGGGATCTGCCAGTATCCCTTCGTCAGGTCCAGAGTGGAGATAAACCTAGCAGTCTATCGAGAAGCTCGTCACCCCGAGGCATGGGGTAGGCATAGAACTTGGCAATAGTGTTTACCTTGCGGAAATCAACGCAGAAGCAATTTTTGCCGTCTTTTTTGGCGACTATCACAATTGGGCTGCACCACTCTCTCCTGGAAGGCTCAATCACCCCAAGTTCAAGCATCGCCCACACCTCTTCGCTAATGCCACTTCGTCGACTTTCCAGGATCTGGTAAGGTCTCTCTAGAACCGTGATACCTGGGGGAGTGATAATAGCATGCTCAGCAATGTTAGTTCTGCCGAGCACATCAGAAAAAACATCCTTGAACCCCTCAATTAACTCACGCAGATCTATTTTCTGATCTGGAAGTAACTGTTCCCCCATCAGAATGGTCTGAGTGCTAGAGGCCTCTATACAGGGTCCAAAATCATCCTCTTCCTCACCTGGGGCTATTAATAAAATGTATGTGGTAAATTAAATGTATGTGGTAAATTAAATGTATGTGGTAAATTGAATGTATGTGGTAAATTAAATGTATGTGGTAAATTGAATGTATGTGGTAAATTGAATGTATGTGGTAAATTAAATGTATGTGGTAAATTAAATGTTGTGGTAAATTTCCCGCTCACTGCGGCGATCGGGCTGCCTAATTTCATAATTTACTTTCCCTATAGCCCGAATCACCACATATGGCCCCTGCCATTTAGCACACCGTTTTGATTCTGATTTGGGAAGAAGCAGCAGTACCTTGTCCCCTGGTCGAATGCGTGCATTTTGGTTGTACTGCTCTGTTGCTGGTGCTGAGCTGATTTTAGATTGTCCTGGGACAAACGACCGACCAAATTCAGACAATCTCTTAGTAGGAGCACATGCTGCACTACATTTTTGGACGAGCCCTTGTGCTCTTCCCACCCCTCTCTCAACAGATCGAGGGTGCTGCAAGGCTGTCGGCCGTACAAGAGCTCGAAGGGGGAGAGCCCTGTCGAACTCTGCAGCACCTCTCACTGCAAAAAGGAGGTAAGGAAGAAGCGTTGCCCAATGTTTCTGCTCTTGGTCTAAGCATCTGCTTTAGGGTCTAATTAAAACCTTTCACCAAGCCGTCCGTCTGTGGATGATAAACAGATGGGAAGGGAAGTATTTTTGTATTATATATACTTTTTGAGACAAGAAGTTAGTTCCATAATCAATCAATATTTCTATGGGGATCCCTACTCTAGACATATTCTGCACTAATTCCTTGGTTATTGTGGACACACTAGTAGACCTCAATGGAACTGCCTCTGGGTATCACGTTGCATCATCTACCACTACTAATATATACGTATACCCGGAATCATAAGGTAACAAAGGGCCTACAATGTCCATAGTAGTGTGTTCAAAGGGAGTGGAAATGATTGGCAGTGGGACCAAAGGGACGGGGCACACTCGACCCAGCGCTACTCGCTGGCAGCCTGGGCATGTGGCTACATATCTCGACACTTCCTTATGAAATCCTACCCATTAAAATCAGCCAATATGTGTTCCCTAGTTTTATCAGCTCCCAGGTGTCCTGAAAAAGGGATGTCATGTGCAAGCCTCATGACCTCTGGCTGATAAGACTGGGGAACCATCAACTGAGTTACAGGCTGTCCTGTGCCTGTGGCAGGGTTCACTCTATATATTAATTGCCCCTTGATAATGAAGTGAAGATATACTAGTGCCCCAGCACCTTCAACATCCTTACCTTCAATAGACTGGACCTTTCCCCAAGCGTGCACCAGTGTGGGGTCGTTGTGTTGGTCCCACACTGGGTCTGCTCTTCGGTCCCACATGTCCAGTATATTGAGAGAGGCTGGAGTAACATCGCCCTCTCGGTCACACTGCGTACCGACTCTGTTTGTTTGGCGTTTGGTACCAGTCAAGCTCTGTCCCACCTTCGTCTCATTAATGCTCCTTCCCATGTTTTGATCCTTCTCTCTTTTTTAGTTTTTCTAGGATGAATAAGTGTAGAAAACAAGTCAGATGGTAAGGGGAAAATCTCACCAATCGTTTCCCCTTGTTTGTCTGCCATGTTTGTGTGTTTGGTCAGTGCCGCCTTTTTAATTAATTGTTCTAATGTGGCCAGTCCCGGCCCAGAATTGGTAGCCTTTCCACCACCCCCACTACGATGTGGTGTTTTTTCGGACCTACCAATACAAATGTATTTAGGACCGGGTATGTCTCCGTATCTACATGGATACAGGAGCTAGCCACCTGGCCTTGTGGCTGCCATGACACCCGAGTAAGAGAGTTGACTGAATTAAGGTCTGCTCACACCCTGAGTCCACTAATGCCTGGGTACTCACTGCACCTACTACCACATCAACAATACAAGGCCCATCCTGATCATTTCCCTGTTTCGTACCCATTTCCAATGCCAGATAATATGTCGCCACGTTGCACTCCATTGCTGAGGGGCACAGCCAGGCAATATGTCTGGGCTCTTGGCACCTGAAACAGATAGGATGGGCAGTGGGCACTGGGGCTACATATCTGTCCCGCTGCTGATAAGGCAGCGGGCTAGGGGCTTCTACTCTACCTCAGCTGGGGGCCAACCGTTGCCTGCATGGTAGGGAGGTTGGGTCTCCATGGGGTCGGAGGTCTAGAAGGTCGTGGTCCCAGCACAAGCAGGGGTGGTGGTGGAGGTGGAGCCAGTCCGCTGCTGCTCAGTGGAGAGGTAGAAGTCAGCAACCCGACTCTAGCGGAGTTCTCGTAATTCTCCGCCAGTTTGACTGCGGCCTCCAGGGTGTCCGGATGGCGCTGGATCCAGGCTTGGGTCTTGGCACCAACCACATGGCAAAACTGCTCCAAGACCATTGCCTTGTCCATTTGCACCCCTGTCTTCTGGAGGGGGCTGAGCCAGTGCACCTTGAGGTCACACAGTCGTTGGGCGACCACCCTGGGGCGAGTCTCCTGCGGCCTTTTGCATTCCTGGAAACGCACCCAATGAGTTACCCCCATGATGTTGAGTCGCCGGAGGATGGCCTGCTTGACCAGGTTGTATTGGCCGGCCTCTTCGTCAGTCATGGCCTGGTAGGCTGCTTGGGCCTGCCCGATTAAACAGGGGTCCCGCTGGCTAGCCCAGTATTCCCAAGGCAATAACGCGGTGGTTGCCAACTGCTCGAAGGCGACCAGGTATCCCTCTGGGTCATCTATCGCCGTCATTTTCTGCGTCCTCGCTTTAGGGGGCGTGTGGAAGGGTGAGAGATTCACCGACACAGGAGACAGAAAATTTAAGTTTCTTAACACCACTCGGGTGCACGATTTATTTGCTGCCACAAGGTGGCACTGTTGTACTGTTAATACCAGCAATGGTAAAAGTAATCACAGATCACCCATGGCGCACACGCAGGTGCATTAAATAATAATTAAAAATAGAAGGTACAAAGAAAAAATGAAAATAAAACACTATTAATCAAAACTACAAAACAAAGGTGCTGCACTTGGTAGCATATACCCCCACTGTCGCTACCCACATGGCCTGGTTCACCGTCACTGTCACTGCCCTATACAATCACCCAGGGTCTGCCCAAGTATTTCCCCGCTACAAAATATTCTATCTGTTCCTTTATTTTTCTTTATGTTTATACAGTGGTTTTCCTCCAGCCACGCTGAGTCCATCCGTAGCGCTTCCACTGGCTTGAATTCGTTTAGAGGGGCAGATCTGAGGAAACAACAAGGTATTCGTTTATAGGCCCAGCAATTCCCCCAAGGCCTGCCTCCCAGCCACTCAGAGAGAGGGAAAGCCCACACACCCTCTCTCCCACCTCTCTGTGTCACTGCCATGACTGGCAGGCGGATCCCACGGGACTGCTGCCCTCTTGCTGCAGCATCTTGCATAAGTCAGACGGCCAGTCCAGGTCTTCCCTGTTACAGGGCGTCATCACGGGTCCTGCTGGTATGTGGGGTTCGTCCCTGATGCCAACCCTCTCGATCAGAGCCATGTACCTCTCCTCTCTCTTTCTGTCCTCTGCCTCCCTTTTATAATCCATCGCCTCCAGCAGCGCGGATAGTGTAGCGACGTCCATAGTCCCGTGTTCTGACACCACCTGTGGCAAAGTGGTTTGCCGTGCACAGGTGTAGAGGTGATGCAATGCTCAGTTCACAGTTAAACAGTTCTTTATTTGGCTGCGTTGTGTGCTCGCAACTCTTAAATAATAGTAACTGGCCCTACACAGCAATGTTTCAGTCCCAAAAACAATAGACATGAACAAGACACACACAAACACAAACACGGTCACAAGTCCAGGTTTATCGTGCACAATGGTGAAGTGTAGTCCAGGTTTGTTTGCTGGCTGTTAGCTACAGCTCCCAGATATTAACCTTCTATAAACGACAAATGTAACAAAAACTCATGGTTTCTCTTTACAGCACAGTACACCTTTACTGGTCCTTTCATAACCATAACAAAGGAACAGATCGATTCACTACATCCCCTGATATACCCTCATTCACGCCCCCTTCAGTAGCGCATGCAATTGCTTTTCCTCCAATCCACGATTGCCACATCTCCTACAACATTAAGACGTTGACTTGTGACTCCGCCCCCTTTCTGGATGGCCGACTTCCAACTTTCCCTGGAATGAACTGCCAAACCATCCAGTCCGGGGCACACTGTTCCTGTTATACAGCACCCTTACAGGTCTGGAGGGAGATTTATGACTTGGGCCAAAATAAAAGGCTGTACAAAACACTGACGAAAAATGTAAACAAGATAGGACAGCACTGAACACGAAAACACATGCCATGTACATTGACACCATGTGACAGAGATCGAATAATTCTTGGTGTTAGATCTCCCTCCCGACCTGCTACGAGCACTAGAGCACGCACTGTGGACTGTTTGTGTTTGTGTCTGTATTTGTGTTACATGTGGGTGAATAAGAATGGGACTGTGTATTATTTCGGGACCAACCCGTGGATTATAAACAGAGCAATACATGCCGCTGTATTGCCTGTTAACATTGTTATTGTTTGCTGCTGTTTCGCCATCAGGCAATTGGATTATAAAAATAAACCACCATTGCACCTGGATTATTGTTGTCTGTCTGATTGATCACATGCATCTGCACACTGTTAACCACTTTGCCACACACCAACATTAACTGTAATCATTACTAACGAACACCCGTGCTCACCCTATCTATAAACCTATTTCATCATTTATTCAATTCACGGCTCCAGCCACATTCCCACATGTTTTTACAGGGAGGATTTTAACTCCCTCCCTGCCACCCAATACACACACACACACACACATACCCGTGCCTCAGCAGGGCTTTCACCCTGCCACACTGCCACACAGCTCCATAAATTGTTTAATGCAACTATAGTTTATAAAAATGATATTTCAAATCTTAAACTATGAGACTTAAGATACTGTGATGTTAATTGAGTTTGTCTTCCCCCAACCTTTTCCCCCATAACATTTTAGATCTTCAAAGGACTAGATATTAGTAACAGAGGGTCGTAAAGATTTAAATTGGGGAATAGTTTAGATTACCTGCTGTGCGGACCTGCCAGTCTGGTCTAAACAAACAAAGCTGATTCTTATTTGTTAATTAAGAAAGTCTGTTTGGAAGACAATACAGAATAAAACTATGAGATTGAAACATAACAAATACGTAACAACTGATTAAATTGCTACATTATTTTACTTTCATTATTGTATAACGTGTTTGATCAATATAACTAAAGTTAGAACAAGATGAAGTTTTATTTTACTAATGTTACTCTTATCTCTCTCCATGGAGGAGGGGACGCTACCTGTGTTAATAACACACCTTACTTTTGAAAAAAGAAGTGTCATTCAAATACTGTAAGCTGATGAAAGGACTGATTTCGGTTGGGCTTAGCTTCCTCTTTTACCTGGAAGTGATTGGATCACCAAAGTAAACTCCTCCTTGGGCGCTATATTTAAAACTAAACAAGCATGAACTTGCTCTCTTGGATCCAGACTATCATCTCCCCATGAAGTGACCACTGAGCCATCACTTGTAATGGGGATCCATTCAAGCGTCATACCTATCTTCATCCTGAAGAAGACTCCTCGCCTCCTGCAACTTACACCCTGCAACTCTACGTGTTACGAGAAAAACAACTGCATTCACACTTTGTTTTTCAACAACGACCACATCTCCAAATAAGTATTATGTTTCAAAGACTTTAAGATTCAAGTAAAATATTATTTGTTTGTATAGGAAATATCTACATGCAAACCAGAAGTAAAAATGTTTAATATAGCGTAACACTTTGCTGAGTTTAAAAATACAAACAATTCTACTTTGATGAACAATTGAAACAAGATAAGCCTTTAACTAAACTGATGATATTGTGTGCATTTGAAAACAAAACTGCGAACACAGGAACCATTTAAACATTGATTGAGTTTAATTACAGGTTTGAAGTAACTAAATACAATTGAAACTGCTTCCCAACTGAACTTTGTTGAAACAAAAATGCATCGTCACTGTATGTAACGTGCATGAACCCTGCGTGCACATGTATGTAACCATAAGAAGCCTGTGTGCTTATGAAAATGTTTGTTGAAATGTTTCTTTCCTGCTTGTATCTATACTTCTGGTACCATGATTTCTAACTTCTATATTCTTACTTTTGTGAGTATGTTGAGTTTCTTTTTACCTGTTATAAGTACTAAAGTAAGCATTTGTGATCCTTAAACCTATATATATATGAACTTTTAATGTTAGTATATTGACTCTTAGTTATTTGACAGGTTAAGTACTGGTGATATTGAAACTGAAATGCAGATTTCTTTTCTATTATGTTAGTTCTTTTGATAACTAGGAACAAATCAAATCATGGAATTGTGAATACAATTTTATAAGAAATATGACATTTGTGAAGGACTAAAACCCTAGTTTTGTATTTAAAGATTAATTACATAATGGAGGCGTTGTCCTTTTAAGAAATTAAATAATATGTTTGTATATTACCAACATAGTGGGGCCGTGGCCTAGGATATTAAGATATTAATGTTAAATATTATATCTTCATAAATATGCACTACAACTTTGCACTTGCTTCAAATTGAGGCTGTGTCTGTGTTTGTATACAGTACCTGCTTCTCCTCTCAGATCTGCATGGGCGTGTCTGTCTTTAAAAGCAGCTCTGCATTGAGGACAAGCCCTGGTTCTGAGCAGTGAGCTGACACGCGTCATGAATGAGGCGAGATCTCCTCATACTGCCAGAGTGCTCCCTGGAGATCCGCCCTCCCTCCTCCTGCTGCAGAGAGAGGCAGTGCTGCAGAGTTTGGGCGTTGGCTCGGCTGTGTGAGAGAGAGGGGTGTAGAGACAGGCACGGGCATGACCAAAGGGTCTGGGGGACTACAATCCCACAGAGAGAGTGGGGTAGAGACAGGCACCGCCATGACCAAAGGGTCTGGAGGACTACAATCCCACAGAGAGGGGGGTGTAGAGACAGGCACCGGCATGACCAAAGGGTCTGGGGGACTACAATTCCACAGAGAGAGGGGTATAGAGACAGGCACAGGCATGACTAAGGGGTCTGGAGGACTACAATCCCACAGAGAGAGGGGTGTAGAGACAGGCACCGGCATGACCAAAGGGTCTGGAGGACTACAATCCCACAGAGAGAGGGGTGTAGAGACAGGCACCGGCATGACCAAAGGGTCTGGGGGACTACAATTCCACAGAGAGAGGGGTGTAGAGACAGGCACAGGCATGACTAAGTGGTCTGGAGGACTACAATCCCACAGAGAGAGGGGTGTAGAGACAGGCACAGGCATGACTAAGGGGTCTGGAGGACTACAATCCCACAGAGAGAGGGGTGTAGAGACAGGCACCGGCATGACCAAAGGGTCTGGGGGATTACAATTCCACAGAGAGGGGTGTAGAGACAGGCACAGGCATGACCAAGGGGTCTGGAGGACTACAATCCCACAGAGAGAGTGAATGATACAATGTCTGACCGCCATTTTAGTTTTATAGTTTTTATAGTTTTCCTAATATTTTCCTGAAAATATTCAGACGACATCTTGCAAACAAAATTATACCAAGCCCACTAATGCTATTAAAACAGCAAGCTATTAATCTTAATTTTATTTAAACTGAAATTTAAAATTATAAATTAAATTCATGAGAAATGAATGGACATCTGTTCCCTTTCTTAGATTGCCTGAAATTCACTGAAAGACACTCCCTCGCACTGTCTTCTTTTTTTGGAAAATAACTGCAACAAGCATTCAAGCTTACTAATGAAAGCACATGAATTATGAATCGGTTTATTTATGTTGCATAAGCATCTTAAGCACCTGAATTAAAAATATAGTCCTGTGTCTAAATATGTATCAATGCGTTTTAACTGCAATGTGTTTCAATGTCAATGAAAGTTTTCTAACTTAAATACATGGCATGACAGTAAACAGAGGGGAAATAAGCTTCAGTGCATATTTAACATACCGTCTTTGACAGGTGTGCCGGAGGGGCATTTCTTACTGTTGCCACCCAGGGTTTTTTTAAAGCCCAAATAAAAGATATTTGACAGGCTTGGTTTTCTCAGCTAATTTACTGTGCTTGAATAATTTTTCTGTCTCTCACTGTTTGTTGTTTTGTCTGTATGTCTCTCGCTGTCTGGGTCGATTGACGCTAAATCATTTTTTACCTCGCAATGTGCACGTTTAAAAGAAAAAGCCTAATTGTGGTTCACTAGGTAACTAAACTAACGGTGTTTAGCCCAGTAAGTCAGATAGAAGTTACAGGTTAGGAGTAATTATTTTGAGAAGTTGAATAATAGTAAACTGTAAAATAGGGTTATGGAATATACTGATACGAATAGGAATGAATGTGCATACAGAGTGACTATAAACTAAAGTTTATTGATTGAGGGTAGCTTGCATACAGAGTGAGTTGTACACAAGGAAGGAGAGGGGTTATTACCAGATAAAGTGTAGTGATCACTTGTTCTTCTATTATGGTGTGTTGGCAAAAAAAAAAATCAGCTTTTGTAATGAAGGACAGCTGATGCTCGACGGGCCAAATGGAAGGCTCTCGTGGGCCGTATGGGGCCCACGGGCTGTCAATGGAATAACACTGCCATAGCGAGAGAGTGGGGTAGAGACAGGCCCCGCCATGACCAAGGCGTCCCTGCTGGCAAGGCCCCCTGGTGAGCTCAAGTGGGCACCTGTAGGGCTTGGGGCTACAACAATTCATTTGTTTTATATAAGAGGTGCCTGAAAATGAACAGCAGGAGCTGACATTGGGGGTTTGGCCGGTTGCATTGTAACTTAAAAATCGTTTTTTCGGGGGTTTCGTTTTTGGTATACTGTATGAAATTAGTGTTTTCGGTTACTTTCCAAAATGCTTGAGCGTTTTTTTTTTGTGTGTGTGTGTGTGGGTCAAAATATGTATAGTAAGTCTACAGTACTTGCACACTTAAGTTCACGCTTATGCTCACGGGCACATTCTTCTGGGGTTTTTGTGTGTACGCAATTTTGTATATTTCGCCATAATTCTGTTTTAAATCCTCTGTGTCTTAACTGTAATACAGCTTTAAATCCCGCTAACAAGCCTCCATCTTGATTGTAATCCCGTTTTAAATCTCGCAAATTGAGTCTCCAGTAGAAATGTAGGAATGTGCTGTCACTCAGTAGTTGGGACGGGTTTAAAGAATTCAGAACTAATCAATGATAGGTACAAGTCAGGAAGGCGGGACATTGCCCAGCAGCACAGGGAAATGTATTCATTATTATGTTTGTAGTAGGTTTTATTTTTTTAAATGTGAAAAGGGTAAAGTTAACGTGAATAGATTAACCATAGATTAACCAGTTTTTACCGTGTTTTCTGGTGTTTGTTGGCTATCCACGATTTAATTTTTTTTGTATCGGGGGTGTTTTATCGGGTCAACAGTCGCGCCATTTTATTGTAGCTGTTCCTTTGACTTGACATTCGAACAATATCTGCTGGTCTTTAGTAAGAGGTAAAAAACATATATTCACATACATGTAAATACACCTTTAACCTGTTTTACAGCATCTCCACTGATTGTGATGTCCATTAGAAATTCAGTATGGTTCCACATAGTTATTGAGCCAAACAAATATAACCCCTTCATATCCTCAAAGACAAAACAAAAAAAAAAACTTGTAAATCATTTCAATAAAATGAGATAAAAAGTAAAACGAAGCACAGGATAGCTGATCCCAGGCAATTAGGTACGATATTGAACTAATAAGTCAATGCAGATATAACTGGTATGCCATCGAGGATGGAATGAATGAGATAAATATCATACCTAATCTTCCTATCGAGAGTATGTTGTATATGTACATTCATTTCATTTGGTTTATTTTGTAGAATATTATTAACTGTAATCTAGCAAACACCAGGAGTTCTCATTGATGGAGGGAGTTGGAAGAAAGAAAGTTTCTCACAGGAAGCCCATAAGAACAAGGAGTGCTGAAGGGTTCAATAAAGCACAGCAGCCACACAAACTCAAGCCTCGCTTTCTTTTTAGTGTAAAAGGAAAATAAATAACGTTTCAGGAATTTTCATGGTGAGCTAGTCATACTCTCTTTAATTAGATATTATTTTGTAGCTATTAGGTTGGCAACACAAGTGGTATAAAGGTCTGTATAGAATTTAAAAAGCAGTTCCAGACCCCAGTGCACCTATAGTGAACGACATGACTCATCTCTGCAGGGTTCTCCTGATGAAAGATAGGATATGAATACATTCCCTACCAGGTAGTGCTCCATAACGCGCAATGTGCGCTATCTTACACTTCTGTGTATGTTTATGGTCCAGGGCGCACATTGTGACTCATGTAACACAGTGTGTTGATGCACAGAGGGCAAAACCAGGGACATGTGCCTGTCCCCTGGGTGAAGATGCTTGTACTGCCGGATTCAAATCCATAGCAAATAATTATCCACAGAGCCATGAACCAAGTCTCTAATGTATTCATTATTAGTAAGCTTTGAGAGGCTTGCACATTATACAGCATAAATAAATAAGTAATTGCTGACAAGCTCAACAGAAAAAAGGATCATTTACATATGTTATTCTCAAACAGCATCAGGATGCAATTTTTTAAAATAACTAAATAGTTAAACTACTATTAAATAGGTAAACTACTACTGCTATTACTATTACTATGTGGTATACTAAAACTAATAATTGAATAATAATTAATCTTATTTTCTATCATTTAAAAATACTGTATTTCAGCAGTTAGCCCAGAAAGGGGATTTTGTGGGGACACTTATCTTTTTTCCTGTTGCTGTAACAACACAATTACAGTTGTGGGCGGGGGGGTCTTGTTTTAGCTGTAAAGATAGGGGATGTGAAACAAATAACACAATTACAGTCGATGGGGGCGCTTGTTTTTGCGCTACAATCTATCTGTAATAACACAATTACAGTCGAGGGGGTGTTTCACTACAATCTATCTGTAATAACACAATTACAGTGGAGGGGTGTTTCGCTACAATCTATCTGTAATAACACAATTACAGTCAGGGGGTTTCGCTACAATCTATCTGTAATAACACAGTGTCACAAAGACGGCCGGAGTGGGTGGCGTCAGACCAGATGGAGGAAATAAATAAACACAGAGATGGGGTTTTGGTAAAGCTGAGCGCGTGATTGCGCTCAGCATTTAATAACAGACAGAAAATAAAAGGTTTGAAACAACAAAACCACAGGACACGGCACTTGTAGCCAAAATAAACAGACGAACAAAACGGACTAGACAGTGCACAGACAGACGAACAAAACACGGTGAGCAGATAACACTAATATTTACGTTCTTATTTTACGTTTCTCCTTCTCTCTCTCCCGTTCTCCACTCACCGAACACCTAACCCTGAGTGCAAGAAATGTGCGTCTATATATACTATTGTGCTGGGATTCAATTACTAATTAATTATTCACTTGAATCCCAGCACGTGAATTAATTCTGTGCAACCCCGTGCTCACATATTACATTTAACCAGCACGTGAAGTGATTTGTGCTCTCCTCGTGCCTAAATACAAATCTACACCTTTTAAATACACGTGAAACACAGACCCGTTTACATCCCGTGTACCAATCTATACACCAACATTTACACACGCACGCATACACACAAATGCACACAGGGACGGGGCACATTGCCACATATACCCCCCCTTGTGCGCAGCACACATGGCCTCAACGGCCACCTCCCCCCTTAAAAATCCAGCAGTCCAGGACAAAGTCTCGGGCTGGGAAGGGAGGCTTCAGTGGGCCCATGGCTGGCCATACTGTCAGCACCCCTGCCGGTAGTGGCACGGCTGACAGCCTGTTGGTCCCGTCCTGCAGCGAAAAAGCTGCGGGGGCAGGTGGTCCCCCGACCTCCCCCTTCTTCGTAGCCGGCAGCTCCCTCCTGTGGGGCTCCGGCCACAAGAACTCCTGCAGCGAAACTGCTGCTGGGGAAAGTGGTCTCCAGACCTCATCCCCCTTCTTTGTAGCCGGTAGCTCCCTTTGGTGGGGCTCCGACCACAGTACTGCCGGCAGTGAAGAAGCTGCAGTGGGAGCAGGTCTCCGGACCTCCCCCACGATCTCCGGCAGCGAAACTGCTGCAGTGGGAGCAGGTCTCCGGACCTCCCCCACGATCTCCGGCAGCGAAACTGCTGCAGTGGGAGCAGGTCTCCGGACCTCCCCCACGATCTCCGGCAGCGAAACTGCTGCAGTGGGAGCAGGTCTCCAGACCTCCCCCACGATCTCCGGCAGCGAAACTGCTGCAGTGGGAGCAGGTCTCCTGACCTCCCCCACGATCTCCGGCAGCGAAACTGCTGCTGGGGTTGGTGGTCTCCAGACCTCCTCCCCCTTCGTGGCCGACAGCTCCCCTTTCTGGGGCTCCGGCCACCGTACTCCCCGTGGTGGAGGTATGGGAAGCAGAGCCAGCTCCTGCTGTTCTGCTTCTGGCGGTGGTGGAGGCAGAGGCAGCTCCTGCTCCTCTGCTCCTGGAAGTGGCAGAGGCAGCTCCTGCTCCTCTGCTCCTTCCGGTGGTGGTGGCGGAGGCAGAGGCAGCTCCGGCTGCTCTGCTCCTGCCGATGTAGGTGGCGGAGGCAGAGGCAGCTCCTGCTCCTCTGCTCCTTCCGGTGGAGGTGGCGGAGGCAGAGGCAGCTCCGGCTGCTCTGCTCCTGCCGGTGAAGGTGGGAGCAGCGTGTAGTCTCCCCCTTTTTCAGGGGACTGGTGCTGCTCTGCCTCTCTTGCAGCGGACTGGTGCGGCTCTGCTTCTGAAGGGGAAACCAGCAGGCATTCTTCCTCTGCTGGTTGTGCTGGGGAAACCAGCAGGCATTCTTCCTCTGCTGGTTGTGCTGGGGAAACCAGCAGGCATTCTTCCTCTGCTGGTTGGGCTGGGGAAACCAGCAGGCATTCTTCCTCTGCTGGTTGTGCTGGGGAAACCAGCAGGCATTCTACCTCTGCTGGTTGTGCTGGGGAAACCAGCAGGCATTCTACCTCTGCTGGTTGTGATGGGGAAACCAGCAGGCATTCTTGCTCTGCTGGTGAAGGTGGGAACAGCTGCCTCTCAGGCTTCGGATTCCCGCGGTCCCCCCGTCTGGGCGCTGGACGCTCACGGTCCCCCCGTCTGGGCGCTGGACGCTCGCGGTCCCCCCGTCTGGGCGCTGGTTCCTCCTCTTCATACTGGGTGGGGCATATGGCCAACGTGTGCCCATAAGCCCCACAGCCAGGGCATAACTCTGCTGCAAGGTTCTTTAAAAAAACCTCCCAGCCATCATCCCCGACCTCCTCCCTTTTGGGCTGTGGACACTCGGGTTCCCCCCACTCAGGCGTAGGACGTTCGGGTTCCTCCCACTCAGGCGTAGGACGTTCGGGTTCCTCCCACTCAGGCGTAGGACGCTCAGGCTCCTCCCACTCGGGCTGTGGACGCTCAGGCTCCTCCCACTCGGGCTGTGGACGCTCAGGCTCCTCCCACTCGGGCTGTGGACGCTCAGGCTCCTCCCACTCGGGCTGTGGACGCTCAGGCTCCTCCCACTCGGGCTGTGGACGCTCAGGCTCCTCCCACTCAGGCTGTGGACGCTCAGGCTCCTCCCACTCGGGCTGTGGACGCTCAGGCTCCTCCCGCTCAGGTACTGGAGAGGGCAGCGACTGCTCCTCTCCCTCTTGCTCACTGGAAGGCATCCCTCCCATGTCTGCAGCTAGGTAACCCAGCACCACAATGGTGAGGTCACGAACGGATGCCGGGTTGTGCTGTTGCTCCCAGTCCTCCCATCGTTTCCCATCTCGCATCTGCAGTGCGTGAATAACCATGGGGAGGTCACTGGCGAAGTTCCCCTCGGGGTGCACCAGCCAGTCCCATATTTCCCGGGACGGTGGGGAACCCGGTGGCAGTGGGGGTAGAGGGGTGGCTACTGCCCCGTTGTGGCTGTCCTCCTCCCAGCCCGGCATGCAGGATGAGGGCTGCAGCTGTTGTTGTTGCTGCTGCTGCTTCTGCTGCTTCCTGCAGCTCTTTCTTCCCATCCTCGCTTTACTATTTTTTTTTTTTTTTTTTTTTTTCACAAAACCCCCTCTCCTGGTCTGACGCTTGGAGGCGCTATTATCCCACGATGACACCACGTGTCACAAAGACGGCCGGAGTGGGTGGCGTCAGACCAGATGGAGGAAATAAATAAACACAGAGATGGGGTTTTGGTAAAGCTGAGCGCGTGATTGCGCTCAGCATTTAATAACAGACAGAAAATAAAAGGTTTGAAACAACAAAACCACAGGACACGGCACTTGTAGCCAAAATAAACAGACGAACAAAACGGACTAGACAGTGCACAGACAGACGAACAAAACACGGTGAGCAGATAACACTAATATTTACGTTCTTATTTTACGTTTCTCCTTCTCTCTCTCCCGTTCTCCACTCACCGAACACCTAACCCTGAGTGCAAGAAATGTGCGTCTATATATACTATTGTGCTGGGATTCAATTACTAATTAATTATTCACTTGAATCCCAGCACGTGAATTAATTCTGTGCAACCCCGTGCTCACATATTACATTTAACCAGCACGTGAAGTGATTTGTGCTCTCCTCGTGCCTAAATACAAATCTACACCTTTTAAATACACGTGAAACACAGACCCGTTTACATCCCGTGTACCAATCTATACACCAACATTTACACACGCACGCATACACACAAATGCACACAGGGACGGGGCACATTGCCACACACAGTTACAGTCGAGGGGGTGTTTCACTACAATCTATCTGTAATAACACAGTTACAGTCGAGGGGGTGTTTCGCTACAATCTATCTGTAATAACACAATTACAGTCAGGGGGTGTTTCACTACAATCTATCTGTAATAACACAGTTACAGTCGAGGGGGTGTTTCACTACAATCTATCTGTAATAACACAGTTACAGTCGAGGGGGTGTTTCGCTACAATCTATCTGTAATAACACAATTACAGTCAGGGGGTGTTTCACTACAATCTATCTGTAATAACACAGTTACAGTCGGGGGGGTGTTTCGCTACAATCTATCTGTAATAACACAATTACAGTCAGGGGGTTTCGCTACAATCTATCTGTAATAACACAATTACAGTCAGGGGGGGTGTTTCGCTACAATCTATCTGTAATAACACAATTACAGTCAGGGGGTTTCGCTACAATCTATCTGTAATAACACAGTTACAGTCGAGGGGGTGTTTCTCTACAATCTATCTGTAATAACACAGTTACAGTCGAGGGGGTGTTTCTCTACAATCTATCTGTAATAACACAATTACAGTCGAGGGGGTGTTTCGCTACAATCTATCTGTAATAACACAATTACAGTCGAGGGGGTGTTTCTCTACAATCTATCTGTAATAACACAATTACAGTGGAGGGGGTGTTTCGCTACAATCTATCTGTAATAACACAATTACAGTCGGGGGGGGGGGGGGGGGGTGTTTCACGACAATCTATCTGTAATAACCCAGTTACAGTCGAGGGGGTGTTTCACTACAATCTATCTGTAATAACCCAGTTACAGTCGAGGGGGTGTTTCGCTACAATCTATCTGTAATAACACAATTACAGTCGGGGGGTGTTTCGCTACAATCTATCTGTAATAACACAATTACAGTCGGGGGGGGGGGGGGGTGTTTCACGACAATCTATCTGTATTTGAAGCGATTTAAGCAACCTGACAAACTTATCATGCTTTTTGTAGTGATTTTTTATAAACTGTTGTTTTTTTCATATCTCATATGAAAGCATTAGGTAAAGGACAAAGAAAAAAATAAACATAACAATAAAATATTATACAAAAAGTCAAATAAATTACAATTGAGTGTTATTTAAACAGCACCAATGGATTCAATGTTTTCTGTCTAATATAAAACCCTATATAGAAGTTTACCACTGTACATTTTCATGATAATACTTTTAATTTCCCACAATTTTCATGTTCATTTCCCACAGTTTACCCTGGTTTGTCATGTTTCCTTATTATTCTTTACCATACCTCTGGACTTTAATGCTTATCTTTGCTTTGCCATGATTTCATGATACTTTGCTCTGCTTTTACTATGGTATAGTTATGCTTTTATAGTTTTTAGAACATAAGAACATAAGAACATAAGAACATAAGAAAGTTTACAAATGAGAGGAGGTCATTCAGCCCATCTTGCTCGTTTGGTTGTTAGTAGCTTATTGATCCCAGAATCTCATCAAGCAGCTTCTTGAAGGATCCCAGGGTGTCAGCTTCAACAACATTACTGAGGAGTTGGTTCCAGACCCTCACAATTCTCTGTGTAAAAAAGTGCCTCCCATCTTCTGTTCTGAATGCCCCTTTATCTAATCTCCATTTGTGACCCCTGGTCCTTGTTTCTTTTTTCAAGTCAAAGAAGTCCCCTGGGTCGACATTGTCTATACCTTTTAGAATTTGAATGTTTGAATCAGATCGCCGCGTGTTATGCTGCCTAACTGTTAATTATGTTTTATTCATCAGCTGTTATAATTTAGAATCTTCTCAAAGCCTAGCAATTCAATGCACATTGGAATGTATTGATGAAACAGATTAAGTAGTTTTTACAGTGAAAATTGTCAGTCATGGTATAATAGTGCATTACCTTTAGGAGGAGTGTGTTTTTTCAAATTAAAGACATTGAAAAAGACTTCTAGCATGGGGCAATGGGGCAGAAGAGAATCGCACACAATAGGTAGGCTTGCTCCTTTCAATGCTTATTTTTCACGGACTCACAAATTACCTAAATGAATCACTCATCTTTTAGAGTATGTATTTGACTGGGGTTCTTCATTGGAACACCATGACACATGTTAGTCAGGCTTTGCAACTTTAAGTCGTTTCTGTGTGGCAAAGTGAGGCGGAGATACTGCTGTACAAAGCAAAAGTAGGAGAGCATCAGATATGATTGACACATTTGCTTTGGGTTCTTTGCTTTCATTTTCCTCAGCTTAGATATCTCAGCCCCAGTCACATTTTGTCAGATGATGGTAAGAAGCAAAGAATGAATTGAGGATGAATGCATTAAATAGCAAAGCCATTGCACAATCAACAGGCTTCATGATGTTTCAAGAAAGAGCCCACGTCGGCTCAAATGTAAATAGGGTACTGTGGCAGGGCGAAGGCTCTTAATGTAAATAGTGTGTGTGTGTGTGTGTGTGTGTGTGTGAATGTGAGGTTGGGGTTAGGGTTAGGGTTAGCTCTCAATGTAAATAGTGTGTGTGGGAATGTGAGATTGGCAGGGATGGGGTTAAGTCTGTCCCTGCCAGAAATCACAGGTGTGGCCATTCCCCAATTAGGTAATTGAGTGCCAATTAGGGAGTGGCCACACCAGACAGATACTAATGAGAGCCTCTGACTGGATGACTCGCTGCGTCTCCCTCATCTACGATCAGCTCAGAGTGATTTATACCATCTGCAGTAATAAAGATGCACCCTCGCAACTGCAATGATTTAAAAATAACTCTCCTGCCTGCATCGATCTTATAAAATCACTGTGCAGCTTTCTGATAGAGTTGTAGACAGTGCCCTTCCATCTGCTGAAGAACTCGCCCTGCTTCTTAACCCTTCAGTTAGTAGTGAGGGAACCTGGACTGTAAGAGGTCACTATGGGCCACATGTTTTTTTAATAGATATGTTTGTATTTCGGACTCAAATATGATTTTCATCACCAGATAATAGAACAGAATTGGTATTATTGGGAAATGTTTATTAGAACCGTCCTGTTAAATAATTAAAAAATGTGCCAAATAAAAAAAAATAACAATTGGGATGACTGATGGTTTGGGCATTTTATTCAGCGTTAGTATTAAGTAATTGTACAAAGTTATCATAGCAGCAAATTAGAATTGAAATCTTTCTCTCTGATATCTTTTAAGCACCTCAACAGGAGTATCAATGACCTACAAATAAGAAAAAAACATCTTTCTCTCAGTAATAATGTATCATGCAATATAGGTTTTGCAAAGTGATGTCAGTGTTTCTTTGCTGCAGTTTTCTCAGGTTTTCTCAGTACTTGTAAGTGCTTGCAGGGAGGATATCTCTCCTCTGTAGCGGTTAATGTGTTCCTTTCACTCGAATAACCAATTCCAGCCAGGATGAATTCTGAAGTTCTAAAATGGTGGTTGCATTTTCCTGCAATTTTGAAGTAAAAAATATAAACAACACTCTCAGAAAATATTTATTACGATATTAGGTCAGTTTGAAAAGGTTATTTTCCTTAAAGAGTATGAGGCATGTAATATTATTATGTATTCAGTAGTACAGGACAAACCCCCACAACACAGACATGTTGAACAATGACATTATTTATTGATGATTATGCAAAGTACAGAAGAACCTTTTCCTCAGACCTGCTTGGTTTGAGGGTCCACCACCTGTCCTGCTTAATGAGGCAGTAGACCCCCCCCCCCCCCCCCCCCATTACAGAGCGTGCCAAGGTAGTTTCAAGGGTGGGGTTGGGGGAGGTATTGGGACATAAGGAAAGGTGAGTTACCTGACTGTTTCGTTTTTTTTGGATAGGTCGGAATAGGACACAATGTGTGTGTAGGGGGCAGTCCTTACTCCTGCACCTCTTATAAACTTGATGTTGTATAATGCACGATCGCACTTTGAATACTGTGCTTAACTGTGCTCCCCACATTACCAGCCAAAGTAATAAGCTATGAAGAAAGGTAGAGGGAACTGAATTTATTTAGCCAGGAACAAAGAAGAATTATGGGGTACTTGAGTGAAGAAGTTAAATCTAACCAGTAAATGAAGTGCAGTACAGAAACCAGGACACAAGTGGAAAAAGAATTAAGTCAGAGGGTAGGAGACACTTTACACAGTGCTGAGAGTATGGGAGAGTCATAGTGTTGATGCTGAATTACTTGGATCCTTCAAGGTGAAATGTAAAAGCCAAAAGCATGCAAACCCAAATTCGTATTGACTTCCTTCATCTTGTAAATGTTTAATGGGAGCCGCACTAAAAATACCTGGCTGGTTGCAGAGAGGTTTCTGATATTAACACTGCCCTTCACTCACACGCACACTCACAGACACACACTCTACCCCTTGCATGCTGGTTGTGAAATATTGAACACAGCACTGACAGCCCAGTCACGCACACCAGCGGGTGCCTTCAGGACAGGCTGCTTGTGGAGGGGAGTGTGGGAAGTGGAAGTACGATCTGCTGCAAAGCTCTTCCGTGACTCTGTCTTTGTCTGTGTAAGCTTGTCTGTCCCACTTATTCAGTTGCCTACATATACATAGTTGTCCAAGCTTTCTGGATAAAAGAGCCATAGTGATGATCTGTACTGTATACTGTAAGTCATGTTGGAGCACAACGTGTACACTGTGCATTTTGGCAGGGCGCAGCAGTTTCATTTAACATCCCTTGTTTAATGTGCCCTGCAGCAGGTGTGCAGCAAGCTGTGATGATGAATCAGTTCATGTACATTTTAAACTTCTCTTTTCTTTTTATATATGCACAGCAGTGCACGGTTAAGTATTAAAAAAGAAGAATGTGCACATAGTGGAAGAATACACACAACTGCATTTATTTGTGCACATTCATCTATTTATTTTTACTGTATAGATATGACTTTGTTTTGACTCTACGCAGTTTTGTGTGTTAAAATCCAACCCCAGTCTTGAATGGGATACTTCAGCCTGCATCAAGTCATATTATGAAGCTCCATTGGACAGCCCTGCTTTACAGAGATACAATACAAAAGTTGATATGAAATAAGCATTAATTCATAAGACATTCATAAAAAGACTTTTTTTAATGAATGACCCTGCATCTAGAAATGCTGTAATATAATAATAATAATATCTTTATATAGCACCTTTCATAGTGGAGCACCATCACAAAGCATTTACAGAGGTAGGCTGTGAACTGTGCATTATATGCAGAGTCACTTACAATAGGTCGTTGATTTAACATCTCATCCACAGGATGGAGTACAAGGAGGTTAAATGACTTGCTTAGGGTCACAGTGAGCTAGTCAGTGGCAGTGGTGGGAATTGAACCGGTGACCTTCTGGTTACAAGCCCTGGACTTTAACCACTAGACCATACTGCCAGCTGTAGGTTTGGGGTTCAGAATGAATATGTTTTGGAATGCATTTTAAATTAATCGTTACTTCATCTAGATTTGAATGCGCAAACCTTGTTATAAGCCATTTCACCAGATATTCCTTCTAAATTGATGTACACCAGTACAAACCAATGCTATTTCCCCCGTTATAATGCCATCCGTGCTGTCTGCCATCTAACAATGCAGCAAGCCAAGCAAATGGTGACTCTGCAGCAGCAGTTGTTGATGATTCATAGTTCACCCCCTAGTCTCTGTAAGTCACTTTGGATAAAATAGTCTACTGAATGACTGATTCATAAAATGTGCCCAAATATATATATATATATATATATATATATATATATTGTAACACAGCAGGGAGGGGGTTAATATCCTCCCTGCAGAAAACATGTGCGTATGCACATTTTGTTAATTTGTATTATTGTTTAATTATATTTGTTAATTGTTTTATTATTTAATTATCCCCTGCACCTGGGGATCATTGTAAATCAGAGCCAGGTGCAGGGTATTTAAAGAGAGCAGCCAGTCTGTTCTGGGCTGCTAAGGAGAAGGAGGCAGAAAGGAGTGCTCTGCTTCCTGGCAGTCGTGAGGTACAAAAGTATGCTGCATTAAACCTGTGTGGTTTTTGTTTAAGGTGTTTGGCAGGTAAACGGTTTAGCCGCCCTGCGAGTGAGTCAGGGACCTGCCTGTCTATTTAGTGCTCGTAAAGAGCTAAGTGTTTGTTTTGTTTATTTTGTTTTTTGTGACTATTAAAAAAAATAGCGCAACAGCGCTTTTAAAAATCAAGTTTTGTGTGTGGCTGGGTGCAAGTGATGAAAAAGAACCCGAAGGACTAAAACCCTTCACTATATATATATATATATATATATATATATATATATATATATATATATATATATATATATCTCAATATATATCAGTCTCCTACACTTTACCACCAGCTAAAATGCAGAAAATAAATTAAGCATTGATGCATTATCTTCCAAGTGGTTCACTGTACAGAACACACTATTGTCATTGTTATTCTGAAAATCAATGTTTTGGTTGCAGTGTAGTTTTTGTATTTTCATGACATTGTTATTAAAGGAATGTAACAGTGTTTTTTGTTTTGCAGGGAACTCTGAAATCCTGTTACAAATAAACGTGTAAACCAGAATGAAAGCACGCTGCAGTTACTGGTCCCCAGAATGACAGGTTTCAAAGAAGCAGTGAAGTGGGGAAACAGATCTGAAAGGGGAAGGTTTGTAACGGACCCCCCACAAATTGTTTAAACGTTAATAACTCAAACCAGAGATGTTATACTGATATAGTGGTCTGGCAGGCAGCTGCGGTTAAATATTTAACAGCAATTAATAACAGGTTTATTTTTACATAGAATGCTTTGAATATGAATAGTAAAAGGTCTCCAGTAGTTGTTACTGATGGGTATAAAATACAGCAAGATGTGTTTCAGTCTATTTGCCTACACTTCATTGGAAATAATTTAACACTGTAATACATGGCTGGTGGGCGTTCAAGCAGTGAGAATGTCATTTAGAGGATACAGGGTGAGTACAGAAGACATGCGTGCTGCTCAATTTGCACAGCACTTAGGGATATTTAAGATGCAATTCAGTGCAAGCTACTCAAATATAGGAAACATTGAACACAAAATGATTGGGGTAAGAAAAAGAAATAGAGGATACTCCATGAGCATTCAAAGAGTGCCACAGTTAATCCACGCAGGAGGGTGGCTGAAGGCGTTGAGTGGCTGTCCTCATGAAGCTATCCATTATCAGTGTGAGACTCAAAGTCGGTCAAAATCCTTAGGAGCATCTGGCCACAAAGATACATATGTAAGGGCTGTTAAATAGATGTGCAAATAAATGTGTGTGTGTTTTTATTTTCATTTTTGTACCTGTTATTTCATTCACACTCAGATCCTACCGTCTAAATGTACAGAATTGTTCCAACTATATCAAATAACATAATTATTTATTTTTCTTATGTAATGTGTGTGTAAAATTTACAGTATGTATACATATTTCAGTTTGAATGTAATCTTTGTTTTAGTTTTTGTAAAAAAGGATATGGCATATGTGGTCACATGACCAGTGTAAAACGCATGGAACATTTCTTAAGTATTTTGCTTTGTTCTGATTTAATTGTAATTTAAATAGATATTATTCACTTCTATGTGTTAAAAAGGAAGAGTATGGTCTCCACAAATGGAAAACGTTTCTCTTAAACACTATTTTTCTGTGCAGGCTGTGTATAAAAGCCGTCCGTTCCTGCTCCCAGGGAGGGGAGGCACTGGCCTCTCGGGAGTGGAGCACACAGGGTGCAGCAAACACCATCTGGAGCAGTGTTGGGGGCTGGTATGTTTTTTACTCCAAAGACACATATTCAAACTTGGGAAAATCAAGATACATAGAATCAGGAGCAGAGGAGCAGAAGGAGCTCAATGAATGAAGAGCACAGCAGCTCCGGTCGATGGGATTATGTTCTAAACTGCAAGCACTTTTTAAGGTTCCTCTCCTGGATTTAGCAGGTTCTTTTTAGCAGGTTTCATTTCCCTATTTACAGAAAGCGGTGATTCATTTACAATATGCGCACCTTAGAGTTCTAGAGTGTCTATTATTGAACACTTACATATCGCTGGTCTATTTCTGTAAAAAACGTATTGCCATCGTAGACCCACTTATTTTCACAGAAACTGCCCATGTTACCCAATGGGACCCACAAAGTATTTTCCTTGATTCACCATACTTTATTAAGAACATAAGAACATAAGAAAGTTTACAAACGAGAGGAGGCCATTCAGCCCATCTTGCTTGTTTGGTTGTTAGTAGCTTATTGATCCCAGAATCTCATCAAGCAGCTTCTTGAAGGATCCCAGGGTGTCAGCTTCAACAACATTACTGGGGAGTTGGTTCCAGACCCTCACAATTGCACATGCCTGTGCTTTACCATGCTTCCACAAAGTTCATCTAGACTTATTTTGTTGATTATAAGTGGCAGTGTCACAAAATGACAAATTAATCATTCTCAATTGGTGCAAGAGGCCCAAAATGTCATAGAAAAGTCTCAATGGACATGCACACTAAAGGAGTCAAATCCAAGACTGATTATTTGATTGCAAAGAGATATACTTTTATTGACAGACAATAAAGTGCATCAGTGCTCAGTGCACAATAAACATAGTGCAAAGCATACATGGAAATCAATACCTTTGCTAATAGCGTCCAACACATTTGCAAATGTATTCACTTTTATTTCACATTTTGATCTTTTGTGAATGGAGCTGACTTCACAGAACTAAATAACCTCAAATTAGAGAGGAGTTTAGCAGGAATGGAGTGCCATTCTACAGCAATGGCTATTAAAGCTGCAGAGCAGTGGGTTAGTACCTTGACATGTCCAGCAGGTGGTGATGTAGTTCTGTTTGACTAGCTCTTTAAGTTCAAACATCACAGGAGCAATACAATCTAAGCTTGCAGCTAAATCCACGCAGGAATACAGATTCTCCATAAGGAAGTGGAATTAGAGCCACTTCTGGGATAATGGCCCCCTTCACAGAGCTTTAATGAATTTGTTCCAATGTTATAACAGCAAGAGAAAATTCAATGAGGAGGTAAAATGTCTAAGAGATAAATGGCAAAATCATAGATGAAGAGAAAAACATAGCAAATATATTAAATGATTACTTTTCACAAATTTTTACAAAGGAGGATACAGACAACATGCCGCACATGTCGACCTGTTCCTATCCAGTTTTAAATAACTTTAGCATAACAGAGGCAGAAGTGTTAAAGGGACTAGTAGCTCTTAAAATAAACAAATCCCCTGGGCCGGATGAGATCCTCCTAGTAGTACTCAAAGAAATGAAAGAAGTTATTTACAAACCGCTAACTAAGATCATGCAACAGTCTCTTGACACAGGGGCTGTACCGACAAACTGGAGAATTGCAAACGTAATACCGATCCACAAAAAGGGAGACAAAACTGAACCAAGTAACTACAGACCAATAAGCCTGACTTCTATTATATGTAAATTTATGGAAACTATAATAAGATCCAAAATGGAAAATTATCTTTATGGTAACAGTATCCTGGGAGACAGTCAGCATGGTTTTAGGAAAGGGAGATCATGTCTAACTAACCTACTTGATTTTTTTGAGGATGCAGCATTGACAATGGATAATTGCAAAGCATTATGACATGGTTTATTTAGATTTCCAGAAAGCTTTCGACAAAGTCCCACATAAAAGATTAATTCTCAAACTGAACGCAGTAGGGATTCAAGGAAATGCATGCACATGAATTGGAAAACAGAAAGTACTGATTAGGGGAGAAACCTTCAAAATGGAGCGAGGTAACCAGTGGTGTACCACAGGAATCAATATTAGTCCTCTGCTCTTCCTAATCTACATTAATGACTTAGATTCTGGTATAGTAAGCAAACGTATTAAATTTGTAGATGATACAAAAATAGGAGGATTGTCAAATACCGTTTACAGCATTCAGAACTGGGCAGACACATGGCAAATGACATTTAATAGAGAAAAGTGTAAGGTACTGCACACAGGCAATAAAATTGTGCATTATAAATACCATATGGGAGGTAGTGAAATTGAAGAAGGAATCTATGAAAAAGGCCTAGGAGTTTATGTTGACTCATGTGGCAATGCGCCCCACCCCTGTGTGCATTTGTGTGTTATGTGTTGTATGTTGCGTGTGTTAATGTTGGTGTATAGTCATTGGTACACGGGATATAAACGGGTCTGTGTTTCACGTGTATTTAAAAGTGTAGATTTGTATTTAGGCACGAGGAGGGCACAAATCACTTCACGTGCTGGTTAAATGTAATATGTGAGCACGGGGTTGCACAGAATTAATTCACGTGCTGGGATTCAAGTGAATAATTAATTAGTAATTGGATCCCAGCACAATAGTATATATAGACGCACATTTCATTCAGTCAGGGTTGGGTGTTCGAGAGTGGAGAACGGGTGAGAGAGAAGGAGAACGTAAAGTAGTAAAGTAAAAATAATATCTAGAAGTGTTTGTACTCACCGTGTTTGTTTGTCTCTCCGTGCACCGTTTGTTAAGTGTTTAGTACGTTTTGTTTGTCTTTTTATTTTGGCGTGTAGTGCCGTGTCCCGTGTTTTTGTCTGTTCAAACCTTTTATTTTCTGTTCTGTTTATTAAATGGTGAGCGCGATCACGCGCTCAGCTTAACCAAAACCCCAAATCTCTGTGTGTTACTTCCTGATTCTGGTCTGACGCCACCCACTCCGGTCGTCTTTGTGACACTCACAAATGTCTTCATCTAGACAATGTGGGGAAGCTATAAAAAAGGCCAACAAGATGCTTGGATATATCGTGAGAAGTGCTGAATTTAAATCAAGGAAAGCAATGTTAAAACTTTACAATGCCTTAGTAAGACCTCACCTAGAATATTGTGTTCAGTTCTGGTCACCTCGCTACAAAAATTATATTGCTGCTCTAGAAAGAGTGTAAAGAAGAGCAACCAAAATTATTCCGGGTTTAAAAGGCATGTCATATGCAGACAGGCTAAAAGAATTGAATCTATTCAGTCTTGAACAAAGAAGACTATGCGGCTATCTTATTCAAGCATTCAAAATTCTAAAAGGTACTGACAATGTTGACCCAGGGGACTTTTTTGACCTGAAAAAATAAACCAGGAGCAGGGGTCACAAATGGAGATTAGATAAAGGGGCATTCAGAACAGAAAATACTTTTTTACAGAGAATTGTGAGGGTCTGGAACCAACTCCCCAGTAATGTTGTTGAAGCTGACACCCTGGGATCCTTCAAGAAGCTGCTTGATGAGATTCTGGGATCAATAAGCTACTAACAACCAAACGAGCAAGATGGGCCGAATGGCCTCCTCTTGTTTGTAAACTTTCTTATGTTCTTATATTCTTTCTTATGAATGATTAAAAAATATTTGTGTGAGTGTGTTTCGGTGGATTAAATACAGGTTTGAAGGTAAGAAAAGGGTTCTAGGTTGCTGCAGAACTAAAGCTACAGTGTGGTGCTTGTAAAATCTGCAAATCCTCAATTAAAGCATGAGAATAGAATAATAACAAAAGAGCCATTTACCAGAGAATCATATTATATGTCATTTTGCAGTTCACCATGCGTTGCACATACTATGCATTTACTATGATTTGCAATTGTTAACCATGATTTACCATGCTTATGTGATATAACAAGCATGATGCCTGTCCTTTACTATGCTTTTATTATGTTTTTAGTATGTTTTACTGCACTTTGCCATGCTTTTACACCACAGGATGTATTTATTTTGTTATTCATTTATGTATTTATTTTTATATATAAATAATAAGAAATTAATTTTAAAGCGTTGGTATGAAAGTCCTGTTCAAATATTGTATTATAATTCTATATTTTTTTGAACGAGCACAGCATTCCTGGAATGGCATCTCACACTGAATGGTTTGGTGCATTGTGCCAGCGACGTTGGCAGCAGTGGGCTCTGACTAGCTTAACGCTCCAGCTCATCCCACAGGTGATCAGTTGGATTGTGGTGGGCATCGTAACAGCACACTGAAGTCTTTATCTCTAACCATGTTGTAAACTCTCAGATTGCAGCTCATGGTCCTATATACTCTCCACTTAGACCGGAGGACTCTTCTTTGAATTTTTTTTGTATTAATCTAAATTGGACCGCCATATATCCTAATAAAGTCGACTTTGCATATATAATAAATTAACTACTATATCTTAAATGTGCATTCGTTACATTCAAAATGATTATTTTCAGTATAGTATATATTTATTTTATCATGTGTCGATCCTTAAAGAAGCCACTCCCATAAGGAAATATGCACAACATATTTACTTTTTCCAACACATGCAATCAATACAGTGCTCCCTTGATATTTAGCTTATTCGATTTATGCACGGTTAGGCCATGTTGAAGTAAATGCTACAAGTCCTATATGTTCCTGTATAAGGACCCTACACTCATTCACTGTTCACAATATTTCACAGTTGTTTGGTGTGTGAAATGAAGAGAGAGCTCTGTAGTAATGGTGCTCCATGGTTGGTATTGGCTCTGCCTCTGCCTCTGACTGTCCACTCCAGCGGCCTCACAGAGACCCTGTCTCTGGCAGCTGTCAGAGCATGTGGATGATCATACTGCTCAGCCCTTCTCATCATGAATCTCCTTGTTATAAATGTTCTATGAATCACTGCTTTCTGCCCACTCAGCTGCCTTTCTACTCCGAGGCCTTCATTCATTTTTCAACACATCACTTCCCTCCCTGCGTGTTTAGAAAATAAAACCATCCTGGCTTCCAATCTGAACAGGGCTTTACATGGAAAACCTGATGAATCTAGCCCTTTAAGGGGTTAATAAAATAATTCCATAAAATGCTACATGTGCAGTTTTGAAAGAAGCACATATATTTTTAAAAAAGGAAGTCTGGTAACATACTGGGTTAAATAATGCTCTGAGTTTGCAAGCCTTGTTTCAGGTAGTCTTTTTACAAAGTATGTCAGTGATTAGGGGAAGCAGCTGGTTGGTTAATGACTTGAGATGGAGAGGAAATGACCCAGGAAGCTGGAGTGTAACAGATGACTTTGAAGTAAGGCATGCAAACTGAAATAGTTATTTAATATAAGAACATAATAACATTTACGAATGACAGGCCATTGGGCAATCTGTGCTCATCCGGTTCCTAGTAGCTTTGTTAAGTCGGGTCTTAAAGAAACCAAGTGACAGACTTGTCAGAAATATGACTAGACAACCCTTTCCATTCCCTCACCACTCTCTGTGTGAACAAGGGTCTCCTTCCCTCTGTCCTAAGTCTGTCTTTACAACATACCTTTTTTATCTTAGTTTTCCCATTTTACAATCAAAACTTAATTTTATTTTTGTCCTTTTTTAAATTAAAATGTGATAACATTTTTGTTTTAGGCTCTTTTAATTGTTCTATTTCTACAAACTACCTTTTTTTACCATTACAACCAAATGTTGTATTTCTTTTTAAATGTCTGCTTCTTTTTATTTCTGTATTAGACTGTTTTTAATTGAATGGCTTAATTTCTGTGTGTGTGTGTGTGAAGCGCTTGGGGATCCTTGTGATGAAAGGCGTTATCGAAATGTGAATTGTTGTTGTTGTCTCCACTTAATTCCTATGTGTGTCCTCTGGTCCTGGTTTTTGTGTTGCGTTTAAAGTATCAGTTACAGTTCCATTTGTCAACTCCTTTTAAGATTTCAAAGACTTCAATTATGGTAGAAAATGCTTGAGATTTTCTGAAGTACAATATATAATATAAAGTGCTGAATTACTTTGGTAGGTGTGTTCTGCGTTGTTATTATTGTGCTTGATGTTTCTTTTGTTGAGATCCTGAAATAAATCAGCACACAGCACACCTTCAGCTCTTGTATTCTTTATTTTAAACATTATTGAAGGTGAGGGCGCAACAGTGAAATAAGTCCATCTCATCATTCTTAAAAACAGGAGACAGGAAAAGGGTCAGTTGCCGTCTGTAACAATACAATTAGCAAAAGACATTCTATAAATTAAAAGAAATCCAAAGTGAAACCAATCCACTGTGAACAAATACACGTAATATATCAAACACCAAACACTGATCCAAATAGAACAGGGATCATAACATTTCAGGAAACAAAAACAACTCTATATCATGATTCACCTCACCAAGTCAGAAGAAACAACTGAGCCCCTGATGCTTAAATAAAGAAACCCCGACAGGTAACCCTGGGGTTTCTGAAAGCCATAAGCTCCATGTAGTAGCCCTGTAGATTATTTATTAAGCCTGCTTACATAATGAAGCCTTATCAAAAATCATTTCACAAGAAAATAAAAATCAGTTAAGAAAAGTCTGAATGTCTTAGTGTGGCTTCAACCGTCAGCACTGCCTTCTGAGAATCACTGCTCTCTCGCTGTGTCAGCTCATAGGAGACACTGAACTTGCTTAATAGGGAATGGAAATGCAGTTTCCACTTAAGCAGGACTTGTTCCAGCATTTCCAAACACTGGCAGGAGTGACAAGCAGTCAATGTTTTTAATTTCATCCAAGGCCATTACAGCAGGGTACACAGTTACCTCCTATCACTGTTCATTTCCCAGGCTTGATATAAATTCACTTCCAGTGCACAGGTATAGAGACCTTGCTGGAGTCTCATACGCACTTTCTTAGTGTAGCATCCTGAACAAAGCAGGCAAAGTACCCAAAGACCTTGAGCACAGCAGATAATGTTGCTCATACTGATAAGAGGTAAGATGTTTAAACCTTGCTTAGCACTCCTTTAGAATAATGGCTGGCATTGTTTTACTGGAGACACAGCAACAGACACAACATCGACAGAGCTATTTGTAAAGTAGAACCTATGGAAATGTAAAGCTAACTGCAAATGTAATATTTCATATTTACTGTATAAGTAATTTAAGTGATTGTAGCTAACAAAATAAGATAGTATAGCTTATCTTGCACTTCCATTAGGTCTCAAATGTACAGTTTTGAAAGCAACGCTTGTCATGAAAACACTTGCACTTTCACATAAACAGTGTCATCTGGTACATGTTACAGGCTAAAAGCATGCCAGTCAATAGCAGAAGCAGATGGTAAGTTAATGACAGCGTAGCAGCTGTTAAAGGGGCAGGAACAATTTCAGTCTTCAGGTGAAATGACCAAGAAGGTGCAACACAATCTGAAGGTATGGCTTGCAAACCGAGATTTCTTTAACCGGTGTAGTACCAGATATCATGTTTTAAAATAAAAATACATGTTTACTATAACATGTTTCTTTCAGAAGTGCACATCTGAGCCCAAAGATGTGAACGGAAGTGCACCAAAAGAGTAATGAGATTACTGCGTCTGATGCTGTCTCTTGAGCTGCTTGTAATTCCATGTCCACTGCAACATAAGTGCTTCAGCGAAACTATACGAAACAAAGTCAAGTAGACTAATGTTTTGGCTTGTCTTCAGGTCACCTGTAAACTGCATACATAATAATTCACTATCCATCAGTGTAGTAACAAATGTAATACATATTTAACCGTAGATGTATAGTTAAGTCTCTCTTTGTATTAGTGCTGCACTATTGAGACGTATCTGTGTTGGCCCTGCCTGTGGACACAAAGTGAATAAACTAAACTCAATTATAAACTTCCTCATTTCAATTTTAAACAATGCAGTAACACTTGAGAAAATCTTATCAAGTAGTTTTCTTTCAGTATTGCATATTCGACCATCAAGTGTTTCATTGTTATGGATGAATGTTAAGGCAATGAATGTTGATTTTTATTAATTGTTGGGTAGAAACATCAAGATCAGGTATTGAGCTGTTGCTGTGCAGAGGAGAGTGTCAGATGATATACCCCATTGTCACAA
This sequence comes from Acipenser ruthenus, assembly GCF_902713425.1. Classification (NCBI taxonomy): domain Eukaryota; kingdom Metazoa; phylum Chordata; class Actinopteri; order Acipenseriformes; family Acipenseridae; genus Acipenser; species Acipenser ruthenus. The sequence goes on along the minus strand of NC_081225.1, from coordinate 3,224,300 downwards.
AGACGGCCGGAGTGGGTGGCGTCAGACCAGAAGCAGGAAATAAACAGACAGAGACTTGTGGTTTGGTGGAGCTGAGCAAATGCTTTCGCTCAGCATTTAATAAACAGCACAGAAAATAAAAGGTTTGAAACAACAAAAACACAGGACATGGCACTATACGCCAAAATAAAACAGATAAACAAAACGTACTAAACACTTAAACAGACAGACGAACAAACACGGTGAGTGAAAACACTTATTATTTACTTATATTTACTTTTCTCCTTCTCTCTCTCCCGTTCTCCACTCACCGAACACCCAACCCCGAGTGAATGCTACGTGTCTCTATATATACTGTTGTGCTGGGATTCAATTACTAATTAATTATTCACTTGAATCCCAGCACGTGAATTAATTCTGTGCAACCCCGTGCTCACATATTACATTTAACCAGCACGTGAAGTGATTTGTGCCCTCCTCGTGCCTAAATACAAATCTACCTTTTTAAATCACACGTGAAACACAGACCCGTTTATATCCCGTGTACCAATGACTATACACCAACATTAACACACGCACGCAACATACAACACATAATATGCACACAGGGGCGGGGCACATTGCCACACCCATGCACAATGCTTGCACGTGCAGTGCCGTGATAAGAGGTTAAAGAAAATGTTCTAAAGTTAAACTGAGTGGCTGTCTGTACTGATGATCAGTATTTAATTACTGAGTAAAAATACATTCAGACAGTTGAATAATGAAGAAACCACAACATATCAGTACTTATGGGCAGTTGACATGTTAATGCTTTTGCAGTTAAGACATATATGCTGGCTAGAGGTATTTGTCAGTAGTTTTTTTATTATTACAAAGACTATACAAACATGAGAAATTACAAAAGAATAGCCATGGGGAGCAAATTCAAATTTCATAACTTATACATATATAGAAATACTAAAGAAACGTAATAAATTAAATGACAAACATTTTGACTAGACGCCTTTCTCAATGTGTTCAGATTTGAATTTGTGTAGTTTCTTTTAGCGTTTCTTCATTTAGCTCTATCGATTGTTAAGTAGTTACAGATAATATCACTTATAAATAGCTTGTACGTCTAGAGCCCCTTTCACACTGGCATGATCTATCGAGGTCAAAACCTACCTGGGTCAGGACCTGGTGTCATGCGGGTCAGCTATATGATTTCACACTGCTTTTGATAAAGCAGGGTTGACCTGGGTGACAGACACAAGTAGACAATGAGCATTTCAATGCCCTGGAAGCAGCTTGTTACTGACGCTTCCATCCAAGCTTCTCTGGATTGAACCGTCGACCCAAATGTTGATTACAGCAAATGTTTCTTCATCCCTGCTGCAATCTGGCTCATGCTGTGTCTCAAGCAACAGAAATATGGCTAGGGCAGCAGTGTGGAGCAGTGGTTAGGGCTCTGGAATCTTGACCAGTGGTGGACACTGCTGTTGTACCATTGAGCATGGTACTTTACCTAGATTGCTCCAGTAAAAACCCAACTGTATAAATGAGGATTTGTATGTAAAAATAATGTGATATCTTGTAACAATTGTAAGTCGCCCTGGATAAGGGCGTCTGCTAAGAAATAAATAATAATAATAATAAACAGAATCAACAGAAACGGAAGTTGCGGAAGTGAAACCTTCACACAGCATGGCTGTTTGTTATTGTGTCGGCTCACGCATTTTGTCTTGCTCAACCCGGGTACGTAGTTTCACACTACGTGGGATTGTGACCCGGGTAGCCAGAACCCAGGTCCAGAACCAGGTAGGAGTGCCACTGTGAAAGGGGCTTATGCTAACACTTGGATCACTTGTTTGGAAACAGAACAGCACACCATTAGATTTATTATTTGCTGTTATGATTGCATTCCAAAAGGGTCTGACACATTCTGTTGAACATTGTTTAGTTTTGTCTGTGTCGTATTGTACTAAACATTTAACTGGAAATGTCCTGTTTTGTATGTTAAAGTTTCATCATAACTATCTTGGTGCATTGGTAAACCACTGTAATTGAATACTGTGCATGAAAATCAATGTAGTATGTAAGTTAGGGCAGGGGGAATAAACCATGAGGGATTCAAGATATGTTGCAGCATACTCCAGTCATCAAATACATATCATTCTTTACAAATTCTGTGCTGTGTGGATGTGCCCTGAACTAATCAAAAGCTTTAAACATTTAGTCTGTTAAATATAGATTTACAGCCTTAGATTCTAGCCAAAATATTTGTCAATATGATGGACTTAGTTTCTGATTGAAGTTAAAAATAAACTCGACACACAGTTCTAGATTCTTAACCCCGCTGTAAATTTGGTGAAATGCAGCTCTACAAAAAATAGTATCATCATTTTAGTAGTAGGTCTATATAATTGGAAATCTTGTTGCTACTGTTTAGAACTTGTTATATAATGATTTACTAATATATTTGACATACATTATTCAAAGCAACAGCTTGTGGGATTTGTGATCCCGCAGTACGAAAATCAGAGCACTGATTGGAAATAACTGATTCCAGAGGTACTGGGTACACTTTAAGGAAATGCAAACGCACACACACACACACATCTCCGGGGACATTCTGAATAATACTACGCCTTTCACTCTGCCTGAGTAATTCATTTATGGAGATTTGGTCGGCAGATACTTGTGAATTTCCCCACAGTAAGCAATGGCATTGCCATTGATGCTGCTACTATTCTCAAGAAAAGCCATAAAAGTTTCGCCCTGTGTGATTTATAGCTCTTCCTTGATGTTTCAGCAGAGGAAAGAATGATGTCAGTTTACTGATGACAAGAGGCCATCCAAGGGGAAAGAATCCCTCTAGGGCAGGACATGAGCTGATGAAACGGCTGCAGCATCTCTGATCGATGCATGTCTGCAGCTCTAATAAGAGAGGTGTGTGTGTGAGCATGGGGTGGCTGGCTTCTTAAAAGGGCCTCGTAAAACAAATTAAATGTAGAAAAAGCAGAGAGCATAATGGATCACTGTGGAATGAGTTGAATGAATGTGTGACAGGAGGCTGTGTGGTCCAGTGGTTAAAGAAATGGGCTTCTAACCAGGAGGTCCCCGGTTCAAATCCCACCTCAGCCACTGACTCATTGTGTGACCCTGAGCAAGTCATTTAACCTCCTTGTGCTCCGTCTTTCGGGTGAGACGTAGTTGTAAGTGACTCTGCAGCTGATGCATAGTTCACACACCCTAGTCTCTGTAAGTCACCTTGGGTAAAGGTGTCTGCTAAATAAACAAAATACCAGATTGAGCAAGGCCCTTTGGAAATGAGTGGAGGGCCCAATACATTGGTCGTCATTCATTAGTGAGTAAAGTTTGTGACCTCTGTGAAAGTGCATTTTAGAAGCTGATTTTGAAATGGAAATGCATTCATATTGATTTATATAGCAACAGCCAACTGGAAGATGTAAGCTTTGTGACAAACAAAGCAGAACTTTTAAGTGGAATATAGTCTGGTATGCATAAAATGTCGAGTAATATAAAGTCGTCTGATCTGTAAATGGAGCCTGTTTTTGTGTTTTATCTGCACCTTGAAGACTGAAGGACCAGCCCCTTCCCTGACTGACCTTCCCAGTAGGGCAGAGAGAGACTGCCGAAGCAGGCAGGGCAGTGGAAGGTTTAAGACAGTTGGTCCGTAGGCTTATTATTTTATTTTCACAAGTGAAAGATGTGTGCTGAATAATGCAGATTGCTGTAAGCACTATGTATGTCCCAGCACCTGAGTGTAACAGTAAAATTTAAAAAAAAAAAAAAACTAGTGTGTGCATCCCTTCAATCTCCATAACCCTGGAAAGGACCTCTAAACAAGTTTTTCACAACACCCACACATACATTTTGCATGTCCACACTTATTAGTACATTCCATGGTTAGACAACAGATGAGGACTACCGCAGTGCTGTATGATCCTCATGGGACGCAGATGAGTCTGTGAGATGCTTTCATTGGTTCTGTTCTTTGAGACCACTCCTCCATTACACATCCCCAAAATGACCCTCTTGAAACACCAGTCTTGGATAGGAAAGCATATTTTAACTGAGCCCCTGCAATTAACCCTCAATTAAAGTCCTTTATATTTTACAGACTATGCCAGGTATTTCCTATAGATATTTAGCATAGTGTCCCTCTGAGCTGGGGGATGGGGAGTTACTCTCTCCAGATACATATAAATTCTCTTAAAGATCTCCTCTGAATTCACATCAGTCAGCTCTGTTCAGTGCAGACAATCCCTTTTGACCCCTGCTGGTCCGCAAGGATGGGGGAGGGGTAAGGCTACACCTGGGGACAGCATCCCACCCACCCTCACCCCATCCCCTACGGCAGTCATTTACAACCTAATCATAATCCTCCAGACCGTCTGGACACCTTATTCATGTTCTTATTTAATATGTTTAAAGTTGAGCTCTTTAATTGTCAAATAAAAAGGAATGGCTTGCTGGTCCTCTGGATATGTATTTTATATTTGAAACCTACTGCTATAATTACAGTTCTCCTTGTTTATTGTGCTATTTCACTTACACATCAAAACTGAAATATTGAAAACTGTGAATGAGTGAAGGGCCCTTATATAGGACTTCACATTGTTTTGTCAACATGGCCTAACACTGAATTAACAAACAAGTTGATTATCAAATGGGGTTAAAGGTAATCTGATACATATTGCTGATTACTGTTTAATAAAAGCAATATATTGCTGATTAAATTACTTACTACTATTAATAAAACATGTATAAATAGATAACACAAACAGCATGCACTTTTACATTTTAAGGCTGAAAAACGAAAACCCTTTTTTGCACACATGTGCTTCTGGCAGCTTCAGATGTTGCACAATTTCCAAATGAAGTAACCAAAAGTAAGCTCATGTTACTTTTGTCCTTGAAAAGTAATCATATTAACTTAAAAGTAATCTGAAATGTAATCTGATTAACTCTGACTTTTTAAAGTAATATCTGAAATGCATGCTGGACTGCTGTAGAAACCAGGAAGGCTGCAAAGAAAAGCAACAATTTGTATTTAGTTCTTAAAACATGTGGACGCTTGCAGATACCAACCAAACCAACTTGCTTCATCTGATTTAGTTCCCTTAAATGCACTGGTGTGGTGGTATGGAATCTCTAACATACAGGATAAAGACAGATGTTTAAATGCATTCATATTTAATTTACCTCAAGCATACAGTATATGCATCACTTATAAAAGCTTACCACTGTAAATTTGTACAGAATTGTTTGCAGTTTTCCCATGGTTTGTTTTGTCATACCTTTCTGGGCTTCCCAGGGCTTACCCATGCTTTCACTATGCTTTATTACACATTGTTATGCTTTTATATACAGGATGTTATATATGCATTCACTGTACACTAATAAGTGGAGGTTGCAGTGGAAGGTGTATTCTCTAGTGTCTCAATAGCTGGAGCTTTGCAGGGCTGTGGGCCTGAGGGATCTCGCAGTCCTCTGTGTTGTGTTTCTGTGCCAGTAAAGTGTGACCTCCACAGTGCAGGCAGGCAGACTGTGCAGAGCTCAGCTGCTGATGCATTGCAGATAAACTGCAGATACCAGCCGGCCACTCCCTTTGGATGAGAGCCCCCTGTGCTAAACTGACATCACCCTCCCCCACCCCATGCGCCTCCATGTCTGCTCCTCTAGAACTCACTCTTTCTCTTTATCACAGAGCCCTGGGCAACTTTATTAACTCTTTAAACTCCAACCATTTTAACATACAGTTCATCAAATAAGTATCCAGGGCAGTTTTTAAATGTTATAGAGAATACAGGACAAACAGATATGGAAGGTCACACTCTATTGGAAATCCATGGCAGTGCAGGATATATCGGATTTCACTGCTGTTTTATTGATCAGCATGCTTGCTGGCCATTTTCAGTAAAAAATGTTATGATTTTAATTTCATATTTATATGAAGTAAACTAGATACCCACACTTATTGTTAGGGATGGCTATACAGCAAGTACACAAATAGAGAATATGCCACAACCCAGCTAAAAATACTTGATTTATTTTAAGTTAGTCCTGTTAATTGTTGCTATGACAGGCCCAACAGAGGATACATTGAGCTTTGACAGGTTCAACTTCAGGATAACTGCTTAGCGAAGTTGGGCCTGTCATACAGGAAGCACAAATACGATGGTTCATCTATGACAATGTATTCTCATATGTATGCTTGTGGCAGGATAGCGTCACAGCCCAAGATGTTACCGGCGAATTAGAGACTCAGAGACAGAAGCTGCAGTGAAGCGCTGGTGTGCACGTTATTAAACAAAAAAACAAACAAACCACAGGAACAAATAAACACGGCACAAGGGCCAAAACAAACATTCAAACAAAACAAAACAGGCTGGGCATCCGCCTTCACTGTGACATTTCAAAAACAATACAAAAATCACAGCACAAACTTCTCCAACAAACAAAGGATTTCTGGCTCCTTTTAGACATGTGGCCACTCCCCAATTAGCAGCAATTACCTAACTGCGGAATGGCCACACCTGTGATTGCTGACAGGGACAGATTTAACCCCATCCCTGCCAACCTTACATTCCCACACACACACTTTACACAAGCAGGGCTTCTGCCCTGCCACACTGCTCATCAATCAATCAATCAATAATTATTTTATATAGCGCCTTTCATAGTGGACCACCATCACAAAGCGCTTTACAAGATAGCGAGGAACAATGCATAATACATTAAATACAGTGAAATACAGGGCATAGTACATTAAATACAAACAGTATTAAAAATGCAAATACATGAAATACAGGCATAATACATTAAATACAAGGCTAGGATGTGAATTCTAAACATTGTGCATGCGTGTGTCATACAGGATCATACAAATAAGATGGAGTGAAAAACCTGAAATAGCAATTTAGACAACAAACAATAACAGATATCAGGCTTAAAGAAACGTGAGACTGGGATTAACAGCGATGCTGTCCATCTGTTTTTTCCTTCATAGTCACATTATGTCACACTTAAAATTCTTATATAGAGATAATTCGATTGAGATAAAACAACTAGATAAATAGTAGTTACATTATTTTTTACAAACTTTGGAAGTATCAGAATCTGGGGTATGTGATGGAATCTGACTGTAATGTGCATAGCTAAAATGAGCAGCACACTGCTGTGAGTGAGGGTTATGTCTGTACTGTGCACAGCAAAAATGAGCAGCACACTGCAGCGAGTGATGTTTATGGCTCACAATGTTTATTAAAACAGAGAGACGTGGTTCTTGCAATATGAAATGTAGCTATAACTAGTGACCAGCAGGGGGTCACCGATTTGTCAGTATTGTAAGAACTGCTGGGAAGCATCATTAGCATTACCTGCAGAGGCACTGACTTAAACCACGGCCTCCAGATTCTGTTAGCAGCGCACTCTCTGCTGTGTCAAAACAGATTCCATCAGCAGATCACTGAGATGTGGCCTTCTTCTAGTCAGGAAAACTCATGTGATATAAAACAATGAGGGTCATGTATCAAGCAGTTGCGACGGCACTAAGGCCAAAGCACCGAGCATACGCTGGTCTTAAATTTGCCCTGTATGTATCATGACTCTTTTGGCAAGTTAAGGCCGTGTTAGCACTGCCAAAATGTGCTCCGCCACTCATTAGCCATGCATATTAAGGTGTGTCAAGCCTTAATTATATGCATGGGCAAATTGTAGGTGGGGCTAATTTGTAAATTAAGTCTATGATATTAAAACAAGATTTATGAAGTGACAGAATAGCTGCACCGGCCCTAAAAGGGTCCGCAAATAAGTCAGATTTCAAATTGGTCTTATTTGGTTTCAAAGAAAAAGCAGCTAATAGGAAAGAGCATTATGGCAGCAGTCATAAAGTATTTCTTATGATGGAGAGTGCAGGCTCCTAACAGAGGGAGAGCACTGAGGACGACATTATAGCTATTTCATTATGTACAATTGTTTGTATGTGTCGTATAATAAACTTGGTTCATTAAGTTGTCCTTTTCATTATGTATATTTGGTTTTATCCGTCATATAATAATAATAATAATATAATATAAAGTCAAGACACAGTCAACACGGGTCATTTCTGCCTATCCAAATGACCTACCTATTGTTCAATTGAGGTAGCCCATTTGGTGGGGAGGTGCTATTTTTCAGATTAGTCATACATGCCCCACAATATTTATTAATGCTTAGACAACATAATTCTCAGACTGAATGCAGAAGGGATTCAAGGAAATGCATGCACATGAATTAGGGAGTGGTTAACATGTAGAAAACAGAAAGTACTGATTAAAGGAGAAACCTCAAAATGGAGCGAGGTAACCAGTGGTGTACCATAGGGATCAGTATTAGGTCCTCTGCTATTCCTAATCTACATTAATGATTTAGATTCAGGTATAGTAAGCAAACTTGTTAAATTTGCAGACAACACAAAAATAGGAGGAGTGGCAAACACTGTTGCAGCAGCAAAGGTCATTCAAAATGATCTAGACAGCATTCAGAACTGGGCAGACACATGGCAAATGACATTTAATACAGAAAAGTGTAAAGTATTGCATGCAGGCAATAAGAATGTGCATTATAAATATCATATGGGAGATACTGAAATTGAAGTAGGGAACTAAGAAAAAGACCTAGGAGTTTATGTTGACTCAGAAATGTCTTCATTGGGAAGTTATAAAAAAAGGCCAACAAGATGCTCGGATATATTGTGAGAAGTGTTGAATTTAAATCAAGGGAAGTAATGTTAAAACTTTACAGTGCATTAGTAAGACCTCACCTAGATTATTATGTTCAGTACTGGTCACCTCGTTACAAAAAGGATATTGCTGCTCTAGAAAGAGTGCAAAGAAGAGCAACCAGAATTATCCCGGGTTTAAAAGACATGTCGTATGCAGACAGGCTAAAACAATTTAATCTATTCAGTCTTGAACAAAGAAGACTACGCGGCGATCTGAGTCAAACATTCAAAATCCTAAAAGGTATAGACAATGTCGACCCAGGGGACTTTTTTGACCTGAAAAAAAGAAACAAGGACCAGGGGTCACAAATGGAGATTAGATAAAGGGGCATTCAGAACACAAAATAGGAGGCAGTTTTTTACACAGAGAATTGTGAGGGTCTGGAACCAACTCCCCAGTAATGTTGTTGAAGCTGACAACCTGGGATCCTTCAAAAAGCTGCTTGATGAGATTCTGGGATCAATAAGCTACTAACAACCAAACGCGCAAGATGGGCTGAATAGCCTCCTCTCGTTTGTAAACTTTCTTATGTTCTTCTTCTTCTTAAATACATCATACACATTTGCATTACATCTTTGGCCTTCAACCTCGCCCTTCGAGGTAACCGTGCCCATAATTGAGTTTGCTGATAGTGGAGAGGCTGACTGTAGGGAAGCCAAGGGCAGGGGGTGGCTGGGCAGGAGGTGAACTCTGACGTAGTGGGGATGAATGATTTGAGGTAAGATATAAAGTTCTTTCTAACTGATCATTGGATGTGTTGTTAATTGTATTGAGAATGAAATACAAGCCATTTGACCGACAAATGTCTGGTAATGAGGGCGCCTAATATGCTTGATGTTTACAATTTTATCTTAAAAATTCTATCTTAAAAGTGAGTTTATTACCGGTTATAATGGACTGAAAGTGAAGTCCATTGGTGTATCCAATCAGTGAACGCAGCCAGAGGGTCCTCATACTCATGTAACAGTACCTGAATGGATACAAATATTTGTATAAAATCAAGACTGTAGGGCAGCAGTGTAGAGTAGTGGTTAGGGCTCTGGACTTTTGACCGGAGGGGCGTGGGTTCAATCCCCATTGGGGACACTGCTGTTGTACCCTTGAGCAAGGTACTTTACCTAGATTGCTCCAGTTAAAAAACCCAACTGTATTAATGGGTAATTGTATGTAAAAATAATGTGATATCTTGTAACAATTGTAAGTCGCCCTGGATAAGGGCATCTGAGTCCTCAGGTCTGTATTAAACTGGGAGCTAGTACAGTTCTAATTGAAAAACTACAACGATAAAAACATGGGAAACCTGAGAGGATTGCTGCATCGTTTAAAGGAATCCTCAGATAATCACATGTATCAGTCTGATGTACTGTGCTTTGTAATAATAAATGACAAAGGTATGGCATTCATTGTAACTTATATTACTTTTGCATATATTAAAGGGTTTTAGACATGTGTCCTCGTTTTAGAAATGAGAAAAATCTGTCAGCATACAAAGAAATGTTAACTCTGGAGGCTGTCGAGAACACACTTTTCTCTGTCAGTTACATGATCAATGAATCACATGCTCTAGAGTCGCTCCTGAAAGGCAACATTAAGTCTCACCCAGGAAACATCCAGGATGCTGAGTTTACCCTTACAAAAGTTTACCATTGTAAAACCACAGCAAAATGTAATACAGGACAGAGAGGCATGGTACAGCACATTAAAAACATGGTAACCCTTGGTAACTAAGGTAACAGTGGTATCAATGGTAAACTATTGCAGTACCATGTACTGTATGAGCACAAGATAATGGGCTAATGAACCTGGACCACTGCTATGCTAAAGATTATATTGGCTGGTGGGATAATTGGATTTTTCAAACTTTACAGTAAGGGATGCATTCCCTACCAGCCACATAGCCTGTTAATTAATAGAACAGCAACTACATTAATCCAACTGCATTAAATAGATTAGTCATGTCTGTGTCCCTGAAAGAGCTCTCAGGATCAGCTGGCTGCCCTGTCACTTTTACAAAGGCCTAGATATTTATAGACTGTTGGGAAGGACGAACAGAACTTTTTAAATTAATTTATTTCTTTATGGACGTTCTCACCCCTGCCGCCTACTCTTTCTGTTCCATAATCCACTTAGCTATAACGATTTTTCATCTTCTCTTTTAATACTGTACAGGCGGCAGCTTTGAGTCCATCTGCTGCATATCACACCATTATATTTTTAAACATATTGACGCCTCTTTTCATAAATCAACTGGGATGATATTTCAACATTCGCCAGGAAAAAAACAAACAAATATTTTCTAAGGATCACAGTGTATCCAGCTCACACTCCCTCACAGTGTATCCAGCTCTCGCTCCCTCACAGTGTATCCAGCTCACACTCCCTCACAGTGTATCCAGCTCACACTCCCTCACAGTGTATCCAGCTCACACTCCCTCACAGTGTATCCAGCTCTCGCTCCCTCACAGTGTATCCAGCTCACACTCCCTCACAGTGTATCCAGCTCTCACTCCCTCACAGTGTATCCAGCTCACACTCCCTCACAGTGTATCCAGCTCACACTCCCTCACAGTGTATCCAGCTCACTCTCCCTCACAGTGTATCCAGCTCACACTCCCTCACAGTGTATCCAGCTCACACTCCCTCACAGTGTATCCAGCTCACACTCCCTCACAGTGTATCCAGCTCTCGCTCCCTCACAGTGTATCCAGCTCACACTCCCTCACAGTGTATCCAGCTCTCGCTCCCTCACAGTGTATCGAGCTCACACTCCCTCACAGTGTATCCAGCTCTCGCTCCCTCACAGTGTATCCAGCTCACACTCCCTCACAGTGTATCCAGCTCACACTCCCTCACAGTGTATCCAGCTCACACTCCCTTACAGTGTATCCAGCTCTCACTCCCTCACAGTGTATCCAGCTCACACTCCCTCACAGTGTATCCAGCTCACACTCCCTTACAGTGTATCCAGCTCACACTCCCTCACAGTGTATCCAGCTCTCGCTCCCTCACAGTGTATCCAGCTCACACTCCCTCACAGTGTATCCAGCTCACACTCCCTCACAGTGTATCCAGCTCACACTCCCTCACAGTGTATCCAGCTCACACTCCCTCACAGTGTATCCAGCTCTCGCTCCCTCACAGTGTATCCAGCTCACACTCCCTCACAGTGTATCCAGCTCTCACTCCCTCACAGTGTATCGAGCTCACACTCCCTCACAGTGTATCCAGCTCTCACTCCCTCACAGTGTATCCAGCTCACACTCCCTCACAGTGTATCCAGCTCACACTCCCTCACAGTGTATCCAGCTCACACTCCCTCACAGTGTATCCAGCTCACACTCCCTTACAGTGTATCCAGCTCACACTCCCTCACAGTGTATCCAGCTCACACTCCCTCACAGTGTATCCAGCTCACACTCCCTCACAGTGTATCCAGCTCACACTCCCTCACAGTGTATCCAGCTCTCGCTCCCTCACAGTGTATCGAGCTCACACTCCCTCACAGTGTATCCAGCTCTCACTCCCTCACAGTGTATCCAGCTCACACTCCCTCACAGTGTATCCAGCTCACACTCCCTCACAGTGTATCCAGCTCACACTCCCTCACAGTGTATCCAGCTCTCGCTCCCTTACAGTGTATCCAGCTCACACTCCCTCACAGTGTATCCAGCTCTCACTCCCTCACAGTGTATCCAGCTCACACTCCCTCACAGTGTATCCAGCTCACACTCCCTCACAGTGTATCCAGCTCTCACTCCCTCACAGTGTATCCAGCTCACACTCCCTCACAGTGTATCCAGCTCTCGCTCCCTCACAGTGTATCCAGCTCACACTCCCTCACAGTGTATCCAGCTCTCACTCCCTCACAGTGTATCCAGCTCACACTCCCTCACAGTGTATCCAGCTCACACTCCCTCACAGTGTATCCAGCTCTCACTCCCTCACAGTGTATCGAGCTCACACTCCCTCACAGTGTATCCAGCTCTCACTCCCTCACAGTGTATCCAGCTCACACTCCCTCACAGTGTATCCAGCTCACACTCCCTCACAGTGTATCCAGCTCACACTCCCTCACAGTGTATCCAGCTCACACTCCCTCACAGTGTATCCAGCTCACACTCCCTCACAGTGTACATCGGTGCACAAAAAAAAGGAGGAATCTGTCCCTTTAAAAAATGCTCACTCAAGTATCTCCTTCAAAAAATATATATAAAAAAACCTGGCTAGCATTTGAGCAGCTCAGCACACAGCCTGCAATAGAGACATTAGAAACCTCCCACATACCTACTCCCTCATCCATCTACCCCTGAAGTTCAGAAGACAGTTAGACCAGATACACTTTATTTGTATAAGGTTATTTTAATGGATATCAAATATATTAAGCTTTTATCAAATATAAAAATCATGTGTACTGGTATCTGCAACACCATCATATGTGCACTGTGCCTTACGAAGACAGTGGGCATGGCAATTGAAAATTGTTAAGAACCAGGTTTATACAGAATTATGTAATTGTACAAAATTAACTTCAAATCTAACCATAAGTTTTACACTTATTTTGAGAAAAACAAGGATGGTCCTATTTTTTGATGACTATGTAGTGACCTTGAAAGGAAGGTCAGAGGTAAAAGGTTTCTCACGACCCTTGTATGGGACATGGTTTACCGGTGTGACAATCCATAACCTACTTTATGATGCACAGACTGTGAAAGATGGACAGACACTCATTTTAATTTATTACTTTATGTTTGTGGGGCTACAGATAAACTTCCCATAGAGGTAGCACAGAGAAACTGCAAGAGAAGCAAAAATACAAGGAGGAGTTAAAGATCAAGTAGTCTCAGTTTAAAATAACTCATTGTGGGAAATAGATACAGGTTTATAAAATGTCTTTTAAAGCAAGGTAAGGGTTTAACAATACTCTTCTGCACATCCAGCTTTATAAATGCTCTTTTGATTTGACAACAGGGATCAATCAAGTCAGAGCTCATCCCCCTCCCATCTCCGAATAGTAAAAAGTGCCTGTTGTCATGAAATTGTATTTCCCAGTCTAGAGTATCATCTCATTTCTGAAGTCTGAAATAATTTCTTTGGCTCTGCAGCCTGAGGAGAGGAGCCCTTGAGATAGCTCCCCTGGGGCTCGAATCAGCATTCCGGCCACAGTTCAATACCTTACAAGACTTGCATTACCAAGTGCATCGACCCATCGACTCCTGTTACTGACATGCTCTCTGTAGCTGTACATATAAATATATTAAATATCATGCAGTGTGTTCTGTCTCATTTATGGATAAATAAACATATTAGCAGTTAGAAGTCATTTCATAGTGTGTATATAAACTTTGTGATGGCATTAGTTTTGGGAAATGGAGTGACAATAAAGGCTTATCCACCAGTTGTAAAAGTGCTGAAACTTGAGGTGGCTCCCGAGTGGCGCATCCAGTAAAGGCGCTCCGCGTGGAGTGCAGGATGCGCTCTATAACCTGGACGTTGCCGGTTCGAGTCAAGGCTATTCCACAGCTGACCGTGGACGTGAGCTCCCAGGGGTCGGCGCACAATTGGCCAAGCATCGCCGGGAGGGGGGAGGATTTAGGTCGGCCAGGGTGTCCTCGGCTCACTGCGCATCAGCGACCCCTGTAGTCTGGCCAGGCGCCTGCGAGCTTGCCTGTAAGCTGCCCGAGAAATGCATTGTCCTCTGACGCTGTAGCTCGTGGCTGCATGGTGAGTCCACAGTGTGAAAAAAAGCAGTCGGCTGACGGCACACGCTTCGGAGGACAGCGTGTGTTCATCTTCGTCCTCCCGAGTCAGTGCAGGGGTGGTAGCAGTGAGCTGAGCTTCAAAATAATAATTGGCCATTCCAAACTGGGAGAAAATAATAAAAAATAATAATTGGCAACGACTAAATTTATAAAAAAAAAAAAAAAAAAAAAAAAAGTACTGAAACTTGCCACATGTCTCTTTGGTTAGCCATTTTTTAACAGTGATCAATTATTTGTCCTATAATTCCTGTAAAAGGCTGGACAAAATGAGTTTTAAGTGTTAGCCTGCAGCGTTTACAAAAAACACATTACTTTACCATGAGCTGGACCCTGCATTTCCTGTATTGCAGCGTTATATTTTTGTCGCAATTGTTTTGATATTTGGGATCATAAATCACCTGAGGAATACATTTCACCTGGAGAGAGAGACTTGATAAGCATTGTTACAGGAGAAATCATGATCTGTAAACACTGCGACATTTAGAAGAAAAAAATCTTGGTTGATTTACCCATGTAGTGTGATTAAAAATATCAAAACAAATCAGGATTATTTAAAAAAAAAATACTGCTGTGTGTGACAGGCTGGCTCGTGTTGTGACGCCAGACCAGGAAGAAGTATTCAGAAACACAAGTAGTGTGGAGCAAAACTGCGCTGCTGCACTTGTAATTTTTTTAATGAAATAATACAAAACATAAAGGCACAAGGGCCAAAATAAACCAACAAAAATAAACACAAACACAATAAACAAAACTAGTACCTTGCCAAAAAAAAAAACCCACCAGAAAAACTCATTTGGCTCCAAACAGGCTCCAACTCTCAACCACCCAGACAAAGGATTTGGCTTTTATAGTCTGTGGCTGCAGCCCAGTTAATCAATAATGAACAATTACTCAATTAACGCTCCAGCCACATTCTCGCATGCATTTCTGGCAGGGAGGAATTTAACCCTCTCCCTGCCAATCCAAACCAAACAATAGCAAAAATAATAGAAACAAATACATATATATTGTATACAGTATAAACGGAAATAAATCAATAATATACACATTAATAAAGGGGCGGGCACTCCGTCACACTGTGATACGGACAACACAGGATACAGAAACGATAAACTAATAGACCGACCTCTCTTTATCTCTGTGCTTTTACAAAGTTATACATTAGACTCCCGTTAATCCGTGTTTCAATAATTTGTGTTTTGATAATCTGTGTGGTTTAATACTGTACATTATCAAAATGCATTAGTGCAGAAATCATCTGATCTATGCAGAAGCAGGTATTGGTGCTCTTTATTCATGCGGGAATCAGCGTATCTGTGCGGAAGTGGACGGTCATCATTTAATTTAATTCAATTCAACTGAGTACAGTCTAGTGCAAGCCAACGGACAGTACTGTATTGCAGTTACTGAAACCAGTGACAAGCGAGCAGAAAGCAGACTTAAGGCTCTCTTAGCCTGGCAGTCTGAATATGAAGAGCAGTTACGACAAATAAAAACTCTGAGCAAGACCAGTTGCTTTTTTAAACCAGATCTCTGCCTCTGAACAACTCTGATTATGTACAGTATATGTTTTGACCGTTGCTGGGACATTATATTTGATTTGTATTATTACATTTTTCGTGTTTTCAATTAATAGCACACGATTTCACAAACAGTAAACTCAATTTTGACTAATCTGTGTTTTTCACAAATTCGTGCTCAAAATGGTCCCAATCTGTACCGATTAAAAAGATTTTTAAAAATGCCCCCAAAAAATTAAGAATTTCATTATGATGATCAGTGATATGATTTCTGGTGCCTATTATAGGAAAGGAAATAGATTTTAAAGATTCAAAATCACAACCTTAATAATGCATGAGGTACAGTTTAGGTTAGTGCTACTACAGAAACACAGCACTCTTAGTGCAGAGAGAATACTGAAAGCAAAAAGGCCCAACTGTCTTTTACCAATGTACTGTCATGTTAAGTAATTACCCATTTGCTCTGTTCAAACACTATCTTCTGCTCACATACATTTTGCTTGTTTGACTTTTATTGTTGGGTTACTGTTTTAATATACATTTCTCCTCTTTTATTTGCTCAATCTGCATTGCTGTCAGTGACAGAAAATTGTCTTTCCATCTGTTTGTCTATTGATTACCTATGTATCAGCCTGTCTGCTGTCTCTCAATTGATTTATCAGCCTGTCTGTCTGTCTCTCTATGGAGATTACCTATGTATCAACCTGTCCGTCTGTCTATAGCGTCCAGGAGAACTGAATTAGAATTTCCTCTCCCACCCAGGGGCGTCATTTTGGGGGGGGGGGGGGCAAAGGGGCTTGCCGGGGGGGGGGGGGGGGGGGGGGGGGCAAAATGGCAGTTTCTGTGAGAAGTTAAAAGACTTAAAGGAAAGAGTTCATGCCTTGGGACATTGAAAATGCAGCGACTAGCCTGACAATGTAACGTTGTTGAATGAAACATTCTCTTTTTTCTTGCCAAAAGCTGCCATGATACTAAGTACATGTTTTAAAATTGTTCTGCCTAAAAAAAATGTCTTAGAAACAGCGTGCGTTCACAAAGATCATTCTGCACAGATGCAGAATCTGACCAGTGTAGCCAATGATCTTCTAAGAATGATCTCTGTGAACGCACCCACAGCCTCTCCCAAAATTAACGATAACAGCTGATGTGTTACAAAAAGCAAGAGAAAGGTACGTTTTATTAATAATTCTGTTCAAGTGTTTAAGGTGTATTCTGGGAACTTGTCAGTAAAAGTGCTTAGCTTATACAGTAGTATACTGTAGTCTGAACCAAGCTAAACCAAGCAATGATACTTGCAATCTTAGCAGTGTCTGAGGAAGATCATTTCAACCAATACAGAATTTTGATAATGGGTTTGAAGGAAACTGTCAACGACCCGTAGAAGTTTCAATATCTCAATTAAAATTTGCAGCAGGATAGTTTACTCTTTCTCAAAGTAGTTATGTTTAAGTTATTTACAGTATACAAACTTTTTTTTTAGGTAAATGATTTTTTTTTTTTTTTTGTAAAAACTCCATGTGTAATAGTCATTAATTGGAAGCTTACTTAACATCAAATAACATACATTTTTAGCATAAACTACATTTTAATGGCGTTGCTATACACTATTTTATTTATCCCGTGCCAAAAATAAAGCATCTCTGCTCTTAACTAATAGCCTGTATTGGTAAAAATATTTGTATTTTAAACAATATAACCGATCATTCTCTAATTGTGTTTACCACCAGCTGAAGAAAGTACTTTGTTTTTTTCACAATACAATTTTTCTAACAAACTGCTGCACCACGGTGTTTTGAGCAAATTATAAGAACATAAGAACATAAGAAAGTTTACAAACGAGAGGAGGCTATTCAGCCCATCTTGCTCGTTTGGTTGTTAGTAGCTTATTGATCCCAGAATCTCATCAAGCAGCTTCTTGAAGGATCCCAGGGTATCAGCTTCAATAACATTACTGGGGAGTTGGTTCCAGACCCTTACAATTCTCTGTGTAAAAAAGTGCCTCCTATTTTCTGTTCTGAATGCCCCTTTATCTAATCTCCATTTATGACCCCTGGTCCATTTTTCTTTTTTCAAGTCAAAGAAGTCCCCCGGGTTGACATTGTCTATACCTTTTAGGATTTTGAATGTTTGAATCAGATCGCCACGTAGTCTTCTTTGTTCAAGACTGAATAGATTCAATTCTTTTAGCCTGTCTGCATACAACATGCCTTTTAAACCTGGGATAATTCTGGTTGCTCTTCTTTGCACTCTTTCTAGAGCAGCAATATCCTTTTTGTAACGAGGTGACCAGAACTGAATATTCTAGGTGAGGTCTTACTAATGCATTGTAGTTTTAACATTACTTCTCTTGATTTAAATTCAACAATTCTCACAATATATCCGAGCATCTTGTTAGCCTTTTTTATAGCTTCCCCACATTGTCTAGATGAAGACATTTCTGAGTCAACATAAACTCCTAGGTCTTTTTCATAGATTCCTTCTTCCATTTCAGTATCTCCCATATGATATTTATAATGCACATTTTTATTGCCCGCATGCAATACTTTACACTTTTCTCTATTAAATTTCATTTGCCATGTGTCTGCCCAATTCTGAATGCTGTCTAGATCATTTTGAATTACCTTTGCTGCTTCAACAGTGTTTGCCACTCCTCCTATTTTTGTGTCGTCTGCAAATTTAACGAGTTTGCTTACTATACCTGAATCTAAATCATTAATGTAGATTAGGAATAGCAGAGGACCTAATACTGATCCCTGTGGTACACCACTGGTTACCTCACTCCATTTTGAGGTTTCTCCTCTAATCAGTACTCTCTGTTTTCTACCTGTTAACCACTCCCTAATCCATGTGCATGCATTTCCTTGAATCCCTACTGCGTTCAGTTTGAGAATTAATCTTTTATGCGGGACTTTGTCAAAAGCTTTCTGGAAATCTAAATAGACCATGTCGTATGCATTGCAATTATCCATTGTCAATGTTGCATCCTCAAAAAAGTCAAGCAGGTTAGTTAGACATGATCTCCCTTTCCTAAAACCATGCTGGCTGTCTCCCAGGATATTGTTACCATATAGGTAATTTTCCATTTTGGATCTTATCATACTTTCCATAAGTTTACATATAATAGAAGTCAGGCTTACTGGTCTGTAGTTACCTGGTTCAGTTTTGTCTCCCTTTTTGTGGATCGGTATTACGTTTGCTATTTTCCAGTCTGTCGGTACAACCTCTGTGTCAAGAGACTGTTGCATGATCTTGGTTAGCGGTTTGTAAATAACTTATTTCATTTCTTTGAGTACTATTGGGAGGATCTCATCTGGCCCAGGGGATTTGTTTATTTTAAGAGCTCCTAGTCCCTTTAACACTTCTGCCTCTGTTATGCTAAAGTTATTTAAAATTGGATAGGAACAGGTCGACATGTGGGGCATGTTGTCCGTGTCCTCCTTTGTAAAAACCTGTGAAAAGTAATCACTTAATATATTTGCTATTTTTTTTTCTTCATCTATGATTTTGCCATTTGTGTCTCTTAGACATTTAACCTCCTCTTTGAATGTTCTCTTGCTGTTAATATTGGAAAAACATTTTGGAATTGGTTTTAGCCCCCTTAGCAATATTGATTTCTATCTCTCTCTTGGCCTTTCTAACTTCCTTTTTGACTTGTGTTTGCAGTTCCAGGTACTCTTTCTGTGTACTTTGTTTTTGGTCCCTTTTAAATGCTCTGTAAAGTGCCTTTTTTCGCTGAATATTTTTTTTAATTGATCTATTAAACCATTTTGGCCATTTTGTTTTAGATTTAGATTTGTCTACTTTTGGGATGTAATTGTTTTGTGCCTCTAGTACAAAACAACCTTAAGTGCAGAGAGAACTAAGATGACATTGATTCATTTATAATTGTTAAAATACTTATATTAGCAACACTAAACACATATTTTAATAGTTTAGTAGAAATAGGATCAAGGGCACTAGTGGTTGGTCTCATATGCCTAACTAGCGCTGTCAGCTCTTGCAAAGTAACCAACAAGAAAGCCTCCATCATAACTTTATCAGGTCTAGTTAATTCAAAGTACGAGGAAAGGTCCATAATAGAAGGAGTCTGTAAGACCTAATCTCTAATGCCAATAATTTTATTTTGAAAGAATTTAAAAAACTAAAATTGAACCAATATTAGAGGTAGAAGTACTATAAGGTGGATTTTCTGATTTCCATTACACAAGAGTAGATGTTAAAACTTCATGCTCACCAAGATAAACACCAACTAAGACGTAGCTTTACAGCACACTAATGTGATCCATATGTGTCTCCATCCATTTACGTTTCCTTCCATATGATGATGTAGATATCCTTCTGTCTGGTGTTAATGGCTGAAGTGTAATGCTGGCTCCAGTGATCAGCTTATTTTGCCTCCCTGGCGCATCAGCACACACAACGGCTGCGATGCTGGCTCCGGGGATCAACCACAGTGCGGCCTCCCCAGCGCATCAGCATGACAACCGTCTGGATTGAGCTAAGAAGGGTACATCTCTGGGGTCTTCAAGTGGGCACCTTCCATCCTCAGTGTTTCGTCGACTAGCCCTCGACACCTCAAGAGGGCTCGACGGTGATTCTGGCGTCCCAGCACCACCCCTCTCTGTCCCCCACTCAACTCAGCCCAGCTTACTTACCTGTACATCAGCGTTTCTTTCTTTCTATTGTGCTTGAGATCCCCAGCCATAATCTTTCCGTCTCAACCACAGCCAGTTGCTGCTCCTCTCTGCTGCTTCAGATTCAGTTCTTCACTGTGCGACGCAACTCTTGGCTACTGAATCCGACGTCTCTGAGAAACCGGGTTGTAGAGTGTGCCACAAATCCTCGACAACCCACCTCCACTGGGTAAACCCGGACTCTCCATCCTCGCTGTTCCGCTTCAGTGGCTAGTTGAGCATACCGCAGTTTCTTCCTTTCATACGCCTCATCTACAGCATCCTCCCATGGCACTGTTAACTCTACCAGGTGAACAAGGTGTGCTGATCCAGACCACAAGACAATATCTGGTTGAAGGTTAGTGGTGGCAATCTCAGGTGGAAAAATAAGCCATTGACCAACATCTGCCAGCATTTTCCAGTCTCTAGCAGCTTCCAGTTGTCCTGGGCGAGGATTGGTTTTAACACCTTTTCTTGGTGGTTGCTCTCCTGGGCGGAGGAATGTTGTCTTTTGTGTGTAATGTTTTGATGGAACAGGTGGCAACGTATTGGTCATGTTATGCTTGTCTTCCAATACTAAGGCCAAACATCGCAGCACCTGGTCATGGCGCCAAGTAAACCGCAATTTCATGGCAGACATTCGAGCGTTGCAGAATCACTGTGGCGTGTTTTTGACCATCTTCCACCGTTTTAATGTAATTTTTATGCATTCGACAAAATTAAGTTTCTGCTGTGTCGAGTAATTCTGTGCACGACCGCCAGTCATGATTTCTTTGGTACTAATACAATGAACATTACACCTTTATATACTTGGATGACTTGATTTTCATAGCTCATTAAATTTACAGCTTTGATAAATTCTTGCTCTGGTTGATGGTCTTTGTTAATTAAATTATGAGGATAAATATGTTTTGTATATACCACGCAAAACTATTATGCTAATTACAATGTATTATCTTCATGTCTTACATGTATATATATATATATATACGTTATTTTTATTGTTATTTATTTATGTATTTTTTGCAGAAAAAATATGCTTAATCATATAAATCCTTTGCACTATAACGAGCTGGAATAACATGTTTGCGAGCGCACCCCCCACTTGAGGTTTGGAGAGAGTCTTGATCCTCTGCTGCGTACTAAACCTGAGGATCAGCTGATCCACAACTCGTTCATCCGATCTCATCCGATCTCGAGAACCCAAGCCCTGCTTCCAATGCAGCTTGCAATGCAGACGCCCTAGCTTTTACGCCAAAATAATAACTCTGTGTTTTAGTCTTGGCACTTTCACTGCAAATTCTCTCCAGTCACAGCTCACACGCTCACTCAGTCACACCCACAGTTTCTCATTCAAGTTTAGCAGTGGACTGTCTCCATTCCCCAGGCTCATGCACCCCCTTATATAACCTCCTATTGTTTCCCACCGCTGTCCGGCTCATCATCACCAGTCACTAGCATGCTCTGCAACCCCTGCAACACCTTCCCATGCTAAGCAACAGCGTGACCCATTCCTCTTACAATACATGTAACTTGAAAGACAGATGAGATAAACTGAACAGACAAGAAGTCCTGCAACAAAGCAATTGTCCTGGTTGTTACAATATATTTTTTTATTTGAAAGTAAAAATATATGAAAGTATGACAACCTTTATGCATAAAGATCTTCACTAAAATACAATTGAAGAACTGTTGAGTATTTATTCACATTACATACAGTATTAAATGGCAGTGTTTATATCTGATAGTGAAAAAGAAAGCAATAAATATCAAGATAGATAAAGATAGGAATAAATGTCTATTTATTGATTTA
This sequence comes from Acipenser ruthenus, assembly GCF_902713425.1. Classification (NCBI taxonomy): domain Eukaryota; kingdom Metazoa; phylum Chordata; class Actinopteri; order Acipenseriformes; family Acipenseridae; genus Acipenser; species Acipenser ruthenus. Next base: position 3,201,782 of record NC_081225.1, on the reverse strand, counting down.
TGTATTCATTTATTTTAAAATGTATTTATTTATTTTTGTTTTACTTTTACTTTTACCAAATATATAGGCTATCCTTCAGCATAGCTAGTTCCTTTTTGTCCAGTTGGGACCACAAATGGCGTTACTCTCATCAACCGGTATCTCGTGGAAAAGCGTTACACTGACAGGAAACCAACATTTTTCAGAGATCAAAATCAGAATCTCAGAATGATGAGATGACTCGAAAAAAAATCTCCAAAAAAATCTCCAAAATGTAAAAAATACAAAGTCCCGAGAATTCTCACTTGGCTGACTTCATCTTTCAAAATAGTGCTTGTTTTCTCAACTAATCGTGTAGTGACAATAACACAACATGCTTGCAAACTGAAGATTATAGTTTCATTCAAATCCCATGCATGCCAGACCTTTTTATATTTATATTATATACAAAATATATTTTTTGCAGGCAAATGTTCCATTTTAAAACAGAAATAAATAATTTAATATTAATGATACAGACGTCACAGTAAGTGTGTTCCCTAGTATATTTCCATGTTGACAAAACAAGTTAATTGTCATTAAAATCAAATGCATTGATAAAAGTGCCTAGGGTCTGCAAAAATCTGCAAAAAAATATGTTGGAAGAGGAGGAAGAAGGAGAAGAAGAACATTTTTGCCTTACTTTGGCTACTTATTTCTCTTACTGTATGACAGGTATTGACTTTTTTTCTACATTTCACCTAAGAGTGTTGGAAACTACAAATTAAAAGTGAAATGGTGCTTTTGGTTGATTTACTTTTTGCTGCGCCAATACCCAAAAAACACGTAAACTATCCCTTGCTGTATAGAGTGTATCTGGCAGTTCTTGCTGATAACTTGGCGCGAGGAACTACTGTTCCTCTCAATGTAGAGCAGATGAGGCTAGCATTGTTAACTTCATCAGTCACCTTTCTTTTGAGGTCCCCAATCGGCCTCCTTGCTCCTCAACCAGAGCCAATTGCTATTTGTCTCTGCCTCCTCAGATAGAGCCTTCACTATACACTGTAATTCCTGTCCACTGAATCCAAGATCTCTGAGAAGCTGTGTCATGGGGTGCGCAACGAATCCCTGACAACACCTCTACTGGATAAACCCGGACTCTCCACCCCCACTGTTCCACCTGAGCGGCTAACTCAGCATACTGCAGTTTCTTCCTCTCGTATGCCTCATGCACGAAATCCTCCCATAGCACTGTCGGCTCCACCAGGAGAACAGGGCATGCTGAGACTGACCACAGGACAATGTCAGGTCGAAGAGTAGTTGTAGCAATCTTGAGTGGGAAAATAAGGTGCTGGCCAGCATCTGCCTGCATTCTTCAATCTCTAGCAGCCTCCAACTGTCCCAGGCGACTCTTAGTTCTAATTACTTTTCCTGTTGGTTGGTCTCCTGGATGGAGGAATGTGTTCTCTGTGTGCAGCTATTGCTGATATTGGTGGTGAGCTGTTGATTTTATTACGCCATTCTTCCAGAGCTAATGCCAAGCATTGCACCACCTGGTCATGGTGCCAAAGGAAGCGACCCTGGCTCAGAATTGTCCCTGAAAGGACCCAGAGGTACCCACCCAATACTTAGAAACATACAATTTAACGGCTTCAGAGTTGCTTCGGTGTCAATGAACTGAAAATCCGGTAACCCTATACAGAACTGCCTCTTTAAAATAATGAAATAAAATAAAATAAAATATAAACAAACCAGACAGGCACCTACAGTGTCCAAGAAACAGGTTTTTGAAAGATAAGACAGAAAAAAAAGAGTCGGAAACAGATAAACATTCTTCATATGAGGCAATGTAAAAATATAGTTTGGAAAATAGATATGTATGCTTATGAGAGGCAAGAAAAGCTTGGCCATTGCTCCCATTTGAAACATTTTTGTGTTCAGTACAGAGTTTCTGAAGTCCTGGAAAGCTTCAAAACCGTGAAGATACAGGGAAACCAGGAGAGGAATCCAATTTGCTGGGGTGTCGTAAACGCCAAGATTAAAGATCACACAGTTTATAGTCATCTAAAAGCCATTTATTACCTGCAATGGACAATGCCTGCCATCTGCTACTACTTATAGCAAATACTATCTTTAAAATGAGAACAGAGAATCGGTTATCCTGTTTTGCTCAGCACTTAGGTTTTAAAGTCCCAGTGTTGAAGTCCAAGGGCAGGGAGATCAATGCTATTTTTATGCTAGGCTTTGAATACTAACGAGACAGCACTTGCTGCTGATCGTCTGACACTAAAAAACTGATAGCAGTCGCTTGTTTGGCAGATGCTTCTGCATTTAAATCAAACTGCAATTACAATAGTCGTCTAAAGTAAAATCCTATTCAATCGGTTGTAAACTATAACAACATAAAGGAATGTCAAGCAAGCGGGATAATCAATGTTCTTACCTTAAAAAGTAAGTAGCGGGGTTCCGAAAAAATAGTGTTATACGTCCCCACGTGTTGCTACAACTGTTTAATAGTGTTCCTGTAATTTCTGTTTTCATTGTTAACATCCTGACTTTGAACTTTTTACACTTATAAGTTCTTATAAGCTCTTTTCAAAATGGCCGCTCTAGTACACTGGGGTTTGAGATCTATCTCTAAATCACTGCAGGAAGAGTGATTAAAAAAACAAACTTAACAGGTGCCCTGGCTTTTCAGTTCCGTGCCACATCATCGATCGTTACTGCTGTGTTACATGTCTGACAATGTGGGCAATAATCCTGACACTATCAGAGCACTAGAGCGGACATTTTGAAAAGAGCTTTGAAACAGACTTTAAAATTATAAGTGTAAAACGTTGTCAGGATGTTAAAAATGAAAAGAAAAATTAAACAGATGTAGCAACACATTGGGATGTACAGTAGTACAAGTAGTTACTCTTTAAACACCAGCAGCAATGTCACGGCCCTGTTATCTTTGTAACGAGCTGTTTCTACTTTATTTGAGGGCATGCTGATTTTCCAAGAATTGACCTTTTCCACAGGAAGTACCAGGAAAACTTAAGTGTACACTTTATAAATCTACAGTACAGTGCTGTGCTTGTAAAACTCCCAATTAACCAGCCCTGCAACAGAAAGTTAGCCCAAAAGATGTTGCTAATTCTGTGAAGTATGTCAATAACGTCCCCTGCCCCAGCTGTACATTCACAATGAAAGCCACAGTATCAGTATGATGAGCATGACGTATCTCAACAAAATAGTATAGAATGAGAAATGGCAATGAAATGTTTAGTGATAATGTGATAAATAATTCTCCAGATATTTGCAAATGTAAAAGTGACGTACAGAAGGATGGATGTACGGACAAACAGACAACTCCATATATCCACAGAATCTGATATTCTCAATGAACCCAGTTTCATGCCAAAGGATAAGCGGTTCTCCAGATGTAAGCAATACTGTAAGTGTGACATACAGATGGACGGACACCCCCCTATATCCAGAATCTTCTCAATAACATATTGCTTTCCTCCCTGGCTGGGATAATAAGAGGTAAGGAAATGTATATTTCATCCAAACTACAGATCTCGTTGCTGCTCCTCCTCCCCCTGCCCTTGCTATGGGTGTGACATTTCAAGCTGTAGTTTTCAGCAGGAATGAATGAGTCATTGCAGAGCTGACTTCAGACTCTGCTGCAGCACTCATTAGGTCTACCCGCATTGCTTCCCACTGAGCACAAAGGGAATTCACCTGCAGTTACGTGATATTTATCGTTTCTTATTCCAATCCCAGTTTTAATTGCCTGATTTACATTTTAATATCTCCAGCTTTAATTGTTACGCTTTTTTATTTCAGGGTCGCGCTCCCCATCCCTCCCTTTGCTGTAGCCTGCAGCTGCACATCACAGTCCACACCCCCAACAGTACACCCTTTACTGGGGAAAGAAACTAGACAATATCAATAATCAGGGGGCATTTTGTATTTAAAAACACAATTTTAATCCCACAGTAAATTTCGTCAAATGTGATCAAACACAAAAATATATTACCTGAAAGTGATTGTAGCTATCAAAATAACTGCATTGGTTTCTACACCATGCTCATCCATTCACTTCACAGGTCTCAAACGGGTTGTTTTGAAAGAAATCTATAGTTTATCTATAGTTTATATTATTATTTATTTATTTCTTAGCAGACGCCCTTATCCAGGGCGACTTATAATTATTACAAGATATCACATTATTTTTACATACAATTACATTATTTTTTACACATTATTTTTACATACAATTACCCATTTATACAGTTGGGTTTTTACTGGAGCAATCTAGGTAAAGTACCTTGCTCAAGGGTACAGCAGCAGTGTCCCCCACCTGGGATTGAACCCACAACCCTCCGGTCAAGAGTCCAGAGCACTAACCACTACTCCACAGTGCCATCTTTCCTCTCAGTACATGGATTTTAGCTAGTGTAGGAGCAGATTATTATTTTTTTATTTATTATTATTTGTTTATTTAGCAGACGCCTTTATCCAAGGCAACTTACAGAGACTCGGGTGTGTGAACTATGCATCAGCTGCAGAGTCACTTACAATTACATCTCACCCGAAAGACGGAGCACAAGGAGGTTAAGTGACTTGCTCAGGGTCACACAATGAGGCAGTGGCTGAGGTGGGATTTGAACCTGGGACCTCCTGGTTACAAGCCCTTTTCTTTAACCACTGGACGATATATATTTATATTATTTATATGTTTATATTTATTGCATTTATATAGCACTTTTTATACAAGTATCGCAAAGCACTGTACAGTACATAGCAGAAAAAAAGAACAAACCACAGTATATTTGTATAGCATGTCACACATACAACTCAGTCAGACCATTTAAATAACAGTATAGACAAAATACAAAAGCAGCAATTTTAAAGTTACATTAAACCCCACTAAGATAAGATAAAGACATTTTATAAAAGCATGTTTTTAGTCTTGACTTGAAAACTGTAACGGCCCCAGCTTCCCTGCCAAACGAAGGCAGAGCATTCCATAATTCCGGAGCTCTACAAGAAAAAGCCCTACCTCCCGTCTTGCTTTTGTTGACCCTAAGAATCACCAGCAGACCTGCATCTTGTGATCTCAGAGTGCGGTTTGAAAGATACAGGGTCAGTAACTCCAGCAAATAATTAGGTGCTAATCCTTTCAGGGCCTTGTAAGTTAACAGCAGATACTTTAGTAACTTCCTAATATTAGTCTCAGGATCAAAGATGATCCACAAACTCTTAATTTCTAGTTTAAATTTTGATGGGAGACTGCAAGGGTTGAGCTCATGTAATCCCACATTTCCTTTTAGTTGGTTCTGTGAGCCCACTAGCATAACCTCTGTTTTATCTGAATTCAACATTAGAAAATGTTGTGACATCCAATACTTGATGTCTGTAAGGCAAGTAGCTAATAACACCCAGGTAGAAGAAATTCCTGGTTTTAGGGATAAATATAACTGGGTATCATCAGCATAGCAATGGAAGTTCGCTCCATGTCTGCGGATAATGTCACCTAATGGTAGTATATGTAACGAAAACAGCAAGAGACCTAGAATGGAGCCCTGTGGCACACCTCAGACAACTTCCGATAATGCCAACTTTACCTCCCCAATAGAGACAAACTGAAACCTATCAGAAAGATAATATTTGACAGGACAATGCCAGACAGTCCCACTGTGCTTTCAAGACAATTCAGTAGGATGGAATACAGTATCAAAGGCAGCCCTAGATCTAGAAGAGTTCAAACTGAAGGAAAGCCCGAGTCAGAGATTATCAGCAGATCATTCACAACTCTGACCAGGGCCGTCTCGGTGCTATGTGCAGCACGAGAACCAGACTAAACCTCTTGAATATACCGTTAAGAGTTAGAAATTTTTGTAATTGAATTGCAGCAACTCTCTCTGGAACCTTATCTAAAATGGTAAGTTGGAGCTTGTCCTATAGTTATTAGGGACTTTAGTGTCCAAATTGTGTTTCTTAAGCATAGGCTTTACCACAGCTACCTTAAGCGCTGAGGGAACTATACCGGAGGAAAGTGAACTATTTATAATTTTTTAATGTTTGTATTAATAACACCAAGAACATCTTTTAATAGTTTTGTAGGAATAGGATCAAGAGAGCATGTAGTAGCTCTCATATGTTGAACTAGCTCTGTCAGTCCCTGTAAGGTAATCAAAGAAAAAGCTCCCATAGTAGCCTTAATAAGTGTTGTTGGTAAAATTGTGCTGGAGTCATCCTTAATAGAAGGGGTCGGTGGAATCTCATTTTCTGATGTCTAGTATTTTATTTTTAAAGATATGTCATTGCAGCTGTGAGGGGCTCCAATGTCAAAGGTAGGACTATTAGGGGAAGGATTAATTAATCTATCTAGGGTAGCAAAAATAAATCTAGGATTCATTTATTTGTTTCAATTAAATTAGAATAATATGATGATCTATCCAACACCAGAGTCTTCCTATATTGAACCAGATGGTCCTTCCATGCGATGTAATGAACATGCAGTTTAGATTCCCGCCATCTCCATTCTAGTTTATCACCCTCATATTTCATCTTACAAGTTGTATCATTGAACCACGGTGAGCTTTTTTTAAAAGACACTCTCTTTTGAGTTTTGATTGGCGCTACAGTGCCTATGATACCAGTCAAGGTGGTTTTGTAGGTATTAACCAGCTCATCTACTGATAAGGACTCAGAGAGGATAATGAGCTCAAGACATCAGAAAGCTTAACAGCAATTTAAGAATTAATTACCTGGGATTTAAATGTACAGTCCACAGTCTTTGTAGATACTGCAGATTCACCTTAAAAAATGGCAAGATGATAAAAATAGTAAGATCTAGGGTTATGACGTTCTTAACAGCTAAACCACAAGAAATTACCAGATCTAAAGTATGGCCACGATTATGCATAGAACCTTTGACATGCAAATTATAATCTAAGGAATCCAGTAGCCTCAAAAATTCAAAGGAGTTAGAATCAGAATCAATGTCAACATGAAGGTTAAATTCACCCAATAAAAGAATCCTATCATATTTGATGTCAATATAGATAGTAGATCCCTAAATTCAGTCAGAAATAGCAGGTTTGACTTAGGTGGTCGATAGATAAGTATAATATGAACAGGTGAATAACCTTCAACAATTTCCTGTTTGATTCCAAGTTCACTACAGAAAACAGTAACAAGCCCACCTCCACACTCACTAGAGCGAGCTTTCTGGAAAAAAAGAATAGTTAGCTGGAGAAGCCTCAATCAGGGAAACATTGTTATTCGGTCCAAGCCATGTTTCAGTTAAAGAGAGAATATCAGTGTTGTAATCCTGAATAAAATCACCCTATTAGACATTCAAATAAAGCCTTATTAAGGGGCTCCCGAGTGGCGCATCCAGTATAGGCGCTCTGCGTGGAGTGCAGGATGTGCCCTATAGTCTGGACATCACTGGTTCGAGTTCAGGCTATTCCTTTGCCGACCGAGGATGGGAGCTCCCAGGGGGCGGCGCTCAGTTGGCCGAGCGCCACCCGGGTGGGGGAGGGCTTAGGTCGGCCAGGGTGTCCTCGGCTCACCTTGCACCAGCGACCCCTGTAGTCTGGCCGGGCGCCTGTGGGCTTGCCTGTAAACTGCCCAGAGCTGCGTTGTCCTCCGACACTGTAGCTCTGTGGCTGCACGGTGAGTCTGTAGTGTTAAGAAGTGGGCGGCTAACAGCACACACTTCGGAGGACAGGGTGTGTTCGTCTTCGCCCCTCCCGAGTCAGCGCAGGGGTGGTAGCGGTGAGCTGAGCCTAAAAAAAAACAATAAAAAAATAATTGGCGATAACTAAATTTTTTTTTTTTTTTAATAAAAAAATAAAGCTTTATTAGACATTAAATAAACCTAGGTGTAAATTGGTCCAATCAAGAGCATGTGATTGAGCAGGGGTAATAGGAATTTGACGGAGGTTACTGTAGCACACACCTCTGTGTTTATTCAGCGGGTAGCGGGAATGGCAGGATACTTTAACCTGAATTTTCAGTTCAGGTTCAATGTCTTTCTTGTTTGTTCTTTATTTTCCATATCAAACATGCTCAAATGTGTATAAATGCATTTATGTTATATTGTTATTAATGTAAAATACATATGTCTTTTATGGATATTTGTATGTGTCTCAAAATGGGTTTCTTTTTGCTGTGTTGGGGTCACATGACCACATCGCCAGGCAATATAGACTGCTTACCTGACCAGGAAGTAGGAAGCTGTGGTTTGGAGATAGAGAGAACACAGTTTGTAAATTGATTAGTTGTAGTGATTGTGAGAGTAAAATGATTGTATTTCAAATAGGTTTATTTGTAGCTTTTATTGTTGCGGACTATTTGGCTGTCACTGTAGTTGCTGTTCTGTCTCAATGGCAGCGCACTGTGTTTATTCATATTTAAAAAGAGAACTCAGGAAAAAACAGAAATGCAGCACTCTGAATGAAACTCTTAACAGCATGTTGATGCAGAGTCGTTATCGGCATGAGATGAGATGTCGGTGTGGTTCAGTTGTGCGTACCATGTGAAAGGTTTCTGGGGGCGCGCCTGTATATATACAGTACATACTTTTTTTATTGTTTTAACTGGCAAGCGAGCGAGTGTAAGGTGTTGCAAAATAATGCGGAAGGGGCAGTGCTATAATGCGCTATAAATAGATATGCTATGGTTTGCCTGTGGCACTAAACTGTAAGATTGCACTGTAAGATTGCGAATTCGGTACAAATGCGGTCCCGGAGGCATTAATCCCAGGACCGGGACTTGATATTTTGGGACTGTCCTGCCCAATTAAGGATGGGTGTGTCACAATAAAACATTTAAAAAAGAGGCCAGCCACAAACTTTTCATGAAATAACATCAAAAATAACTCCACATGAGTGGTATGAATCTTGTATATTGCAGTTTTCACAAAACATTATACAACTCAGCCAGGGAATACTTTTCTCCAAGAAGCCTTAATTCTTCGATACTGACGCAAGTACCATCTCTTAACAGCTCTGCTAAAGAGCTTTGGATCAATAGCTGTGACCCAGAGGGGTTTGTTTGGGGAACACGTCCCTGTAACAGCTCCACGTTACAGAAGAAAGTGGAGTGGCCATCCAAAACAATAGAAAACTAAGAGCCACTGTCCTTTTAATTTCTTATAAAATATAAGTTACTGCAGTGACCTCTGAGTAGGAACAAAGCAGGCCAGATGAGCTCCCTGTTGTGCCTTTTTGAATCCCAGTGACAGCCCCCCAGATCTCGATGCCAGCGAGCAGACTGCCCCTGCCAGGCTCTGTCAGTAGCTCTGATCAAAGCCCCTCTGCACCCTTCAGAGAGCTCACTGCCCTGACTCGTCCTTCTGAGAGCTCACATTCTTGTACAGCTGCTTGTGAAGATCATTTACATGTGAATGACTGGGCCTGAGTCACAAAGAGCTGCACCTCCCTTTCAGAAAAGAATACAATTAAACTTGCCTGAAGTCTTTAGAAGTGTTGTGATATTCTCTAACGTGCAGTACTGGTACTACAAGGGCAATGCAGGTGCTCTGTATTCAGGGCTATGGTAGCACAAGGGTAACTGTACAAAGGTCTGCAGCTGATGGAATGGTGGGAAGATTGTCATATATTGGGTTTCTTTCCAAATCTTTTGAGCTGTTATAGCTAATCTATAATGTAGGCTTCCAGTTTTGAAAAAAAAAACCTTGTTATAACATGTTTCTGCAAGTCAAAGAAAGTTGTTAGTTTGCATTCCCAGCTAGTGGGTTCAGCTTTCTGATTGGTTCATCTGGTCTGCCATCTTTGCCTGGTTCCTGCCTGTTATATGCACTTTTGTATACACCTGTACAAAATTGTATACACCTTCCCTGACTCCTCCATCCAAGAGCTACGTCACGCAAAAATTAGTGATGAAATAAACCAATTCAAAAGCTGCTACCGATCCTGTGTGCAGCAAGCATATCTGTGGGAGGAGTTGGAAACTAACATAAAATGACCTAACAATTGCAAATGTGAATGTTGGTATGACAGCTTTCTTTAACTAAAAATGAGAATCTGGACACCTCTGTTATCCAAACAGCCCCCTGGTAACCTGTCTGGTTGTTTGCTGTGGTCTTCATTGAAAATGCACCAACCAGCCCTTGCACTCTGGGGTTTACCATACAGTGTAGTACTCTGTGTTATATATTGAAAGGTAAAGGGGTTCAATAATATATTTTAGAAGGTTTCTTGATTGGGAAAGTCATGTAAACAAATTACACAGTTGTAATTCAATTATCTGAACAGTCCCTGGTCCTAGTTAGTTTGGATAATAGAGGTTTTACTGCACTTTGCTACAGTATAACATGTACTTCAAGTGAATGATAGGTCCAATTTCTATGAGATTTTTCATCTCCTTTTTTTCTTTACTCCTTGCTTAATGGTCTGCCTGTCAGTGAATGTCTCTGCGGAGACTACAAACCCTTCTCTTGCTGCTGGCTGGAAATGATCACTACAGCTCATGGCGTCTCTCTTGACCTTCCCTCCACTCTCTCTCTCTCTCTCTCGCTGATATCACTTGCCAGAAATACCAGCATTTCCGATATCCAGGAATTCAAAAAATAGATCCATAATTGTTCTGTAGCCAGTGGGGCTGTAATTGACAGCAATGAGGCGCACAGCAGTGCTCAAGTTTCCAGTGCTTTTAGTGCTATTTTCTCTTGTATTAAATGTAAGGGATTGGCAAAAGCGATCAGTCAAAAAGGCAGGAAATCAGGCGGCATTTGAAAGAGCAATGCTATTCAACACATGTATTAAACAAATGAAAACAAATGCTTTTTAACAAATAATCAAAAAATGTAGCTGCTTTAGGCAGCAAACCACTGGAGCTCTGTTGCAAAGTGGTTTGCAGTGTGCAGATGCAGAGGTGATGCAGTGCTCAGGAATGATTTGAAACAACACAGTTCACAGTTATACAGCTCTTTATTTGGCTGGGTTGCTTGTTTTGCAACCAGAAATAATAATAGACAGTAAACAAGACACACACAAACACAACACAGTCACAAGTCCAGAGTGAGTGCTCTTAGTAAAAGTGGTGATTTGCAGGTTTATACATGCATGTGACAGAAATACAATGATTCTTGTTTGTAAATCTCCCTCCCGACCTGTGAGGGCGCTAAGCAGCGAGAACAGAGTTCTTTGGACTGGCTGGTCTGACAGTTCTTTCCCAGGGTCGGGAAGTCAGCCAGTCTGGATGAAGATGAGACTCCGTTGCAAGAACGCATTGACCCGGAAGGGAAACGACGTGGCAGCTGCAGATTGGAGAGGTGGTTGCACTCGTTTACCAAGGGGTCATGTGTGCATGCATAAAAGGGGGCGGAGAATCGCAATCTGTTCCTTCGCTTATGGTTTGTGTAAATAAACTTAGAAGGACTGTGAGAGACCCGTTCCTAATCAGAAAAGTACAGTGAGTGTTTTGTTCATTTTGTCTTGTAATTGTCTTGTCTTGTCTTGCACATTACCAGACAGCTAGCACAGTTCCAGAGGTGTCGCCAGGGGCCAGCACTAAGCCGGAACGGCACTTCACCAACAGTCACTAATTAACCTGTATCACCCACCACGAGCACTACTGCACACACCCAGGACTGGTGACCGTTGGGACAGCAATCCCGTTATTGTTTACCCCATGCAGTACACATTGTTGTGTATTACTTGGGAAATTATTGTTATGATCACCAGACCTGGAATAAAAACCCCACTGGATTACAAGGCTCTGTCTGTTTAATTATCACACTGCATCACTCCTGCACTTGTTCTCACTCAGCCACTTTGCCACAGTGCACAATGGTGAAGTGTAGTCACACAAAAATTCATGGTTTCTTTATAACACAGTACTCCTTCACTGGTCCTTTCATAACCATAACAAAGGAACAGATTGCTTCGCCACATCCCCTGATATACCCTCAGTCACGCCCCCTTCGGTAGAGAGTGCAATCATGTATCCTCCAATCCATGACTGACACCACACCTACCGCATTAAGGCTATGACTTCTGGTATTGTGACTCCACCCCCTTTCTGGATGGCCGACTTCTGACTGACTCTGGAATTAACTGCCAAATCATCCAGTCTGGGGCACACTGTTCCTGTTATACCGCGCCATCACAGGTTGGGAGGGAGATTGATGACTAGGATTCATTCACTCTATGTGACAAGCTCCTTCCCACATTCCAGTCTCAAAAGGACTAAACATACAGGCTAGTTGCAGCCTTTTATACACACCTGCAGCACCCAAACCAAATCAAACAATTAACTGAATGCAGGGATAGGGATTTCTTTGCCTTTTTCCTGCTAAATTAAAATAAAATAAAACAGAAGACACCTCACCCTGCCACACATCTCCTCCTAGAGTTAACCTATGGTTTACTTTAATACTGCATATGCCCCTTCCCTGTCAAGCACAGCACACATAGTAATATAATGGCCACCTCCCTCTTTAAAACCCAGCCACCCAGTTTCGATGGGTGCCTTTTGCAATGTGGCGCAGTCCGGGCCAGGAGAATGCTGGGAGAGTGTAACCCTGATCTCTTTATGGGCAGTGTGGCAGTCTGCCAGAGCAAACATCAAGACGTTATTGATGATCCAGCCCCTGCATTCTGATAGAGCGCTAAACACACTTGCACACACACACACACACACACAAGCCTTTCTGCAGTGCAATCAATACTGCACAGGAAAGAGAACAGGTTAGTACAAGCACACACAGAGACCCCTCACACACACACACACACACACACACACACACACACACACATCTTGTAGGAGAAAGGTCTGAGGAGCATGTGTTTAAAAACAAACAGTGGAGGTATTTGTAGGATATAAGAACATAAGAACATAAGAACATAAGAAAGTTTACTAACGAGAGGAGGCCATTCGGCCCATCTTCCTTGTTTGGTTGTTAGTAGCTTATTGATCCCAGAATCTCATCAAGCAGCTACTTGAAGGATCTCAGGGTGTCAGCTTCAACAACATTACTGGGGAGTTGGTTCCAGACCCTCACAATTCTCTGTGTAAAAAACTGCCTCAAGACCCTGGGTCCACAGAAAATGATGTGTTAAATATATAGAATTGCTAAATATTGTGACTTTAGGAGATTGTGATAGAGAAAGAAAGGATCAATGTTGTAAATCTCCCTCCCAACAAGAAAGGGCGCCATGTAAGGACGGTGGTATGCTGCCTCCTAGATGGACCGCCTTGATGGTAGGTGGAAACCGTAAGGCTCCCGGAACGACTACATTGCAAGAAGCTGCGGGACGGCCCTCTATTGGAGAAACCATGGTGACGGGTTGTTTGCAGGGGGGAGTGTCTGGGTACAAAGGGGAAGCAGCCACGTGAGTACGCGGCCTTGCACTGAAAAGTAGACTGACGGCCGGAGCTGCGTTGTGTTGTTTTGTATTACGTGTCTGTCTTGTTGTTACAGAGGAGGAGTGAGAGCAAGGGGCTGCAGGCAAAGCGAGTCAGTCCACACCGCACTGAGCACTTCCCTCACCACACAACATCAGCAGCACCACGGACCTGACATTGAAGAGCACACTTTCATGCACTGGACGTGGGAATATAATTGCTGTTTGTTTTTGAGTTTGAACTCTCGCCGTGCACCCCCCGATACCCCCCCGACACCCCCCGGGCAGCTCTTTTTGGTTGTTTATTAAAACACAGACTTTTTCGGAGGTACTCACTGTCTGGACTGTCTTTGTATTCACTACACCACTCGCACCTGTCACAGGGATATATGTAGGGAAAATGATTTTAATGAGCAAGTCGTCTCACATATGCTACACTGAAATGTATTTATTGAATAGGGATGATGAACCAGGAGCACCCCCAGAAATGTTTCACACGGTATGAAAAACTGAACCACACCAACATCCCATCTCATGCTGATAACAACTCTGCATCACCATGCTGTTAAGTGTTTCAGCCTATCAGAGTGCTGCATTTGTTTCTCAGCACCTACACAGTCAGATCAGAAAATTTTTCCTTTCTATTAGAAAATGTTTCCCTTTCTAAAAATGACAGCAAAATAGTCCATGACAACAATAAAAAGTACAAATTAACTTATTTGAAATGTAGACTTAAACTAGGGGGAAAACTAGCTCACAAATCTGTACTCGTTCCATTTCTAATCATTACAAGTAATTTAATCATTACTGAGCATGGCGTATAAATATTGACAGTGTCGACCCAGGGGACTTCTTTGACCTGAAAAAAAACAAGGACCAGGGGTCACAAATGGAGATTAGATAAAGGGGCATTCAGAACAGAAAATAGGAGGCACTTTTTTACACAGAGAATTGTGAGGGTCTGGAACCAACTCCGCAGTAATGCTGTTGAAGTTGACACCCTGGGATCCTTCAAGAAGCTGCTTGATGAGATTCTGGGATCAATAAGCTACTAAGAACCAAACAAGCAAAATGGGCCGAATGGCCTCCTCTCGTTTGTAAACTTTCTTATGTTCTTATTTATTCTTACACGTTGTGTCAAAACAGGTAATAATGTGTTTATGATTAGGAAATGTATTATTCATTTTAATATAAGACACTGATAAAATTTAAATACAAATAAAAATTGTATAAATGCGCAAAGGCTTCAACCAAACTTATCTGCTTTCGTTTGCTCATTACTACCACTAAATAAACAGTACAATCCTATAAGCTTAAAATGTCTATTTCGCTTCAACCGATTGCACAAGATTTATGATTTATAAGTCCACACTTATAAATACGATATTTTGCAAACCCATGGTATGCACAGTGCGTAACGTGCATACGGCTACGGGCGCCAGTGTGATGAGGTGGAGCATTTATTGCCAATTTAGCCCCCACTCTGATCAATTTTTTCCTAAATGTCCTTCTATATTGATGCATCGCATGTTGTCAACATATTGCCAACTGAAATTTATGAGTCATAAATAAACTGGGGAATACATTTCTCAATATTTACTTAAGAGCATTTGGCAGGAGAAAGAGAATTTCTCTCATGAAGATCGCAGTGTAGCCAGATTACACTTCCTCTGCAACAATACTGGTTTTCTGTTCCAACAACAGATGTTTAGAAGATGTATGCAATGTTTAGAAGAAAAAAATCTCTTTTTCCTGCTGTACATTCCTGAGTAAAAGTTACCTATGATGTATGCATAAATTATCAATCAGGATTATGTTCAAAGATATATGGGATACAGCAAAGTAAAATAATATGTTTCTTGTAAGCACTGCAGGGGGTTCTGCAACAATAAGCAAGACATGCCACAAGTGCAGTGGAGCCCAGAAAGTTATCCATTTATTACTAATACAGAATGCATGGGTGCAATATACTGTAGTATCTTCATTTACTCCACACAAATCTCCCAATCAATCTATCAAGCTTCTTCGGTGTACATCTCTGCATTTATCTGCCTGTCTGTTTTCTTTTGGTCAATTTGTCATTTGTCTTTTTTGTCTGCACATTAATCTACCTCTCCACTGCAGTCCCTGTCATGAATGTGGCGATATTGACTAACCAGCAGCATCAGATGCTTAACGTGTTTGTGGTCGTTACAAACGACCCTACATTTGGAGTCAAAGCTTCTACAGATTGATTTGGATGTTGGATTGTGTGGTATTTGGTGTGTGGAGCATTCCCTCCCCCCACAACCAGAACACCCTCTGCCTGAACACAGGACCCCCAACCCCCCTCGACCAGAACACCCCCAGCCTGAACACAGGACACCCAACCTATCAAGACTAGAACACTCCCTGCCTGAACACAGGACCCCAAAACCCTCAAGACTAGAACACCCCCTGCCTGAACAGAATTATTTACCACATGTTTTTCAATTTAGACAGAATGTCCAATTACACTCACACCCTGCAGCGATTTCCCACAATAGCTCAGGAGGACTGAAGGTCAGCGGGCGTCCTCCGATCCCACGACCCAGCCAATCGTATCTTTATACCCATGAGCTCTACAGTGGATGTAAGCAGCTACCGGCCTCTGTAGTATAAAGGGTAGCCACTTGAGCTTACCGTCTGGCCAATAGAGTCTGCTGTAGCGCCATGACGAGAAACATTTCGGGCCAGCTTTGCATCCAGTGAACGGGAATGCCAGAGCCAATATGACGCTCCCTGTGGAATCCCCAGCAAAGACCGGCAACTCTGCACAGCCAGGATACAAAACATTGTAAAGTGGTTTTGTGATTTCACTTGAACTGAATTCAAACTAAACATGGCATTCAAGTCCAGTGAATTGCACCACCTACTGCACCACCTCAATGTTTTTGATTTCTATGTTTCTCCACCAGCAGTTCCTGCTCAGTCTTTAAACTAGGATCATTTTCCATCACTAGTATTGAATGAGATTCTGAGGAAGCACAGCGTGCCGAGTCAGCACAACACAAGACAACAATCTAGATATCCAGGGGCCAGGGGGAGCATTTCAAGGACAGATGAATTGATGCAATGGTTGTTTGTGGAAATTGATAATTATTTTCAATAGTCAAATAGTATCCGGACATCCAGAGCTGTGTTTAGCCCCCAAACAAATTCACCTACCCTGGGAAACAATTAGTGTTGATTCATCCCAATAGTCTATAATCTGAAAAACCTGAGAAAAGTTCCCTGTAGTAAAAGCAAAGCAAGTCTAATAAAGCAGAGTGAAAGCAGGGTAAAGCATAGGTAAGCAATGTAAAGCACAGAGATATACTGTAAAGCATAGACAAGCATTATAAAGGACAGAGATATATGGTAACACATAGGTAAGCATTGTAAAGCACAGAGATACAGTATACTGTAAAGCATGTTTTAAAAAAGTTGGACTTGGCAGACTGAACTCCAGCAGGAACAGAGGTTTCCAATGATCTTTAATCCTTCAAAAGTTTATTTCAAATTTAGGAAAAAACAGGGATAAAAGATATAATTTGGGCACTCAGAAAAAACAACAACTAGAAATGACAACGCAGTGGAATTAGAGAAAATAATATACATCCTGGAACTGATGTGATATCCTCATACGCAAGGGATTTTCACTGTGGCACGGTTTTGCTACCAACAGCTCATCCCATTGGAGCTACTCTTGTGCTAGAATCGAACTGTTATCACAGTACTACTGCTGCATTACCATTGAGGATATGAGGCTCCGAACTAGTCGCAATATCAGCATGTTATGCCAGTAGAATCAGAATTATAGCCTTGCATTGTACAGTCAAGAGTCTGATGCTGCAGACAAGAGCTGTGGGGGAATGTGCTGTGTACTTGCTCGGAGATTTACTGATTTAATTGATGCTTTCATTTCAGAAGCATCTCATTGATTTTTTTTCTCCCTGCGTTTGGGCTCTCACAGAGGCCAGCTAGGCACTTAAACCCCTCCTGCTTGCTTTGACAGCACAGGCAGGTGAAATACTGGACTTTAGAAAGGCTGGCACGCAGCACGGAGCGACAAGCTGATTGATGGTGCCGTTCCTGTTCTCATTGACCCTGAATATTGTAGCATAATCACAGCACAGCCAGTTCCTACCCCATTTCCACTTGTCAAGGGATCCCATAAAATCATGAACAAAATATTTATACAGGACAGGTTTTTGATGTAATTACCATATCACAATGGTTTGCACACTGGTAACTGATGTTAGGAGAACATGGTCATACAGACTGAAGCGATCCCTCACTCCCTAAGAGAAAGGGTGCTCCCTCCAGTCCAAGGCAGGCTTGAGGCATGGAGACTGAACTGCTCCCTCCCTCACCCCCTAAGAGAAAGGTTGCTCCCTCCAGTCCAGGGCAGGCCTGAGGCATGGAGACTGAACTGCTCCCTCCCTACCTCACCCCTTAAGAGAAATGGTTCTTTCTCCAGTCCAGGACAGGCCCACATTGCCATAGTTTATGATATCCCTGCTTTGTGGATAAATAGGAATATTCTCAACCTACATAGCTGACATCTTTTATATTGCTAAAAATGCATCATAACATATTGCAACACTCAGTGTAAAGGGAAAGCACAGTGATGTATATACATATTTATGTTTTTGGTTATGGTATATAAAGTAATTGTAGCTAACAACATAATTCCATACATCTCACCCATTTTGCACTTCCATTAGATACATAGGTGTTACATGTGCAGCTGATTGGTTATTGACAGGAAAAAAGCCAGTAAAGGGGTGGGGATAATTTCACGCTTCAGATGAAATGACCCAGGAAGTGCAGGACAGTCTAAAAGCATGGCTTGCAAACAGAGATTGCTTTCTCCTAGTGTAGCACCAGATACTGTGTGCTTTTAAATGAAAACACATGCTTAATATAACGTGTGTTTCTTCCAAAACTGCACATTTGAGACCTATATAATGAATGGAGAAAATGTATGGAACTATTTTGCTCGCTACAATTGCTTTAAGTGATGTCCAATCTCAGTGTAGTTTTCTGCTACAGTAGCTGGATGAAGCCCTCCTCAAATCATCCTCCTCAACCATCAAAGGGAATAGAGTTGGAGACTGCATTGATTGTAATAGCTAATGGGACGTGGATTGATGGAGGGACCCCCCCCCCCCTCCCCCACGACACATAGCATTCGTTCTAATCTGCTAACCATGTTATCTCCCAAAGTGCCAGTCCTGTTCCCTGGCTTACCGTATTGATGCAGTGTACGTCTCTGTCCATCCAGGTTTAAACACATCTGCCTAATGCTCTGATACAACTTCAGAGCCCATTTTAAAGAGATTATAGTAAGACAATAATTCCATGTATATTACCTGCTGTGCATTTGCATTTGCAACATGGTCTCCACACAATGACAACACAAAACTGGGGACTCCCAATCAGCAACTTTAATAATACAAAGAGATGTAGACAAGATTCAAGCTTGTGCTGACACATGGCAGATGAAATTTAATGTGAATAAATGCAAAGTCTTGCACATAGGGCACAAAAACATTGGAGGCAAGTATAGCATGAATAGTAACGAAATAGAGGAGGCTATGGATGAAAAGGACTTGGGGACAGTAGTGGATGAGTCTCTTAAGCCAACTAGACAGTACAGAGAAGCTATAAAAAAGGCAAATCAAATCGACAATTGAATTCAAATCTAGAGAAATGATATTAAAATTATACAATGCACCGGTACGACCACACCTAGAATAGTGTGTCCAGTTCTGGTCCCCATATCATAAGAAAGACATTGAGGCATTGGAGAGAGTACAGAGGAGAGCAGCACAATTAATTCCAGGATTGAAGGGTATGTCATTATTTTATGTCAATTATTTTTCACAGGTCTGTGGCAGAGTGGTTGCAGTGTGCAGGTGTGGTGACATCACGGGCCAGGAGGCAGTACAGACACACAGGCAAATGCAGGGCTTAAACTGCCGTAGCAGTGTATTTATTAAAGAAGAATCAAAGCAAAACAAACAAAACAGATTCTTAAAACAAAATGAAAAGGCGCGTGGGTCAAACAAAACCGAGATACAAATAAACTGTACAAACGAATACCTTCAGCAATACTGACACCGGTAGCAATCATCTCTTGGCTTTCTTTCTCTCTCCTCCAACCCCTCTCCACAGGTGAGTCTGAGCTCTCTTATATTATGTGGCTGGAGCCCTAATTAACCATTAATTAAAGCATTACCTCATTAAGGCTCCAGCCACATTCCCACATATTTCATCAGGGAGAAATTAATCTAACCCCCTCCCTGCCGACAAACATTTATAAACACAAAACAGAACCCAGGAATTACAATAACAGACGTCTTCATCTATATAAACAAAACACATACCCAAATCATAATGCATAATGCAAATAAATACACAAACGATAACCATAATAATAATAATAATGCAAAAGGGGTGGGACACTCTGCCACAAGGTTACAGAGAACAGAACCAGGGGCCACAGGTGGAAGCTGAAGAAAGGCACATTCAGAACCGAGGGGAGAAGGGGCTTTTCATGGAAAGGGTGGTGAACCATTGGAACAGGCTGCCGGACAGAGTTGTTGAAGCAGAGACTATCAGACATTTCAAGATTAGACTGGATGCTGTCATAAACATTACTGTGTAACCCTCTCTGTGACCATAATAAGACCTTCAGCTAGCTGCCTGGAGGAAGGGAGGTCCGCTTAGGCATGGATTCATTTAGCTCTCTGTCTCTTTGTGTATCACTCAGCTCCACTCTAACACACTCTCCCAGCGAAAGCTGATGTGCCCTTTATATATGCAGCCATCTGTAAATCAACAAATCATTCAATTAATCTGGAGATGACTACATGCACATGAGTTAAATAAATCTGTGTGGCTGTCAGCTAATTCAACAATCATTTAGCTGATCAGCCACATGTTCTCACGAGAGGTACTTAAACACACAAAACAATAACACATAATGACGGAAGGCATTTAAACAATAATAAGGGCTTTTTTGCTGTCATATATAATACATAATAAATCATAATAATAATAATAATACTACATGCACATGTCTCTGATTCTGGTTATGTACAAAACTTTGGTTCTTATGCAACTGATTTGATATATTATTAATATAAGCCTTAATGGCAAGATAGAATGTAAATTAATCACTTAATTATACGATATTACTAGGCCACACTGCCTCCCAGTCTCTCAGCTCTAAGCACAACGCTACACAGCACTTGAAACACTAAGCCACAGCTCCTGGTTTTGAGCTATAATGACTGAACCACACTGCTTCCCCATTACAGAAAAGTAAAGATACTGGTGGCTTTGCCTGTTGTATTGAAATTGTATTGAACTGGGTTCTGAAGAGACAGCTATGACCACAACGGCCATGGAGAATAGCTGTGAAAAGCAGCCTTTCTAGTTTGCTACTGGTGTTATAGGTTGAGAGAGCAGTCCCAGGACTGGTTGATTTAGCTGATATAATTCAGGTTTAAGATGATTTGACTTCATACAGTAGTTGCTGCATGCATAATAAGAGAAAGCTTGGCAAACTCTCATTAGTTTGCCAGTGGAGGTGATGGGTGTGTGTCTCTGGGACTCAGCCCTGGCTGGTGCATGCTGCAAAATGCTGCAGAATTCTTTTTCAATTCTAATTGCTCACTGAGGAGGACTGTGTGCCAAGTCTGTGCCTCTCAGTTTTCTTGCAGAATAAACTAATTGCACTCCAAATAAAACATGATGCTAAAGGATAGGGAATAATTCATATTATTGTATCGTTCATGTCTTTCATCATAATTTAAATAAAACAAAAAAGAGAAAAATGATGTAATGCATTTTAAGGCTGGTGATTGTGCTAAAAATGATTTATTGTCTGCCTTAAAGTAAAGCTTATGTAAAAGTATGCAACAAACATCTTTACTGTACAAGTGTCCTTGCAGCAAAAAGAGTGATCTGGTTACTGTATTGTAAGTATATTAAAGTGTAATAAAGCATTGAGAAAACATGGTAAAGTATAGGTATGCATTGAAAAACCCAGAGAGGTATGGTTAACCATGTGAAAAGCATGAAAATACATGGTTTGCTAAAACATGTGTTACTTTAAATCAGTACATTTGACACCTATGTAGCCAATGGCAAAGCAAAATTATTTATGGAATTATTTTGTTAGCTACAATTACTTTAAAAGAATGTGCAATTATGTTCCACACAACAGCTTGGGAGAACTGAGTTTCAGTGGACATCCTCCCGTCCCATACCAGGTGCCTCTTTACACCCAGGAGCTCGAGAACCGAGTGATCAGGATTTGGAAGGAAGGCCTTGTAGGTGTCTGCTTGACTCAGCGTTGATTTCGTCTCCTTAACCCGTGGGAGCACCAGAGCCAACACAACACTCCCAGACACTCCCTGACTGTGACTCAAGGGACAACTTGCTACATAGCATTAATTGATAAAAAAGAGCATTCTTAAAATAGTTTGTATGTGTAATTTCATAAAATATATCTCCCCAGCTAGTGTTATCATGAATACATCTTTACTCAGCACTTGAATGAGAACGACATGGCTTAAAATAGCAGATTGCAGAGTTTATTTGGCAAGACTCTGTGTTGGAAAAGAAAGCTGTATTCCACGAGAGATTACTAGCCTGGCCAAGAACATCAGCATGCCAGTGACCTCCACACTGGAACTCTTTCAATTGGTACCATATAAACACATTGGAAAGAATGACAAGGCAAAATTGGGCTGCTTCTACTGGTTCCCTTACTTAAGACCCAGAAACCTGATTAGAGGGGATTACTGTCTGGTAGACAGACCAAGCCATGTTAGATGCTCAGTATAGCCATGTTAAATGCACAGTGTATTAAATGCTCAGTATAGCCATGTTAAATGCACAACATAGCCATGTTAAATGCACAATATAACCATAGGGAAATGGCAATTTACAGTTGTTGTTATTGCAAACATTTACATTTTCTAATTTACAGATTTATTTACCATTTCAATGTTTTGCTTTCCTTTCATATATTGAAAATGATCACATTTAAGCAGCAAAGCCCCTGAATCCTGGTGCACAATTAGCAGGGTTCATGATGTTTTCAATAAAGAAGTCCCACTCCCGTTACTACGGTAAGTATGTGAATCTAAAAGGTGAGTGATTTATTACAGTATTTACATATATACTAAGCTCATTCCAGACGGTTGTCATGCTGATGCGCTGGGGAGGCCGCACTGTGGTTGATCCCCGGAGCCAGCATCACAGCTGTTGTGTGTGCTGATGCGCCAGGGGGGCAAAATAAGCTGATCCCTGGAGCCAGCATTACACTTCAGCCATTAACACCAGACAGAAGGATATCTACATCATCATATGGAAGGAAACGTAAATGGATGGAGACACAGATGGATCACATTAGTTTACTGTAAAGCTACGTCTTAGTTGGTGCTTATCTTGGCGAGAGCCGAGTTCAAATCAGCATGAAGTTTTAACATCTACTCTCGCGCAATGGAAATCACCACCAGCTGGCCATTAAAGAATTTCAGGTCATTTTGTAAACTGAATTACAAAAAAGAAACACTGGAGAATCTTGTGCAAATAAGAAGTATGATGTTTCTTCCATTTAAAAAGCCTTCATTTCACACTGTGTATCTAGACGCAGTGCAATGACATCGTTTACCCTTCACTCTGTATCGGACTCCTAGAGAAGGTGCTCAGCAGAGCTGCAGGTCTGTGGCAGGACTCCAGCCTCCCCCTTGGCTTGGCACAGCTCAATGCTGTCTTGGGAAATCATTTTAAAGGCCCTTTCTGTATAATTTAGTCATTATTAGAATTGTCATTCTGCACATAGCTAAAGCTCGCTGAGATTGGAAGGTTTGCTTGTGTCTGCAGAAATGTATACAAATTAAAATATTGTTTAAAATTACAGTTTGCTTTTTGTACAGTATAGGGGTGACTACAGTATGTGTTATGCTAATCTTTAAAACTACTGAAAATTAGACATGCAAGGTATTTAGTAGTTTAGTTTCACCTAATACAGTTAAATGAATATAGAAGTGGACTAGCATAATATCACAATCTGGGGTGCACTCACCTGTGCTACATACCTTTAGAAGCACAGACAGTTAACAATAAATAGGTAGGTTACAGTAACCAGTATTATGGAAATTGGAAGCTTTCAGAAAATGGGGGAAAAGTGAGAAAATAGAAAAATGCTGAAACGAAACCAGAATGGTCTTGCAGTTACATTCAGTTAAATATTTCTCAATGCAAACCTGTCTGATGGTCTAACATCCGTGCTAAAATCTTCAAGATCTCACGACAACAGCCCTATGAAAAAGAACTAAGCTGAAAGAGCAGTAAAAGGGAACAGCAGAATATATTGAGGCCTGAATGCAAGTGTATGCTGCTGAGAGCTATAAGCAATTCGAGTTCTGGCAGCGGTATCATTTTGATTTTATTCAGGCTTCACTCTTGATGCTCTGGAACCGCAGTTCTCCACTGTAATGCTACATTACCATTTGCACTATGAATACAATACATGATCCATTTAAACAGCGCTATTGATTAAAATCAAATAGATAGAAATGGTGCCCAAGTATTAATGCCATGTGTTTAAATGACAAAATCGTCATTCATTCTTAAAATAATTATTTGGCATTCTATGACATCATTTGGCCATATATTAATGTTTGATGTTAAGTTAATAAAAATGAACAATAACATTCTTAGTAAAGAAAGAGTAAAATAAAAAGTATTTAAACTCATTCAGTTATCTTAATTAAAGATGTGGTATTATCTTCTTTGGGTTTATACAGCTTCTATAAGATTCCAGAATGTTTTTAAGAACTGTTTTTGAAGAGTGTTTATAAACATTCTCTTAAGTTAAATGGTGCTTTAAAAATGGGAATGAATAAATAAATAAATAAATAAATAAATAAATAAATAAACCCTCTCTAAAACCATTGCAAAATATTTAAAGAACTGCAAACTGCTAACGTTTTGTGAATAGGGCCAAGCATGTACAAGACTTATGCCACTCTTTCAACAGGTCAGTTTCAACTGCTTAATTATTGAAGACTTGTCTTTAACTATGCTCGAGTGAATTCAGTACTGAGCTATGGACCAAGCTCCTTGATGGTTCAACCTCACCTGCAATCGCGTCATAGTTGAAGTATCAAAGATCTCTTAATATCCCATAACTAATCTATAGTTTAGACATGTACAGATTCAGCATTTCCAATAGACATTGCTGGTCTTACATTACAACTGTATTCCTTTCCTGCAACAACAATACTGCAGCTATCATTTCAGCACCTTGGACAGCACTACTGCTGGCAGGGAAAACCTGTGCAAGTACAGGGTGCTGTTGGTAACTAGGCCACTTTAGCATGACATAGCAATTAGCAACACATATATTGATCATTTTATAATTACGTAAGTATGGTATGTATTGTTTTTGCTGTAGAATATTAGTAAGAAATAATACAGCCTAAAGAGAGAGGCAGAGAGTTGGGGGGGGTTCTTTGGGGACCCAAGTAGCTGGGAATATCAAACTAATTTCATTAGTGAACGAGCAGGATCTGAAGACAGGGCTTCTGAGGTCATGATAGAGACTAGTGAATTAGCCCACTGGCTCCCTATTGCACTATTACTTTAAAGAGTGTCTTTCATGGCAAGTGCGCATTTAAAGTAATTGTAGCTAACAGCACTTCCATTAGCTACAGTACTTAGGTCTCAAATGTGCAGCTTTGGAGGAGACATGTTATGGTATAAACAAGTATTTTCATTTCAAACACTAACTGGCTTGGAAACAGAAATGCATTTAACCAAGTGTAGTACCAGGTGACATGTTTTTAAATAAATACATGTTTACTACAACACATGTAAAACTTGACATTTGAAACCAACATGACGAATGCAAGTGCAGAGCAGGTAACATTTATGAGATTCTTTACTTAGCTGCAACCACTTCTCTGCACCTCTCTGAGTCACTGAGCTCTATTCCATCTGCATTATTGTTGTTTACCCTCTCCCTATTTTTTCAGAAGTAATGGCTATGCATATAACTAATACTGCCACTATAGAAAGCCTACTATGGTGTCAAGTCTAAACGGCTGATAGAGGCTGGCCTAATTACATTTTAGAGAAGCCAGCATCTTATGGTACAAAAGAAAATTATCTAGCAAATTATCATCCATAAAATATCAAACAGATTGCTGTGGCCGCCCTTTAGCTTCGGTTTGTGGGATTGTTTTAATAAATCATATGTTTGGAATTATTATACACAGGGTTGCACCCCAGCAGGGATAGCGCATTCATTAGACAAGCTCAGGAAACAGAGATTCTGCTTATGGGTGTGTTTTATTAACAGAAATGAATAACCAGCTACCATATTACTTTAGCATGGATGGCTGGGTGGCTCATTGGAAAAGCTTCAGTAATCACTTCAGGGAAATGCTTGAATTTAGTCAAGGGGCTTGGAATAAATAGGGTGACAAAATGAAATCATTCACTCACTCGCGCACCATTCATGCTATTTGGTTTCCAAGTCTTGTTTTGGTTTTTCATTATAAACTTATTTGAAAAAGTTTGAGCACATTGAAGTATTATCGCTGCTCTGTAATGAAAAAAACATCAGTCTTATTGCATCTTGCTAGCACCACAAATTAACTCTGCTAGAACATCGCAATGCATTTGTCAGCAGGAAAGCTTGCACTTTTAAATTAGCCTCACTCTGTTACCTTTGGTTTCAAATTGATGATGCAAAAAGCCTTTGTGGGAAACGAACTAGAAGCATCTTGTACTGGTCTTTGGTAAATTTTACTATGAACCTTACTGTGCTCAAACTCTTTAAAAATAAAAAGCAAAGAAATACCTAGAAAGAGATGTTGCATACCATTGGATCTACCTTTAAAATAAATTGGTTCTGGTGGTCTAGCCAGGTCAACACTGAAGACATTGAGAAGACCAGTCATGTGTCAAAATTACCTTTGTTTTACAGTGTACTGTATTTCTGAGTGTGTACCATGGAGATTCTGCATTGTTTCTTCCTTTTTCACAGTTCCTTGTCATTGTGGATGTTAGTTTTCTGTAAATACATTTGTCTATCGGTGATGTGCATTTTTCAATGCATCAGGGCCTTGTTAACACATATTTAACCGGAGTGGAACATTTTCACCAGAAGAGAAAAAAAAATACAACAGCATCTCAACATTAACAACTCAGGATACCCTGCCCTGCTCTAGTGGATTCAAGATGAACAGGAATACCCTGCCCTGCTCTAGTGGATTCAAGATGGACAGGAATACCCTGCCCTGCTCTAGTGGATTCAAGATGGACAGGAATACCCTGCCCTGCTCTAGTGGATTCAAGATGAACAGGATACCCTGCCCTGCTCTAGTAGATTCAAGATGAACAGGATACCCTGCCCTGCTCTAGTGGATTCAAGATGAACAGGATACCCTGCCCTGCTCTAGTGGATTCAAGATGAACAGGATACCCTGCCCTGCTCTAGTAGATTCAAGATGAACAGGATACCCTGCCCTGCTCTAGTGGATTCAAGATGAACAGGATACCCTGCCCTGCTCTAGTGGATTCAAGATTAACAGGATACCCTGCCCTGCTCTAGTGGATTCAAGATGAACAGGATACCCTGCCCTGCTCTAGTGGATTCAAGATGAACAGGATACCCTGCCCTGCTCTAGTGGATTCAAGATGAACAGGATACCCTGCCCTGCTCTAGTGGATTCAAGATGAACAGGAATACCCTGCCCTGCTCTAGTGGATTCAAGATGAACAGAATACCCTGCCCACCTCTTGTGGGTTACAGGCATTTGAAAGCAAGGGTAATCGACAGCTTTTGAAAATTCTTGAAACTGCAGGTTCTGATAAATACAAAACCATAATGTAGCCTACGCTGCAATTCTCCAGTATGGACTGAAAACGCGGTTTCGGGTAACCCGCCATGTGCTTGCATGGTGTAATTCCAAGCGATGTCTTTGAACTTTACGGGTTCATTACTCGTTATTAGTTATTCATTATCGGCGGTTCTCCTCTTATGTAGCTTTGTTTTAAATGTTTTAATAGGCCGCACGCACTGTGCACTGTGTCTCCCTAATTGTAACCCAGTGTTTAAATATACATGCAGCACACACACCACTCCTCCACCAGAGATATTATCAGATCCTACGGCACTCTAAACCATCCAGCTGTCTTTGAAATGCCAAAGATAACCTTACCCCTGGATCAATATCTGATCGTCTTCAGATCTGTGTGTTTAGGTAACGGCCTAACGCCGCCAGTCAACTTGACCCTCCAGTGGAGTGCAGTCCAGAGCACCCTCACACAGTACAATACTGCCTGAAAGAAGTATCTTTAAATTAGCCTGCAATTGCTTTCTGTAGTTACAGAGATCTAATTTCTTATACAAATTACGTTAATTTAGGATCAAAATGGAAATAACAGGCAGCGGTGTGCCAGTTGGTGATTGCTTTAATTGGTAAGTCCCACAATAATAATGATTGAATGTCAAAGAGTATTATTATTAATATTATATACAGTATAATAATAAATATGTAAAGTCAACATGTTGATAAAATGTCTTGTTTGATTGTATGTAAACCTGCAGACTCACTAAGCATGTTGGTGTATTTGTCAATAGGCCACTTTGTGCTGTAATAAATTTTCTTCTAGCTCATTAACTATGGATAATGGCTGTCTGAGTCAGTAAAAAAACTTCTTAATGAAAATGAAACATCTAGTTTAGGATAAAACGAGCAGCATTTCTGACCTACAACTCCTGAAAGTAAACTAGAACGTGCCCCCGTTCAACCAGAAACCGTTCAAACAGCTTGTCTCTCAACCCCCTGAGTTACGAGGGTGCTGTTCAAATTATACGGGCGTGTATCTTTGCACTGTCATCCGGCCCCTGCCTTCGGATCCGGGCAGGGAGGGAAGGGGATATTAACAGATATTAGCCATGTGTTTCACGGAAACTAGCCAGCTACATGGCTGGGACTGAAATAAAAACCCCAGATGAAAAAACAACTTTGTTGTGTAAAAAAAAAAAAATTAAAAAAGAAGAAAAAAAATCTAACGCAAACACACGCATAATAATAATAATAATAATAATAATAATAATAATAATAATAATAATAATAATAATAATAATAATACTGTCCTGGGTAACTAAAAGAACGCGATTGACGCAATGCAGCATAGGGTTAAAATGAAGTGTCAAATGTAATTACCTTTAATTTCGTATTTAACTTATTTACTGTATAAGCATTACCATTATTACATTATGTATCGCACATAACGTTCATCACGAACAAGAGCAGCACCGTCACGTAAGGTCACATTAACTAGTGTGTATTTCCCATTCATTTAATATAAACTCAAGATTTCAACAGGAAAGAATCATTTAGTTATGCTACCTGAGAAGCCCGTTACCAAAAAGGTTACAGTTGTGTTTTTTATAACGACACAAGAAAATCATTTTAAGTTAAAGCTGCAGTCCTCAGAAAAAAATGATAAAGGGTTTCATTGGTGAAGTTTGAATGTTGTAATTTCTACTAGACCCATTATCCTCAATAGAGCATCCATTAAAACAATAACCTCCCGTTTGAATAAACAAAAAGTGTGAAGTGTCGAGAGAGAGAGAGATGACAGACAGATAGACAGATAGACACAGATACACAGATAGATAGACAGCTAGATAGATAGAAGGGCCCGTTTAGTTTTCCAAGCCCCACAGCACTGATATTTAAATAAAAAAAAATATTTGCTAGATTCATGACCGCGTTCTGCTTTCTAGCCCAGCGAATTAAATAAATACACAAATAGTAACACATAATATTTCAAATGTATTACTGTTGTCTGCTTTTAAAAAATAAAACCGTACAAATGATATATTTTGGTGATTTTCCATGAAAACGAATGTGCTTTTTTATTGTTAAATTATTGTAAACTGTTTTTTTACTCATATATATATATATATATATATATATATATATATATATATATATATATATATATATATATATACACACACACACCAACTCACACCTTTGTGCTTACCTTGATGTCTAAAAACACATACGCATCCAAACTGAGTATCAACTCAGAAAGGCGCAATTCGTGTACACAATGTCATACAATGTGTACAAGTTTTGGTCTCTCAGTGTTTCTTAGTTTCTGATATATAAAGCTAGAAGCCGCAGCGCATTGCAAAAGCAGAAGAGGACCTCTCTCTCTCTCTCTCTCTCTCTCTGCTCGTCTGTCTCTGGCGTACGCCCAGCCCACGTGGGCTATTTGTCAAGAAAAAAAAAATCCCCTCCTTCAGCATATCAATTAGCAGCAAAGAGCCCATTCTTGCCCTGTTAGCGAATATGCCTCGGATATAAAAAGGCAGGACAACAGTGCACAGAGCGCAGTGAAAGCCACACACATACGCAAGTCTTCCGAGATGAGCTATACTCTGGAAACGATAGGGAGCCCATCTTATAGGAGGGTGATGGACACCAGGACCAACTACAGCCGCTCCAGCACAACCCCGTCCAGCGGATTCCGCTCCCAGTCCTGGTCCCGAGCTAGCCCCAGCAGCTCGCTCTCATCCTCCTTTAAGAGAACCAACGTTGCCGTTCCCAGAGCGTACAGCTCCACTGTCCACAGCTCTTCCGACAGCCTTGATTTCAGCCAGTCCTCAGCGCTCAATGGGGACTACAAGCGATCCAATGAGAAGGAGCAGCTCCAAGGGCTCAACGACCGTTTTGCCGGCTACATTGACAAAGTGCATTACCTGGAGCAGCAAAACAAGGAGATCGAGGCTGAAATCCAGGCTCTGCGGCAGAAGCAAGTCACCCATTCCCAGCTTGGAAATGTGTACGACCAGGAGCTCGGTGAACTTAGAGCCGTCCTGGAACAGGTGAACCACGAGAAAGCGCAGATCCAGCTGGATACTGACCACATCGAGGAAGACATCCATCGCCTTAAGGACAGGTACGAAGAAGAGGTGAGGGTTAGGGAGGATACCGAAGCCACCATCCGCGCTATGAAGAAAGATGTAGAAGATTCCGCTTTGGTCAAAGTTGAGCTTGATAAACGGGCGCAATCCCTGCAAGATGAAATAGCTTTTCTTAAAAATAACCACGAGGAAGAGGTAGGCGAACTTCTCGCTCAGATCCAGGCTTCCCAGGTCACAGTCGAGAGGAAGGACTACCTAAAGACTGACATCACCTCTGCCTTGAAGGAGATCCGCTCCCAGCTCGAGGGGCACTCTTCACAGAACTTCCAGCAAGCGGAAGACTGGTTCAAGTGCCATTACTCAAAGCTGACCGAGGCGGCCGATCAGAACAAGGAGGCCATTAAATCCGCCCGGGACGAAATCTCAGAGTACAGGCGACAGCTGCAGTCCAAGAGCATCGAGCTCGAGTCCGCCAGAGGAACAAAG
Source organism: Acipenser ruthenus (assembly GCF_902713425.1). Classification (NCBI taxonomy): domain Eukaryota; kingdom Metazoa; phylum Chordata; class Actinopteri; order Acipenseriformes; family Acipenseridae; genus Acipenser; species Acipenser ruthenus. The sequence goes on along the minus strand of NC_081225.1, from coordinate 3,170,981 downwards.
GAGTCTCTGGAGAGGCAGCTGAATGACATTGAGGATCGCCACAACAGCGACCTGACCAGCTACCAGGTAAGACCGTAACTGAAGTCATTCTCGTGTTTCTATAATCTGTACCCTTTCAGTGCGTAAATGTTTAAATTGTGTTATCGTTTACATTTTACCTCCTAAAATAAGTTAAATGTCTTATTATGTTTTGAAGTACGGCATATCAGTTAAAAGTGTGTAAGATATTGCAGGTGAAATCTGCTGCACGTCCCCTTTAAGAATTAAAGAAAGTCACTTTTATCCTCCGGGAGCCGCCTGCTTTCTGGATTTTGCTGAGTAATCACTAACGGTAACTCAATATGACATTTGCTTTATATCTGCGCTTTACTTGACAAGCTATGAGGTGTGGTGCTTTAGAACTCATTGATACACGCTGTATCACTTGACAAGTCTGCGTATAAATGTTACCACTAACCGAAACATATGTGATTTTACCAATAGAAATGCGCATCATTTCAAGCTTGACTTAAATACAGCACTGCAGTAAATTTTGCATCATATAAAATAACACACTGACTAACCGAACTGGTAACCCTATTAATCAGAAATGAATCGTACCCCGTTTTTTAATTTTTGCCTTTTAGGAGACGATCCATCAGCTCGACAACGAGCTCAAAGGAACGAAATGGGAAATGGCACGTCACTTGAGGGAATACCAGGACCTGCTCAATGTCAAGATGGCTCTGGATATCGAAATCGCAGCATACAGGTAACCACGCATAGGCGGGCACGTCCTGGATTTTAATAGCGCTGCAGATGTTTGCTGCAACTTCTTTAGCATAATAGCGAATGAGTAAACTTCCACTGACAGCACTGCAACACTGAGCCAACAGCCTGTGCCATGCTCTACACTGCAGCTGTGACGACGAGCTTCAAGGTTGTTTTGAGGACTCTTGAAGTATACCTACTGCGCATTGGCTGCTACCGCACTAATAAAATATCATACAGTCCAGCGACTCTGCTACAATATATACAAAATCATTTCAGTTTATTTCAGTGTTCATAATTAAGTGTATTTTACATGTTAGATAGTTTGGAACAAATAATTGAGAATGGGTTATTTAAGAATGCAGCTGCATATATGACTTGTATTGACGAGTTAAACATAATACAGTACTGTGAATGGAAGCAAACTATTGCTGTTATTACCCTTTTTTCAGTTATGTACTGGCTATGGAAATGTAACACCAAGGAGGTGTTATATTGCTGCAGAATTAATTTTAGGAGCTGATGGTGGCTCTAACATGTCAGTCTCTCGTTGCATTGATTTGGGCATTTTCAAGAAGTCATTATGGATATTTCGTTATTAAATAATCGTACTAATGTTATTTCCGAAATGATGTTGATTTGATTTGAATATATGAACGAGAAGCGCTTCCTGTGACCATTCATTTTGGTTGAGTGGCAGCAAAGCAAACCACTGCTGATTGCCGTCATTTTTCAGAAGTTAATTTGCACTTGAAAAAGGAGGGTTTTAATTAAGACAGAACTACACAACACACTTTCAAACAGTACTGCGGGGAAGTCCTTTGTTTTTTTGCTGTTGTTTGTTTTAAAAGCATGGCTTTGTAGAGAGCGGCAGCTTCAGCAGCAAATGCAGTTTTAGAGCTTGAGCTTGCCACACCCTGGCTGCAACACCGACGATGCAGAGAGGGTGCACAGGGGGTAGGGGATAGGGGATAGGGGATAGGGGAGCTATTGTCAGGCTCAGTTGGAGGACCACTGCATGTGAAGGTGTTAGCAGCATTGTCCTTCTATGCCTCTGGGCCATTCTAAAGGGTCCCAGGTGACCTACCATCTCTACGGCTATCCATCCAGGCATGGATGACTTGATGGATAGCCGATGGGTTAACGATTATATCACTATCCCACTTAATCAGAATCAATAACACTGCTCTTAGAAAATCACCTCCTCAGTTTACTGAGACCAAGGGACGTGTCCATAAAACATTCACAGACCTCCACTGCTTTCCTGGTATGCATTTAATCCACAAAGATCTGCTAAAAACATTATAAAATAATCCTCCAACACAGACATAACTCAAAGAAACACCATGGCCTGGTAATGGTCATATCTCTGCCTTATCTAATTAAACAGTAACAGAGTTTGTATTGATTCCGTGTGATGTATACACACTAAATTCATTATACAGATTCCCACTTTCCTATTGCGTAGCTACTGGTAATTAGATCAGCCTGTGTTATAATGAAAGACACTTACTGTAAACAGGAGTCTCATTTAAACACTCGCACTGGCTATAATTCTTTCTACTGCAGTATTCAAATGCCAGAATAATGTGTTTTGAGATACATAGCTTAGCAGCATATATTTAAACCGTTAAAAACGTATCTCAACTACGTTTAAAAACATGTCAGTGACTTCCATATTTATTTATATAATACGTTCTCTTCACAAACAAAAACCTAAACAACTGCAGAGGAAAGCTTAGTATGGTTTCGGTTTCGGGCTGTAAACAACATTATTGTACAGAAATGTGTCGGATGACTATTTGAATGTGGTCTGATTAAATATTATATTGTTTATGCCTCATTTGATGTTAAGGAAAAGTAATAAGAATTTTAAGTCTTACACATTTAACAAGTCAAATCGGAGTTTATAAATCAAACAACCAATTTATCCAGTACATTCAAGGAAATACTAGACACCTCTTAACTGAAGTAATAATAATAATAATAATAATAATAATAATAATAATAATAATAATAATAATTGCCAGACTCAGTATTTATTAAGTGACACTATGCATTTACAAGAAAGTCATTGGAGACAGAAACTGCATATATAATTCAAATGAACAAGACAATCAATACAGTAATTCATACAAATATACAAACAGGGGATTCGGCAATGCAATGGGTTACTGCACTCGCCATTCAATAAAATGGAAATGAGTCGGCTTAAAATCACTACACAATGAAGCTAACTTGGCACAGCCAATAGTCTGCTTGGGAAAGACCAGGGTTGAATAGCAAGGGTGGTTGTTCAGGATTATTGAGGCAGTGGAGCTTGTTAGCCGTATCAATAAGGTATGGCTTATTTAATGTAAGAAAGTAACGTGATGCTCTACTCACACTTTCTGTTATTACAACTCACACATTTCCAGTCTTCACTGTAGTTTTTCTCTGTATCTGCAGGAAGCTCCTGGAGGGTGAAGAGACTCGCTTCAGCTCATTCTCAGGCGGCATCACCGGTCCATCATTCCCATACAGACAACCAGTTCCCATCACCCCAGCCAAAATCCATAAAGCAAAAGCTGAGCCCCCCAAGTTGAAAGTCCAACACAAGTTTGTGGAGGAAATCATTGAGGAGACCAAGGTGGAAGATGAGCAGTCTGAGATGGACATGGCCTTGGCTGCCGTAGCAGAGGAGCTGGCTGCCGAACCTGCAGAGGAAGAGGCAGAAGAGGAAGGAGAAGAAGAGCAGGAGGAAGGAGCCAAGGAAGAGGAGGGACAGGAGGCAGAGGAGGCTGTTGAAGAAGAGGTGGTAGCCGTCTCAAAGGCAGCAGTAAGTGCCAGCGCCCCCAAGGCTGAGGCAGAGGAGGAGGAGGAGGAGGCTGCTGAAGAAGATGAAGAGGAAGGTGAGAAAGAGGAGGGAGAAGAAGAAGAGGAAGAAGCTGAGAAGGAAGAAGGTGAGGAAACATTAGAAACAGCTGAGGCTGAAGAGGAGGAAGAAGAAGCAGAGGGAGAAGAGAAGGCAGAGGAGGAAGAAGAAGAAGCTGAAGGAGAGAAAGAAGAAGGAGAAAAGGAAGAGGAGAGTGAGTCTGTTGTAGAAGAGGTCATTGTGGAGGAGAAGATCGAGAGCACCAAAGCCTCCAAACAAGAAGTCAAGCCAGAGGAAGAACAGAAAGAGGCAAGTGAGGGTGAGGAAGAGAAAGAAAGTGAGAAAGAAGGAGAGCAGGAACAGACAGAAGAAGAAACAGCAGAAGACGAGACCAAGGATGAAGGCAAGGCAGAATCAAAGGAAGACTCTGGAGAAGAGTCTGAAGACAAAAAGGCAGATGAGGATGAGACCGCAGAAGAGGAAAAAGAGTCCAAGGAGGAGGCTGAAGAGGAGACTGTCTCCAAGAGTGAGGCAGGCAAAGTTGGGTCTGAAAAAAAGGAATCCAAAGGTGAGGCTGATGAAGAGGCAGCGTCGGATGCTGCAGAGAAGGAAGACACAGCCGTCAATGGAGAGGTAGTGGAGAATGCTGAGGAAGGCTCGGGTGGAGAGGAACAAGATGAGGAAGAGAAGGCTGTGGTCACCAATGGAGTAGATGAGAGCCCCTCTGCAGAGGATAGCAGTCAGAAGGTGGTCATCACCAAGACTGTGGAAACAATTACCACCACAGGAGATGGAGAAAAACAGATCACCAAGTCTGTGACAGTCACCCAGACCATGGAAGAGGTGGAGCAGGTTGTGGAGGAGACGCTGGTGTCCACAAAGAAGGTGGAGAAGGTCACGTCACAATCCATAAAACAAGTGACTGAAAGCGAGTGAAAACTTCTGCCGCAGAGAAAACTAACATAGTAGAGAAAGCCATATGATATGACAGCTATAAAAAAAATGCATGTGAGTGACAGCTTTAACGGGCTTTAAGCAGAAATGGTTCTCTCATGGGAGGGGTGAAGACTCTGTAATTTACTTTGTGCAATATGAGGGGGAATGCATGCAAGCTCATGAAGTGTGCCCTCCACAAAGCTGGGGAAATTAAGTGAAAATAAATATTAATATGGATGATTTTAAAAAAAGAACAACAATAAATCAAATGCATGAAAGATGTACTTCAAAGGGGTATTTCCTGAGTTGCTGGAGGGTCACTTCTGAGAAAAAGATTATGCAAAGAACCAACTGAGCCAAAAAATTATTATGATAAGAAACAAAACTCCTAGCCTTAAGAAATGCTATTTATTGTTGTTTATTATGTTTACCTCAAGAGTGCAATTAAAAAAGTGGACTTTTATTCATGGGGGAACCTTACTGACATGTGACAAGATGCAGCCTGTCATTGACTCATGTAACATCTCACAGCAGCATTCGCTCAATAAAGAACATATTGAAAGTGTGCTAATTCTGGTGGTGATTTTCTTCTTGGTTGATCGGTTGTTGATGTGTTTTCAAAGAATAATCCATGCAATATTGTTAATATCAATCCCCCATGCATACAGGAATCTATATTGGTGGTCAGGATTATTGCATCATCTTATATTTCTCAGGCATCAACTCAACACAATGCAGGAAAAAATGTAAGGTGATGCAATGTTATGGCCACCGTTGTACATTTTATTAAGAAATAGAACAATGCTGGTCAATGGAATAACAGTATTACACAATACAAGACACAGCACACCGCTATGCTCCTGCATAATCCACTTTTTGTAAGACGCTAAAATAATATTTGTACACTTTATAGTTTATTCCACTAATATCCAATAATAGAAGAGTTTTAGGCTGTCAGTTATTATTTATAATATAATTCTTCAGGCTTGTGCCTCGTTATTGAACATAAGGTTTAGAATGCTACCATCTTTTTGCCATTAATAACTAAAATACCTTTTTTGTCGTTTCATAAAGTATTCAAAGAATCTTCTATAGAATGTGGCAGCAGTGTGGAGTAGTGGTTAGGGCTCTGGACTCTTGACTGCTGTACCCTTGAGCAAGGTACTTTACCTAGATTGATCCAGTAAAAACCCAACTGTATAAATGGGTAATTGTATGTAAAAATAATGTGATATCTTGTAACAATTGTAAGTCGCCCTGGATAAGGGCGTCTGTTAATAAATAAATAATAATAGAATGTTCTCTTTTAACAGCATATTTCAGCACCTGCATTGCATAAACCACGTATTTTAGAGGTGGTCGAGATAACCACGCACAAGTGGTTGGTGCAGTTCCGGGTCACCCCTATAGTGTTGTACAATTCATATACCAGCAGGATTTACTGAAGGTGTATTGTGACATCGTCGTCTGCAACGGAGCTACAAATATTGTATGTTGTTATACCTGCGTAATTAATTGTGCACAGGGCTTTATGGATTTTACACATGTAAACCTAAAGTTATGGAAAATGCAGCAGTGCTACTATATCAGACTAGTTTAATGGTAACGTTGTGTAAATTTGCCACTTCAAGGTACATCTATATTTCTTTTAAACCCTATCCATATCATAGCTAAGCGAGGATACTGTTATACACTGTAAAAAATACGATATTTTTATAAATACGGTATTTTTTTGTAATTGCATGTCTCAGTTTTCTGTGGAAAGGTGGTCGATAGGTGCATAGTTTGATAGAGGCAACTTTCATTGCAGCACAAAGCAATGTTAGTAACATTCGGCAGCAGTGAGACAATCGAGCAGGAACACAAGTAAACCAAGGGTATTGACACACGTTTTATTTTAGATGGGCAACAAAACTGAGTGGGTGTCAGTGTGCCTATACATGCAGTGATCATTACAGCCAGGTTGGTGTAGTGCAGCTACATGGAAGTGGTTGAGGACTCCGTCAACAAAAAATATTCAAATCAAAGTAAATCGGAGCTCAACTAAACAGGGAACAAAACATAGCGAGTCCTCAATCTCACCTCCAATGGACTGCAGATATCGAGCATCGGGCATGTCTTCTATTGGCTAAATAATCCCTCCTACCCCTCTCACTACAGTCAGAGCCGGTGCCGGGCTAAGAATGTAACAGCAGCGGCAACACATCATCTATAATTGCTAAATGATGAACTCACCACTGTCAGCATACGCTACAGTTTATAAACTCCACATACAGCTCAACCCGTTTTACACAAAAAGTAGCAGAGTTTGTCAAAACCACTACCGCCGGTCTCACTTCCCAGCCCGGCACCCAGGCTCACACGAGCTGCTCGTTATCACGGACGCCCTCCCAGCTCTCTCCCTCTTTTTTTTTTAACTAATTGATTAAATACTGCGATTTTCCTAGATACATTCACACGTGCTTTAAAAACATACCAATATAACATAATCAAAATGCAATAAAAACTACACATCTTAAATCATTAGAAAATACAAACAAACGCACACCTACGTGTGTGTGTGTGTGTGTGTGTGTGTGTGTGTGTGTGTGTGTGTGTGTGTGTGTGTGTATGAATAGTTATGCACATGCCGGTACCAATCCAAAGTGTACAGAAACCGTTAACGCTTAACAGAAAAATAATAATGCAAAAATGCAATGATTTAGAGTAGATAAAATAAACACTGGTGTTTCCGTGAACTCTGATATGGACCGCATTGTGCAAATTAAACCGGTGTCTGCATTCTTTATTCGCACAGCACAAAGTCATTTATTGATAGAATTAAAAGGGTTACAGATTTGTTTAAAACCAAGTACAGTAACGGATATATCTTATTGTGGGTTATTTCTTAAGGACGTTATAATGATGTCTTCGTTGGGTGGGAAAAGCGGTTTCTACTGAATGAAAGCATTGGTATTGATCGCATACCTAAATGAAGACATCTGCGAGACATCTGGTTTACTGCAGTCTTTAAGGTGGAACGCCCAGGGCAGTACAGGCTGCTGGAAATTTCCATCAGACCCGCTGCAAAACAAACCATTCACTGAGACTCAGTAAAATGAACAGAAGACACGCCACTTTATCCCCCAGTGGCACAGAGACCAGTGCTCGTGGAAGACTCTAATGTACCGAATCATTACAGTGCGAAGTTAAAGCTACATTACGATATAAGGTGGTCATGATATAATGGTAGATGGTTTATATGTAGAGGTGCTCGAATCATTGAATCGTTTAATTCTTCGACATATTAAATCACACGAATGTTTACCACGAAGAGGCATGGTGAAGCACAATTGCAAACTGGTAAATTTAGAGTTTAGGGAACACTATGGGAGAAATCACTGCAAAAAAAAAAAATAAATAAAAAAAACTTTAACGATCAGTCGTAGACCTAAATTTCAATATGCTTCCCAACAAATATAAAACAATAAAGATGTTTCAGCACTATTAAAAATGATATAGCATTACGAGCAAATTCAGTAATGTAACCACAATCTATTTTTTAATGACTGTAAATGTGCAAAAAAATATATAACAGAGTATAACCGATATTTACAATAAGACCATTTAATCACCCAGTTACACCACATAAACACTAAGCCGCATTCAAAACACCTGCCGAGCACGGTTCCGTATTACTGACAGCTCTTGTGTATCGATTGATAGTCAGTATCACCCCATCTGTGTTCGCTGTCACATATGCTACCTTGGTTAAAGATGACCGCTGCGGGACTTCCTGTTAGCAATCAGATGTCATATTGGACTTTTTCAAGTTACACTTACTGCTTGTAGAGCAGAATACGTTGCTTCATTCTACGGTAATGTGACTAATATAATAACATGTTTTAGAAATTGAATATATATTTTCACACCCACATTATATATATATATATATATATATATATATATATATATATATATATATATATATATATATATATATATATATATATATATGTTTAAAGGCTGTCTGCCTATTTTCAGAATTGCACTATAGAAAGACGGACAGACCGACAGACAGACAGACAGACAGACAGACAGACAGGCAGACTGGCTATGGTAAATATATTGTAAAGTGCATTGTAACTGCGCATAATAACATTGTAATGATGTGTAAGTACACATGTATTTACTAAGTTGATACTATACACAGTATAATGAGAGACACTTAATGTGAAGTGTTACCGTGAACACACGGGGAACCGCGGTATATACAGGTGTTTAAAATCTGCTGCTTACGATTTATGTTTCATTCTTAAAAATGTACTCCTGGAAAATAGATGCTTATGTTTTAGTACAAAGGCTAATCCTAGCATTATTTAGAGTTTTCAATCGTAAACCTTTCCAACTACAAAAACAGCTTGTGGATCTTCAAAAGTCGCCTTGTTGCGGCAATACAAATACATATTTAAAAGTTTCCATTGCACAAAGTAATTTGAAAACTGCAGGGTAATGCAGAGGCGAGCTAATGATATAATCCAGTCGGGCAGGGAGACGTGTCATTAAGATTTAAAGAATGCAGTAATGCACCAAAATACTGCAGTAACTTTCTGCGCTATTGCCTCGCTTTCGTGGATCAATAAGCCTTACTATGCAGTATTCCTGAGTTCCAACCCCTTTAAACAAGCGTGGCTCTCCAGTACAAGGGAGGAGGGGTAGATTCAGTATGCACAGCCTGACATTACACATATACAAACGACTTCTTTACACAGACCAGCTTTGAATAACAGCTGTGTGTCATCAAGCATTGTGAACTGCAATGCAGGACAGCTTCTAAAAGCTCTAGTTAGCAAATGTATTGCATTAAACTACTGAATTGAATTACAGTTACTCCGTTGATTATTCTCTAGCTACGAATCTACATAAGTTGTTCTTTCCCCTAGTCCCAATCACCAAATTACGTATGTGTATTTCAGTCATAACGCAGTCAATAATCACCACAATCAATAATAATTTAAATAACCATGACATGAATATCTGCAATGTGATCAACTTAATAATGAATACTAGTATAGGATTTTTTTCTCGTGTTACTACCTGCAGTGCTAAGCAAATTCTCAAAGAAAGATTCGTGTCGTTATAGTTCATATATAGTATTGTAATGTATAACTGTAGTGCTCTTAAAACGGTGATAACTGTAACGTGTTCTATTCGTCTGTATGTGTATATGATGTTCGCTATCTTTAATAAGTCAACCTGTACTGGAGTAGTGCTGTAACAACTAAGCCTTGAGGAACGTACCGGCTTCCTTTTATTATTGTGACGTCACTGCGCTCCAAGCACTACGGGAGCCCCACTAGTCTACACATAGTCTTATCCTTACATTAACATTTAACTTTGCGGAGAAATAGGATAGAATAACAAACACACATCAGTTTTGAAATAGTTTACATTTGTACATACCTTATACTTGGAATTAGTTTTATTGCATGCAAACTACACACGCCCCAAAAGACTTGTCACAACGTATGTTTACCCTGGTTGATGCATGTGCATTGTAATCCACGTTACATTCAGATTTCAGCACTACAGCCATGGACAGTTCCATAATGCTACACACATGTATACTCAAACCTGCCGTTACATCGTTGCTCCGTACTCTAAATAACGGGACAAACAACACGAGACTCAATCATCTTGAACAGCTGCAATGCATTTAACCAGCAGATCACATGTGTCAGCAGGGAGGCTCCCACAGGTGTTGAAGGCAAGATTAATAATCAGGTTAGTAGTCCCACATTGATGCGTAGAAAGCCCTTGTGGGGAACTAACCAGAAAGCCTAGTTCTAGAGCTTTAGTAGTAGAACGTATTGCCATGAACCACACAACTAAAAAAAAAAAAAAATTTCAAGGAGGTGATGGGAAACAGAAACAAATAAGACTTGGAAACCAAATACCGTGTTGCACAAATTGAGATAGCAGTCAGGCAAATCTCTGTATCAATCCCAGGGTGCAATTTGTGTTGAAAGTCAAAGGGGTGTGGCACCATGGAGAGAACCCTCTTGTGTCTTTTCTAGCACATTGGGTGAAGGATCACTGTGGGCTTTTGGAAAGTGTTTCAGTTATACAACCTTGAAACAAAGTACTGTAATGTACAACAGTGGGTTGCAGGTTGGATATATTACAGAATAGATGTTAGGAATAATATAACAAGACAGGTATGCAGCCAGTTTACCATGGTTTGTCTTTGTGTGTGTGTGTGTGTGTGTGTGTGTGTGTGTGTGTGTGTGTGTGTGTGTGTTTATATTTACTGTCATGCAGGTGATGTGGTCAGATCTTCGGGCTAGGAGTCAGCCAGTGAAAAAGAGCCAAGAAAGTGTCGTCTTCTTCTCATGCAGAATAGGTCATGAATCTCGAATGCTCCTCTTCCCACAGTCCCAGGGGCTGCTTCAATCAGTGCTGGGAAGGAAAGCGTTGCCTCCTCTATCCTTGGCTGCAGGGCCCCTTGTCTTGCTGTAGACAGGAGAATTTAAACTAATACTCTTATCAATATTGCCAATAATTAAAAAATGGGTTTGTATCTTTTTTTTTCTAAGTTTACCTTTTTTTCTAAGCTACAGTAATACTTCTTTGCACTTGGACACTAAAAGCCATTGTGGAGGGGTCTTGGATATCCAATTTGATATTAAATCTATTCAGTGCTTTTTTTGCTGTGCTGTTGGCCTCCAGTCTGTATGCTTTGGATGTGTTCAAAGGGAGAGGCTGCATAGCCCTCCCCTTTACTGTGACAGCTCTGCAGTGGGTTAGATTTGCTGCTACTGCAGTATCCCAGATTCTGATAACTCGGCCCTGTGTAAGTGGGTGTCTGTATTTAGTGCTGTGTGTGTGGATGTTTGTATTTAGAGTTGTGTGTGTGTGTGTCTGTATTTAGAGCTGTGTGTGTGGGTGTCTGTTTTGTGTGTTGTGTGAGTTTTGTTGATCCAATATCGGGCTATCATTTTACTCTAAATGAGTCTTTCTCTGGCTTCATACCAGCTGGTCAGGATAGTGCTGAGACAATGGGAACTCTCACACCCACCTGCTCTACATATGTACTGTATAGATAAAGAATAGGCTGGGCTGGCATAGCTGAATGTTTAATTGTAACATTGATTTGAAAGGAATGAAGAAGGCTGATCATCCCTGGCACTTAGGAGTCCCCAGACAAGCTCAAAACCAGAGAATAATGCTAACTCAATATTAGAGCAAAGCAACAGAACCATGAGAATGACAGCAAACATCTTTAAACAGCACTGCAGAACCACTGAGACTGACAGTAAACACCTTTAAACAGTACTGCAGAACCAACCACTGAGACTGACAGCAAACACCTTTAAACAGTACTGCAGAACCACTGAGACTGACAGCAAACACCTTTAAACAGCACTGCAGAACCACTGAGACTGACAGCAAACACCTTTAAACAGTACTGCAGAACCACTGAGACTGACAGCAAACACCTTTAAACAGTACTGCAGAACCAACCACTGAGACTGACAGCAAACACCTTTAAACAGTACTGCAGAACCACTGAGACTGACAGCAAACACCTTTAAACAGTACTGCAGAACCAACCACTGAGACTGACAGCAAACACCTTTAAACAGTACTGCAGAACCAACCACTGAGACTGACAGCAAACACCTTTAAACAGTACTGCAGAACCACTGAGACTGACAGCAAACACCTTTAAACAGCACTGCAGAACCACTGAGACTGACAGCAAACACCTTTAAACAGCACTGCAGAACCACTGAGACGGACAGCAAACACCTTTAAACAGTACTGCAGAACCACTGAGACTGACAGCAAACACCTTTAAACAGTACTGCAGAACCAACCACTGAGACTGACAGCAAACACCTTTAAACAGTACTGCAGAACCACTGAGACTGACAGCAAACACCTTTAAACAGCACTGCAGAACCACTGAGACTGACAGCAAACACCTTTAAACAGCACTGCAGAACAACTGAGACTGACAGCAAACACCTTTAAACAGTACTGCAGAACAACTGAGACTGACAGCAAACACCTTTAAACAGTACTGCAGAACCACTGAGACTGACAGCAAACACCTTTAAACAGTACTGCAGAACCACTGAGACTGACATCAAACACCTTTAAACAGTACTGCAGAACCACTGAGACTGACAGCAAACACCTTTAAACAGTACTGCAGAACCACTGAGACGGACAGCAAACACCTTTAAACAGTACTGCAGAACCAACCACTGAGACTGACAGCAAACACCTTTAAACAGTACTGCAGAACCACTGAGACTGACAGCAAACACCTTTAAACAACACTGCAGAACCACTGAGACTGACAGCAAACACCTTTAAACAGTACTGCAGAACCACTGAGACTGACAGCAAACACCTTTAAACAGTACTGCAGAACCACTGAGACTGACAGCAAACACCTTTAAACAGTACTGCAGAACCAACCACTGAGACTGACAGCAAACACCTTTAAACAGCACTGCAGAACCACTGAGACTGACAGCAAACACCTTTAAACAGCACTGCAGAACCACTGAGACTGACAGCAAACACCTTTAAACAGCACTGCAGAACCACTGAGACTGACAGCAAACACCTTTAAACAGCACTGCAGAACCACTGAGAATGACAGCAAACACCCTTAAACAGCACTGCAGAACCACTGAGAATGACAGCAAACACCTTTAAACAGTACTGCAGAACCACTGAGACTGACAGCAAACACCTTTAAACAGTACTGCAGAACAGACATTACAATGACTTCTTTTGACATCTTTAGGGAGCCCATCAGTCTTTTGTGATTTGTATATATTAGGATCAATGGTTTTGCTTTTAGAGGTTTATAAGTTCATGTGACAGGGTACCCCGCCCCTGGGTGTATTTTTGGTTTATTTTGTATAGTTTGGGTTATGTATCACAGGGGTGTTAATGTATATTGGTATGTGAGCACGGGGATGTGGGTTTGTGTGTGTGTGTGTGTGGAATAGTGGTGACAGGGAGGCAGTTAAAATCCTCCCTATAAAAACACATGGTAATGTGGCTGGAGCCGTGAATTGAATAAATGATGAAATGATTAATTAAGTCTCCAGCCACAGGTGTATAAATAGGGTGATCACGGGTGAGAAAGAGGTTAGTGTGTTTGGAGGCGGAGGGTAAGTGGTGAGGAGGAGTAAAAACTTAAATATAAACAATTGCTACGATTGTTTGTTCCGTGTTCTGTTTGTTTGTTTTGGACATCGTACCCTTTGCTTGTATCAGTGTTTGTGTTTTTGTTCAACCTGTTTATTTTAATAAAGAAACAAGCACATTTGCGTTTTGCACCGCTGTACTTGCTTGTTATGGTTTCATTTCTGGTATGACGTCATAGACCCAAGCTATCCTGCCACACTTCAATATTGACACTTATGGTTTACTTTTAAAAAGCACATGCGTCTGTCAAAGCCATAACATTGAATCGCTTTCGAGGTCCTGCTATTCATGCATTCCGAGAAGCCCTCTTTGTTGGAAGCCCTGTTTGTTTGTTGGAAGCCCTGTATGCTGGAAGCCCTGTTTGTTGGAAGCCCTGCTTGTATGTTGGAAGCCCTGTTTGTATGCTGGAAGCCCTGTTTGTTTGTTGGAAACCCTGTTTGTTTGTTGGAAGCCCTGTTTATTTGTTGGAAGCCCTGTATGCTGGACGCCCTGTTTGTTTGTTGGAAGCCCTGTATGCTGGACGCCCTGTTTGTTTGTTGGAAGCCCTGTATGCTGGAAGCCATGTTTGTTTGCTGGAAGCCCTGTTTGTTTGTTGGAAGCCCTGTTTGTTTGTTGGAAGCCCTGTTTGTTTGTTGGAAGCCCTGTTTGTTTGTTGGAAGCCCTGTTTGTTTGCTGGAAGCCCTGTTTGTTTGTCGGAAGCCCTGTTTGTTTGTCGGAAGCCCTGTTTGTTTGTCGGAAGCCCTGTTTGTTTGTTGGAAGCCCTGTTTGTTTGTCGGAAGCCCTGTTTGTTTGTCGGAAGCCCTGTTTGTTTGTTGGAAGCCCTGTTTGTTTGTTGGAAGCCCTGTTTGTTTGTCGGAAGCCCTGTTTGTTTGCTGGAAGCCCTGTTTGTTTGTTGGAAGCCCTGTTTGTTTGTCGGAAGCCCTGCTTGTTTGTTGGAAGCCCTGTTTGTTTGTTGGAAGCCCTGTTTGTTTGCTGGAAGCCCTGTTTGTTTGTCGGAAGCCCTGTTTGTTTGTTGGAAGCCCTGTTTGTTTGTCAGAAGCCCTGTTTGTTTGTTGGAAGCCCTGTTTGTTTGTTGGAAGCCCTGTTTGTTTGCTGGAAGCCCTGTTTGTTTGTCGGAAGCCCTGTTTGTTTGTTGGAAGCCCTGTTTGTTTGTCAGAAGCCCTGTTTGTTTGTCGGAAGCCCTGCTTGTTTGTTGGAAGCCCTGTTTGTTTGTTGGAAGCCCTGTTTGTTTGTTGGAAGCCCTGTTTGTTTGTTGGAAGCCCTGCTTGTTTGTTGGAAGCCCTGTTTGTTTGTTGGAAGCCCTGTTTGTTTGTTGGAAGCCCTGTTTGTTTGTTGGAAGCCCTGTTTGTTTGTTGGAAGCCCTGTTTGTTTGTTGGAAGCCCTGTTTGTTTGCTGGAAGCCCTGTTTGTTTGTTGGAAGCCCTGTTTGTTTGTTGGAAGCCCTGTTTGTTTGTCGGAAGCCCTGTTTGTTTGTCAGAAGCCCTGTTTGTTTGTCAGAAGCCCTGTTTGTTTGTCGGAAGCCCTGTTTGTTTGTTGGAAGCCCTGTTTGTTTGTTGGAAGCCCTGTTTGTTTGTTGGAAGCCCTGTTTGTTTGTTTGTTGGAAGCCCTGTTTGTTTGTTGGAAGCCCTGTTTGTTTGCTGGAAGCCCTGTTTGTTTGCTGGAAGCCCTGTTTGTTTGTCGGAAGCCCTGTTTGTTTGTTAGAAGCCCTGTTTGTTTGTCGGAAGCCCTGTTTGTTTGTTGGAAGCCCTGTTTGTTTGTTGGAAGCCCTGTTTGTTTGTTGGAAGCCCTGTTTGTTTGTTTGTTGGAAGCCCTGTTTGTTTGTCAGAAGCCCTGTTTGTTTGCTGGAAGCCCTGTTTGTTTGCTGGAAGCCCTGTTTGTTTGTTGGAAGCCCTGTTTGTTTGCTGGAAGCCCTGTTTGCTGGAAGCTCTGTTTGTTTGTTTGAAGCCCTGTTTGTTTGCTGGAAGCCCTGTTTGTTTGCTGGAAGCCCTGTTTGTTTGTTGGAAGCCCTGTTTGTTTGTTGGAAGCCCTGTTTGTTTGTTGGAAGCCCTGTTTGTTTGCTGGAAGCCCTGTTTGTTTGTTGGAAGCCCTGTTTGTTTGTTGGAAGCCCTGTATGCTGGAAGCCCTGTTTGTTTGTTGGAAGCCCTGTTTGTTTGTTGGAAGCCCTGTTTGTTTGTTGGAAGCCCTGTATGCTGGAAGCCCTGTTTGTTTGTCGGAAGCCCTGTTTGTTTGTCAGAAGCCCTGTTTGTTTGTCGGAAGCCCTGTTTGTTTGTCGGAAGCCCTGTTTGTTTGTCAGAAGCCCTGTTTGTTTGCTGGAAGCCCTGTTTGTTTGTTGGAAGCCCTGTTTGTTTGTTGGAAGCCCTGTTTGTTTGCTGGAAGCCCTGTTTGTTTGCTGGAAGCCCTGTTTGTTTGTCAGAAGCCCTGTTTGTTTGTTGGAAGCCCTGTTTGTTTGCTGGAAGCCCTGTTTGTTTGTTGGAAGCCCTGTTTGTTTGCTGGAAGCCCTGTTTGTTTGTTGGAAGCCCTGTTTGTTTGTTTGCTGGAAGCCCTGTTTGTTTGTTGGAAGCCCTGTTTGTTTGTTGGAAGCCCTGTTTGTTTGCTGGAAGCCCTGTTTGTTTGCTGGAAGCCCTGTTTGTTTGTCGGAAGCCCTGTTTGTTTGTCAGAAGCCCTGTTTGTTTGTTGGAAGCCCTGTTTGTTTGTTGGAAGCCCTGTTTGTTTGCTGGAAGCCCTGTTTGTTTGTCAGAAGCCCTGTTTGTTTGTTGGAAGCCCTGTTTGTTTGTTGGAAGCCCTGTTTGTTTGTTGGAAGCCCTGTTTGTTTGTTGGAAGCCCTGTTTGTTTGTTGGAAGCCCTGTTTGTTTGCTGGAAGCCCTGTTTGTTTGTCAGAAGCCCTGTTTGTTTGTTGGAAGCCCTGTTTGTTTGTTAGAAGCCCTGTTTGTTTGTTGGAAGCCCTGTTTGTTTGTTGGAAGCCCTGTTTGTTTGTTGGAAGCCCTGCTTGTTTGTTGGAAGCCCTGTTTGTTTGTCGGAAGCCCTGTTTGTTTGTCAGAAGCCCTGTTTGTTTGTTGGAAGCCCTGTTTGTTTGTTGGAAGCCCTGTTTGTTTGTCGGAAGCCCTGTTTGTTTGTTGGAAGCCCTGTTTGTTTGCTGGAAGCCCTGTTTGTTTGCTGGAAGCCCTGTTTGTTTGTTGGAAGCCCTGTTTGTTTGTTGGAAGCCCTGTTTGTTTGTTGGAAGCCCTGTTTGTTTGTTGGAAGCCCTGTTTGTTTGTCAGAAGCCCTGTTTGTTTGTTGGAAGCCCTGTTTGTTTGTTGGAAGCCCTGTTTGTTTGTCAGAAGCCCTGTTTGTTTGTTGGAAGCCCTGTTTGTTTGTTGGAAGCCCTGTTTGTTTGTCAGAAGCCCTGTTTGTTTGTTGGAAGCCCTGTTTGTTTGTTTGTTGGAAGCCCTGTTTGTTTGTTGGAAGCCCTGTTTGTTTGTTGGAAGCCCTGTTTGTTTGTTGGAAGCCCTGTTTGTTTGTTGGAAGCCCTGTTTGTTTGTTGGAAGCCCTGTTTGTTTGTTGGAAGCCCTGTTTGTTTGTTGGAAGCCCTGTTTGTTTGCTGGAAGCCCTGTTTGTTTGTTGGAAGCCCTGTTTGTTTGTTTGAAGCCCTGTTTGTTTGTTGGAAGCCCTGTTTGTTTGTTGGAAGCCCTGTTTGTTTGTTGGAAGCCCTGTTTGTTTGCTGGAAGCCCTGTTTGTTTGCTGGAAGCCCTGTTTGTTTGTTGGAAGCCCTGTTTGTTTGTTGGAAGCCCTGTTTGTTTGCTGGAAGCCCTGTTTGTTTGCTGGAAGCCCTGTTTGTTTGTCGGAAGCCCTGTTTGTTTGTTGGAAGCCCTGTTTGTTTGTTGGAAGCCCTGTTTGTTTGCTGGAAGCCCTGTTTGTTTGCTGGAAGCCCTGTTTGTTTGTCAGAAGCCCTGTTTGTTTGTTGGAAGCCCTGTTTGTTTGCTGGAAGCCCTGTTTGTTTGTTGGAAGCCCTGTTTGTTTGTTGGAAGCCCTGTTTGTTTGTTGGAAGCCCTGTTTGTTTGTTGGAAGCCCTGTTTGTTTGTTGGAAGCCCTGTTTGTTTGTTGGAAGCCCTGTTTGTTTGCTGGAAGCCCTGTTTGTTTGTCGGAAGCCCTGTTTGTTTGTCAGAAGCCCTGTTTGTTTGCTGGAAGCCCTGTTTGTTTGCTGGAAGCCCTGTTTGTTTGTCAGAAGCCCTGTTTGTTTGCTGGAAGCCCTGTTTGTTTGTTGGAAGCCCTGTTTGTTTGTTGGAAGCCCTGTTTGTTTGTTTGTTGGAAGCCCTGTTTGTTTGTTGGAAGCCCTGTTTGTTTGTTGGAAGCCCTGTTTGTTTGCTGGAAGCCCTGTTTGTTTGCTGGAAGCCCTGTTTGTTTGTTTGTTGGAAGCCCTGTTTGTTTGTTGGAAGCCCTGTTTGTTTGTTGGAAGCCCTGTTTGTTTGTTGGAAGCCCTGTTTGTTTGTTGGAAGCCCTGTTTGTTTGCTGGAAGCCCTGTTTGTTTGTCAGAAGCCCTGTTTGTTTGTTGGAAGCCCTGTTTGTTTGTTAGAAGCCCTGTTTGTTTGTTGGAAGCCCTGTTTGTTTGTTGGAAGCCCTGTTTGTTTGTTGGAAGCCCTGCTTGTTTGTTGGAAGCCCTGTTTGTTTGTCGGAAGCCCTGTTTGTTTGTCAGAAGCCCTGTTTGTTTGTTGGAAGCCCTGTTTGTTTGTTGGAAGCCCTGTTTGTTTGTCGGAAGCCCTGTTTGTTTGTTGGAAGCCCTGTTTGTTTGCTGGAAGCCCTGTTTGTTTGCTGGAAGCCCTGTTTGTTTGTTGGAAGCCCTGTTTGTTTGTTGGAAGCCCTGTTTGTTTGTTGGAAGCCCTGTTTGTTTGTTGGAAGCCCTGTTTGTTTGTCAGAAGCCCTGTTTGTTTGTTGGAAGCCCTGTTTGTTTGTTGGAAGCCCTGTTTGTTTGTCAGAAGCCCTGTTTGTTTGTTGGAAGCCCTGTTTGTTTGTTGGAAGCCCTGTTTGTTTGTCAGAAGCCCTGTTTGTTTGTTGGAAGCCCTGTTTGTTTGTTTGTTGGAAGCCCTGTTTGTTTGTTGGAAGCCCTGTTTGTTTGTTGGAAGCCCTGTTTGTTTGTTGGAAGCCCTGTTTGTTTGTTGGAAGCCCTGTTTGTTTGTTGGAAGCCCTGTTTGTTTGTTGGAAGCCCTGTTTGTTTGTTGGAAGCCCTGTTTGTTTGCTGGAAGCCCTGTTTGTTTGTTGGAAGCCCTGTTTGTTTGTTTGAAGCCCTGTTTGTTTGTTGGAAGCCCTGTTTGTTTGTTGGAAGCCCTGTTTGTTTGTTTGAAGCCCTGTTTGTTTGTTGGAAGCCCTGTTTGTTTGTTGGAAGCCCTGTTTGTTTGTTGGAAGCCCTGTTTGTTTGCTGGAAGCCCTGTTTGTTTGCTGGAAGCCCTGTTTGTTTGTTGGAAGCCCTGTTTGTTTGTTGGAAGCCCTGTTTGTTTGCTGGAAGCCCTGTTTGTTTGCTGGAAGCCCTGTTTGTTTGTCGGAAGCCCTGTTTGTTTGTTGGAAGCCCTGTTTGTTTGTTGGAAGCCCTGTTTGTTTGCTGGAAGCCCTGTTTGTTTGCTGGAAGCCCTGTTTGTTTGTCAGAAGCCCTGTTTGTTTGTTGGAAGCCCTGTTTGTTTGCTGGAAGCCCTGTTTGTTTGTTGGAAGCCCTGTTTGTTTGTTGGAAGCCCTGTTTGTTTGTTGGAAGCCCTGTTTGTTTGTTGGAAGCCCTGTTTGTTTGTTGGAAGCCCTGTTTGTTTGTTGGAAGCCCTGTTTGTTTGCTGGAAGCCCTGTTTGTTTGTCGGAAGCCCTGTTTGTTTGTCAGAAGCCCTGTTTGTTTGCTGGAAGCCCTGTTTGTTTGCTGGAAGCCCTGTTTGTTTGTCAGAAGCCCTGTTTGTTTGCTGGAAGCCCTGTTTGTTTGTTGGAAGCCCTGTTTGTTTGTTGGAAGCCCTGTTTGTTTGTTTGTTGGAAGCCCTGTTTGTTTGTTGGAAGCCCTGTTTGTTTGTTGGAAGCCCTGTTTGTTTGCTGGAAGCCCTGTTTGTTTGCTGGAAGCCCTGTTTGTTTGTTTGTTGGAAGCCCTGTTTGTTTGTTGGAAGCCCTGTTTGTTTGTCAGAAGCCCTGTTTGTTTGCTGGAAGCCCTGTTTGTTTGTTGGAAGCCCTGTTTGTTTGCTGGAAGCCCTGTTTGTTTGTTTGCTGGAAGCCCTGTTTGTTTGTCAGAAGCCCTGTTTGTTTGCTGGAAGCCCTGTTTGTTTGTTGGAAGCCCTGTTTGTTTGTTGGAAGCCCTGTTTGTTTGTTGGAAGCCCTGTTTGTTTGCTGGAAGCCCTGTTTGTTTGTTTGTTGGAAGCCCTGTTTGTTTGTTGGAAGCCCTGTTTGTTTGTCAGAAGCCCTGTTTGTTTGTTTGTTGGAAGCCCTGTTTGTTTGTTGGAAGCCCTGTTTGTTTGTTGGAAGCCCTGTTTGTTTGCTGGAAGCCCTGTTTGTTTGTTGGAAGCCCTGTTTGTTTGCTGGAAGCCCTGTTTGTTTGTTGGAAGCCCTGTTTGTTTGTTGGAAGCCCTGTTTGTTTGTTAGTTGGAAGCCCTGTTTGTTTGTTGGAAGCCCTGTTTGTTTGCTGGAAGCCCTGTTTGTTTGCTGGAAGCCCTGTTTGTTTGTTTGTTGGAAGCCCTGTTTGTTTGTTGGAAGCCCTGTTTGTTTGTCAGAAGCCCTGTTTGTTTGTTTGTTGGAAGCCCTGTTTGTTTGTTGGAAGCCCTGTTTGTTTGTCAGAAGCCCTGTTTGTTTGTCAGAAGCCCTGTTTGTTTGTTGGAAGCCCTGTTTGTTTGTTGGAAGCCCTGTTTGTTTGTCGGAAGCCCTGTTTGTTTGTTGGAAGCCCTGTTTGTTTGCTGGAAGCCCTGTTTGTTTGCTGGAAGCCCTGTTTGTTTGTTTGTTGGAAGCCCTGTTTGTTTGTTGGAAGCCCTGTTTGTTTGTTGGAAGCCCTGTTTGTTTGCTGGAAGCCCTGTTTGTTTGCTGGAAGCCCTGTTTGTTTGTTTGTTGGAAGCCCTGTTTGTTTGTTGGAAGCCCTGTTTGTTTGCTGGAAGCCCTGTTTGTTTGCTGGAAGCCCTGTTTGTTTGTCGGAAGCCCTGTTTGTTTGTTGGAAGCCCTGTTTGTTTGTTGGAAGCCCTGTTTGTTTGCTGGAAGCCCTGTTTGTTTGCTGGAAGCCCTGTTTGTTTGTCAGAAGCCCTGTTTGTTTGTTGGAAGCCCTGTTTGTTTGCTGGAAGCCCTGTTTGTTTGTTGGAAGCCCTGTTTGTTTGTTGGAAGCCCTGTTTGTTTGTTGGAAGCCCTGTTTGTTTGTTGGAAGCCCTGTTTGTTTGTTGGAAGCCCTGTTTGTTTGTTGGAAGCCCTGTTTGTTTGTCAGAAGCCCTGTTTGTTTGTTTGTTGGAAGCCCTGTTTGTTTGTTGGAAGCCCTGTTTGTTTGTTGGAAGCCCTGTTTGTTTGCTGGAAGCCCTGTTTGTTTGTTGGAAGCCCTGTTTGTTTGCTGGAAGCCCTGTTTGTTTGTTGGAAGCCCTGTTTGTTTGTTGGAAGCCCTGTTTGTTTGTTTGTTGGAAGCCCTGTTTGTTTGTTGGAAGCCCTGTTTGTTTGCTGGAAGCCCTGTTTGTTTGCTGGAAGCCCTGTTTGTTTGTTTGTTGGAAGCCCTGTTTGTTTGTTGGAAGCCCTGTTTGTTTGTCAGAAGCCCTGTTTGTTTGTTTGTTGGAAGCCCTGTTTGTTTGTTGGAAGCCCTGTTTGTTTGTCAGAAGCCCTGTTTGTTTGTCAGAAGCCCTGTTTGTTTGTTGGAAGCCCTGTTTGTTTGTTGGAAGCCCTGTTTGTTTGTCGGAAGCCCTGTTTGTTTGTTGGAAGCCCTGTTTGTTTGCTGGAAGCCCTGTTTGTTTGCTGGAAGCCCTGTTTGTTTGTTTGTTGGAAGCCCTGTTTGTTTGTTGGAAGCCCTGTTTGTTTGTTGGAAGCCCTGTTTGTTTGCTGGAAGCCCTGTTTGTTTGCTGGAAGCCCTGTTTGTTTGTTTGTTGGAAGCCCTGTTTGTTTGTTGGAAGCCCTGTTTGTTTGTCGGAAGCCCTGTTTGTTTGTTGGAAGCCCTGTTTGTTTGCTGGAAGCCCTGTTTGTTTGTTTGTTGGAAGCCCTGTTTGTTTGTTGGAAGCCCTGTTTGTTTGTTGGAAGCCCTGTTTGTTTGTTGGAAGCCCTGTTTGTTTGTTGGAAGCCCTGTTTGTTTGTTGGAAGCCCTGTTTGTTTGTCGGAAGCCCTGTTTGTTTGTTGGAAGCCCTGTTTGTTTGTTGGAAGCCCTGTTTGTTTGTTGGAAGCCCTGTTTGTTTGTTGGAAGCCCTGTTTGTTTGTTGGAAGCCCTGTTTGTTTGCTGGAAGCCCTGTTTGTTTGTTGGAAGCCCTGTTTGTTTGTCAGAAGCCCTGTTTGTTTGTCGGAAGCCCTGTTTGTTTGTCAGAAGCCCTGTTTGTTTGTCGGAAGCCCTGTTTGTTTGCTGGAAGCCCTGTTTGTTTGTCAGAAGCCCTGTTTGTTTGTTGGAAGCCCTGTTTGTTTGTCAGAAGCCCTGTTTGTTTGTCGGAAGCCCTGTTTGTTTGTTGGAAGCCCTGTTTGTTTGCTGGAAGCCCTGTTTGTTTGCTGGAAGCCCTGTTTGTTTGCTGGAAGCCCTGTTTGTTTGTTGGAAGCCCTGTTTGTTTGCTGGAAGCCCTGTTTGTTTGTTTGTTGGAAGCCCTGTTTGTTTGTTTGAAGCCCTGTTTGTTTGCTGGAAGCCCTGTTTGTTTGCTGGAAGCCCTGTTTGTTTGTTGGAAGCCCTGTTTGTTTGTTGGAAGCCCTGTTTGTTTGTTGGAAGCCCTGTTTGTTTGTTGGAAGCCCTGTTTGTTTGTTGGAAGCCCTGTTTGTTTGTTGGAAGCCCTGTTTGTTTGCTGGAAGCCCTGTTTGTTTGCTGGAAGCCCTGTTTGTTTGTTTGTTGGAAGCCCTGTTTGTTTGTTTGAAGCCCTGTTTGTTTGCTGGAAGCCCTGTTTGTTTGCTGGAAGCCCTGTTTGTTTGTTGGAAGCCCTGTTTGTTTGTTGGAAGCCCTGTTTGTTTGTTGGAAGCCCTGTTTGTTTGTTGGAAGCCCTGTTTGTTTGCTGGAAGCCCTGTTTGTTTGTTGGAAGCCCTGTTTGTTTGTTGGAAGCCCTGTTTGTTTGTTGGAAGCCCTGTTTGTTTGTTGGAAGCCCTGTTTGTTTGTTGGAAGCCCTGTTTGTTTGCTGGAAGCCCTGTTTGTTTGCTGGAAGCCCTGTTTGTTTGTTGGAAGCCCTGTTTGTTTGCTGGAAGCCCTGTTTGTTTGTTGGAAGCCCTGTTTGTTTGCTGGAAGCCCTGTTTGTTTGTTGGAAGCCCTGTTTGTTTGTTGGAAGCCCTGTTTGTTTGCTGGAAGCCCTGTTTGTTTGTCGGAAGCCCTGTTTGTTGGAAGCCCTGTTTGTTTGTCAGAAGCCCTGTTTGTTTGTTGGAAGCCCTGTTTGTTTGTTGGAAGCCCTGTTTGTTTGTTGGAAGCCCTGTTTGTTTGCTGGAAGCCCTGTTTGTTTGTCAGAAGCCCTGTTTGTTTGCTGGAAGCCCTGTTTGTTTGTCGGAAGCCCTGTTTGTTTGTCGGAAGCCCTGTTTGTTAGAAGCCCTGTTTGTTTGTTGGAAGCCCTGTTTGTTTGTCGGAAGCCCTGTTTGTTAGAAGCCCTGTTGTTTGTTGGAAGCCCTGTTTGTTTGTTGGAAGCCCTGTTTGTTTGTTGGAAGCCCTGTTTGTTTGTTGGAAGCCCTGTTTGTTTGCTGGAAGCCCTGTTTGTTTGCTGGAAGCCCTGTTTGTTTGTTGGAAGCCCTGTTTGTTTGTTGGAAGCCCTGTTTGTTTGTTGGAAGCCCTGTTTGTTTGCTGGAAGCCCTGTTTGTTTGTTTGTTGGAAGCCCTGTTTGTTTGTTGGAAGCCCTGTTTGTTTGTTGGAAGCCCTGTTTGTTTGTTGGAAGCCCTGTTTGTTTGTTGGAAGCCCTGTTTGTTTGTCAGAAGCCCTGTTTGTTTGTTGGAAGCCCTGTTTGTTTGTTGGAAGCCCTGTTTGTTTGTTGGAAGCCCTGTTTGTTTGTTGGAAGCCCTGTTTGTTTGTCAGAAGCCCTGTTTGTTTGTCGGAAGCCCTGTTTGTTTGTTGGAAGCCCTGTTTGTTTGCTGGAAGCCCTGTTTGTTTGTTTGTTGGAAGCCCTGTTTGTTTGTTGGAAGCCCTGTTTGTTTGTTGGAAGCCCTGTTTGTTTGTTGGAAGCCCTGTTTGTTAGAAGCCCTGTTGTTTGTTGGAAGCCCTGTTTGTTTGTTGGAAGCCCTGTTTGTTAGAAGCCCTGTTTGTTTGTTGGAAGCCCTGTTTGTTGGAAGCCCTGTTTGTTTGTTGGAAGCCCTGTTTGTTTGTTGGAAGCCCTGTTTGTTTGTCGGAAGCCCTGTTTGTTTGTCGGAAGCCCTGTTTGTTAGAAGCCCTGTTGTTTGTTGGAAGCCCTGTTTGTTTGTCGGAAGCCCTGTTTGTTAGAAGCCCTGTTTGTTTGTTGGAAGCCCTGTTTGTTGGGTGCACACGTGTGTTTATGTCGGAAACATTTTATTTTAGGAATACACAATTTGGCATTTACTAATGACATATTTCTAACCTTTTAGAGCTTTGCAGCTCATGACTAACTGTGAGAGATCATTTTGTGCATATGAATTACAAACTCTAATTACAGCACTGAATTCAAATGCAGCGGTTTCAGATCACTGGAGCCATCATTGCAAAGAGCCGCCACCCAGCTTTATCAAAGTCTCTGAAAGAGCAAGCAGCCATTTACTTGCTATTTTACACACACCCCATTAATGATTTTACACACCCCATTTTAAATTAATTTTTACACACACCCCATTTTAATTTATTTTTTACACACACCCCATTATCGATGGTTCTGTTGCTCCAATATTGAGTTATTATAATTCAAATCTGCCTTTTTTTTAGTTTGCTTTGAGCTTGTTTGGAGAACCCAAAGTAACTGGTTCCTTATTCCATTCAAATCATGTGACGAAGTGTTCTTTCAGCTCTAGCAGCCCCACCCAATGAAAATTAGCAGGAGCAGACTCAATAGTTTCAATAGTTCAGATACCAAACCCCTCAGAGTCACCGTGCTTATGAGAATCAGGTAGAGCCACTTGAACCCATCAAATTATTTGAAATGTTACGAGTTTAAATCATACTACATGAACTGGTAGGCTATTTTATACATTTTATACTTTTCTGTAAAACAAAGCTTCCTACCTTCTGTTCTAAACTTACTTTTACTCAGCCTCCAAACACCCTCTCGTCCTACTCTCTGTGTTAAATTTGAATTAATAGGTTCACTTCAAATATACCAATTTGGATTGTTTAAATTAAATGAAGCCCTGTTTCTAGGCTGAAGAGTCCTTTTTTTTAATTTAATGGTCGCCAATTATTTTTATTGTTTTCTCCCCAATTTAGAAATGTTCAATTATTTTTAGGCTAAGCCCACCGCTACCACCCCTATGCTGACTCGGGAGGGGCGAAGACGAAAACACGCTGTCCTCCAAAGCGTATGCCGTCAGCCACCCGCTTCTTTACACACTTCAGACTTATCATGCAGCCACCCAGAGCTACAGCCTAGGAGGACAACGCAGCCCTGGGCAGCTTACAGGCAAGCCTGCAGGTGCCCGGCCAGACCACACCCTGGCCTACCTAGCCCTCCATCCCCCAATTGGCCGAGCGCTGCCCCCTGGGAGATCCCGTCCTCGGTCAGCAAAGGAATAGCCTCTACTCTAACTCGCAACGTCCAGACTATAGGGCACATCCTGCACTCCACCTGGAGCGCCTTTACTGGATGCGCCTCTCGGGAGCCCCGGCTGAAGAGTTCTTTTAAACTGTCGTCATCGCTCATGGCATTAAGTCCTGCCATCAGCTGAGTGGCCTTTCACTATACCTTCTCAAGTTCAAGTATTTTTGTTGTGACATGGTGTGGCAGTGTGCCCCGCCCCTGTGTGTCTGACGTCACCACCACAAGCTATCTGTGACACACGGCCAAAACTGGACACAGTATTCTAGGTGGGATCTAACTAGGGTTATTTAATTATTTGTGCTACAAAATGAATAGTGCAGAAGCATTCGTCTAACTTTAGAAAAGTATAAAATAACAAAACATACAACAGCTGTGATAAAGACAACTACAGCTCATTTACTTTCTATGCAGTGTCAGTATAAAGTAAATGAACACAGTTACAGTACTTTTTAAAAGCCTCTGTAAAGAGCATCCTATTGCAATTTAAAGGCTATTTCTGGATATCTTTTAAAGTTATGGGAGTGCTCTATACATGTCTAGCTTTAGATAACTGTGGGTGTGTGGGGGCTGTGTATCTGTCTCACTGTGAATAAGAAAGAAAGTGAGTGATAGACACACAGCCCACACACACCCACAGATACATATAGAGCTAGACATGCCTGCAGAGTAAATGCTTCTTTCAGAACAAACTTTAGTGTTTTTCAAATATTCCACAGCTGTGCAGAGTAGAAAAAGTATGTTTAATATTTGTATCAACAAACTTTTTTGGGAGAGATGTCTAATGCATTTGTGTTTAATCTCTAAAGTAATTGTAGATAACAAAATGCTTCCATACACATTCATTAAATAGGTCCCAAATGTGCAGTTTTAAGAGCAACATATGTTTTAGCAAACAAGTGCAGTGCCCAGTGGCGTAACTTTTGTTTCAAAAGTGGGGGGACAGTTTCTTTAGCTGTGGCATGCATGAAGATTATTCTACATGAAGTAATAAAATATGTTACAGACAGGTATATCCCGGATCCAATCCCATTTTTCTTCCCATTGACTTCTATACTGACTCGTGATTATACCAATAAATTATCATGAAATAAAAGTTTTAGTACTTCTGCAATGTGAGGGGGACATTTCCCCTTCATTAAAAAAGTGAGGGGGACATGTCCCCCCCGTGTCCCCCTCACTATGGTAGTGTCAAATGTCTGTTTTAAAATGCAAATTCAGGTTTGCTACTGTATATTTTGTGTTTCTTTCAAAACTGCACATTTGAGATTTTTAACTGTAATTAGCTACAATTGCTTTAAACTGATTAAACAGATTTAAACCTTAAACTTCAATCTCAGGGTCATGTATTCTGTACATTTAAAGCATGTCGAATATTGTGCTAATTGTATTTGTCCTTTTCTGCTCCTTCTAGCTACCTATTGAAGTCCTGCTGCAGTTAAAGGGGTGTCTTCTATCTTTTTTAAACAAAGTAAATCTGATAAATGAAGGGAAGGAGTAACCGTTTACATTGCTCGCACTCATTCTGTTTTCTGTCCCCAAGCTTCCATGCTGAGACCCCGATCCGCGCCTCAGTGCCCGCTGTTTCTAACTGCACAGAACCTGCCAGTCTCCAGATCTAACAGCACAGAACCTGCCAGTCTCCAGACCTAACTGCACAGAACCTGCCAGTCTCCAGATCTAACTGCACAGAACCTGCCAGTCTCCAGATCTAACTGCACAGAACCTGCCAGTCTCCTGATCTAACTGCACAGAACCTGCCAGTCTCCAGACCTAACTGCACAGAACCTGCCAGTCTCCAGATCTAACTGCACAGAACCTGCCAGTCTCCAGATCTAACTGCACAGAACCTGCCAGTCTCCAGATCTCGGTTTCTGCACGGCAGCCTTTTCTTCCTCAAACTATTGGTGCCATTACTTCAAGATTGGAGCTGCAACCACAGCGAAACATTCTTGTGCATGTCATCAAAAAGCTTGGTCAGTGGTCCTCAGATGCTTATGAGATTTACATAAGGAGCAATATTAAAGACCTTCTTGTTGCCCAAAAACACCTGGAACCTGCATCCTAAAGAAGGACTTTATTCCAAGATCCAACCCTACCATATCCTTTGTCATATATACATTTTTTAAAAATACATTTTGCTATAAAATGTCACCTATTAGTAATATGTATAATTATACCATGTCGTGTTTTTCTTTTTTTCTTTTTAAGCCTGGAGGGGAGGCGGCCGAAGGTTTTTCCTTATTTTTTTTTTCTTCCCTCCGTTACCTTCGGTCACTATAATTAGATATCACATTATGTGATTTTTTTTGGGGGGAGGTGTTCACTATTTTTATTTGATTTTTTGCGCATTCAGCAAAATGTGTGAGTTGGTGTAGGTGGCCATAATTATATATATGTATTTACATAAATGTGTATTTTATTTTTGACAGCTTGTTTTTTTTGTTCACAGGGATGAACACAGCGCACCAATTTTTAGCAACTAGGGATTCTCCGAATCTCTTAGCCTCTCTTTTGGGGGGGAGTATACGATGCTCCTCTGCTTAATATTTTTTGTTCACTTGGATGAACACATAGATTTATTATTTTATTGTCTGTTTTTTAGCAGGCAGCACCGGGATGCTCCGAAGGAGGAGGCTGCGCTCCAATTACTCTACTTATTATTCTTCAGCCATTGTTTGAGTTCAATGTTTTTGGAAATCTGTAAGATTTTGTATTATAATAAAGGTGGTTATTTAACGCAAGATTGTCCTGACTGAAAATGAATACTGAATATATTGTGTTTTGTAATTCTTAATTTAAACAGAATGGATCTTGTTATTTGCTAAATAAATTTATTGCCTTTTCATACAAAATTTTTAATCAGCCAGGGGGCTAGGTGGCACTACAGGCTAATTCAAGAGCCTATCACGTTTTTTACCTCTGGGGACCTGTGCTTAATGGTTCTGGTCAAGAGTGAAATGAGTTTGGTGACCTCAGCTCAGTCCCAGTGGAGTTCAGTGGAATCACAGGACCAGAATGCAGTTCAGCACAGCCCCGGACTGCGTGGGAGGCAGGAGGTGTTCAGGGCAGGGTCGAGTGCTCACTTGTAACTTGGATGTTACAATCTACAGCAACTGAATGCTTGTGGTACTACTGGGCTGGATTGTACTCTTCCACTAATAAAATGCGTTTGAAACCCTTGATTTAAATTAAATATCCCAGATTAATGGGTATGCAATGTGAAAATAAATGTCATCTCAGAATAAAATGAAAAAGTGAGAGAGTAATTACAGAAAGAGCAGCATCATGTTTGACTTTACTAAATGAAATTAGTCATGCCTTTCATTTCAGAACAGTGGAGAGCAGAACCCCCTGTCTGTACAATACAACTGCAGCATAGTATGAGCAAGAAACCGTTCAGATTTGTGATCACGAGAGACTCACTTAAGAGAGATAGCAACTTTATATTAGGAAGTACTAAAGAGGCTCGTTGTTTAGCTATTTAAGAATATAAGAACATTTGAGAATGAGAGGTGGCCAGCAGGGCTGGTCTGGGTCCTAGGAGTAGGTTAATCTCAAAGCTCGATAACTGGTTAGTTAGATTTTAAAGACTGTCATGATTTTAAAGGCTTCACTCAAGTCGTACATTATTCTTATTTGTTCGAGGATGAATAAGTTCAGTTTCTGCAACCTTCTGACCTCATTCATTTAAGCCCTGAGATGTTATATTTGCTATAGTATTACATTTTGCAGGAGCACACATGGAATATCTTAGCAATGTGGTGAGCACAATGAGTTGTGATTAATGAGGAAGACCAGCCTGGCATTCTGTAATAATGGCAGAGCAACATGTCAGGCTTATAAAGAATACTGAAGCCTTATCTGTGGGGATGGACACATCTCTTTTAAAGAATACTGCAGCCTTATCTGAGGGGATGGACACATCTCTTTTAAAGAATACTGCAGCCTTATCTGAGGGGATGGACACATCTCTTTTAAAGAATACTGCAGCCTTATCTGGGGGGATGGACACTTCTCTTTTAAAGAATACTGCAACCTTATCTGAGGGGATGGACACATGTCTTTTAAAGAATACTGCAGCCTTATCTGAGGGGATGGACACATCTCTTTTAAAGAATACTGCAGCCTTATCTGGGCGGATGGACACATCTCTTTTAAAGAATACTGCAGCCTTATCTGGGCGGATGGACACATCTCTTTTAAAGAATACTGCAGCCTTATCTGAGGGGATGGACACATCTATTTTAAAGAATACTGCAGCCTTATCTGGGGGGATGGACACATCTCTTTTAAAGAATACTGCAGCCTTATCTGGGCGGATGGACACATCTCTTTTAAAGAATACTGCAGCCTTATCTGTGGGGATGGACACTTCTCTTTTAAAGAATACTGCAGCCTTATCTGAGGGGATGGACACATCTCTTTTAAAGAATACTGCAGCCTTATCTGAGGGGATGGACACATCTCTTTTCAAACTTAACCAAGAAAAACAGCAGACAGGGAGTTCCTCAGATTGGAGGCTCCCTACTGAATGGGATCTTCCTACTTAGGTGGCTCTTTATCTATCTTTCTATTTAATGAGATGATACATTTTGAGGCTGTCCAGTACCCCACATGAGGTTAAAAATAGAAACCTGGTATGTAAGTGTAATATTTGTATAATGTTTGTATTATTAAAGGATCCAAGTGAGTGTTCTAAATCAAATTGTAAGAACTGATTAATGATAGTGATAAATCAATAATATAAATATGGTCTTCCATTATACCATCAGTTATGTTACTTTTTTAGCGCCAGTTACTTTTTATAAATAAAGAACTATAAATATTTTAGTGGGCTTGAGAAGCTCAGTGGTTAGAGTGTTGGGCCACATTGTGTTGTGGGTTTGAGTAACTCAGTGGTTAGAGAAAGCGCTGGGCTGCAGTGTGGAAGGCAGTGGGTTTGAGTAGCTGTGGCAGACTGGCTCGTAGTGGTGAGGTGGATGACGTCACGGACCAGGAAGTAACTGACTCCAAAACAGTGGATGGGCGGGTGAAACCGAGTGCAAAAGCACTCAGCGTATTTAATAATAAACAAACAAAAGATTTAAACAAAATACAAACAAAAGGGCACGAGGGCCAAACGAATAAATAAACAAACAAGTAAGTGCCGTGCTGGATAATCCAGCACGTATTAGCAATTGTTTTTTAAATGTTATTCCTTCTCTCCGCTCCCCGTACTCTCTACTCCAACACCCCAACCCCGAGTGCAGAGTGCTGCTGGTTTATATACTCTGGCCGAGGGATTTAACTAGTTGGTAATTATCTTATTATCCCCCGGCCAGAGTCTGTACGCGTTTGGTAAGGATGCATGACTGTCAGCTATTTAAATAGTCAGTAGCTGATCAGCCATGCATCCTCACGGGGTTTTTAAATAATAATAAAAGACGCGGCGCTTTTACCCGCGCCGCAAACAAAAATACAAATAATAATAAATAGGGGCGGGACACTCCGCCACAGTAGCACAGTGGTTAGAGAAAGTGCTGGGCTGCAGTGTGGAAGGCAGTGGGTTTGAGTAACTCAGTGGTTAGAGAAAGCGCTGGGCTGCAGTGTGGAAGGCAGTGGGTTTGAGTAGCACAGTGGTTAGAGAAAGTGCTGGGCTGCAGTGTGGAAGGCAGTGGGTTTGAGTAGCTCAGTGGTTAGAGAAAGAGCTGGTCTGCAGTGTGGAAGGCAGTGGGTTTGAGTAGCTCAGTGGTTAGAGAAAATGCTGGGATGCAGTGTGGAAGGCAGTGGGTTTGAGTAGCTCAGTGGTTAGAGAAAGAGCTGGTCTGCAGTGTGGAAGGCAGTGGGTTTGAGTAGCTCAGTGGTTAGAGAAAGTGTTGGGATCCAGTGTGGAAGGCAGTGGGTTTGAGTAGCTCAGTGGTTAGAGAAAGTGCTGGGATGCAGTGTGGAAGGCAGTGGGTTTGAGTAGCTCAGTGGTTAGAGAAAGTGCTGGGCTGCAGTGTGGAAGGCAGTGGGTTTGAGTAGCTCAGTGGTTAGAGAAAGTGCTGGGATGCAGTGTGGAAGGCAGTGGGTTTGAGTAGCTCAGTGGTTAGAGAAAGTGCTGGGATGCAGTGTGGAAGGCAGTGGGTTTGAGTACCTCAGTGGTTAGAGAAAGTGCTGGGATGCAGTGTGGAAGGCAGTGGGTTTGAGTACCTCAGTGGTTAGAGAAAGCGCTGGGCTGCCGTGTGGAAGGTCATTCATGGGCTTTCATTAATAATCATAATAAAGAAGACGAACAAATCTAAACTGCAGATTTCAGTCTTTATTGGTATCCGACTGCAGGAACCAACATTCTTTTTCATTGTAGTGAATATCCTTGCACATTGTGTGCATTTGGTGTATACTTTTTAGTGATACATACAGTACAGTACAGTAAATCCTTTTTTATGCACATATTGAGTTATGCAGACTGATAGAGAGCTTGTACCCACACACACACACACACAGGTAACCATGCGTATTCTTTTTATAGCGATTCAGCAGGGATCTCTGCAAGCATTGGAGGCATTTTATTTATATGTATTCATTTTGCATAGAGAAAACACAGTGCCACCTCCGACAGGGGTAGTGAGTTTGAAACAGAGTTTCTGTTTATTTGGTGACATTTCTTCCTTGGTTTCCGGATGGTTTCTCAGGGCATTACTTCTTCTCTTTGCTCTCCTCTTTCTCCTCTACATTCTTCCCATCCTCCTCTTCCTCAGCACCCTCTGCATCTCCTTCTTCCTCGTCTCCAGCTTCAGCTTCTCCACCTTCCTCCTCGGCATCGCCTCCCTCTTCATCACCACCTTGAGACACAGAAGATGAAGAGGGTCTTATCAACACTATATCAAATAGAAGAAACCAAGTCAAGTAGACAAACGTCTTCTTCAATAAACGTGTGTCTGATTATTTAGTTTCATAGTTTTACCTAAGAATTCGGATTGAGCTTTTTGAAGTTATGGATTATTATCAAAATCATCAGTAACTAACGGAATCGTTTATATCATATACATTTATATCGTATACATTGCCCTAATCCATTCCTTACCTGTTTAATATCATATTATGTGCATAGATCAATATTTGCTATGAAGTATTCCAGCAGCAATGTCCCTTTTCAACCACTGGGTCTGCTTCGTACAAGACTCCTAAAAGCTGAATTTCTGAAGTGAGGTAGTTTACAGAGGTCATACCAGATGACCTTTGCATTGCCTTCTCTTCTGGTCTTCCTTGTGTTCAGAAGGCATCTGCCAGACTTCTCGCCTGGTCAGAATTCTCTGATCATATCACTCATATTTTGCATTCACTACATGGCTCCAAATTACATTTTGTATGGATTTAAGTATGTTACCAAACCAAAAATAAACAATATTAAATGGAGGGACTTACACAAATAAACAATATTAAATGTAGGGACTTACACAAATAAAATGTACAGTAAAATGTACTATTGACAATTTGGAGTAAATAACTTCTAATTATCTAGCACGTTGTTTTTTTTTTAGCTTTTTAAAAATATTTTAAATCTATGTTTTACTTTTTCTTAGATATAGTGACTTTTATTTTACTCTATCACAATCTTGACATAATGATGATGGTGAGTGTGGGGAGCTTGGGCCTGCTCTGCACCCTACCTTCCGCCTCGCCCTCAGCTTCCTCTTCCCCCTCTTCCTCCGGGGGTTCCTCCATGGCCTCTCCTGCCTTGCTGGCTTCGATGGCCTCCTCAACTTCCTGGGCATGGCTGGAGGAGGAGTAGGCGGAGCTCAGCATGCGGCTGCTCATCAGGTAGGGGCTGCTGCTCTGCATGGAGTACACAGAGCGACTGAACACCGGAGCCGCGCTCTGAGACAGACTGCTGAGCATCCCGCCCACACTGAAGCGAGTCTCCTCCCCTTCCAACAGCTTCCTGGAAGAGAGGGAAAGGGGGGGAGAGAGGGGAGAGAGGGGTAGGGGGTAAGGGAGATGGGAAGTGAGGGGTAAAGAGAGATGGGGAGGAGGTAGAGGAGGTGCAGTAGAGAGGGTGGGGGTGGTAGGGAGAGAGAGAGGGTTGGGAAGTTGTCTAAATTGACTGCTTCACAGTTAGCAGCTGAACCTTGCTCATTTCTACTTAATGATGTTGACTCGTTGGTTAATCTTTCTTTGACTCGGCGTAGAACTCTACTTTCTGTCCTAAAAGCTGCTAAAAAGTCAATCTCGCAGCTTTGGATATCACCAGATATAACTATGACTCTGTTAGGGATAGTGTTCATTTGGATGATACGCAGTCAGGTTGAATGGGGCGAGCCAGCAGGGTAGAGCCGTGGAGTTCAGTCTCTGCTGCTCTGGCTGACCGTATTCTGGCATGACTGGCCTCTGTAATTTCCTCTTTTATTATGTATCTATGTATTCATTTTGTGCAAGCCCTGGTTTCTCTATAAATAGTTTTGTTCAGTATTTATATAATGCTTGCATATATCAAGCTATACAATGTAACATTGGAAAATATTCACAAACCATTAACCCAGTTAAAACATGCTTTTTTCTACACAAAACATTGATGCTACACATCTTCAGCTATCTAATGCAGGATGTTAAATGAAAAGCTCCAACATGCCCTTCAGTTATTGAGTGGTGGGGCTGTGGTCTGTATCATTATTATTATTATTATTATTATTATTATTATTATTATTATTATTATTATTATTATTATTATTATTTGTTTATTTAGCAAACACCTTTATCCAAGGCGACTTACAGAGACTAGGGTGTGTGAACTATGCATCAGCTGCAGAGTCACTTACAATTACGTCTCACCTGAAAGACGGAGTACAAGGAGGTTAAGTTACTTGCTCAGGATCACACAATGAATCAGTGGCTGAGGTAGGATTTGAACCGGGAACCTCCTGGTTACAAGCCCTTTTCTTTAACCACTAGACCACACAGCCTGTATCCCATTTTAATCATTGGTATTTGCAATATAAATAACTATACAAGCTGAGTGAGTTTAAATGTCAGGTTGTTTTTATTTCTTGGCACTTGCAGTATTTAATTAGGGGGATCACGCACAATCTGTACTTATAAAACTAATTCTATAGGAGGCTGTGTGGTCCAGTGGTTAAAGAAAAGGGCTTGTAACCAGGAGGTCCCCGGTTCAAATCCCACCTCAACCACTGACTCATTGTGTGACCCTGAGCAAGTCACTTAACCTCCTTGTGCTCCGTCTTCCGGGTGAGACGTAGTTGTGACTGACTCTGCAGCTGATGCATAGTTCACACACCCTAGTCTCTGTAAGTCACCTTGGATAAAGGCATCTGCTAAATAAACAAATAATAATAATTAACAATAATAGGTAGAGACTTGCACTCTACAGAAATAAACGCACTCTGGTTAGAAACGAACACCCTCGACTCCTCTGCCAGTATACAAGAGCTTTGACACTGCAGTCACTATTGTTAATGAGAGTCCAGGACTGCAATTCAATTATGATCCAAGGCAGCAGACTTCATTAGTGACTCAGGATAATGTATGAATGTAGATGCTGCAGTTATGGTCTAATGCACCCATTCTCACAGTCTCATCAGACAACCAGCAATACTGCTGCATTGAAAACACTCCCAATAAAGTCCCCAAAGCAGAAATAAATAACCTAAACATTTAGGGGCTTGCGAGTAATGGGTCTGTATTATATTTTAGGGTTAGGGTTATATTTTAGAATGGTAATTGGTGTGTTTTTCCTTTCAGTAAAAAGATTTGATGTAGCTGTCAGTTTTTTCAATGGAATTGGTTTACAGTTTCTTAATGTATTTGCATGGTTGCAGGTAACATTGTAACTTTTTTTCCTCAGTAAAGTAATTGAGCTGAACCAGGTTAAACCCTGAACTCATAGCCCTTATACACGATGTCATGCCATTTTACACAGAAATCTATATTTATACGCACAGTGGGTACTTTATACATATTAACATTTAAATGTAGAAAAGGTCAATCATATACTATAATATAATATAATATAATATAATATAATATAATATAATATAATATAATATAATGATCCTCTATGAACTCCAAAAATTAGCACTAATTAAAGTACAGTGTGTATATACTGCTTGTACAGTATGACATACATGAAGATCAGTACAATGTTAACTTCACATTAATAGGTAGCACTTATTCTGAAAGGGTTGCTCTATTAACTTTCATGACAAGATCATGAGGAGCCTCAGTGTGGGAACAGATCATTGCATTCGTTTCTGCAGACCGTGGCCATTGCAGAAGCAATCCAATGTAATTCACTGTGCTGCACTGTAACTGGGGTCCTGCAAACTGACATATGAACCAGGGGACTGGCCCTCATTACCTGTATGCTGCAATTTCGATTTCCAGAGCCATCTTGACATTGAGCAGGTCCTGGTATTCCTTGAGATAATGAGCCATCTCATTCTTTGTGTTTCTCAGTTCATTTTCCAACTGGCTGATTGTGTCCTATCGAGGAAAAATATACACATGGTCTGCAACTCCAGGACATCTTTTACAGCCTGATGCAGTCCTGTCAAAGGAGCCCACAGCCTCACCGCTCCATCACACCTTCAATACCATTAACTCTGGGTATCCTGGTTAACTTAGTGTCTCTATAATGCCTGAGAACTTAACCCATGATCTTATCATTTCTTATTAAGCTCTTATTAATTTCATATGGCTAGTAGTAGCTTCAGTTTGGGAAAGGGTTAACCATGTGCAGAGATCAATAATAAAATACAGACAGTAACATTGGTCAGAGCTGGCAATGGTAATGTTGGTTTTAAACCTGTTTAAAGATATCTGCAGCTTATAAAACCAGTTTCCTTTATTGTACAATGCAGCTGTCATTCTGTATTCTACAGTGGCATTTACAGAATTGGTACAGTTAAATAAATCTCATAAATTGTTGCAACATCTTGCATGAAGATCTGTGTTTTATTATGATTTGGTTAATTGTTTAATCTATTGTTTTATATTACCTCCAGATTTACTGTCTGTCATGTAACATAAAAATTTAAAAGGCTAATGTCTGGTTTCACAGACCCCAATTAGCAATACTCCTGGACTTCCTTACCAATGAAAGTGCAAGAATAGTGCTAATCAGGATCTGTGAAGACAACCATAAGAATACAAGTCTGGAAAAGATCATTTGTCTTTCTGTTTTAACCCCATCTGATTGAGTGTTTCAGAGTTATGAATAAGCTGTCTGTTATATACCCTCATCATTATAGCCCTTTTCAGGTGGAATAAGCTTTCTGCAGCCTTGTCCTTTAATTGCTATTCTCTTACAGTATCGCAGCATCATTCACCTTGCATTCTCTTACAGTATCACAGCATCATTCACCTTGCATTCTCTTACAGTATCACAGCATCATTCACCTTGCATTCTCTTACAGTATCACAGCATCATTCACCTTGCATTCTCTTACAGTATCACAGCATCATTCACCTTGCATTCTCTTACAGTATCACAGTATCACTCACCTTGCATTCTCTTATGAACAAGCAGCAGTGGCTGAGATATTGTATTTCTTACCTGCATGGCTGCAATCTCTCTAGCCTGTTTCTCCTCCAGGTCTCGCAGTTGATTCTCCATGGCCTCGTTCATGCCTCGGCAGGCTTCGATCTCCAGGGTCCTGGACTTGAGCTGGCGTCGATACTCGCCCATCTCGTTCTTGGCCATGTGTATGGCATCGCTGTTTTTGGCCGCACTCTCGGTCAGCCTGGTGAACTTGCTCTTGAACCAGTCTTCGGCAGACTGCATGTTCTTGGCTGCCAGTTTCTCATACTGCACCCGGATGTCCTTCAAGGCAGCCGAGAGGTCAGGCTTGGCGACGTCCATCTCGATGGAGATCTGAGCATACTGGATCTGGGCTTGGAGCTCAGCGATCTCCTCCTCGTGGATCTTCTTGAGGAAAGCAATCTCATCAATCAGGGATTCGATGCGCTTCTCCAGCTCGGTGCGGGATAAGGCAGCCTCATCGGCACTCTTCCTCACCTCCACCAGCCTTCCCTCCGTCTCCTCTCGGGTGAGCACCTCTTCCTCGTAGCGGCTCTGGAGGGTTCTCAGCATGTCTTCCATGTTCTCCCGTTCATTGTGCATGGCTTGTTTCTCGTTCTTGGCGTCGTCCACGGCCATGCGGAGTTCCCTGATCTCCTGCTCATAAAGGGCTTTCAGACGAGATGGCTCCACATGTTTCTGCCTCAGCAGCAGCAGCTCTGTCTCCAGCACCTTGTTCTGCTGCTCCAGCTCATGCACCCTGTCGATGAAGCTGGCGAAGCGGTCATTCAGGTCCTGCAGCTGGGCTTTCTCCTGGGTTCGGACAGTCTTGAACTCGTTGCTCACCTGAGTGGCCTGGCTCAGGTCGAAGTCCAAGGCTGGCATGAGAGAGGAGGCTGAAGCTGAGGTGCCATAGGAGCGTCTGACCGACACTGAGGAGATTGGGGCTGAATAGCTGGAGTACGTGGATCGGGGGCCTCCATAGCTGCTGCGCACTCCAGACATGTGGACCCGGGGACTCGTTTCCACATACCGCCGTTTGTATGAGGAGAAGTAGGGATCGTAGCTGATTAAACTCATGGTGAGGGTGAGTGAGCTATGCAGAGGTCTGGCTGCACGTTGTATTTATAGCAGGAGCAGAACTCTGACGCAGCCACTTTCTGACAGCTCGATCAATAGGCACCAGTGCCAAGTCTTAGCTTGCAAAGGGGAGAGAGGGAGAGAAGGAGCAAGACTGAAGAGATGTGCTTACTCATTGTTCTCCTCTTTGCAGGGAGCTGAAAGATGCTGAAGATTTTAAACACACATTTATTTTGCATTTCTTTGTTTATCTGTAACAGCTCTCCTGCTGTTCTTGGAATGGCATTATGCATCGAGCAATCAGTCTGGAAACTGGAATAGAAGCACTTTCCCAATACGAAAAGGATCCTGCAAATAAAGTGTATTTTCATTTATGTATATTATTATTATTATTATTATTATTATTATTATTATTATTATTATTATGCATGTGCAAAAGTCTGTTAAACTTAAATGGATTGCTAATTTGTTTATTTAACAGACATGCCTTTCATTTTTCTTCAATTATCTGAGTACATTCTTATAAACGTTTCCGTACATTTGCACAATCATTTTGCAGTTCTGCCATTCTTTTCCCATTGCTATACTTTGTATTTATCATAGTTTACCACATTGTTCAGACAATTTAAATGTAACACAGATTGTAATGGAAAATGGAATATAACAGATACAAAACAAGAAAGAAACACTTTAGACTTTTATCCATAAGTGTTTCAATATTGTTTAGGCTAACTGTAAGAATGCATTTATTAAAAACTAAATGAAAGCAATAACAACTGTATAAGAAACAGTGACATTTATTACACAGATACTACATACAGAAAGTGGATGTAGCATTCACCCACCACTCAAATGGGACAAGATTCAATCAAACCTTCTTTTCACAAGCATGTTAGTAACATGCATCCCTGCCACGACTGTAAAAACCTATTTGCTAGATGCTGTTTTTGAGAGTCCATTTCAGTAGACATTTTAAGAGGTAGAAGAAATTGAATTTTCCCAGTCCTTAAATAATTGCATCAAAAATATTAAATGAATCGGAAACAAAAGATGAAATCAATTCCAGAATACACATGAAAATGTTTGTTTGATTTAAAAGCATAATAATAAATTAATATTTTATGTTGTGACTTTTGTTAGCCTATTTGCTCCTGCAAACACTGTTCCCAGGTAAAACAAACACTTGGATAATGTATAGGGAACCCCTGATGGGATGGTTTGAAAACATTAAATAAATGGTTCTGTTAAAAAGATCTGTATTATTGGTATAACCTGTAGCTAAACGAATGTGTCAGTGAGTAGTGTTGTTTACTGAAACCTAACAGAAACAATTACAGAGTACAGCTGTGGACCGAATATCATGACAGTAAGTACAACTGTGATGTCTCTCTATACCCCAGCCTCAATAGGGGATCCATATTAGACAGCACCCCCATCCGTGTTTTTACAGCCTGCAAATTATTATTATTATTATTATTATGTATTTCTTAGCAGACGCCCTTATCCAGGGCGACTTACAGTCAAATGTGAAGTGAGTGGCTTGGATGGTCTGTGAGTTATGAGGCTGCGGCAGTAAGGAAAAGGTTCAATCAATCACAAGTATCGGAAACCAAATGGTCCACAATATTGCTGCTATGTTAGGCCACAGGTCACAGTTAAGGGTAGAGTTTGCTTTTGCCCCAAGGAGTTTCTATAGCGCTGAAATGATGAAGTCAGGTTCTCAAATGCAGAGAGGTGTTTGCAGTAACTGTATCCCCAGTGGAAAAGCCACTAATGCAGGCTCTAATGCAGGCTCTAATGCAGACTCTAATGCAGGCTCTAATGCAGGCTCTAATGCAGACTCTAATGCAGGCTCTAATGCAGGCTCTAATGCAGACTCTAATTCAGTCTCTAATGCAGACTCTAATGCAGGCTCTAATGCAGACTCTAATGCAGGCTCTAATGCAGGCTCTAATGCAGGCTACACTCACACAGACAAACTGTACATTATCCATACAGTAACGTTAATTACCACAGTGAAACCCAATGCCAGTAACACATTGCCTCTGTTAAGATCATTAGAATAGTTTGTAATTTGTTATAGCAAGAATGTATTATTTGTGGCAATAGAAGTTGCCAATTTAATTTCAGCTGCAAAAGCCACATATGTAATAGGGCATGAATCCCTCTGCATTAATCCGCATCACTAGATACCTAACTGTGAATAATTTTAGTAGCAACTGCAAAATATTGAAGTGCCCGGATACATTGGAATCAGGCACTGTGGTTACCATCTAAGGGTTAATAACCCTTCTATCAAACTATTGATTGGTTGAGTGCTGTTTTGGTATTATTACCATACTGTGAACTGTCAAGCGGTCAATCCGTTTAACATTCTACATCCAATCAAGGTATAAAAGCTGGTCCTTTGACCTTATTGCAACTTTAACCTGCACTTCACCTACACACAGGCAGGGCTTCATTTCCACATCCCATTACAGAGACTGTATGTCTCTGTGTTTTTCAAATGTCTGTCCTAATAAATGTCTTTACCTAATTAGGTTCCACAGTGGTTGTGTTGTGTCACGGTGGGATGGGATTGACTGCATTGCTTTCTGTTCAGGTCCTACAGGACAGACTATATTACTACTACGACTAATGCTATTGAGAGGTCACACATTTCTGGTGCTCCTCAAATAGCAACTAAAAAACTATAAAACAGTTATTTAAACTCTTTATTTTTCAAATCTTTTATATCTTCCTTTTTCTGAAGTAGTAGGGCACCTTTTTTGTTAAATGTCGATGTTTTATTTTTTATATAAAACACCGTTATTGTCTTTTTCTTTCTCTCTCTCTGCACTTGTGCTTGTCTGTAAGTGCAGGAGGGATTTTTCTTCATTTAGTTTTTTCTTCTTTTTTAACACTTCTTTTATTTATATTTTAATTTTACCTTAAAGGTATTTGATTTTAGTTTTTATATATCTTATTTTTATAAACAAAACAGTTTTTAGCTTTTACTTAAAAACCAAATTGTTTTTTCAGCCCCCATTTCTGCTGTGTTTTGTTAACCCCTCGGCCATAGTTTGCACAAGTTTAATAAATCTGCATGACTGTCAGCTAATTAAATAATTACCAGCCGACAGTCACGCAGTCTCACGAGTAAAGTACAAAAATACAAAGAACAACAGTGATGGCGGACAGCTTTTCATCCACCCTGCATTTTAAATAATAATAATACAAAACATGCACAGGGACAGGGAGTACCCGTCACAAGACTATACAAAACAAACATGCACAGGGACGGGGAGGACCCGTCACAAGGCTATACAAAACAAACATGCACAGGGATGGGGAGGACCCGTCACAAGACTATACAAAACAAACATGCACAGGGACAGGGAGGACCCGTCACAAGACTATACAAAACAAACATGCACAGGGGAGGGGAGGACCCGTCACAAGACTATACAAAACAAACATGCACAGGGACGGGGAGGACCCGTCACAAGACTATACAAAACAAACATGCACAGGGATGGGAAGGACCCGTCACAAGACTATACAAAACAAACATGCACAGGGACAGGGAGGACCCGTCACAAGACTATACAAAACAAACATGCACAGGGATGGGGAGTACCCGTCACAAGACTATACAAAACAAACATGCACAGGGACAGGGAGGACCCGTCACAAGACTATACAAAACAAACATGCACAGGGATGGGGAGGACCCGTCACAAGACTACACAAAAAAAAAAAAAAAACATGTACTGTATTGTAATATGCATCAAAATGACACGTCTGGCGCTTCTAGGCAGAAGTGCTTATAAAATTGTTATTTTTGCAAATCTGCCGCTCAGACGGCATCAGGATATCTAATACATATATTTAGGAAAAATAAATTTATACACAAATCTCGCCCTCACAATGGGGGGGTCGACTTTTACACAAGGTCGACTTTTACTTGAGCAAATATGGTATATATATATATAATATGGTAAAAGCACAGAACAGTGTAGTGAAGCATACAGAATGATTAATAAAACAATGGAAAACATGGTAAAGAACACAGAAAAGGAAACTAAAGTATGATACATGCATTGCAAAGTAAAATAAAAGCACTATGAACTGCAAAATCACAATGCAAATGCACCATGATAAACTTTGCCATGGGACCATCCTTATAAAAGTTTACCATGGTAAAAGCATAGGTTCATAGGATAATGAAAGCATGGTAAAGCATAGGTAAGCATGGTTAAACCCAGAGAGCTGTGGTAAAACATGGCAAACCGTGGTAACCTACGGTAAATGCATAGTATAACTTTAGGAAAAGCAGGGTAAAACTGCTAAATTACCAAGCATATGTATTGTAGTAAACTTCTATAAACAGTAAACAGTCTTAAACATGCCATCAGAGACTGTAGGCACAGAACAGAAAACAGTTCCACCTTTACATGGTGAGGTTGTTATTCACTGTCAGTGCTAATACTTAGAGACATGCAGCTCATACAGCCAACAATTACATAGAAATCTGAAATCTAAAACTACCACAGGGTCCTTAAGTGTTTGTACAGCTAATGAGCTGAAAACTGTTACTTGTTCAACAGTACATGCATTGCTAACTTACCTGAGGAGAACCACACTACAACAAGCACTGTGACTCCCCCTGCTGTCAGATCAACAGCATCACAGCTTAACAAACTGAAGCAGAACTGCACACAACTGTGTAATGCCAGTGTTTGCTCTGTCATTGTAAATGATGCCAAATGACAAGGTTTCTAGCTTATCAGAAATAAAACAGGGTTATTATTATTATTATTATTATTATTATTATTATTATTATTAT
The DNA here is from genome assembly GCF_902713425.1 of Acipenser ruthenus. Taxonomy (NCBI): domain Eukaryota; kingdom Metazoa; phylum Chordata; class Actinopteri; order Acipenseriformes; family Acipenseridae; genus Acipenser; species Acipenser ruthenus. The sequence goes on along the minus strand of NC_081225.1, from coordinate 3,128,023 downwards.
TATTATTATTATTATTTATTTATTTATTTCTTAGCAGACACCCTTATCCAGGGCGACTTACAATTGTTAAAAGATATCACATTATACAATATTTCACATTATACAGATATCACATTATATTTACATACAATTACCCTTTTATACAGTTGGGTTTTTACTGGAGCAATCTAGGTAAAGTACCTTGCTCAAGGGTACAACAGCAGTGTCCCCCACCGGGGATTGAATCCACGACCCTCCGGTCAAGAGTCCAGAGCCCTGACCACTACTCCACACTGCTGCAGGGTTAGACCTCTTTATTATTGAAGCAAATTTAATCATATTCCTTTCAAATAAATAAGTGTGTGCCAGAGCATAAATGCCATCCAAATCCCCTTTCTGACTGTCAAAGACACACAAGACAAAAACACCAAACCGGGTTTGAGGCTTTTGAAAGATAATAAAAGACTAATCATAAAATGGATTCAGTTAGAAAGGTAAGTCCAATTAAGAATTAAGACACAAGCAAATGTAACAGCAGTGTTGTGTTACAGATTCTGTCTCTTTGGTGGGATGACATGAGGTAAAGAGCTCTATAACCATGAATGCAGACCAGCCCGGCTCTTTTGCATAGTGGTTAAGGAACTCGCTTGTCGTGTGCAGGGTTGGCAGCTCACGCCCAGCCTCCACCTGGTTACTTGGTGCTGTGAACAGGATCTCATAGATCGCTGAGGTTAAAGAGGAGTAGAGTGTAACAGGCAGTGTTGTGTGATACACTGCCATTATGGAGTCTGTCCCCTGTAACTGAGATGAGATGAGGTTAAAAGCTCTATAACCATGAATGTCGACAATCACTGTTTTGCATTGTGTTAGGTCACACCCAGCCTCTGCCCCTCTTAATCAAAGAATGCAAAGATAATCTAGAAAAAGAGGACCAATGATAATGCTGCTTATGCTAGTGAGTGGTAGGAAATGGATTTTCAGCCTTGGTTAGCATTCTAGTAAGTGCTGTTGTCAGCCTGGCTCAGCTCTTTAGGACAGAGAGCCTTCTTTCAGACAGTGAGATCTCTGGTACAAATCCTCGTTGCTGCTGTTTCATATATTACTGTGAAGAGCTGATGTGCAGTATCAGCACATCCTTTTTAGAAGGAGGCACTTACGAAATTGTCAATCAAATTGAATCCTGATGTTGCCTTCATAATGCATTCTTTTCACATTCTGTTAGTTTTTTTTTGTCATGTTTGCATTCATTTGATGTATTTATGTTATTGATCATTTTAATACATTAAACAATCTATGATAAATCTCTGATACAGTAACAACCCATATAAAAGTTTACTACAGTAAATTTGCATGGTAATATTCCAGTTTCCCCATGCTTTTCACTTGTGCTTTATTAAACTTTGCTATGCTTTAAAAAAAAAAAGTAATGCTCAACATACAATATATTAGATTGTGTTACATAATATGCAGGAGATGTTTTGCAATAAGTTCCTTTATTAAAGCATGATAAACTGAAAAATGTTCACATTTTATTCAACTTTTACACAAGGCATTCATTTGCAAAATTATCAGTAAGCCAACATTAATCATTTTGTATTATATAAGGAATACAGTTTTTTCTTTGTTGTGTTAGTTTCTAGAATTTAATGATATTTTCTTCTTCCTCATAAATTGAAATCATTTGAAATCTGTTCTTCATTCATTAAATAATTCCTTACAGGAGACACAGTCAGTCTTGATATCTTACAGGAGACACAGTCAGTCTTGTTATCTTATAGAGGCCACATGAAACCTGTAAATAACAAGGCTATAAACTGTAGTTTATATTGATGTAATCAAAACTACCATGCTTTATTTTACAGTAAATGAATGCAAGAGATAAAATATACTATTCTGTGTAAATGCCACTTGAATACACATATGTAAGCATGGCACTTGAATGAATGCTTCATGAGTCTAAAGAAGGAAGCTTCCCTTTAGCTGCAGCACCTATTGGTTTTGGGCTCTGTCTATTTAGAAATGGAATCCATCCTGTCAAGTGAACTGCATTGTTACAGTCAGACACTGTGAGCTGTTCCTCCTAACAAGGCACAGCCATTATTGAGAGCAGGTGGTCACTTCCAGCCTTCTCACTGATAAAGAGATTAGATGAAAGCCATCTGGGGCTTTTAAAGAAAATTATGAAATATGACCCTCCCTTCGTCCATTTACAATAATGAAGACAAAGTGGCCATTCTTATAATTACCTCCCCTCCTGTCTAAATGGTACACAGTGGATGCCAGACCTCAGGGTCATAAAGCAAGGAGGCATCCAGATGGGTCTCTGTGACGTCACAGAGCTGAGATGGGGGTCCTTGGTTGGTGGGGTGTCAGCGTCAGCTCTTATTCATATTTGATGATGCCTGGTGGAGGCTGATAGTAGTTCCTGTGGCTAAAAAGACAATAAGGAGAGCATGCAATCATAGCAGCTATAATGGCATTCTGTCATGGAACCACCTCACTCCAAGTACATATGTGATGCTTTGAGACAGAATGCTAGGTTATACAGTCAACAGTGTAGAGCACAAATCAAAGGAGATTATAATCAGATTGTATAACACAGTGTGGCCCTTGAGAGAGTTCAACAAAGAGCAACCACAGAGACTCCAGGGCTGAAAGGAATGAGTTATGATGTTAAGGGAATTGGGTGTATTTGACGTGGACCAAAGAATATTAGGAGGGGCTTGATTGATTTTTTTTTTTAATGTAGAAAGAGTTGCCGAAGCCTAGCCAATACTTTACAACAGTATATAACCCCACTTTTAGGATAAATCAGCTACTAGGAAGCAGATGTGCCCTTCGTTATTCTGTTCCTGTGTTCATTGATTCACACAATTAATCATTTCACCCCTGCAGTAATTATAAATCCTTGAACATGATTCAAGCAACCAGAAAGCAGTATTGACTAATGGACCTGGGATTTTGTGATACTGTTCTTGCTAGTTTTCATGTGCGGTTCCTTACTACCTTTAGAATTGATTAACATTCATTCCAAATTGCTAAACCCAACTATGAAAAAATAAAGCATCACTTACAGCTGCCAAGAACAACTTTGCTTAATTTAAAGTAAGGACATCCATGCTCTGCTTCACAGTGAAGCTCTGTGAGTACCGTAATGTTCAGTATATAACATGAAACTGCACATTGTAGAATTAGACGAGTGAAGAAAATGAGCATAGGGTTCCATTGAACAGTAGAACATCCCTACTAGAAACTTATATACACACTTGACCAAAACTAATCCAGGAGTTGAATCTGGTATTCAAATCCGGGATCAGGTAAGTCACATTATGTTTTAATGTGTCTTAGTTTATTTACACACGCTAATGCAGTAAAATGACTGTGGTGCTCATTAATGCAGACTGAAAGAGTAAGTGGCAGGATTCTGAAAAATATAAAGTTACGAAAAATATAAAATAACGTATTCCTTTTGTTGTGATATTGTAACAATATGTACCCAAGTGCTTGTGAGAGATATTGGGGGTTCATTTATAGAGGCTGTACACCTTTAAGAAGAAATGCGTGATGGGATATCAGCTGTTGTCAGCAGACATACAAATGCTTAAGTGCAGAGGTGCTGGATTATTACATTGCGGTTTCATGCAACAGTTGTGATGGTGAGCAAACGTGTGTGAGCACTGTTGTGTAAAAAAAATGGTTAAAATGAACAGTTGCATTCAAAAAATGAAGAACAGTGAAACAGTAACAGTAACAAAATGCGCTGAAAACTTAACAAAGAAAAAATGAAGCAATAAGCTCAATAATTAAGCTAAAAGGGAAAAGGTTACCGTTTTTTTTAACTCCAATAACCCTACGCTATCTTTCCCCAGTCAAATCGTAGAGCACGGTAATTTACCATAATAAAAAACAGAAATGAAAAAGAAAATGTAGAACATAAAAAAGCGCAACCAGATAGTCAACGAAAGACACCACATTATTCAAATTATTTGTCATATTATATATTTAAGGTAAGTTTATTTTTCCGTTAAAAGTGCTCCTGGCTAGTGTTCTGCCGCCCGGCTGTACAGAATTCCTGGGGAGAACCCTGACATTATCAAACAGGTAACACAGCGATAACGATCCGTGATGTGGTACATAACAGAAAAGCCACAGCACTTGCTGTTATGTTTTATTTTAATTGTTTATTGCTCTTTCTGCAGTGATTTAGAGAACAGATCTCAAACCCCAGTGCACTAGAGCAGTCATTTTGAAAAGAGCTTTGAAACAGACTTCAGAGTTATAAGTGTAAAAAGCTGTCATGATGTTAACAATGAAAATAAAAATGACAGGTAGATTATTTAAACAGTTGTAGCAGCATGTGGGGACGGGCAGCGCTATGTGTTTTCAGAACTCCGGTGCTTACTCTTTAAAACTACCCCTGGAGTTAGTCTAGTAGTCAGTCGCACTCAAAGGCACATTGAGGTCAGTGTGAACAAAACAGGTTCCGAGTCTTGTTTAGTATGCACAACACCGCTCTGAATGGCCAGTGTGGAAACGGTATCACTCAGTGAATGCAAAGTAATCCGGCTTCTAGAACTGTGCCACTCTGCAGCTTTATTCTCATTCCTCTCTTGGATATTACCTTTGATTTTATAAAGCAAATCTTGCTAAAAAAATAATTTTATATCAGTAATATTGTTAGAGTGGATTTGAAAACTTTGATTAGCACTTTAAATTCTATAGCATCTCAAAAACTTTCAGAAAAGTGGGACTTTGTACTTGATGGCTCACTTCCTTCAGTGTTCAATACCAAGAGTGAGAAGAGTAATCCTTTATTTCATTGCAATTGTTTTATCAAGAAAAATCAATAAAAAACACTGTCCTGAATTCCTTAAAACAAATTACTTTTTCAGTGGGCAATAAAAGTGTTACAAATTGTTACAAATATGTCACGGCACTGCCTGTCTGCCTTTATAAGGTTGGGTTGCCAACTGTTCCTTATTTTACAGAACTGTTCCTTATCTGACAGTAAAAGGCACTGTTCTGTTTCAAGGTATTACAGAACAGGGTATGTTCTGCATTTTGCTTGTTTTTTTCAAATTGAGATGTTAATCCCCTGCTGTCAGTACCAAGTTGAGCAGGGCTACACTCCAGATTAGATTCCATTCACACTTTGGGTTTTCAAAACCTGCACATTTACTGTCTGATAGCATTCCATACATTTTGATGGCAAAAAACCCTCTTCTTCATGCCTAGAAAAAAGAGTGGATGTGCAAAACCATCTTGAAGAATGGGGCTCCTTATTGTAGGTGGCAAGCCCTCACTAATTTGGATATTCTCTTTACCCAGAGCAGTCTTTCAACAAAGCACAAACTTAAACTTATTTAAGTGATAAAACATGTATGTTTTTAACAAAGCTGTTTCAAGTGTAGTTTGTTTAACATATTTAAAAAAAAACTGCAAAGAAAGGAAAGCTGAGCGATTTTAAGACAACCTGATTGACACAGTAATACAATAATTCCATAACTGTTAAATATTGTGCACATCCATTCATTATATAATGTAGGTCTCAAATGTGCAATTATGAAATGAACACATGTTACAGAAAACATGGTATCTGGTACTACACTAGGTTTAAAAGATCTCTGTGCAGCCCATACTTCCAGAGAGTATTGCTCTTTCATAGTCATTTCCCCTGCAGTGAAACTGTCCCCACCTCTTCAGCAGCTTCTATCCTTGTCATTCCCCTATTGAGTGACAAGCTTTCAGCCCATGCTTTGACCCAGAATACACTGCTGTTATGACATGACACAGGAAGTGCAACTGTAACAGATTTCCTGAGAATAAGGCATGGAAAGCAAAACCTTCTTTTTAACCTAATGTGGTGCCAAATGTTTTAAAATTAAAAATATATTAGCTATAACATGTGTTTATTTAAAAACTGCACATCTGAGGTAGCTAATGGAAGCACAAAACAGGATTGATGGATTATTTTGTTAGCTACAGTTACTTTAAAACTAGTGGAACTAGCTTTGTGAATTGGAAGAAATCATAAAATATGCAAAAAACAATATGAACCCAGTTCTGTGAATCGGTACAGTGCACGATATATAATTCTGCAACTTTAAGGTACTCCAGGAAGGTGACTAGTTTTAAAGAGAGCCTTGTTCTGCCGCAGTGTGATGACTCATCACCCTGCATTCATGCTGAATTCATGCCTCTCTCTCTCTCTCGCTCTCTCTCTCTCTCTCTCTCTCTCTCTCTCTCTCTCTCGCTCTCTCTCTCTCTCTCTCTCTCCTGCAAGTTGATGAATGGAGAAACAGACTAAAAGCTTTTTTAAGCCAGCCTGGCACCCTGCCCAAACAGCAATTTCCCTGTTCTGCCAAGAAAGAAGAGCCACACCCCACCCCCCTCCAAATGCGTTATTTATTATACCAGCCAGCCTTATTAGCTGAATACTGAACACAGACTGCGCAAAACTATTCCCAGCTCAGCTCAACTGGGGGCTATTTAAGTGGATCATGCAGCTCAGAAATAAGCTTTTTCTCTTGTCTTTTGCTCTGCTTTAGTGCTCATTAAAGTGTAGGGCAACAGCACAGGAGATCTGAGATTGCAGCACATTAGGGAATGGAGTGATTTAGACTAGCATTCATTATTCAGGTTCAGGGTAATGACATGTTATTTCAGAACGCATTATGTAACACCCCACCGGGCCTATACTGTTAAGGCCGGCCAATAGTTAGCTGGACTCGCCCAGTATTACCATTGGTAAGGCGCCCAGGTCCTTGTGTGCCTAGGGACTGAAACTAGCTTCAGTCCTCCATCTAGTATGCATCAGAATATTAAGATAAAGAGGGTGGTGCCTCCACCTAGGTACCAGGCTACAAGAAAGGTAGTACCCTACCCTAGGAAATAAACAACTGCATGCACCCTCTCAAATAAAAACGCAGGACAAAAAAGCAATGGCTGGTAAAGGACACAATTCTGTTAAACCAGGTACAGAACTGAGAATAACGGTAAACAGTAGCAGAAGGCAAGTCAAATAACTAAAACTCTGGTACAACCAATAAAATATGGTTTTGTAACAGGGCGGTAGAAAAACCCTGCACATATAGAAGGGGGCGGGGCAAAGCCCTGCTAGAAACTGTATTGTTTAAATATGCTAGAATGGGGTACTCCCCACCACTGTGCATATTTTGTATTATGATTATGATTTATTGTTTAGAATAGGACGGTGAAAAGCTGTGTGGTGGAGCAGGGAGTAGTTTCTCTCCCTCGGCACTATTTTCTTGCTCAGGTATAAAATGAGATGCTCTACTCCATCTACTTCTTGGGACAGGACAGCCCCTAGACCAACGTCAGAGGCGTCAGTCTGAAGGATGAATACCTTGCTAAAATCTGGTGTAATTAGGGCGGGAGCTTGGCACAGTGTCCGCTTTATCATATCAAAGGCTCCCTGACACTCACCTGTCCACTTCTTTAAATTTGGTGCATTTTTTATTCAGTTGAGATCGATTTCCTAATTTACTTTACCAATTGCCTGAGTTACCTCATAAGGTCCCTGCCACTTAGCAAATACATTAGATTCTGATGTGGGAAGTAACAACAGTACTTTGTCTCCAGGTCGAAAGGTTCAAATTCTTGCTTTGTTGTTGTACTGTTTCTCCTGGTGATGCTCAGCCAGTTTTAAATTATCTTGTGCCAAACGACCAGCCAATCCCAGGGAGGCTCTCAAAAGTAGTACATGTTTCACTGCATTTTTTTAATTGTTAGTTTGGTCTTCCCACCCGGGGATACCTCGGGGTTGTCTCCCATACAGCAACTCAAAGGGGCAGAACCCTGTTGAGCTCTGTGGCACCTCTCTCACTGCAAAAAGGACGTAGGGAAGCATTTTAGCCCAATTTTTCTGCTCTTGATTGACAAACCGCCTCAGCATCTGTTTTAAGATCTGATTAAACCGTTCCACTCGTCCGTCCGTCTGCGGATGATAAACAAAGGTCCCAATAGAATGTATTTTTTAACCATTTGTACATTTGGTTTAGACATAAAGCTAGTTCCTTGAGCGGTCAGAATCTTTTTGAGGATCCCTACTCTCGATACTATCTGAACTAACTTTTGGGCGATTGCCAATGCACAAGTGGCACTGCCTCTGGATATCTCGTTGTGTAGTCCACCACTACTAAAATGTGCATATATCCAGAGTCAGAGCTCAACTGACCCACTATTCTTTCAAAAGGGGTTACAATAAGGGGCAATGTGATCAGCGGGACAGGGTGAACCTGCCCCAGCGCTACCTGTTGGCACTGCGCGCACTCCGCCACATATTTCCTCATATCTTAAGAACATAAGAAAGTTTACAAACAAGAGGAGGCCATTCAGCCCATCTTGCTCGTTTGGTTGTTAGTAGCTTATTGATCCCAGAATCTCATCAAGCAGCTTCTTGAATGATCCCAGGGTGTCAGCTTCAACAACATTACTTGGGAGTTGGTTCCAGACCCTCACAATTCTCTGTGTAAAAAAAGTGCCTCCTATTTTCTGTTCTGAATGCCCCTTTATCTAATCTCCATTTGTGACCCCTGGTCCTTGTTTCTTTTTTCAGGTCAAAAAAGTCCCGGGTCGACATTGTCTATAACTTTTAGGATTTTGAATGCTTGAATCAGATCACCATGTAGTCTTCTTTGTTCAAGACTGAATAGATTCAATTCTTTTAGCCTGTCTGCATACGACATGCCTTTTAAACCTGGGATAATTCTGGTTGCTCTTCTTTGCACTCTTTCTAGAGCAGCAATATCCTTTTTGTAATGAGGTGACCAGAAATGAACACAATAATCTAGGTGAGTGTATTGTAAAGTTTTAACATTACTTCCCTTGGTTTAAATTCAACACTTCTCACAATATATCCGAGCATCTTGTTGGCCTTTTTTATAGCTTCCCCACATTGTCTAGATGAAGACATTTCTGAGTCAACATAAACTCCTAGGTCTTTTTCATAGATTCCTTCTTCAATTTCAGTATCTACCATATGATTTATAATGCACATTTTTATTGCCTGCGTGCAGTACTGTACACTTTTCTCTATTAAATGTCATTTGCCATGTGTCTGCCCAGTTCTGAATGCTGTCTAGATCATTTTGAATGAATGACGTGTGCTGCTGCAACAGTGTTTGCCACTCCTCCTATTTTTGTGTCGTCTGCAAGTTTAACAAGTTTGCTTACTATACCAGAATCTAAATCATTTATGTAGATTAGGAATAGCAGAGGACCTAATACTGATCCCTGTGGTACACCACTGGTTACCTCGCTCCATTTTGAGGTTTCTCCTCTAATCAGTACTTTCTGTTTTCTACTTGTTAACCACTCCCTAATCTATGTGCATGCATTTCCTTGAATCCCTACTGCGTTCAGTTTGAGAATTAATCTTTTATGCAGGACTTTGTCAAAAGCTTTCTGGAAATCTAAATAAACCATGTCGTATGCTTTGCAATTATCCATTGTCGATGTTGCATCCTCAAATAAATCAAGCAGGTTAGTTAGACATGATCTCCCTTTCCTAAAACCATGCCGACTGTCTCCCAGGATATTGTTCCCATATAGGTAATTTTCCATTTTGGATCTTATTATAGTTTCCATAAGTTTACATATAATAGAAGTCAGGCTTATTGGTCTGTAGTTACCTGGTTTGGTTTTTATCTTTTTGTGGATCGGTATTACATTTGCAATTCTCTAATCTGTCGGTACAACCCCTGTGTCAAGAGACTGTTGCATGATCTTGGTTAGCGGTTTGTAAATAACTTCTTTCATTTCTTTGAGTACTATTGGGAGGATCTCATCTGGCCCGGGGGATTTGTTTATTTTAAGAGCTCCTAGTCCCTTTAACACTTCTGCCTCTGTTATGCTAAAGTTATTTAAACTGGATAGGAACAGGTTGACATGTGGGGCATGTTGTCCGTGTCCTCCTTTGTAAAAACTTGTGAAAAGTAATCATTTAATATATTTGCTAATTTTTTTCTTCATCTATGATTTTGCCATTTGTGTCTCTTAGACATTTAACCTCCTCTTTGAATGTTCTCTTGCTGTTATAATATTGGAAAAACATTTTGGAATTGGTTTTAGCCCCCTTAGCAATATTGATTTCTATCTCTCTCTTGGCCTTTCTAACTTCCTTTTTGACTTGTGTTTGCAGTTCCAAGTACTCTTTCTGTGTACTTTGTTTTTGGTCCCTTTTAAATACTCTGTAAAGTGCCTTTTTTCGCTGAATATTTTTTTTAATTGATCTATTAAACCATTTTGGCCATTTTGTTTTAGATTTAGATTCGTCTATTTTTGGGATGTAATTGTTTTGTGCCTCTAGTACTACATTTTTGAAAAACAGCCATCCCTTTTCTGTGGATGTTTTCTCTATTTTACTCCAATCTACTTCTGTTAGTCTCTGTTTAATACCTTCATAGTTTGCTTTTCTAAAATTGCAAACCTTAGCTTTAGTCATTACTTTTTGGGTTTTAAAAATCACTTCGAATGAGACCATATTGTGGTCTGAGTCTGCCAATGGCTCTCTAACCTCTGTTTTAGTTATTTAGTTATTCTGTCTTGGTTATTTGAAAAGACTAAATCAAGGCATGCCTCCCCTCTTCATAAATTTCCATTCAATAAAACCAGGCCAATATCCAATCCAAAGTCATTTCAGTGTCCAGAAAAAGGGATATCATAGGCCAAGCGCATGACCTCGGGCTGGAAAGACTTTGGAACTAATAATTGGGTTACAGACTGTCCTCTGTCCGGGGCTTGGGATACTATACAGTATAACCCCGGTTACAGTAACATGAGGGAATGTGAGCAGCCGGCAGTCCTCAGCCCTGTTTTATAACCCATGATGTGCAGACATCCGTTCTCGAGTTCCTGGGTGTAAAAAAGACGCTGATTGGCCCATCGGAGGGCACCCACTGAGCCTTGGGTCCCTGAGTTGTGTGGGGAATCGCCGCAGTGAAGGAGAAATAATAATAAAAAATCATAATAATAATAATTGGGCATTCCAAATTGGGAGAAAACCGGGGGTAAAATAATTGTAGATTCTAAAGAAGAAGAAAAAATTGATTCAGTTGACATTAAAAGGAGAAAGAGTGACATCTAGTGGCTATGAAGGTGCATTAACAGTCTAACATAAATTCAGAAACAGAATCAAGGATTTCACCGTGTAACAATTATTATTATTTTTTTTTTTTTTTGGTTCCTGGATAGTAAGTGTTATTTCCTAATTGCTTATGCCTCAAAAGTATAGAAAATGGCTATTATTCCCCACAAACTTTGCTTTTGTGACCAGGACAGTGATATTTTGAAATTTACCTATTTTCCAGAACATTCCAGATAGATTCAGTGCTGAGTAAACTTGGTAGTATAAATACAGGGGCCTTAAGCCCACCAGTTCAGTTTAGTTCCAGCTGCCTAAGTGGATACATATCTGCATTTTTCTGTGATGGCATCAAGAGGATGCAGGCATCCAGCAGATGCATTTTGCTATGTCTGCGGCCAATTTATCAAGACAAGAGCGAAAAAGTACTCCGTGGAAGCATCTGCTAAGATGTGTGAGGCCTACAAGGCATATTTCGGCATGCCTGTCGGGGATCAAGACAAACCCTGGGCACCTCATTTCACCTGCGAGCACTGCAAAAAAAACTCTGGAAGATAAGATGGACAATTGTTGCTCGGAATTTTATGTTATAAAATTTGTTAAAATTTTTAAAATTGTAAAGGTTTTTAATTTTAAAATGTTTTACAATTTTCAATGTTATTGAAAAAATATATCATATATGAAAAATGTTGTGAGAATCTCTTACACATTAGTCATGGGTGAAATAAATGTTTTTTTGTAGGATGGTACAGAGGGGAAAAGAGAGCCATGAAGTTTGCTATCCCAAAAATTTGGCGGGAACCCACTGACCACTCAAGCAACTGCTACTTCTGCATGGTGGACCCTTCCAAACGTCGGACTGGCAAGAATGCACCTGCTATCACGTATCCGGACCTTCCTTCATCCATCGCCCCGGTGCCACATTGCCATGAGCTCCTGTCACAAAGACGGCCAGAGTGGGTGGCGTCAGACCGGAAGCAGGAAGGAATTCAAACACAGACAGACGGTGATGGTGATGAGCTGAGTGCAATGGCTGCACTCAGCGTTTATTAACAAATAAAAAGGTTTAACAGTACAAAACAGGACACGGCACTACACGCCAAAATAAAAAGACAAACAAAACGGACTAACACTAAACAAACGGTGCACGGAGAGACAAACAAACACGGTGAGTACAAACACTTCTAGATATTATTTTTACTACTTTTACTACTTTTACGTTCTCCTTCTCTCTCACCCGTTCTCCACTCTCGAACACCCAACCCCGAGTGCAAGAAATGTGCGTCTATATATACTATTGTGCTGGGATTCAATTACTAATTAATTATTCACTTGAATCCCAGCACGTGAATTAATTCTGTGCAACCCCGTGCTCACATATTACATTTAACCAGCACGTGAAGTGATTTGTGCTCTCCTCGTGCCTAAATACAAATCTACACTTTTTAAATACACGTGAAACACAGACCCGTTTATATCCCGTGTACCAATCTATACACCGACATTAACACACGCAACATCCAACATACAACACAGATCACACAAATGCACACAGGGGCGGGGCACTTTGCCACAGCTCCCCATACCCACTCCTCCGGAGAGAGAGCAGCCATCTTTAGAAGAGAGCAGCAAGTCAGAGAGCGAGGAAGACGTTGTAGATCCAGATGACAATTTCAGAGGTGGAGCTGAGGAGAGAAACCCATACTACCCCAACCAAAAAGACCTCAATGACTTGATTAGAGATCTTGGTCTCACCAAGTCCAATGCCGAGCTTTTGACGTCTAGGCTCAAGCAGTGGAACTTGTTGGATGAAAGTGTGCAAGTCGTAGATCAGAGGAAGCATCGCCAACCTTTTTCCAGCTTCTTCACCCGTCAAGATGGGCTCTGCTTCTGCCACAATGTGACCAGTCTGTTCGAGGCAATCGGAATCGCCTGTAACCAGAATGAGTGGCGCCTCTTCATTGACAGCTCATCCAGGAGCCTCAAAGCCGTGCTGCTCCATAATGGTAACAAGTACCCGTCTCTTCCCCTGGCTCACTCGGTGCACCTCAAAGAGGATTACAACAGCATCAAGAACTTGCTGGACGCCTTGAAGTATGATTAGTACGGCTGGGAGGTCATAGGAGACTTCAAAATGGTGGCATTCCTGATGGGTCTCCAAGGCGGTTTTACCAAGTTTCCCTGCTATCTTTGCCTTTGGGACAGCAGGGACACCAAGGCACACTACCACAGGCGGGACTGGCCACAGCAGACCGAGTTCTCTGTGGGGAGGTACGTCAAGTGGGAGCCACTGGTGGACCCCCGGAAGGTGCTGATGCCACCACTGCACATCAAATTGGGCCTTATGAAACAATTTGTCAAAGCTCTAGATAAGGAGTCGGCAGCCTTCCAAGTACCTTCAAGACTTCTTCCCTAAGCTGTCTGAGGCAAAGGTCAAAGCCGGTGTCTTCGTCGGACCACAGATAAAGAAGATCCTGGAGTGCAATGAATTCCCCAAGAAGCTCACTAGTAAGGAGAAAGCGGCTTGGAACAGCTTTGTCGCAGTGGTTCGGGGCTTCCTGGGCAATCACAAGGCTGAAAACTATGTGGAGCTGGTTGAGACTCTGGTGAAGAACTACGGCACAATGGGCTGTAGGATGTCCCTCAAAGTCCATATCCTTGATGCTCATCTTGATAAATTCAAGGAGAACATGGGAGCATACTCGGAGGAGCAAGGCGAGCGCTTCCACCAGGATATACTGGACTTTGAACGCCGCTACCAAGGACAGTATAATGAGAACATAGTGGGAGACTACATTTGGGGGCTGATTCGTGAAAGTGATTTACAGTATAATCGTAAATCTCGAAAAACTACTCACTTCTAAATCTTTTGTAGTCATTTTTATATTACTTTAGTATAAATACATGTTAATTTGGATTCATATGTTGTTTTTTTCTGACTTTATGTGAACGAAAAGACACAAATTCGCCCGTTTTCTCATTGGAAATAGGTCAATTTCAAAATATCACTGTCCTGGTCACAAAAGCAAAGTTTGTGGGGAATAATAGCCATTTTCTATACTTTTGAGGCATAAGCAATTAGGAAATAACACTTACTACCCAGGAACAAAAATTACATAGTTACATAGTGAGAGTAGCAAGGAGTCCTGAGCAGCAGCACTGGGTCAGTGAGTGGGTAACTTACCTCATGATTGAATCCGGCTCTCAGAATTGTTCTTTTAATTTGGTAAAATGCAATTTTGGTTTGCAGCCAGCTAGTTCTGCATTACGTTTGTGTGACAGAATCCCTCAATTTGAACCCAGATCTACAGATTATGTGAACTGCAGTAACCACTGCACCACAAATGCATTACATTGACGTGATCATTTATACATTTTCTTCATTTTCCAACTTTGCGTTATCAGCGTCCCCTACTTTTCTTAACAGAAAGTTTGGCCAATTTGTCTGATCAACCACTGGGGAGAAGGGACCATCCCTAATTTAAATACGACACACCCTTCTCTGTAAATCTTACAAAGTTACTGGGAAGTTGTGTTGATTTGGATTGACTTGGAGGGAATTTCATTTAAGGAGTTTGCATACTTCACTAAAAATGTACTTCCTTGCAGGGAAGTTTTTGAACTACATGCCCCCTTGGCAAGTTTGCCCCAGTTGTGTCTCAAAAGCCCTTCACATTACCAGGCTTTATTTAGCTAGGATTCTTGTGTCTTTAGCTAGGACTCTTTTGTAGATATAACATCTTTATATGGCTGGTCCCTTCACCATGTATGGACACATATACCAAATCAGTATGTAGTCCTTTTATAAGTTTTTTTTTTTATTTTCTTGGCTCTATGTGTATTCACCACATCCTATTTTTCTTTTTTCGTTCTTCTTCCACTGTCATGTAAAGAGCTGGTGTTGCAGATCCCCGTCCCTCCCAGTCCTGGCTACAGTCCCAGCCTCCACTCTGCCGCAGCTTCAAGGACAGTCACCCTAGCTGAGTCAGCACTTTCCCCTCCCTCCCTCCCTGCCTGCCCATGCTCCAGATCAAATTAGCCCCACTCTCCTCCTCCCTGCTGTTTTGGGGTTGCTGTGCAATCACATTAAGAGATACCTTTACATATTGGCCTGGCTTTTAAGATGAAATCAATATCCATGCAGCATATCACCTCAAGGTGAAGTAAAGATACAATAGTTTTGGATCCTTGAAAGGCCTAGTTCACTCACCCTTGGTTATAGGAGTGGACAACAATATTCTCCCTTAATAATAATAATAATAATAATAATAATAATAGTAATAATAATAATAATAATATTTATTTCTTAGCAGACACCCTTATCCAGGGCGACTTACAATTGTTACAAGATATCACATTATTTTTACATACAATTACCCATTTATACAGTTGGGATTTTATTGGAGCAATGTAGGTAAAGTACCTTGCTCAAGGGTACAGCAGCAGTGTCCCCCACCTGGGATTTAACCCACAACCCTCCGGTCAAGAGTCCAGAGCCCTAACCACTACTCCACACTGCTGGCTTATCCCCCGGATGAATTCTGTATGTACGACCATCACACTGGAAAACATCTTGTCATGAAATCTGTATGTACGAATATCACACTGGAAAACATCTTGTCATGAAATCTGTATGTACGAACATCACACTGAAAAACGTCTTGTCATGAAATCTGTATGTACGACTATCACACTGGAAAACGTCTTGTCATGAAATCTGTATGTACGAACATCACACTGGAAAACGTCTTGTCATGAAATCTGTATGTACGAACATCACACTGAAAAACGTCTTGTCATGAAATCTGTATGTACGAACATCACACTGGAAAACGTCTTGTCATGAAATCTGTATGTACGCACATCACACTGAGATTATGAGATCACGGGATACAGGGAGAGTCCGTCCATTCATCTGTATGTCACGTATACACTGTGGATATATCTGGAGAGTCGCATATCCAATTGTCATGGATTTCATCGATTTGTCTTTCCTGTCCTATAACTAAAAGTATTACTTTTAATTGAAAATACACTTTTGAAACCAATTTTTTCTTTTAAAAAATGGCCTGCGTATAATGATGTGTGTATTAAAATCGCCAACAAAAGATGTGACTGCCTGTTGCCTGAGTACACAAACAGCAACGTGACTGACTGGAGGTTGAAGGGTTCCGTAGTAGTTATCCTGCGGATCGGACGCTCTCCTCCTCGATGTAAACAAAGCAAGCTTTGTTTAAGAACAGGCGTAGGCTCCACAGGCACGCCCCCCCCAGCCAATCAGGACCTCCCAATCAGCTCAGCTCACCGGACACGCCCCCCAGCCAATCAGGACCTCCCGATCAGCTCAACATTGCAGTTTTGAAAGAAACAAATAATCGTGCAAAAAAAAAAAACAAGACCTGTGGCACTACACTAGGTAAAAGAAACCTTCAGTTCGCTTGCCTTGCCTGCCAGGAAATGTATTATATTTGCACTAAATAGGTCATTTTACCTCAGCCTTTCTGTCTTTGAGGTCAAGCATAGTTTTCTTTAACCTAGTGCAGTACCAGATAAATTTCTTTCAAAACTACACATGGATTTTAACTGAATCCCTGTGATATGTTGCAATGGTCATACATCATTATACACTGCCATCTAGTGGATAGCTCTGGCAACTACAGATAGCTACAGCTCATTTTCAGGTATGCACCGTTTCCCCTATCTCCTGAGGCCATTAGACACAGGAATGCAGTGCCACGGATGATTAAGGATGACTTTAATGTTTCCCCTCACAATGCTCTGTTGCTTGTTAATAAAACTCTTTAGCATGGATCCCAGTCATCCACAGAGTGCGCTGGCCTCCTGTTAAAAACAGCAGTAGCCTGCACAAGGTTTCTAGAGCGCATTTCTGTCCAATGGTCATTTGGCAATCAGACCAGTGACTACATAGCAACAGTATAGATTATTACAAATCTTAAAATAAACAATAAAAACTCTGCACAGTACAAAGGGATCATGGCAAAAGCTGCCAGGAAGAACATTAAGAACATAAATTTCCCAGCATGCAGTAGTTACAAAACAAGAAATGAAACAAGAAATGAAATGGATGGACAAACAGGGACGCTGGAGCCCTGCTACTGGTGACACACTCCACAGGGATGCTGGAGCCCTGCTACAGGTGAAACACTCCACAGGAACGCTGGAGCCCTGCTACTGGTGAAACACTCCACAGGGACGCTGGAGCCCTGCTACTGGTGACACACTCCACAGGGATGCTGGAGCCCTGCTACAGGTGAAACACTCCACAGGAACGCTGGAGCCCTGCTACTGGCGACACACTCCACAGGGACGCTGGAGCCCTGCTACTGGCGACACACTCCACAGGGATGCTGGAGCCCTGCTACAGGTGAAACACTCCACAGGAACGCTGGAGCCCTGCTACTGGCGACACACTCCACAGGGACGCTGGAGCCCTGCTACTGGTCAAACACTCCACAGGGACGCTGGAGCCCTGCTACTGGTGAAACACTCCACAGGGACGCTGGAGCCCTGCTACTGGCGACACACTGCACAGGGACGCTGGAGCCCTGCTACTGGTGACACACTCCACAGGGATGCTGGAGCCCTGCTACAGGTGAAACACTCCACAGGGATGCTGGAGCCCTGCTACTGGTGAAACACTCCACAGGGACGCTGGAGCCCTGCTACTGGCGAAACACTCCACAGGGACGCTGGAGCCCTGCTACAGGTGAAACACTCCACAGGGATGCTGGAGCCCTGCTACTGGCGAAACACTCCACAGGGACGCTGGAGCCCTGCTACTGGCGACACACTCCACAGGGACGCTGGAGCCCTGCTACTGGTGACACACTCCACAGGGACGCTGGAGCCCTGCTACTGGTGACACACTCCACAGGGACGCTGGAGCCCTGCTACTGGTGAAACACTCCACAGGGACGCTGGAGCCCTGCTACTGGCGAAACACTCCACAGGGACGCTGGAGCCCTGCTACTGGTGACACACTCCACAGGGACGCTGGAGCCCTGCTACTGGTGACACACTCCACAGGGACGCTGGAGACCTGCTACTGGTGAAACACTCCACAGGGACGCTGGAGCCCTGCTACTGGTGACACACTCCACAGGGACGCTGGAGACCTGCTACTGGTGAAACACTCCACAGGGACGCTGGAGCCCTGCTACTGGTGACACACTCCACAGGGACGCTGGAGCCCTGCTACTGGTGACACACTCCACAGGGACGCTGGAGACCTGCTACTGGTGAAACACTCCACAGGGACGCTGGAGCCCTGCTACTGGCGACACACTCCACAGGGACGCTGGAGCCCTGCTACTGGTGACACACTCCACAGGGACGCTGGAGCCCTGCTACTGGCGACACACTCCACAGGGACGCTGGAGCCCTGCTACTGGTGACACACTCCACAGGGACGCTGGAGCCCTGCTACTGGTGACACACTCCACAGGGACGCTGGAGCCCTGCTCTCACACTGGACTCTTTCAGTGGACTACGATGAATATTTCAGACAAACAGAGGTCAATAAATGAATAGCTTTGTAATAGTATAGTTGGAGTATAATAGTGATAAATAGTGACTTTATATCTGAAAGTCAAATGAGCCCAAAATTACAGCCATCTTAGCTGAAATGGTTTATGAGATATGCACAGTTGTATAGGCAGGCGTGCATTAACAAATTCATACAAGCTGCCCTCCTCAGGGTGCTCTGGTCACATATAAAAATATCAATGAAAAAAAAACACAGAGCACTCCAACTTTGAACAAGAAGTAGTGGGTCCATGGGGCAGGCATGCATGTATCCTTGCTTTCTGTAGAGCTGTGCTTCTTGCTGGATTCTGTCTCTCTGAAAGCAATGCAGCCGGATGTTAAAAGGTGCTGCCATTCCATTACAACCCACTATGACAGAATCCCATCCTTAGACTACTTGGTTTGCTTATCAACATAACATACTGGAGACCAGGGTCCAGTAAAGGCTCATGAATAAAAGAAGAATGAATAAATATAGCATTTCCATTCTTGATTGGTCTTTTCTTTTCTGTTTATTTTAATTTCTAGGAATTAGACACCACTGCTCTTCAAAACAGGATCTTGCGCAGGCCAGACCTAAAACGAAGGACTCTAGCCTGTGTGAAGTCGCTGATGTATCTTAAGCGTTCCTGAGCGCCTGAAAGTCTTTCCACATTCGGGGCAGGGATAGGGCCGCTCTCCCGTGTGGATTCTCTGGTGGCTCTTCAGGGCCCCGGACTCTTTGAAGCTGCTCCCACACTCTGTGCAGAGGTAAGGGTACTCTCCGGTGTGGATGCGCTGGTGTATCTTCAGGGTACCAGCCCGGATGAAGCTCTTCCCACACTCAGAGCAGTGGAAGGGACGCTCCCCTTTGTGAATTCGCAGGTGTGTCTTCAAGTTCCCGATCTGGCTGAACTTCTTCCCACACTGGGAGCAGTAGAAGGGCGTCTCCCCGGAGTGAACACGCTGGTGCGTCTTCAGGGTTCCTATCTGGCTGAAAAACTTCCCACACTCAGTGCAGCGATATGGGGTCTCTCCTGTGTGGGTTCGCTGGTGTATTTTCAGGGTCCCTGAGCGCATGAATGCCTTGTTGCATTTCGTACAGCGATGCAGCTTGTGCTCTTGGTGAGTTTTCTGGTGTGTTTTCAGGTGGCCCAGGTGCCTGAAGCTCTTCCCACACGCAGCGCAGTGACAGGGAGCTTCTCCTCTCTGGTGTGTTTGCTGGTGTCTCGTCAGGGTGTCGATCTGAGCGAAACTCTTCCTACATTCCGTACATCTATGGGAAGGCCGGAAGTTGCCCAGCATTTCAGAATGGTTGACAGCCAATGAATTCGGTGAGGGTAACGTGGGTTGCCGTGTCTGCATGTTAAGAGACGCAGATCTCAGTATCTCAAAATATTCTTTGGGGTGTCTCTTCTTTAAATGATTCTCCAGGTACTGTTTCCCAGTGAAGATGATTTCACAGTAAGGACATGGATACGATTCAAATTCTTTTTCCACTTCAGAAGAGAGAGAGATAAAGAAAGAAAAAAAAATACATTAACACATTGTACATTTATGATTATGTTAAAGCTGGTGACTTTTATTGCTAGGGATGTTTAGTTTCAGCACTAAGCTGACGGCATTTTCGGGAGATCATCGCACACTTTGCTGCTTATTATAGAAGCTTCATATTAACAACCCTTAATTACACGGTTACACAAATCAAAAGTTATGACAAGACTTACGTGATTGATTTTGACAGACCTCAGTAGGGATAACCAAGGCTTTATACTAAGTCTGGGTGTTCAGATGTCTAGAGCTGTTTTCATATGCAAACACTGTAATAGTATGTCATGTTCTCTTGGCTGCACAAATGCAGTTCAGCTTTTAAGTATTTAACTTTCTCTTCGGTTTTACCGAACACTGACTGATGTCAAAAACAGCTGAAACACTAAACCTAAACGACTTGAATCCCTAATTTATGCAAAATGATACAGTTATCATGTCCTATTTGGTGTTGAAAACAACATGTAGTATTTCAAAACTGGATACTATGCCCAGTTCCCGACCACATGCCTAAATCAGTCTTGATCGACAGTCTATACAGAGGTATCTGTCACCCAGTAAGTGATGTTACAATGAGAGTGACAAGACCTCTGAATGCACGTCTAACTGTTTCTCTTTTGTTATCATGATGGATAATTGACAGTCAGATATATGCAAGTTGTCTTTATACAAACTTGTAAATATTTTGTTGCACACAAGTATGTCAGAAGTTAATGAAAGCTTTAAGGTGGTGTAAAATTAAATGTCTCTGAGTTGCCTCACCCAAAAAAAAAAAAATAATAATCTGTCCAAATTCAACTTTTCTAACAAACTCACCCTAAACATAAAACCAGCCCTGGGACAAACATTCAAATATTTGAACAATCACTGCTTGACATGTATTTGTTGGCAAAAAATATTATCTCCATATTTATTTAAAAAAACTGAAATAATTAATGCACATTAGACAGTACAAAAGAGTTTCTTTAACATCTAAATTGATGGGGTACCTTTTATTATTATTATTATTATTATTATTATTATTATTATTATTATATGGTAGTAGTCGTCCACATCAGTACAAACAACATTGGAAGAGACAGGCCAAGATCACCTGCAAAACAAATTCAGAGAGCTAGGAAGGAAATGAAAAGACAAAACCAAAACTGTGGTATTTTCTGGGATACTGCCGGCACCTTGCAATGGACCATATGTACAGCTGGAAATACAAAATCAAAATGCATGGCTGAAATCGTGGTGCACACAGGAAGGCTTCACCTTTCTTGAACATTGGAGCACATTCTACAACAAGGACTATCTATATAGGTGGGACGGACTGCACTTTAACAGAAAGGGAACCAATCTACTCGGAGAAAGGATCCTTGAGGAGGTCCAGAAGCATTTAATCTAGAAAGGAAGGGGGGAGAAAACAAGAAACAAGAAGGGAGACCACATCAAAACAAGGGCAACAACTCAGGTAAGACAACTATTAAATGTATTTATCGTAATGCTAGAAGTCTCAGAAACAAAATGTTAGAACTTGAAGCTATTGCACTAACAAGTAACTACGATGTGATACAGTACTGTGCAAAAGTTTTAGGCAGGTGTGGAAAAAGTAAGAATGCTTTCAAAAATAGACATGTTAATAGTTTATATTTATCAATTAACAAAATGCAAAGTGAGTGAACAGAAGAAAAATCTACATCAAATCAATATTTGGTGTGACCACCCTTTGCCTTCAAAACAGCATCAATTCTTCTAGGTACACTTGCACACAGTTTTTGAAGGAACTCGGCAGGTAGGTTGGCCCAAACATCTTGGAGAACTAACCACAGTTCTTCTGTGGATTTAGGCAGCCTCAGTTGCTTCTCTCTCTTCATGTAATCCCAGACAGACTCGATGATGTTGAGATCAGGGCTCTGTGGGGGCCATACCATCACTTCCAGGACTCCTTGTTCTTCTTTACGCTAAAGATAGTTCTTAATGACTTTCGCTGTATGTTTGGGGTCGTTGTCATGCTGCAGAATAAATTTGGGGCCAATCAGATGCCTCCCTGATGGTATTGCATGATGGATAAGTATCTGCCTGTACTTCTCAGCATTGAGGAGACCATTAATTATGACCAAATCCCCAACTCCATTTGCAGAAATGCAGCCCCAAACTTGCAAGGAACCTCCACCATGCTTCACTGTTGCCTGCAGACACTCATTCGTGTACTGCTCTCCAGCCCTTCGGCGAACAAACTGCCTCTGGTACAGCCAAACATTTCAAATTTTGACTCATCGGTCCAGAGCACCTGCTGCCATTTTTCTGCACCCCACTTCCTGCGTTTTCGTGCATAGTTGAGTCGCTTGGCCTTGTTTCCACGTCGGAGGTATGGCTTTTTGGCTGCAAGTCTTCCATGAAGGCCACTTCTGACCAGACTTCTCCGGACAGTAGATGGGTGTACCAGGGTCCCACTGTTTTCTGCCAATTCTGAGCTGATGGCACTGCTGGACATCTTCCGATTGCGAAGGGAAGTAAGCATGATGTGTCTTTCATCTGCTGCAGTAAGTTTCCTTGGCCGACCACTGCGTCTACGGTCCTCAGCGTTGCCCGTTTCTTTGTGCTTCTTCAGAAGAGCTTGGACAGCACATCTGGAAACCCCTGTCTGCCTTGAAATTTCTGCCTGGGAGAGACCTTGCTGATGCAGTATAACTACCTTGTGTCTTGTTGCTGTGCTCAGTCTTGCCATGGTGTATGACTTTTGACAGTAAACTGTCTTCAGCAACCTCACCTTGTTAGCTGAGTTTGGCTGTTCCTCACCCAGTTTTATTTCTCCTACACAGCTGTTTCTGATTCAGTTAATGATTGTGTTTCAACCTACATATTGAATTGATGATCATTAGCACCTGTTTGGTAGAATTGTTTAATAATACACCTGACTATATGCCAACAAAATCCCTGACTTTGTGCAAGTGTACCTAGAAGAATTGATGCTGTTTTGAAGGCAAAGGGTGATCACACCAAATATGGATTTGATTTAGATTTTTCTTCTGTTCACTCACTTTGCATTTAGTTAATTGATAAATATAATCTATTAACATGTCTATTTTTGAAAGCATTCTTACTTTACAGCATTTTTTCACACCTGCCTAAAACTTTTACACAGTACTGTAGGTGTTACAGAAACTTGGTTGTCTGAAAGTGATGGAGATGAATACAATATTAATGGGTACACACTGTAAAGGAAAGACAGGCAGGACAGAAGAGGCAGAGGGGTAGCGCTATACATAAGAAATAGTCTTGAAGCCCAGGTGTTAAATCAGGACAAAGAAAAGAACGCCGAATCAATATGGGTCAGAATAATGGACAAAAATTCAAAGGGTATAATATGCTATAATATGCTATATGCTATAGACTGCCAAATTCAGACGCCAAGCAAAATAATCTGTTATATAATGACATTAGAAATGCAAGTACAAAAGGAGAAGCCATACTAATGGGGGACTTCAACTTCCCCCGTATAAAATGGAAGAACCCGGTGGGGAGCACGACGGATGAAATTAAAATGGTGGAAATGACAAATGACTGCTTCCTAACGCAATTTGTCAAGGCACAGACTAGAGGGGAGGCATGCCTTGATTTAGTCTGTGTGGTCCAGTGGTTAAAGGAAAGGGCTTGTAACCAGGAGATCCCCGGTTCAAATCCCAGCTCAGCCACTGACTCATTGTGTGACCCTGAGCAAGTCACTTAACCTCCTTGTGCTCCGTCTTTCGGGTGAGTCGTAGTTGTAAGTGACTCTGCAGCTGATGCATAGATCACACACCCTAGTCTCTGTAAGTCGCCTTGGATAAAGGCGTCTGCTAAATAAACAAATAATAATAAAAATAAATAACGGAGACAGAATACCTAAAACAGAGGTCAGAGAGCCATTGGCAAACTCAGACCACAACATGGTCTCATTTGAAGTGATTTTCAAAACCCAAAAAGTAATGACTAAAGCTAAGGTTTACAATTTTAGAAAAGCAAACTATAAAGGTATGAAACAGAGACTAACAGAAGTAGATTGGAGTAAAATAGAGAAAACATCCACAGAAAAAGGATGGCTGTTTTTTAAAAATGTAGTACTAGAGGCTCAAAACAATTACATCCCAAAAGTAGACGAATATAAATCTAAAACAAAATGGCTGAAATGGGACCAAAAACAAAGTACACAGAAAGAGTACTTGGAACTGCAAACACAAGTCAAAAAGGAAGTTAGGAAGGCCAAGAGAGAGATAGAAATCAATATTGCTAAGGGGGCTAAAACCAATTCCAAAATATTTTCCCAATATTATAACAGCAAGAGAACATTCAAAGATGAGGTTAAATGTCTAAGAGACACAAATGGCAAAATCATAGATGAAGAAAAAAAAATAGCAAATATATTAAATGATTACTTTTCACAGGTTTTTACAAAGGAGGACATGGACAACATGCCCCACATGGTGACCTGTTCCAATCCAGTTTTAAATAACTTTAGCATAACAGAGACAGAAGTGTTAAAGGGACTAGGAGCTCTTAAAAAAACAAATCCCCTGGGCCGGATGAGATCCTCCCAATAGTACTCAAAGAAACGAAAGAAGTTACTTACAAACCGCTAACCAAGATCATGCAACAGTCTCTTGACACAGGGGTTGTACCGACAGACTGGAAAATAGCAAACGTAATACCGATCCACAAAAAGGGAGACAAAACCGAACCAGGTAACTACAGACCAAAAAGCCTGACTTCTATTATATGTAAACTTATGGAAACTATAATAAGATCCAAAATGGAAAATTACCTATATGGTAACAATATCCTGGGAGACAGTCAGCATGGTTTTAGGAAAGGGAGATTGTGTCTAACTAACCTGCTTGACTTTTTTGAGGATGCAACATCGACAATAGATAATTGCAAAGCATACGACATGGTTTATTGAGATTTCCAGAAAGCTTTTGACAAAGTCCAGCATAAAAGATTAATTCTCAAACTGAACGCAGTAGGGATTCAAGGAAATGCATGCACATGGATTAGGGAGTGGTTAACATGTAGAAAACAGAAAGTACTGATTAGAGGAGAAACCTCAAAATGGAACAAGGTAACCAGTGCTGTACCACAGGGATCAGTATTAGGTCCTCTGCTATTCCTAATCTACATTAATGATTTAGATTATGGTATAGTAAGCAAACTTGTTAAATTTGCAGATGACACAAAAATAGGAGAAGTGGCAAACACTGTTGCATCAGCAAAGGTCATTCAAAATGATCTAGACAGCATTCAAAACTGGGCAGACACATGACAAATGACATTTAATAGAGAAAAGTGTAAAGTATTGCATGCAGGCAATAAAAATGTGCATTATAAATATCATATGGGAGATACTGAAATGGAAGAAGGGAACTATGAAAAAGGAGTTTATGTTGACTCAGAAATGTCTTCATCTAGACAATGTGGGGAAGCTATAAAAAAGGCCAACAAGATGCTCGGATATATTGTTAGAAGTGTTGAATTTAAATGAAGGGAAGAAATGTTAAAACTTTACAATGCATTAGTAAGACCTCACCTAGAATATTGTGTTCATTTCTGGTCACCTCGTTACAAAAAGGATATTGCTGCTGTAGAAAGAGTGCAAAGAAGAGCAACCAGAATTATCCCAGGTTTAAAAGGCATGTTGTATGCAGACAGGCTAAAATACTTTAATCTATACAGTCTTGAACAAAGAAGACTATGCGGTGATCTGATTCAAGCATTCAAAATCCTAAAAGGTATAGACAATCTCGACCCAGGGGACTTTTTTGACCTGAAAAAAGAAAGAAGGACCAGGGGTCACAAATGGAGATTAGATAAGGGGCAGTCAGAACAGAAAATAGGAGGCACTTTTTTACATAGAGAATTGTGAGGGTATGGAACTAACTCTCCAGTAATGTTGTTGAAGCTGACACCCTGGGATCCTTCAAGAAGCTGCTTGATGAGATTCTGGAATCAATAAGCTACTAATAACCAAACGAGCAAGTTGGGCCGAATGGCCTCCTCTCGTTTGTAAACTTTCTTATGTTCTTATGTTCTTCTTCTTCTTATTAATTAGTCATTTAGCAGACACTTCTATCCAATGCTACTTATATAGACTAGGGGGTGAACTAAGCATCAACAACTGCTGCAGTCATTTACCGTAGGGTCTTGGATTTCTAATCCGAAGGACGGAGCACAAGCAGGCAAGGCGACTTGCTTAGGGTCACACACAGTTAGTCAGTGGCTGAGCGGGGATTAGAACCGGGGACCTCCTGGTATCAAGCCCTTTTTTTTAACCACCGGACCACCAAGCCTCCTTACTTTTTACTGTACCATAGTACAACATGTACTTTTGTATTCCTGCTAATTACAGATTATTTGTTTATACTGAAAGGATAATCACACATGAAAAAACATGTTTGTCACAGCACTACCTAAAACGCTGGAACAGTAATACTTACAATTGGCACTGTTTGTGGAACAAGTTGGTCTTTCCTCCTCTTCATTCAACCACAGTGGAGGGTTGTGAAGATTCCCCTGAATGGATCTCAGCTCAGTGCCCTTTTCAGAATCAGCGTTCATGTCCGATTCACTGTCTTCCTGAGGCTGGACCCATACCTGCTTAGCATTCTTGTCAGCATCCACATCTTCATCATCTACATCATCTTGCTCTTCACAGACCTCCTGCTTGACTTGAACACACACCACTCCAGGGACGTCCTCTTTACTGTACGCATACTCAGGATCAGGGACCTCCTCTTTAATGTGGATACAATGAATCTTCATATCTTCCTTCTCATCAGAACAAGTGGATTGATTTTCTGGACCTGAGTCTGTATTGAAGAAACATACAACATACCCAAAATGTACCTTTTTAAGACTATGAGCCTATTCACAAAGCAAAGCTTTAACTCATGATTTTTTCTTGTTTTTTAGATAAGGGTAAAACCCCTATTTCAATAAGGATTCATTACTTAGACCTGGATTTAAATGAGCAAGACAAGAACATTTAGCAAATGCATCCTCTGATTCACAGTTTCTCTTGACAAAGGTATATTAAACATACTGAAACATTGGGAAGTCGGCTCTTTTGAGCAAACTCTTATATAATATACTATTACTTCCCCCCCACTGCACCAATTCCCCACAACAGCTCAGGAGAACTGAAAGCCAGTGAGTGTTTTCTGACCACAGCACCAAGACAATTACAGCAGAGCGGGTGATGGTGAATTACCGGTCTCTGGATGACAAAGAACAGTCCTGCAGGTGTCCATTTGAGCTCACCAGGCACCTGGCCAGTAGGATCTGCTCTAGCATGATGAGAGGAAACAGTCCCTAATGGTTTTGCCTTCCTAACCTGCAGGAGCCCCAGAGCCAATACGAAGCTCCCTCCAGGATCCCAAGAGAAAACCCAGGACGCTTCCCTGCACACCACGCGGCTATGCTTTTACCAGGGGAGACCCTCTGGGACCCCTGTGCTCCCCTGACTGCATGACTCACCCTGCACACCACGCGGCTATGCTTTTACCAGGGGAGACCCTCTGGGACCCCTGTGCTCCCCTGACTGCATGACTCACCCTGCACACCAAGTGGCTGTGCTTTTACCAGGGGAGACCCTCTGGGACCCCTGTGCTCCCCTGACTGCATGACTCACCCTGCACACCACGCGGCCGTGCCTTTACCAGGGGAGACTATTGAGGATGCATTGTTTGCGTGGGAATTTAAACGGAAATCCATGTTCATTGTCATAATTTATCAGCAGTTAATTTGCACTTGGAAAAGGAGGGTTTTAATTAACGAAAGTGTATAAAACTCACCTTGAAACAGAAATTTAACAGACTGCGGCTGTGATGCCGATAATCCAGAGAGAGTGTACAGGACTACAGTTAATTTCTTACAGTACTTAGATAATTCAATATTTGTGGTTATGAAAATATATGAGCCTTTTCTATACTTGTGGTCAGAGTCCTGCGCCGGTCCGATTTTTACTTCCCGCTTCCGACCCGGACCCGCTACTACAGGACCCGACTCGAACCCACAGCCCGCTGCAACACCGTCTTCTTACCCGTGACCCGACCCGTTTTAATAAGACCTGTAAGGCTGAGGAAGGCTGTCTTCATAGACAGGTACTTCAGCTCTATGAAGTGTATGGACTCAAACGGGGCCTTCGTGAGAGCCTCCAGTACAATATTAAGGCTCCATGTTACAGAAAATAGAATTGGCTCGACATAATGTACTGGCATTTTGTACTCCTATAACCTTGCTCACATAACCTTGTATGCTTTGCCTAAGATAAAGTTTGTTACAAGGAACCGCAAGATGCCTACACTGCAGCTGCGGCTGTAAGATAAAAGGATGAGCCAGACGTGTCTTTTTACACGTATACCCAAATCACCCATCCTTTTATCTGCTTGCTTAGTTTTATGCCACGTATGCATAGTTATAAGTTTTCTCTTATATGCTAATACCTGAATCATCATTGGCTAACCCTCTGCCTTGCTGACAGTTTTAAGGTATATAAGAAACTGTTCCAACTCTGTATGTTGAAACACTGCTCGATGATTATCTAGCACCCTGTGTGTTGAGAGTGTTTTCAGTTTGCAAACTTAAGAAATAAAGGCCTGTGTGTTTGGAACTCGCAGTCTCTCTTCCTTTTATTAGAATTTCCACGACAGAGAACAGTCCTCCTGGGAGGGTGTAATCGCCAAGCGCTTTTAAGAAATCGGGTAGCCAAGAAATACGCACCCGGAGACATAGAATCTACGGGGGCATGGCATGCAGAAATAGCCGCTAAATACACCTTCAAAGTGGAAAGTGACCTACTAGCATCAAGCAGTTCTTGCAGAAACTGTAAGATGACTAGCATAGGGCAAGATATTCGATAATGGCTTCTAGCCAGACACCAAGCTTGGAAATACCTCCACTTATAGGTGTACAAAGACCTAGTGGAGTCTGCCCTAGCCCTCTGCAACGTACCCACAACCGCATCTGATAGCCCTAGGGCTAACCAGTGGTCCCTTTCAGGGGCCAGACCCATAGCCGGAACCTGCACGGTTCTGGGTGCCAAAGAGTGTGCACGGGTGCAGCACCGTGCACTCTTGCACTAGCCCTGTGGCAGTGGCCAAGCACCGTGTGCATCGTGCACTTTGTGTGCATCGTGCACCGTGCGTACCGAGCATCGTGCACTGTGCGTTCATGCACTAGTGCTGTAGCAGTGGGCACCAAGCACTGTGTGCACTGCGTATACCGAGCACTGCGTGCACTGAGTATTGAGAGCACTATGTGCACCGCGTACCGTGCAGTGCTGTGACTGTGCACTGATGCTGTATGCTGCACCGGGGGGGCTGCTACACAATTGTGCCTACCCTAACCGCACGGACACTGGTCAGTGCGTAGTGTGCACTAGGGGGACACAAGGGCCGAAGCCGCGGTGGGCGAGTTGAAGCAGACAGCAAAAACTACGGTAGAATAGATAGTATAGGGGGGAGCACACTGTTTGTTCACAAGGCCTGACTCACCGAGGTGGACAGGCCTACACAGCCAGCGAGGTCTACTCGACAGCTGGGATGCGGCAAGGCCTAGTCCCGTAGAGGACAGCACGGCTGGAAGAGTCACTCAACAGCAGGGATACGGCAAGGCTTAGCCTCGTGGAGGAACTGTGTACTCTCAAGAAAGAAACAGACAACCACTCGCGGGTGACTGCACAGGCAGTCGCTCACACACTACAGACAGATAACAAAGAGCGGCCTACCACGCAAGCGAGGCCGCTGAAAGACAGAAAGGCAAAAGGCTCAGTCTTTTCAAAGTCGTTGATTCCAGGAAAGCAGCGAGCCAGCTTTCAGCACAAATGCAAGGGAAATACAATCAATTCGATTCGACTCGAGAAGCTCTTTTCTATCAACACACTCAGCTCAACACAGAGGTCTTACCTTACCGTCTTGAGAAGGAAAAAGAGAAATGGCTTCCTCAAGATGAAGGTTTTATTCCCTCAGTGGGCAGGACCGAGTGCATCATCCCAGGAAGAGGCCTATCGGCAGCTCTGGTATAGAGAGCTCAGCGATACCTACCCAATGGGCATGGAATATCCCACAAGTAATGTCACTGGTGATATTACAATAAAGTATCTTTCGGTGATTGCGGATTTGCAATGCGTCCTTGGCTTTTAACACCTGTGTCTAATCTACACAAGAACGAAGAACAGGTGTACAAGGACACACAGATCCACTAGGAATGTGATCGACATCATTGACATGTATTTTGCCTAAACGTATTTGTAATATTGTCAGACTCGCCCCACACTTTATGTACAATGTACACTGTAAGCACAATTGCCTGGAACTAATAACTATTTTTGATATAAGGACATATCTGAACTAATCTGTTAGATTCATTCTTGAACATGCAGGATGTAGTACAGCTTGTGGACTTTTGGCTGGAGAAATTCCTGAAACATCCTATACAAAGGAGGAGGGAGGTTAATGAGCCGAGAATCGGGGGATTTTAGCTGAACCTAACACTGAGGGTCTCTACAAGATAATAATTAGATTGGGGCCCAAGATAAGGATTTATTGAGGAAGCAGAAGTTGGAGACGACCGAAGGAAGTCATAAATTAGATAATGAAGTCATCCCATGCAGGGTGAGTCAATCATAGTCCAAAAACAACGGAAGACAGTTGTAGGGGAAATGTATAGGTCTCTGTGCGAAAATCCTATAAGAACTGGCAACTTGCAGCAAGAACTTTGAATTGGTTCTGAATTGGTTTCAGAGTTGGTCTGACCTGGTTTCTGAGTCTCACATGATCATAAGAGAAGACAGCATTAAGCTTATACCTCTTGACTGCAAGAAGATTCTGTACCCTGCAATAAACGAACGTCAAAGAAAGCTCCGGTTTCAGGACTCCTGCTGATAGGAAAAGAGACGTCTGCGAGTCAGTTTATCTACGCTTCGAAACTAACCATTCCCGGCTCGGATACAAGCTTTTGTTCCCAGTCATAACCACAGATAACGAGACTGTGTCTGCCTGCTAGGTGAAGCATTCAAAGAAAAAAACACACAGTATAACGAGACTGTGTCTGCCTTTGGGGCGAAGTATTCAAAGAAGAAACCACACAGGACATGTGTGAAACCCCCACTTGGGTTTTGAAGATAAAGCAGCCCAACTTAGGTTTGAAGAATTGCAGGACTAAGCGAGAATATAACTACAACGGAAGAGGTGTTCAGCAGACTTTGGGGTCTTCCTCAAGGAATCGTTGAGTATAATTCCCTTACCTTTCCCTTGTGGAACTAGAGTAATTAATGATAATTACAACACATAGCAATTTATAAAATAGTGATCTTAAATTGCGCTTTTAACGTGCGTATGAAAAACCTCAGAGTTTGAACCTTGTTAAAAAGTAACTAAGCTGATTAACTCATATTGTCATATGAAGTGTTGCAAAAGTATACTTGTGTAATTGTTAGTAAACAATTGTAGTCCAGCCGTAGCTGTGATATGTTATTAGAAGAATTGTAATTGTGAAATTGGTTTTGCATTTCAATCACAAGTGCTTGTGTTTCACGAATTATTTTGCCTGTGAGCAGTAAGTACAGGGCCACTGTCTGCGTAGTTGAGCTGAGGGAACTGTCTGCAGAGTGACGCCATCGGTTTATTATTATTATCTAATAAACTGCTACAATATTTTAACCTACTTTGTTGTGGTTGAGGGTGTTTTGTGTGTTCATTATAATTTCTCGATCTTATACACATCATTAAAAAAATATATATTGATGAGGTCTTAATTAACATGAATGAATATTCAGATTATTTAACAGATAACAGATTGTCTGTGTTTAGTCAGTGATCTAATATGGTAATGGTCATATAGTATTCATTCAAGTTGATTAACACACGTTAATTTGAACTGTATTAATTATACAAGTTAATTAAGTATTTAAATTAATTATTAAACAAACTAACGTAATTAGCCCCACAACACTTTCACCTTCCCACGTTTGTATGCATATACAATGCTCTATAATACTGTAAGCGTTCGGTGGCTACTTCTAATCATGTTGAGTTTATTTAATAAGGAAGCGAGCAAAGAGTACCAGAGCAAATGCATGATTAGAGGAATTCACCGAACAATTAACTATAAACAAATTGTGTATTGGGTTAGGGAGTTCTATCGTCATTTTAAAAGCTTCATAAATATATAATCAATTGTTCAAGTGTTAATCAAGTGTTACATGCATGGTATACATGTATAATAACTAACAACTGCAAACACAAATGGCACTTCAAATATATTTATTTATAGCCTACATATACACCCACCACCCCCTTTGATTTACAGCCACACGCCAGATAATCGTAAATCAGAATTTGAAGCTGGCCTGGTAAATGTTGGTTAAAGGCTGTTGTTTTGCAGCACAGTGTTGTTTGAACAGGCATATTGCATGCTTTTATAATCATGTTGAAAGCGTGTGTGTGTGGGGGGGTGCTTTAATTTACTGTACCTACATTCTCCGGTACTTCCAGCAGATGTCTTTTCTTCCACTGGGACTGTACCCTCCTTCTTAACGATAACAGTGCCGTCTTCAGAAATAACCCATTTTATGGGGGCAGATGCAGACTTGCAGATCCCTGGATTCTCATGAGCAGATTCCGTCTCAGAACGCTTAGCCACTGTCACCTCAGAACCTGAGTAACGAAGCAAAATACAAAACCTGAACATCTTCAGCAATAAAAAACAAGGCACCCTGGCCTATAGGATAGCTAATCTGATAACGATGGGGGACCTCTCCTCTGCAGAACTTCATTCTGTTATGTTTGATTTTAGATTTTATGTTTCACTTTTTTTCAGCAACAACATTAAGTTGTTTTCATGTGCCACGATTTGAGGACCCTACCGCATACAGTGGAGTCAGACTGAATTCTGTTCAGTGAATAGGGAGAGGACGCTGGTACTTCCCATCAAACTTACTGTTGCAGCACGATCTTCTACAAAATGATAATAAAGTATCTACAACAAAACATGAGGGAGTCATTATTATGTCTATTAAGAGAGGGCACATATTATGTACTGCTGCGTTATTAAATTATAAAGTCATGGATATTATTCAGCTATGGGACATATTCTAAGTGCGAAGTTGCACCTTTACTTTCTTATAAAATGTTTATTCATATAATTATGTATTCCGCAGAAAACAGATCACAGTGAATGTTTATTGGGCTACGTTTTATTTGTTTACTTACGTTAGCATTATAATTATTATTTATGTATTTTTCCCGAAACAAACTAGACAGAAAGGCACACTCAGAAAATCGTACCTCGCCCCAGGCTGTAGGTCTGCCCAGTATTTCTTATAGTTTCTTAGTCTTGTTTATCGTTATTCTGGCTCCAGAGCTTCATCCTTTGGTTCAGCGTGCACTGGTGTTGAGCTTCTACTTCTGTTACCCAGAACAACAAAAATACAAAACAAAACGTAGCAAAACAAACACAGCCCTGCCCGTTACGACCCTTTCATGCGAGCACCGCCCTATCCACAAACTAGCGTGGTGTTCAGCCAACCAGGATCTGAGTAGGAACGCTTTCAGCCAATCAGACTCCATGTGTACACGACAACTCGGTCAAGTTTGTTCCAGTAAACAAAGCGACAGACAAATCTAGGAAACTCCTCCGATCACTTTAGGGAAGAAAATCTGCTCTGATTCAGTCCTGTCAGAAAACTGTGGAACAGCTTCAAGCAGAAGATACATTACTTACAGGAAATGCATATGCATAGTACAGTGCATAGCCCTCGGTTTTTAAATGAAATGTTACAGCTTTATGACTTGTATTATTAAGTATGGTTAAACACAAACAAAAAAGTTTTCTTATTGATAGGTGCGTCCCCTGAATCCCCTGCTAAGAGATCACCGGTGGTGCATCGACGCACTAATGTTAGCCTATGGGGACTTTCCCTGGCATCCCTGCAGCATCTGATTGCGTTCACGAAGCTCAGACTTTCACCAGTCTGCGTAGAGTCAAGCAGCTTCTTGAAGGATCCCAGGGTGTCAGCTTCAACAACATTACTGAGGAGTTGGTTCCAGACCCTCACAATTCTCTGTGTAAAAAAGTGCCTCCTATTTTCTGTTCTGAATGCCCCTTTATCTAATCTCCATTTGTGACCCCTGGTCCTTGTTTCTTTTTTCAGGTCAAAAAAGTCCCCTGGGTCGACATTGTCTATACCTTTTAGGATTTTGAATGTTTGAATCAGATCGCTGCGTAGTCTTCTTTGTTCAAGACTGAATAGATTCAATTCTTTTAGCCTGTCTGCATACGACATGCCTTTTAAACCCAGGATAATTCTGGTTGCTCTTCTTTGCACTATTTCTAGAGCAGCAATATCCTTTTTGTAACGAGGTGACCAGAACTGAACACAATATTCTAGATGAGGTCTTCCTAATGCATTGTAAAGTTTTAACATTTCTTCCCTTCATTTAAATTCAACACTTCTAACAATATATCCGAGCATCTTGTTGGCCTTTTTTATAGCTTCCCCACATTGTCTAGATGAAGACATTTCTGAGTCAACATAAACTCCTAGGTCTTTTTCATAGTTCCCTTCTTCCATTTCAGTATCTCCCATATGATATTTATAATGCACATTTTTAATGCCCGCATGCAATACTTTACACTTTTCTGTATTAAATGTCATTTGCCATGTGTCTGCCCAGTTCTGAATGCTGTCTAGATCATTTTGAATGACCTTTTGCTGCAACAGTGTTTGCCACTCCTCCTATTTTTGTGTCGTCTGCAAATTTAACGAGTTTGCTTACTATACCAGAATCTAAATCATTAATGTAGATTAGGAATAGCAGAGGACCTAATACTGATCCCTGTGGTACACCACTGGTTACCTCGCTCCATTTTGAGGTTTCTCCTCTAATCAGTACTTTCTGTTTTTTACATGTTAACCACTCCCTAATCCATGTGCATGCATTTCCTTGAATCCCTACTGCGTTCAGTTTGAGAATTAATCTTTTATGCGGGACTTTGTCAAAAGCTTTCTGGAAATCTCAATAAACCATGTCGTTTGCTTTGCAATTATCCATTTTCAATGTTGCATCCTCAAAAAAGTCAAGCAGGTTAGTTAGACACGATCTCCCTTTCCTAAAACCATGCTGACTGTCTCCCAGGATATTGTTACCATATAGGTAATTTTCCATTTTGGATCTTATTATAGTTTCCATGAGTTTACATATAATAGATGTCAGGCTTTTTGGTCTGTAGTTACCTGGTTCGGTTTTGTCTCCCTTTTTGTGGATCGGTATTACGTTTGCAATTTTCCAGTCTGTCGGTACACCCCCTGTGTCAAGAGACTGTTGCATGATCTTGGTTAGCGGTTTGTAAATAACTTCTTTCATTTCTTTGAGTACTATTGGGAGGATCTCATCCGGCCCAGGGGATTTGTTTATCTTAAGAGCTCCTAGTCCTTTTAACACTTCTGCCTCTGTTATGCTAAACCTTGAAAAAAATTAAAGCGATTACCTTCATGAAGAAAGCTTGGAAACGTTTGAAATACCTTTGAGGGGATAAAATGTAATCTGCAAAAGCATAGGCCTGTTTTAGCTTTCACTTTTATCTATTGTTTCTCTGAACTGGATGTAAAAAGAAATCTGCAGAAAAAAAGATGTTCATGCAGTTTAGAACATAAGAACATAAGAAATTCTAGAACGAGAAAAGGCCATTCTGCCCACCTGTGCTCGCTCGCTTATGCAAGCATGGTCCGTTAGCACTCAGGAGAGGAAAAACAAAACCCGAACCATTTATAGCAGGGGAAATGAAACCTCTGGGAATAAGAACATAAGATTGACTTCCTGTCGTTTGTAAACTTTCTTATGCTCTCTCTCTCTCTCTCTCTCTCTCTCTCTCTCTTTCTCTCTCTCTCTCTCTCTCTCTCTCTATGTAGATAGATAGATAAAAACACACACACACGTACATTATAAATTATTTATATTGGCGGCACAATATGTCAGGTTGAAATTAATTGATTAGGTTTCAGGTGTCAGTAATGTGTAGTCTGTCAACATTATATACCAAAAACTTTATTCATTGATATGTAAATATATACGTATGTACTGTATTTAAAAAAAAAAAAAAAAAAAAAAAAAAGTATCTGTAATGGTAAAATTTCACTAATGAGAAGAATATTCTGTATAAAATAGGCGATGCTACATCGGTATTCTTTTGTCACATGCCACATCACTGCTGCACATCACCCCACCCCTCCATTACCAGGGGAAGTCAGGAAGCAATTGGCACGGTGCACAAACAAATTAGATGCTGATAAAAGTCTGGTGTTCTAATACCAAAATAAGTTTTAAAAAAGTAAACATCAAGAAATAACACAACTATTTAAATACAACTTTCTGTATGGAGTCCTGGGGTATATTTAAGCAGCGTGACGAGTTAACACAAGAAGGATGGTTTGATTCTCTGCAATGATGGCGTTCTACTGTCTGAAGCGCAGTAATGGCAGGTCCAAAATAGGTTGTTGTGCATCTAAACGGACAGTTATTCAGCTGGCAACAGGCAGAAATGGAATCTAGACATATTAAGGAACAAAATAATACCAATAAAAATTAGTCTGACAGGGGGTTCAGCCAACTCAAAAACTAAGGGCTTACAGCACAGGGGTGGTGGTTGGGGTTGTGATCTCCTCGTCTCCTCCTTCTCCCCTGGTTCTGGATCTTTGATTAGGGGTGCCCGTTTAACCCCTTTTAAGACCCCCAGGCTTCTGTGAGGGGGCACCCATTTAACCCCCATGATAACCCCTAGGGTTCGATGAGGAGATGCCCGTTTAACCCCTAGGAGCAGCGCTGGGCCCTCCAGATACTGGAGACAGTGGGGCTTCTCCCTCTGGCACTGGAGACAGCTACGGCTCCCCCCCCTCTGGCTCTGGAGATGACAGCAGCCCCTCCCCCTTTGGTTCTGGAGTATTTGATACAATGTGTGACTAACAGAATCTGTATACATTCAGAAAAAGGCAAGAAAAGAAGGAACAATCTCGTTGGTGTTCGAGCCTGTGCAGATATGTCACAATGCCAGCTCAGCTCAGAACTTTCAGAACCACTCTGCCTGACTCTGTAGACGACCCATTCACTTTGGGAGGGGTAGGTTGGGGTGAGGGGTGCCAGTTATATAAGCACTGGTCCAGGCTGTTAAACTCAGCTTCGCCTTGTGAAAAAAACAAAACCCCAAGGAATGCAGATATTAAACAATATTTTAACACCCTGTCGTGTGTAATTGCTTTCTTATACATAACAGAGATAATATGTATATATGTGTGTGTGTGTGTGTGTGTATATAGGTAGTATATGAATACTGTATGGTAACCTGTGGTTGAAACTAGCCATGCTGCTTTCTGGCTGTAGGTGACTTGCACTGTTGGTTTTACTGAGCACCACAACATGGGCACGAGACTCTTTTGTTCCACTGCAGTGGTACTGGAGCTGGTGGTTCCAAACCCTCTGCCTTTTGTTCGTATGATGTAGATATTTGTTAAAATATGACAAAAGAGACAACATAAAGGACTACAAAATCAGATTGCACACTTTTATTGTGAAGGTGCACAGCTGATTCTGTATTTCATTGATTGATTCAGGATTAATAGCTGCGAATGTATCCCCCTCTCTTTACCCCCTCCCTCCGTCCCTCCCTCTCTCTCTGTCTCTGTGCAGGGCGAGCAGGGCTGGGTCTCGCGGGAGTTCCGTTGCCGGTACCGGATCCTCGTGGGCCATTCCCACCGCCGGCCTCACCTCTCCACACACCCTGCCTCTCTCCTCCCTGCCAGGACAGCTGAGCGGCAAGGACTCCTAGAGACAAGGAAGAGTTATTTAAAAATGTTCT
Organism: Acipenser ruthenus; assembly: GCF_902713425.1. Lineage (NCBI taxonomy): Eukaryota > Metazoa > Chordata > Actinopteri > Acipenseriformes > Acipenseridae > Acipenser > Acipenser ruthenus. Next base: position 3,090,000 of record NC_081225.1, on the reverse strand, counting down.
CATAAGATGCAACATCTGGTTTACAGAATGGTGCCATTTCACCAATCACAACAGCATCACAATGTTATAATGGTTAACTATAATGCTAGTCCTTATGTCATGTACCGATACTGGCACCCTTAGGAATAAACGGCTGCCCCCTTACCTTGCAAGCCAGGCCTCTCACTTCATCCAGGGGTGGAGGAGGATCTCCTCCAGACTCGGACGGCTCTCTGGGCAGTGTGACAGGCAGCGTCGAATCAGATTCCGGCACTCTGACAGGGAGGAGAAACCGTGAGGGAGTCAGGAGGCAGTGAGGCATCACATCAGAGGCTCCCACCAAACAGGCACTATTACAGGGGCGGTCCTTAAAACTAACCCTGAAGCACCCTCATGAACTCACCTTTGGAGACGCCTTTGTTGAAGTTCAGGACCCCGCGGATGATGTCCTTGTCCTTTCGGAAGGGGAGGTGCCCACACACCAGGTCAAACAGCAGGACCCCCAGGGACCAGGCGGTGGCAGGTAGGGCATGGTACTGCTGCTGTAGCACCCACTCAGGGGGGGCGTACTGAGGGGTGCCTGGGAGAGAGGGCAGGGCTAAGTGAACAGCTGCGCACAAGAGCACAAGCAACAAGCGACTGTGATATACAGAATACACTTCAGTGTATTATTACCTTGATTTAACAAAACCAGGGACCAGTTTCACAAAGCACTGCTAGCACTTAGCAGGCTGCTCGCTCACAAGCTATCTGATTTTTACCTGTTTCAAAAAACAATATTTTAAGACAGAATGATAAAGTTTAGTAGAAATCTACTCAGCAAGTCTATATTAAATGTGTTATTTTTTTAAGGAAGTCAATTGGATTTAGCAGACTGCTGCTTCAAACTGATTTGTAAAACTAGACCCAGATCTCATTCGACCCCTAGCCCCAGATCGATTCATATTATCATAACCCTGGTTCCCTCAAATAGAAATGTATCCATTACCAAATAGGTATGTACATGCTGAAGACCTGAATCCTGAATACTGTATACGAAAGCTGCTCTTTGAGCCCGAGACGCCGAGGTCATAAAAGGACTACGCTCACAGATCTCAGCGTCATTTTTCCTGCAGCAACCATGGAAGCAGCAACCTTGAAGGGTAATGGTTACATTTCTATTTCAGGGAACCAGGGTTATGATAATAACCTAATGTTCCCTTTCAAGTACGAAATGTAACCATTACTGAATGGTTGAGTGTCCAAAGCCGTTGCAAGGGCAAGATTGCGGAATGACCGGAATGCTACAAGGCTAAGCCCCAGTGTGATGTAGAAAAGTACACTTTATATTTGCTTAAATGAGAATATGCCTATTGAATTCCTTCCCAAAACTACTGTGACAAGAGGTATGGAAAAACTCAATTTGTTAAGCTTAATCCTGTGCTGTGAGGATCAGCTACTCATAGACTTTTTAAACAAATGAAGATTATTATCAGAACTATGTACCAAGCTTCAAACAGATTTTGTTTACATCTCGCACCATAAAAATAGATAACAGGACCTGCAGAGACACCATTTCTCTAATGAAGATTGTAAAATTAAATCTGGTCAAAAATGGAGTCATACTGGCTCACAAAGTTGCCATGCCCCTGGTGGAATGGGCAGTGAGCTTTTCTGGAGGGGGCAAGTTGGCCATCTCATAGGCAGTCCTGACCACTTGGACAGCCGCTGCTTAGATAGGGCTTGACCATGGGACTTCGATCCATAGCAGACAAAAAATTGTTTGAACTGCCTCCAACTTTTCGTTTTGTCAACATAATATGCTAGGGCCAGAACTGCTTGACATGGAATGCCGAGATAGTCTTCAGCAAAAAGGCAGTATTGGTAGGAGCGTAACCTTTGTCCTGGCCTCTGTCCTTCATAGGTGGCCCAAGACATGAGCCCCTTTCAAAAATTGCCCTGCCAGGAAGTGAGTTCCTGGAGAGACCTAGTCAATCTTAACATGGCAAGCTAAAATAACTTCCAGATAGACTTTTAATGTAGAGAGGGATTTCCCCTCATCAAACAGATCCTGCAGAAATTGCAGTACTACTGCTATGGGACAAGTCGTGGGGTGGAACCCACGATGCAGACACCACACCTGAAAGACGCCCTACTCGTACCCGTACTGGGAAAACTTTGGACGCTGCTCTGGCATTTTGTAGGGTGTCAGTAATCCTATTGGACAGACCCAGATAGCTCAAATGTCACCGTTCAGGGGCCAGACCCAGAGTTGAAGGCTTGATGGGTTGGGATGCCATAAGGTCCCCCGTGCCTGAATGAGCAGGTCGCAGGTCTTCGGTAGTCTCCTCAGCTGGCCTCTCAGAAGCTGAATCAGAGTTGAAAACCAGAGTCTCCTGGGCCAATAAAGGGCTAATAGAAGCATCTTGGCCCAGTCCTGCCTGATTTTCTCCAGACACAGCGAGAGCAGGGCGAGCGGTGGGAAGATGTATAACAGATGCCTCGGCCACTGGTGTGCAAGCAGGTCCCCGCAACCTATTATGGAGAACCAGAGGTGAGAGTGGGTTGATTCCTGGGAGGCAAATAAGTCTACCTCTGCTCTCCCAAATCTCTCCCAGATGAGGATCACCATCTAGGTGTGAAGCCTCCACTCTGAGCTGCTGGGGACTGCCCTTGAGAGGAGGTCCTTTGCCCAGTTTGTCACCCCGGGCAGATAGGCTCATCGTTGAAAATTGACTGCCTTGTTTCCCCTGCTGTAGGCCAGGGCACATGCAAGATTCTCCCCTTCTGGCTACGAAGGCGGAAGGGGCCCCTCCCGAAGGCAGGCATCCTTGGGCGTTGCAAGGCAGGCATCCCCAGGCGATAACGAACTGGCATCCCTGGGCGGTGGCGAACTGGCATCCACGGGCGGAGCACGGCAGGACAGTGCCGGACCCTCGGGAGGCGACGGTGGCAGCGGACCCTCGGAAGGCGACGGCAGAAGGGGAGCCAGGACCTGCGGTGGTGCTGGGGTTGGCCCTCTTCTCAGCCACTGCGACACGATGGTTTTCCCCCTTGCTCTGCTCAGCAGCCTATGCAAAGGGGCCTGTGGACCGCCAAACTCCTTTCCCGGTCCGTCCTGTCGTGAAGGGAGAGGCAGCTCCTCTCACTCGGGTGGTGGCGAAGGCGACAGGGGCTCCTCCCCTTCCCCCCCTGGTGGTGGTGCTGGGAGCAGCAGGTAGTCCTCCCACTGCGGCGGAGGAACCAGCAGGTATTCTCCCTCTGCTGGCGGAGGTGGGAGCGGCAAGCAGTCCTCCCACATAGATGGAGGTGGAACCAGCAGGTGCTCTCCCTCTGCTGGTGAAGACGTGGGCTGTAGACGTTCGGCCTTTCCCCTCTTGGGCTGTGGACACACCGACTCCCCCCTCTTGGGCTGTGGATGCACCGACTCCCCCCTCTTGGGCTATGGACGCACCGACTCCCCCCTCTTGGGCTGTGGATGTTCGGGCTCTTCCCACTCAGACGCAGGACGTTCGGGCTCCTCCCACTCAGGCGCAGGACGTTCTGGCTCCTCCCACTCCAGGTCTGTCTCCTGGAAGACCTCCAGGCAGTGGTGCTCCTCATGCCCGTACCGCATGCAGTGGGTGCACCACTCCTCTTCCTCCCGTGCCTTCCTTCCTCTCTGCCTCCTTCTCCTCATCTCTGTTTGGGTGGGGCTGATGGCCACTGTGTGCCCAAACTCCCCACAACCAGGGCACCACTCATCTACTACATAGATCGGGCCAATGTCCCCCGGTGGCAGCTGTTGCTGCTGCCTCTTGCAGCTCTTCCTCCTTCCTCCCATCCTCTTCCTTCCTCACAGGTAATAATAACAAAAAACAAAAACAAAAAAAGTGCAGTACCCTTTCCTGCAGTACCTTTTTCTGCCTGCGTCCAGGAGACGCTGTTGATCCCACTTCTTTTTTAGTCATTGCCAATTATTTTTATTATTTTCTCCCAATTTGGAATGGCCAATTATTTTTATTATGCTCAGCTCACCGCTACCACCCCTGCTCTGACTCAGGAGGGCGAAGACGAACACACGCTGTCCTCCGAAGCGTGTGCCGTCAGCCGACCGCTTTTTTTCACACTGCGGACTCACCATGCAGCCAATCCAGAGCTACAGCGTCGGAGGACAACGCAGCTCTCGGGCAGCTTACAGGCAAACCCGCAGGCGCCCGGCCAGACTACAGGGGTCGCTGGTGTGCGGTGAGCCGAGGACTCCCTGGCCGACCTAACCCTCCCTCCCCCCGGGTGACGCTCGGCCAATTGAGCGCCGCCCCCTGGGAGCTCCCGTCCTCGGTCGGCCTGGACTCGAACTCGCGACGTCCAGACTATAGGGCGCATCCGGCACTCTACGCAAGTGCTTTTACTGGATGCGCCACTCGGGAACCCCCTGTTGATCTCACTCTGACACCACGTGTGACAGGGATGGCAAGTGGTGACGTCAGACCAGATGCAGGAACAGAAAAACAAAGGCAAGTACTGCAGTGCAAAAGACGTGGCGTTTGCATTCAAATACAAAAGTAAATAAAATACTTAAACAGAAAACACTTGATCACAGAGCGAAAATAAATAATTAAACAAAACAAATCACAAACACAAAGACTCAATACTGAGGTCCGGCTGGGCAGCAGCCATCACGGAAACCATAGGTTTTAGTTTCGTTTTTAAATTAATCTCTCTCGCTCGCTCCTCGCTTGCTCTCGTTCCTCCTCTGAACACCCACCCCCAGAACATGGAGAGCTGCAGGCTTTTTATACTGTGGCCGAGGGGTTTAACTAGCTGGCAATTATTCTATTACCCCTCGGCCACAATCTGCACAAGATTTTTTAATTACTGTGGATGGGGCTACCCATCCACGCTACTAAACAATACAATAAATAAATAAATCCAAAAACAATACAGACAGCGCTTCACGATACATCAATCATAATACAAAACAAATACAAAACAATAACCTGCACAGGAGCGGAGGGGGAGACCCCGTTCTAAAAATAAATAAATAAATACAAAAACAATACAGACAGCGCTTCACGGTCATATAAATACATCAATCATAAAACAAAACAAATACAAAACAATAACCTGCACAGGAGGGGGAGACCCCGTTCTAAAAATAAATAAACAAATCAATGTACAGGGATCCTCGCCCTGTTACAGGCAGAATGAACGATTCTGAGTCTGTCAGCGTTGTATGCGACGAGGCCACCGATGATCAAGGCAGCTGTGTTTTGTACATTATTTTCATCCCACAGAGCTTTACTACTGCTAATTCAGAGGAACTTACTGCTTACTTAGTAGAAACACTACATCTTGACTCTAACCACACAACAGCAGTAGGTCAGGCTTCATTAAAACGATTGCGAAGAATGGCATTGATTTCAGCTGTGTGTCTGCCTTTGTAATAATAGACAGTGTAACAGAGGGAGAAACACTAGCTGTTTAAATCTATGCTTAGTCGTATAAGATGTTTTTTTTTTTTTTTTAATTAATATTATCTGATTAGGTTGATAGGCTCCAGTGGCATATATTATGTTATATAATTTACTAATAATTTGACAGTATCTGTGGTTTTAAAACTTAATTATTTAAAAAATAATTTCTACATACTCTAGAGATGTACAGTGTGTATAAAGAAAAACACAAAAGCTTCAGTTTTGTCATTTCAGGTTTGCAGTTAACATTTTTCCCGTGTTTAATATTTTGGTACTAAAGGCAGCAAAATAGGCTTTAGTTCCTTTTCAAGTACGAAATGTAACCATTACTGGCAAAACCACAGCTAAAAGCTGTCACCAAAACGGCATGAAGATACTGTGATCCAATTGCAAGCAACAACCAACGCAGTATCTCGGTCCTACGCAGTGCTGCTAAGTCCAGCAGCTGCTTGCTGCATTCTTGAAATGTATTTTTGTTTACGACTGTAAGTCACCCTGGATAATGCTAATAAATAAATAATAATAATAATAATGTGTGCTGAGCACCACATTGCAGACAGGCCTGTGTGTAGAATGTGTAAAAAACAGGAAGCACACAAAGAGAAAATACTTTCCAACAATGAGCAAAAATGAGAAATAAAATTAGCTCCAGCTGGAGCAATGCAGCCTTGGGGGAAGAGCACAATTGTCTGATCCCTGGGAAGGAGCGACTCGAGCCGCTGGCTTCATGCAGCGGGACGGAACAAGCAACAGGCTGTAGTGCACACAATACTCGTAATTAGTAAAAACTATTACAGCGAATAGTTTAAATATCACACACAATTTGTGTAAAAACACAATAAATACGAAATATATACAGATAGAAGCAGCAAGGTACTATAAACAAGGCTCCCCGATCAGGTCAGTCTTGAAAGGAAAAATGGTGCTGAGATCTGTGATTGCAGTCACTCACCGGCGAACTCTGTGTAGACAGAGTCCTGAATCAGATCCCCGCAGCCGAAGTCGATGAGCTTCAGGGACTTGGTGTCGGTCTTCACCAGGATGTTCTCGGGCTTCACGTCCCTGTGCAGCACCCCTCGTCTGTGGCAGTGCTCTAGCGCCACCACCAGCTGGTGCATCAGATTGCGGGCGGTGTGCTCCTTGAGAAGGCCTCCCTGGGAATGCGCGAAGTCGAAGAGGTCACTGCAGGGATGCGGCCGCTCCAGGACCAGAAGGATCGCCTCGGGTTGCTCGAACCACTCCAGGAGCTCAATGACCCCGGGATGCGCGGGAGCTCTGCCAACCAGCTTCAGCAGGGCAACTTCCAGGGGCAGCCTCCCCTTCTCCTGGGGCTAAGAGACAAGGGGGGGGGAGCAGGTGCTTAATGCATTGTGGAGATGACAACTAGAGATACTTTCAAACCGATTCCGTAACATGTTCATGAACTCACTATTTCCACCCAGTTGTTCGCCATCTCCCTGGGAATGAATTTTATTGCCACCTGGACAGAAAGCAAAAGAGTTTAATCAGAGGCATTGTCAATAACTGTAGAAATGCTAAAATAAACTTGATGAATTCAAAGACGACAGGTTGGCTGAATGTGAAGCTGCCATATTGAATCGGACTCTACATACCGGCAGACCATCAGACTTGCGGTGTCCTTCCAACACCCACCCATAGCCTCCAATCCCCAGAATGGAGCCCATTGAATACAAGTTATTGAAGGGCTCCTTCTCTCCTATTCAAATACAAAGAGGGCATTAAAATGCATTTTTTTAAAAAAGACACGGTTCTTAATAGCAATTGAGAGTAATTTGATACAACATGATGTCACAATGACACATTAACATGATGTCACGATGACACATTAATTCATGTATTTTTTGACATGTCATCAGCCGGTTGGCATTCTGACATAAGTGACGATGCTTGAACTTTGAACAAGAAAAATGCCCCTGGTACTATATTCGATAACAAATATGGCATTTGGATTTTGGAATAAGACTGGTTAATGCGGAGGAAGTCTACAAACTGAACTATATACAAACTGCTTCTGTAGCTGCGATACGACCCAGTACAAGAGTCTAGATTCTCTCACCTCGAGAGGCCCTGGGTCTCGAACCCTGGGCCGATGGCTTGCAGTGAGAAGTGGGGAAAGCTGTGCGATTGAAGTCAGCAGTGTTGTAGTCCTGGTCATTCTTGCTGGAAGGGGAAGATCTCCAGGGTACCGTGGGCTCCCGGAAGATTTGGCGAGAGCGGAGGACCAGGAAGCTCCCTGTCAGGCCCAGATTCGAGGGTCCAGGCCGCGAGTCCCTCTTCCTGTGGGGGCTGGATTTCTCCGGCTCCTCCACCCTGCTCCACTTCCTCGAGGGTCCCTGCTTTAAGGGGTCTCCCTTCCTCTTGGCAGGAGCCCTGGCAGGCAGGGTCGTCGAGATCATTCTCCTCTTCTTGGTCTCCTCGTTCGTCGATTTGATCGACTTGGAGAACATCACTTTCCTCTTCCTCTCGTTCCTCTCCTGTGGCACCCGAAAGATCTGGGACCTCCCCGGTCTGACCAGGCCCTCGGATTTGGAGCGAGCGCTCCCCTCCACCTCTGCCCCCTCTCGCCCCTTGCTCTTCTCCTGCTGCTGTTTCTCTCTCAGCCTCTTACTCTTCCACTTGTTCATCTTGCTGAGGTAAAACCTCCTCCTCCCATTGAACTCCCTCAGCTCCATTCTGGTCTCCACCACCTCAGTATCAATGCCCTGTTTATTCATTGTCTCTGCCTCAGCGACAGTAATAATACAAATACATTCATATGAAAAAAACACATAAAACTAATATTTTTTTTTAATTTAATTATTTTGTATATATTTATGAACTTTAAGCAAATATTTAAAATGTTTTATTAATAATAACATGCAATTCATATAATAAAATAGTTATGCACCAAGAAAACTGCTCAATATATATATATATATATATATATATATATATATATATATACATATATATATATATATATATATATATATATATATATATATATATATATATAAACTAAATAAAAAAAGAAATATGTTAAAATGTATCATCTTATTTAATGCATTTAATATACATATTTACTTAAAGAATGTATAGTTTTTTTTTTAATTGTATGCTAAAACTGTTCTCTACCTAAGTAAGAAATCGACTTAAAATAATAAATATCTTAGACTCAAATTACAATCTTTCTGTCTACAATAGGTGGAATAAGGAACATCAAACCAAGACATGATACAAAAACATTTTCAAAAGTTCTTACCTTGAGAGGGATTCAACCAAAGTTAAAACTTTAATGAAAGTTTTTTTTTTTTTTTTTCATTTTTCAAACTGGTCGGTGTCATCGCGGCTTAGCAGTGTCACAAAACTGAGGCGCGTCGTAATATTGTAGGTCACACATCTAAGAAAGACGTGTTTTTTATAGGCTGTGCTGCATGGCTATGTTAACCCTTATAAACGTGTTGTTTTGCACCATGCTTTTCCTTTGGTTATACTATGCATTTTTACCATAGTTTACCTGGTTTGCCATGTTTTTTTTATTATTATTATTTATGATATGCTTTACCATACCTCTGTGCTTTACAATGCTTCCCTAGGCTTCATTCTTTCACTGTGCTTTGTTACACTTTGCTGTGCTTTTACTGTGTTGAACATGCATCAGGGAAACATCAAACAGCTGTTATTCCACGTCGATAATACCGGCAAATGCCGTGAGCAACTTTCAAAACCACGAAGGAAGGATAAATCACTAATAACACGTCTAATTATATCAATTTACCGAGTAAAAAGAGCAGTAATATAAACACATGTTGTATTGCCCTTTGTGAACCAGAAGAGCATTCTAATTAGTATTAATTAGTCATGAGCAGACGCTTTTATCCAAAGTGACTTAGACTAGGGGGACAAGCATCAACAATTGCCGCAGAGTCACTTACAGCAGCCCTCGGCATTACGTCTCATCGGATGGACGGAAAAAGCACGTGGACAAAATCGACTGACCTGGGTTTAGAGGGGCTCTTGTACAAACTACTGCCAGTAAGAAGCCCCCCCAAAAGACTGCTGCCGTACCTACACTCGCTTATTTCTATTAGACTCTACGAATGTGCTTGTGATGTCATTTACTACATAGTTAATGGTGTGACTATCTGCGCTTCCTTTCTATTTAATCATTCAGGCATCATGATTTCAGGTATTGAGTCTCTTATCCAGTTATTTTCCTTTATTCGTCTGTGTTCTACATGATCTTATTGTATTTCTGCTGAAACTACAGGTCATTCATGCTGTGTTAAGTTGTTGTAAATTGTTGAACTATTGGATCATTTCATTTTTATTTCTTATGTTTGATTCTGTATTCTTTTATTTAATGCTGTCTCTGCTGCGTATTTTGTTTTGTTAAAGTTTGGCAATATGTTCCGTCTGTTTACTGTGGAAAACAATGTCAGCTAAAGTTGGACCCCTTCTAAAAGCACTAGCGGCGCTTTAGGAAATATGTTTTTTATTTTTTTCTGAGTTGTGAAGTAACTGTTTCCAAACTATTATTTAAATGTTGGATAATATTTTAGAATTGTGTTATTATTATTATTATTATTATTATTATTATTATTATTATTATTATTATTGTATTAATAGTAATTTACACGCACACAAAGTGCATGTGCTACCAAAACAAACACCACAGCGTACCTGAAATGCATAATGTAATATATCAAGTATGTGAAATACTAGAATGTGTTTTATGTTGCTTATTTAAAACGCACCGGTATGTTTAACTCTGCACTGTAGCAATAGTTACAGATATTGAAAGGGCGCAGTGTACGGTATAAGCCAGCAGATGGCGTATGTGTCTCGCATGACTTTGGAAATACAGTATAGTTCTCCGCGGTAATAATATGTGTGGTGTACAGCACTCTGCTGATAGAGAATGACACACAGGTTACATATTTCCTCTGTCCAGCACAGAGTGCATTGTATTTCAGATTTATGTACATATATAATATATTTATTGTTTTGTCATAACAAGGCTACGTGAAGGTACTGGCCAAAAAACGATTGCTTTCGTTTTATATTATATTATATTATATTTTTTATATTTGTATGCATACCCTAACTTATTTTCAAAGTTCAGAAAACATAGACTATGGGGGAATCAGTTAGCTTCATCTTTAAGATGGTGGTTATTCTGGTTCAAATGATATAAGGACGGCGTGGACCTAGAATTTGTATCGGTACCAGTAGGAACATTCTCCAATAATGAAAGGCTCTGAACATGCAAACTAATAATACTCAATAACAGTTGTCTATTACTAATAAAGGTGTGCATTCGTTTTAAATAAATAAAATAGACCCGTGCGCGCACACACACAAACAGCAAGTCTTTTTTTTTTTTTTTTTTTCCATGTCGGGTATTATACTACTCAGCGTGTGCTGGGAGACGGGTGCCCTGTTATATAAAAAAAAATACAATAGAAAAACTGGGGGGTGACGCACTGGCTGTTGCCAAGCGACTGCCTGCTGTGTTCCAGTTTTACCTGTTACCCGAAACTACTATTACACACAACCTGTTACTGGAAGACTCCCGACCAATGAGAGCCGAAGAGCGGTTGACTGACAGCGGGCGTGGACCAATAGCAGATTTGGTATCGATAAACGGGATGGTCAGGGAGTGAATGGAATTCAGTAAAGTAGGAAGTTCGGAGCCAGTTTTGCAACAACAGGATTGGGGATGTTTGTTTATTAAAAAACAAAGGAAAACAACGCCAGATTGGATGCTTATGTAATTATATAGACGTGCTTTTATTATACCTGGCGTTGTGTATTGTTGGGACTTGCCAGTTGTATTTTCTGGCATTGATTGAATTTACCGCGGCGAGCTAAATAATCCGAGTATATTCGGCAGGGGGTCGCTTGTTAAAATGACTAGACTATGGCCAGGATTAACTTTCCTGGGCTTTTAAATTCATTTAAAAAATGTGCCTAATTGTTTTTCTCGACTTCTATAGGATATATTTGTAATAACATCAACTTGGCGCGTGTGGAAAACGAGGTACGCCGGAGTAGAACGTTCATTAAGTTCTATTGGAAAAAAGGTAAATATTTTTGTCATAATAAAGTCATGTTTTGTGTTAAACTTGGAAAGCGCATACGCTGAGTATTGATTTAGCTGGCTGACCGTTTACATTGAATAGGACCTTGATACCGGTTTGTTTGTTGTGCTAGGGGGGTGGAGAGGAGAGTGTAAAACAGACGAGCAAACCGACGGTGAACCAGGCAGAAAACAACACACAAGTAATCTTTAAATAATAGCTGGTTATTGTAACTTTAAAAAAGGGTTCTATGCTTTTCCTTTTGGAATATGTATGAATCGGATAGTAAGTGATTACACAACCAAACAAGGAGCACAGTCGCATTAGTTTGACAGAAGGAATTGTTCAGCAGTTCCAAGTTTTATTGGACGTGGTGCGCGTGTGTGTGGTTACATTATTTTATTTTTTACAAAAAAAATAAATACAATAAATGGCATATTGAATTAAGTCACATGATTTGTACATATTTAGTGGCCGGTTTCACAGACCCCGATTAGGATTAATGTTTGAGAATTTTAACTAGCGTTCGAAGAGCTGGGATATTGTTATTGCTGCTCTGTGAAACCGGTGGGGTAAGTACCTGGCTGTAAGTACCTGGCTGTAAGTACCTGGCTGTAAGTACCTGCGGTTACTTGGCAGTACTTATTGCTTTAAGAAGCTAGGAGGAGAGGGAGGAGGAGTGAGATACTCTTGTGAAATAGCCCTAGGAGTGCACTCGCTGTACTGTATTAGATTGCTGTCCAGCTGGTTGGAGGAAAAAAGCAAACTGAGCAAGTGGAGCTGAAATTCAAGAAGAAATAATAATAATAAACTTTATTTGTTGAGCTCCTTTCATACCAAGAGGTTCGAGGCGCTTCACACAGACTTACAAAAAAGCAGTAATTAAAAAAAAATATATATATTGTAAAAAGAATCAGAAAATAAGACAATGTTGGACTGCAGGTTGGAAGGCAGCAGGTTTGAATAGCTTAGTGGTGAATACAGGAAAGAAGGAAAGTATTGGGCTGCTGTAGGGAAAGTAGTACGTTTGAATCTATCAAGACTTAGAGAAATTTAAAGAAAGTAGGTAAGTGCCTGGCTGTGCTGTGGAAGGTGGTCAAACTGAGTTCTTCAGCGTGAAAGAATGAATAAGAAAGAAACATTTTGAAATATATCATATTTTATTATTTAATTTTATTTAAATAATCCACCATTTATTTATTTTACCAGGAGAGAACCATTGACACCTCATTTCTAAGGAGGTCCTCCCTGTGATTCCACACGCTGGGATCATGTCTTTAGCAGAGCAGAGCCAGCAGTGGTACCCCACCAACGTGAATGTGACTGTGCTCCAGGCCCACAGCCTGAAGGCTAAAGGGAAGAACGGCACCAACGATGCTTACGCCATCATCCAGCTGGGCAAGGAGAAGTTCTCCACCTCGGTGTCTGAGAAGAGCCTGGCCCCGGTGTGGAGGGAGGAGGCCAGTTTCGAGCTGCCTGTGTTCCACCAGGGGAACCAGGAGAGGTGCATGCTGCGCATCGTGGTGATGCACAGAGCCCTGGTGGGGCTGGATCAGTTCCTGGGGGAGGCTGTTATCAACCTGTTGGAGCTGCACGAGAACAAGGAGCGCAACAAGACAGAGTGAGTACAGACAGGAGCACAAGAAGACAGATTGAGTACAGACAGGAGCACAAGACAGAGTGAGTACAGACAGGAGCACAAGAAGACAGAGTGAGTACAGACAGGAGCACAAGAAGACAGAGTGAGTACAGACAGGAGCACAAGAAGACAGAGTGAGTACAGACAGGAGCACAACAAGACAGAGTGAGTACAGACAGGAGCACAGCAAGACAGAGTGAGTACAGACAGGAGCACAAGAAGACAGAGTGAGTACAGACAAGAGCACAAGAAGACAGAGTGAGTACAGACACGAGTGCAACAAGACAGAGTGAGTACAGACAGGAGCACAACAAGACAGAGTGAGTACAGACAGGAGCACAGCAAGACAGAGTGAGTACAGACAGGAGCACAACAAGACAGAGTGAGTACAGACAGGAGCACAACAAGACAGAGTGAGTACAGACAGGAGCACAGCAAGACAGAGTGAGTACAGACAGGAGCACAACAAGACAGAGTGAGTACAGACAGGAGCACAACAAGACAGAGTGAGTACAGACAGGAGCACAACAAGACAGAGTGAGTACAGACAGGAGCACAACAAGACAGAGTGAGTACAGACAGGAGCACAACAAGACAGAGTGAGTACAGACAGGAGCACAACAAGACAGAGTGAGTACAGACAGGAGTACAAGAAGACAGAGTGAGTACAGACAGGAGCACAAGAAGACAGAGTGAGTACAGACAGGAGCACAAGAAGACAGAGTGAGTACAGACAGGAGCACAACAAGACAGAGTGAGTACAGACAGGAGCACAACAAGACAGAGTGAGTACAGACAGGAGCACAACAAGACAGAGTGAGTACAGACAGGAGCACAACAAGACAGAGTGAGTACAGACAGGAGCACAACAAGACAGAGTGAGTACAGACAGGAGCACAACAAGACAGAGTGAGTACAGACAGGAGCACAGCAAGACAGAGTGAGTACAGACAGGAGTACAAGAAGACAGAGTGAGTACAGACAGGAGCACAAGAAGACAGAGTGAGTACAGACACGAGTGCAACAAGACAGAGTGAGTACAGACAGGAGCACAAGAAGACAGAGTGAGTACAGACACGAGTGCAACAAGACAGAGTGAGTACAGACAGGAGCACAAGACAGAGTGAGTACAGACAGGAGCGCAAGAAGACAGAGTGAGTACAGACACGAGTGCAACAAGACAGAGTGAGTACAGACAGGAGCACAAGACAGAGTGAGTACAGACAGGAGTGCAACAAGACAGAGTGAGTACAGACAGGAGTGCAACAAGACAGAGTGAGTACAGACAGGAGCACAAGAAGACAGAGTGAGTACAGACAGGAGCACAAGACGACAGAGTGAGTACAGACAGGAGCACAAGAAGACAGAGTGAGTACAGACAGGAGCGCAAGACAGAGTGAGTACAGACAGGAGCACAACAAGACAGAGTGAGTACAGACAGGAGCACAAGAAGACAGAGTGAGTACAGACAGGAGCACAAGACAGAGTGAGTACAGACAGGAGCACAAGAAGACAGAGAGTACAGACATGAGTACAAGAAGACAGAGTGAGTACAGACAGGAGCACAAGACAGAGTGAGTACAGACAGGAGCACAAGAAGACAGAGTGAGTACAGACAGGAGCACAAGAAGACAGAGTGAGTACAGACAGGAGCACAAGAAGACAGAGTGAGTACAGACAGGAGCACAAGACGACAGAGTGAGTACAGACAGGAGCACAAGAAGACAGAGTGAGTACAGACAGGAGCGCAAGACAGAGTGAGTACAGACAGGAGCACAACAAGACAGAGTGAGTACGGACCGTCAGGCAGACGGGCAGGCAGACAGACTGGTACAGACAGATAAAATATCAGTACAGACAGACAGGCTTTTTTTGTACTGGTAATAAATATCTTTTGGTAGTTTTGACGTTCTTTCGATACTTTAAATTCTTATATGCAGATATTTCAAGTACAGCACTATAGAACTAGAATCTAGATGAAATCAAACCATCTGAATATGAAAAAAGATGTATTTGTCTTTTGTTGAACACATCTATCTGTGTAATCACTAAGGACAGCATGAATTTCTGCAGTTTAAAAGATCCAATCAAATCATTTAGCACTTGGCTAACATTTAAACTGTAAACTCAAACACCCAGTATTGCAAATACCTGTGGTGGAAAGTTCTTGATAGATGTGTCCCATATTACCTTCAAATGTAGTAAGAAGCTTAAGATATCAAAAAGCAGGACCTGAAACTCACAGTAGCCCTGCTCCCAGTCATGGCTTTGAGAACTTCCCTTGTTTTGGTATATTATTGGAATGATTAGGAGCCAGGATTTGAACAATCAAGTGTCTGCTAAATCTGCTCTGAACTCCCCACAGCAAGATTAAGTCTGTAGGTTTACTAAGAGGAGTTGCTCATGCAGCTGTAAGTCAGGAACTATTTCTAATTACTCAAACTCCTTTTAATAATCTTATCTTCTGCTATATTAAGGACTTTGGACTGCTGTTCTATCTATCAATTATCTAGATTACTTTACTGTGCGTTTTAAACCCCCACCTGTTGTAATGTTCTTCTGTTTAGTCTGGCTCTGGTTCAAGTCCTGACGCAATCGTTCTGGATGCAGAAGTACATGAATTTGTTACCGTCCACACTTGCCCTTTATCTGCTTCAAACACTCCTTTCATAAACTCAAAGGCACGTTGATTAATTAACCAATTACTAAGATCACGCAACAGTCTTTTAACACGGGTTGTACCGACAGACTGGAAAATTGCAAATGTAATACTGATCCACAAAAAGGGAGACAAAACCGAACCAGGTAACTACAGACCAGTAAGCCTGACTTCTATTATATGTGAACTTATGGACACTATAATAAGATCCAAAATGGAAAATCACCTATATGGTAACAATATCCTGGGAGACAGTCACCATGGTTTTAGGAAGGGGAGATCGTGTCTAACTAACCTGCTTGATTTTTTTGAGGATGCGACATCGACAATGGATAATTGCAAAGCATACAACATGGTTTATTTAGATTTCCAGAAAGCTTTAAGTCCCGCATAAAAGATTAATTCTCAAACTGAACACAGTAGGGATTCAGGGAAATGCATGCACATGGATTAGGGAGTGGCTAACATGCAGAAAACAGAAAGTACTAATTAGAGGAGAAACTTCAAAATGGAGCGAGGTAACCAGTGGTGTACCACAGGGATCAGTATTAGGTCATCTGCTGTTCCTAATCTACATTAATGATTTAGATTCTGGTATAGTAAGCAAACTCGTTAAATTTGCAGACGACACAAATAGGAGGAGTGGCAAACACTGTTGCAGCAGCAAAGGTCATTCAAAATGATCTAGACAGCATTCAGAACTGGGCAGACACATGGCAAATTACATTTAATAAAGAAAAGTGTAAAGTACTGCACTCAGGCAATAAAGATGTGCATTATAAATGTCATATGGGAGATACTGAAATTGAAGAAGGGAACTATGAAAAAAATCTAGGAGTTTGTTGACTCAGAAATGTCTTCAACTAGACAATGTGGGGAAGCTATAAAAAAGGCCAACAAGATGCTCGGCTATATTGTGAGAAGTGTTGAATTTAAATCAAGGGAAGTAATGTTAAAACTTTACAATGCATTAATCAGTTCTGGTCACCTCATTACAAAAAGGATATTGCTGCTCTAGAAAGAGTGCAAAGAAGAGCAACCAGAATTATCCCGGGTTTAAAAGGCATGTCATTTGCATTTCATTATTCAGTCTTGAACAAAGAAGACTACGCGGTGATCTGATTCAAGCATTCAAAATCCTAAAAGGTATAGACAATGTTGACCCAGGGGACTTTTTTGACCTGAAAAAGGAAACAAGGACCAGGGGTCACAAATGGAGATTAGATAAAGGGGCATTCAGAACAGAAAATAGGAGGCACTTTTTTACACAAAGAATTGTGATTGCCTGGAACCAACTCGCCAGTAATGTTGTTGAAGCTGACACCCTGGGATCCTTCAAGGAGCTGCTTGATAAGATTCTGGGATCAGTAAGCTACTAACAACCAAACGAGTAAGATGGGCTGAATGGCCAATTTTATTGAAGCTAAATAAATTAAACCCCGTAAAACGCTGGGCGTATCTGCCTGTTTATATTGATTACAGTGCTCTCAGCGGCAGACCGATAAGCAGCCAAGATACCGAAATCTCAGAGTCAGCCGTTGGCGGGTCTAGTTCTATATATGTCTGTTATAATCACATCAGGAACCTGGACCGATACACATAACATAATTGGATTTAAAGTGTAGGGTAAAAGTACACAAAAAGACAGTTTTCACAGTGAAGAATGAATTTCACGGTCCGTGTCACGTTTTTCATGGCCGTGAAATAGGTAGGGCCTTAGTAATGTACTAGTGTAAGCAAATCCACGTGAGTGAAACACTTCTCTGAGCACTCCAGTATGCGATGTATTTTTGGTTGCGACGTGGTATGTAGATTGAAGGGTCTATACATGTATGAAAGAGATATTCTACATATTAAAGTATGGACACGCAAAAATCAACAGGAGTTGTCGCTGTTGAAACTTCCGTTGCAGGAAAGGGTAGGCTACCTCTAATGTACTTTTTGGAAAAATGACGATATAGTTGTATTCACTGAAGATAATGCAAATCTAAGTGGCTATGCAAAGTCACATAAAGTTTTTATTAAAATATGACAGCAAAAAGTGAAATGCATCTCTGCAGCCGCGGCACACTGGAGGGGACGGCTGCTTTCGCTAGCAGAAGCTGGGCCACATAATCCATAAATTGTAACCAAAAAAAAAAAAAAGAGAGATTGAATTATTTCCATGTGAATAGGCCATAATGTTAATGTAGTTTTCAAACTTTTTTTTTCTTTTCCTTTGGACAGTGGGGTTCATGTTTTTGTTTTGTTTTCTTCTTAATTTACTGTTATGTTTACACTATACATTTATCGTATATCACACAAAACAAGGCAAAGGCTAGTGACGGCAGGAATATGAAAATTGGAGCGTGTTATATTTAAATGCTGGTGTATTTATGAAACGTGTCTTAAAACATCGGGATTCGTTTGAATGAGTTTTTTATACCATTCTCTATATAAAGAGGACTTGCTGTTCCTTTAAACTGTTACTGTGAGGGGAGTTTTCTTTTAAGCATTTTAATTCTAATGATCGATAATCGTCGTTGGAATTTGCACGTTGATAATCGATGTCAGCGTCAGGGTTCGATTTACAACACTACATATATATGATCACAAATGTTGCCTCATGTTTAACGTCACTGTAGTAAGCAGGCACTAACAGTATATCTGTTTTTGTAATTTATTTATAAATGGCCCCACATTTAATCTGCAGTTTCTGGCTGCTCAGACTGTGCAGAATGATTTCTGTTATAATAAGATGCCTGCACCCGATATAGTTTCTTACTATATATCCCAAAAACTAAGAAACTATCAAACATAAGCTCTATCTATCTGTCTGTCTGTCTATCTATCTATCTATCTATCTATCTATCTATCTATCTATCTATCTATCTATCTATCTATCTATCTATCTATCTGTCTGTCTGTCTGTCTGTCTGTCTGTCTGTCTGTCTGTCTATCTATCTATCTATCTATCTATCTATCTATCTATATTCCCTTTGAACTCTGCTGGATGTTCTACACACATGATTTATTTGTTTAAAATGTCCAGCCCAGGACAGACCCTCGAGTTGGAACATCTCATTTACAAGGGTGTCCCAGAGGACTGCAGGCAGGGTGCAATTCACAACCGTTCATTCGTACCATGCACATAGTGTGCTCAATTCATACACAATCAGCTGAAAAAGTTAAAAACAATTACAAGATGTTTTCAATGTTGCAATAATAGATCCCTAAAACAGGGAGAGGCATGTGCCCTTATTTCAGCAGGAAGGTTATTGTTATTGTAATGTTGTTGAAGCTGACACCCTGGGATCCTTCAAGAAGCTGCTTGATGAGATTCTGGGATCAATAAGCTACTAACAACCAAACGAGCAAGATGGGCCGAATGGCCTCCTCTCGTTTGTAAACCTTCTTATGTTGAACATAATGAATAATTATTAGAAAAACATTGCAACATACTGGTCAGATAGGCTGGCATTGGATTTTGTAAGCACTTAAATGTAATTTGGCACCACTGAAAGTTTCCATGTGAATTTCGATGAAGTAAATCCAGTGTCTCACACATATCACAGTGATGTGTCATGGAACCACACTGCAGTATACATTTTTGCAGAGTAGTTTTAGTAGCAAAACAGCATCTCCATAATCCCAAACTGGTAGCAAGACTTCTTGTACAATCTTGTGTCTTGTGGCTGAACTTAAAGAACGAGATTGCTATAAGGCGCCAACTTTACAATTACATTATTAATGATCATATCTATACAGTCAGTGAAGCTTAAAGTGAAATCTAACCATATGCCACGGTATTTCAATTTCACATTTCTTGCCAAAGGGAATTTAACATATTGAATGAAGGGCACAGCTGACTCACCTTCTGTTCAGACTCAGACAGCATAATGTTTGTTTACTTTTCATTTATTAGTAATCCGTTTTATTTAAACCAGTGTTGGATGTCATTGAAGCCTTGCTGTATTTATTTCATCAAGTCAGGTAAAGCACAATAGCTGTTGTATACAACAATATCATCTGCATAGAGATGAATGCTATTGGCCCTGCACTCACTAGGAAGGTCATTGATACAAATTGAAAAGGGAGTAGTTAAGTCTCCATGCCTCAAGCCTGCCCTGGATCGGAGGAACCATTGAAAGTTTCTATGGGAATATAGACTAAGCAAGTCCAGTTTCTCATGAAATCACACTGCAGTATACATCTGCAGTCAGTTAAAAAGAGTGCTCAATTTCAAGTCTCTGTACACAAGTTAAGATATAATGTACATATTCTAAACAGTGATTGGTTCTTGAATGTGATTTATCATTTTTTTCATGATGTGGCATTTTCAACACAATGAGCTTTAGGTTAATTTCACAATTTTGGAATCTTAGTTTTGCTTTGCCTGAGTTGCACCCCTGTATTTTTTTTGAATTAGGTGTGATCCTGATAGCCCTACTTATGCATTGGGGGTTTCTGTGGCGTGCAGAGCTCTTCCGCGTGCTCTGGGTGTGCGGCTCAGTCTGCATTGGGGGTTTCTGTGGAGTGCAGTGCTCTGGGTATGCAGCTCAGTCTGCATTGGGGGTTTCTGTGGAGTGCAGGGCTCTGGGTATGCAGCTCAGTCTGAATTGGGGGTTTCTGTGGCGTGCAGTGCTCTGGGTATGCAGCTCAGTCTGAATTGGGGGTTTCTGTGGCGTGCAATGCTCTGGGTATGCAGCTCAGTCTGAATTGGGGGTTTCTGTGGAGTGCAGTGCTCAGGGTATGCGGCTCAGTCTGAATTGGGGGTTTCTGTGGCGTGCAGTGCTCTGGGTATGCGGCTCAGTCTGAATTGGGGGTTTCCATGGCGTGCAGTGCTCTGGGTATGCGGCTCAGTCTGCATTGGGGGTTTCCATGGCGTGCAGTGCTCTGGGTGTGCGGCTCAGTCTGAATTGGGGGTTTCCATGGCGTGCAGTGCTCTGGGTATGCAGCTCAGTCTGAATTGGGGGTTTCTGTGGCGTGCAGTGCTCTGGGTATGCAGCTCAGTCTGAATTGGGGGTTTCTGTGGCGTGCAATGCTCTGGGTATGCAGCTCAGTCTGAATTGGGGGTTTCTGTGGAGTGCAGTGCTCAGGGTATGCGGCTCAGTCTGAATTGGGGGTTTCTGTGGCGTGCAGTGCTCTGGGTATGCGGCTCAGTCTGAATTGGGGGTTTCCATGGCGTGCAGTGCTCTGGGTATGCGGCTCAGTCTGCATTGGGGATTTCTGTGGCGTGCAGTGCTCTGGGTGTGCGGCTCAGTCTGCATTGGGGGTTTCTGTGGCGTGCAGTGCTCTGGCGTGCATTGCTCTTCCATGTGCCCTTGGTGTGCGGCTCAGTGCCCCACTTTCATGACACATGGAACTTGTTTGTTTTATATACTTTGTTCCTGGGTCTCATGTCTTTTTGCACATTCTTTTCCAATTTTAGGCTAACGCCTAACTAGACAACCCCCTCAAAACCGGTTTAACCGGCTATCGCTTGGAATGAAACCATATACATACTGGCGTCACCCCGTACCTCACACACGCACACCCCACTGACACACACACATTCACATACCTGTTCAGGTAAGTAAAGAGCAGTAGCACCGCAGCCGTATTGTCATGTTGCATCAGAGCAAGGCTTGGAAACAATACTGTGATAATTAGTTTTTGTGAATTTTTATAATGTAGTCAAAACCTAGGCATTCATCAAAACAATAATAGTAATAATTATAAGCCTAATAATAATAATAATACACAACTGTGGTTGGCTGTTGATCATTTTGCTTAACTGAGCCCTGAAGATCTGTAGTCAGTAAGGGGCTTCCTTTTCTCCATCCACTCCCTTCTTGAGTTACATTTTAATAAGACATGCATGAGCAGTAAGGCTCAGGTGGGGTCTTGTTACATGTAACACAAGAAGGATGGGAACTTGGAGTGTTATTGAAGGAAAAATGTCTGTGGAAAACTAAATAGCCAAGTTTTATCAGTAACCCAAATCTATCGAAAAATAAATTGCAGGTCAAACTGAGCTGTCATGACTATACCTGTTTCCTTAAGTCTCCTATTGCATAGCAGTTTGATCCACTCACTGAGTTTAAGACCACACACCTGAGCTTGTTACCTATACACTGTGGCCAATCAAGCTCGTGGTAAAACCTGGAGTGGGTGAAGCTGCTATGCAACAGGAGTCTTGTTGCCATCCCTGTGTATCTGTGTTTTTTTCTGTTGAATCACAGCTGCTTAGTGCAGTGCGTGTGTGACACGTTTACATACGTCTGTCTCTGCTATACCACCTTTCAGCAGGAATTTCAATCAGGAAAGGATGGTAATGCCAGGTAAGAAAACATCGTAACAGTAATCATTCATGGGTAGTGCTGTACAGTTTGGTCGACCTGACAGTTGCCCGATTAGATAGACTAGAAATGGCCCTCTGCGACGGTCATGCGATTGATGTGTTTTGTTTTTACTCCCTCTAGAATGGTAATGTAGAGGAGGTGGCTCCTGGCTCACTCTACCTCACGGCTATAATAAGAAGGAGGGGAGCCAGGCAAGTTTGAAATCCACAGGCCCTGTCCTTCTTGTAATAAACAGGGCGAGGCTGACTGTTTTCATTCCAAAAATAGAAATTGCAGCCAAACTCCTGTGTTTGAAATGTGACTGTGACAGGGATGGCTAGTGGTGACGTCAGACCAGAAGAAGGCACAACAAAAACAAAAGGTACGGTGCAGTGGCGCGGGCGCCGTTTTATTTAAAGCAAACAAAAATAAAATAAATATTTAAACACAGACACTTTGCTCAAAGAGCGAAAATAAAAGGTTAAACAAAAACAAATCCCGAACACAAAATAAACAATAAATAATACGATCCCAGGTCAGGCTGGGCAGTTACTGTCACTGTTCCTGGAATCTTTACGTTTCGTTTCGTTTAGTTTCTCTCCTCTCGTTCTCGCGCTCTCCTTCCAACACCCCACCCCGAGCTAGAGAGCTGCAGGCTTTTTATATTCAGGTGACCATCTCCCGATTAGCAACAAAATTAATCACTTAATTAATTCGGGAGATGGCCACCTTCTGCACGAGTTTTAATTATTACTCCTGGCAAAGGACGAGCACCGATCTCGCCTCTGCCAGGACACGTTTTAAAAATAAACAAAACAATAACAAACATACGGCGCTCGCCGTCATGCATACAACAATCAAAATAAACAAACATAA
The DNA here is from genome assembly GCF_902713425.1 of Acipenser ruthenus. NCBI lineage: Eukaryota > Metazoa > Chordata > Actinopteri > Acipenseriformes > Acipenseridae > Acipenser > Acipenser ruthenus. The sequence continues at coordinate 3,067,027 of NC_081225.1, read as the reverse complement.
AATAACACAGGGGCGGAGGGGGAACCCTCGTTCTAAAAATAAACAAAACAATGTACAGGGCTGCTCGCCCTGTTACAGTGACGCAGGACAATCACTGATTTGACGTAGCAGGTAGGAAGTCTAAACCCTCCGCTCCTCAATAAATACCTACCACCCCTTAATTCCTTTACAGAAGTTGTATTCTATTGTATTGTATTATTTTATATTGCACTGTGCAGGGATGGAAGTAGGACTCTTCCATAGCAGTTTGATCCATTCCTGGTTTTACAATGAGTTTAATAAGACTCCCCTGAGCTTTTTACATATACACTGGGGCTGATCAAGCTCATAGTAAAAACTGGAATAGCTGGAACTTCCATGCAATAGGAGTATTTCTGTCCCTGCTGTATTGTGTTGTGTTGTATTTAGCCCATTCCTTAATACTTACCGACCACCCCTTTAATTCCTTTACTGAAATTGCATTGTATTCAGTGACAACCTGAGGCCAACTCCGTTCTCCAGAGTACTCACTTTTGTCACTTTTTGTCCCTTGTGAGACACCATCAGTAGTTTGTGTGGTATTAAGCAAGGGAGCACCTGCCAACTGAGCACGGATTGTATGTGCAGCGGCTGCATGGTGTTGTGTGAGGAAGACTGGCCTGTGAAACTGTAGTAGAGACTGCTGTATGTGCACGAAAATCCACCTTTCCCTCCACCCCTGTGTTTTATAGTTTTTTTCTTTACTTGGTTTCAGTGTGCTTCATGCAAAACCTATTTAAATGGGGAAATCTGTGTGCTTAAAGCTGCAGTGTCCCAAGTATGGCTTCTACCTTCTTAGTTGGTAGTTACTTTTTTTAGCTGCGCTTTGGAGTAAAGATCTTGATAAACATAGTCTTGGCTTATTACCAGTGTACCACTAAGATTCTTTAAGGAATGTAAGGAATGAAGGAGCGTTTAAAGTTGACGATTCAATATTAACCCCAAATCAGATAACTCGTGAATGTTGTTCTGCAGGAAATGCCAAGATAAAAACTTCCTTTTCAGCTTGAGCTTATCGAAACACAAGTGGTGTGATTATGGATCTCTTTCAGATCCCCTGGTGAATCGGGATACTGCCTTTTTGTTTTTGTACAACTCACTGTTTTAATATTTTTGTCATTTGAAATTCTCTGTGCAGTCTAGACCAGGGGAACTGAAAGAGATCCATAATCACACCTTTAACTTATTTACTAAAAGAGAACAAAGATGGAAATAAGACTCCTGTGGCATAGTAGTTTCACCCATTCTAGATTTTAATACAAGCTTGCTTAGCCACAGTGTATAGGTAACCAGCTCAGGTGTGTCTTCCTATTAAACTTGTAGTAAAACCAGGAATGGATCAAACTGCAATGGGAGTGTTGATGTTTCCATCCCTGGAGAATGACAACCACTTCATAAAACATTGACTAGCTAACCGTGAGTTGTTTTAACGTTTATGTATTTTCAGTTTACACTAAAAAGAAAACAAACAAACAAACAATGGATGTGAACTTGGATGTGCATGCCTGGGGGTTTAGCACTCGCACCTTCTTCTGTTGAGACTTCTGCTCTGAAGGTTTCTTCCTCAACTTCCTTTCTTAATATATTTCCAAATCCAATTCCCTTTTTTATCAATTCCAACACATTGATCAAATTTCCAGTTAGCAGTTCTCTGTTAAAATGTGCTTCTCAAAGCGCAAATAAATTGAAGGCACTGTTAGTCAGTTAAATTGGCTTCAAAGGAAAGCAGTTGAACAATCACACCAATTATTATGAAGGAATTATCCTTCGAAGGAACTGGAATTGGGATTTGATTTTTAAAAAGGAACTGAAATAATGGAATTGGAATTGAAACAGGAACTGACACCAACCCTGCCCAAGAAGCAGGTGCGTGTCGCCTGCTCCATTCACAGAGCGTTTCCAAACCAGGCAGCATGCAGGCTCAAAGTGTTCCATTGCCTGGATGAGAAAAAAACTTGTCGGACCAGTTGAGCCGCCTACTCCACTATGAGACCTGGACTGCTTCTCAAGGGGATTGAAACTGTGATGGTATCGTGGCAAAACAAAATGAAATCAATGACGACACCAGCATCGCATCCCTGTTTTGCTGGGTGAAAGGAGTCTGATGTAGGCTGTTATATATTTTAATCCTATAAACTCTGCTCTAAGTGTATAAACTGGAGCTTCAGTTGTAACCCCAGCTAGTTTAATATTATAGAGTTCAATACTGCTGTTATTTAGATTTGCCTCTTTTTAGCTCATTGTAATCGACCCATATATCTCAGGAATGAGTTGCTTAAATTGCATTAATCTTGGCATGTGCATTTATTACCAGAACTTGCTGTGAGTGCATGTCGTGGTAGTCAGGTAACTGGGATTTCACTAGTGTTGTGGTATTCTCCTGCGAAAACAATTGCTGATAAAATCTTGCACCACCTCTCTTCCAATCCTGTGGCACGGGTGGATATAACACTCCCATTGCATAGCAGTTTGACCCATTCCTGGTTTTGCTATGAGTTTAATAAGACCCACTTGAGCTTGCTACTTCTACACTGTGACTTAACCTGGAATGGGTTAAACTGCTATGCAATAGGAGTCTTATTTCCACCCTTGTGTGGCATATCGCTGTAAATGTCATAGCTGCAGTTGACAGGCAAGACAGCTACAATGAACGCAACTATCTTCTTTTATTAACCAAAAATAGCCTTGTCAGTACTGTAGGTGTTTTAAAGAACAATAGGGTGGAAGGCCAGGTGGAGTGGAAGGGTGTCTCTTGAAGTGCTTATAAATTCCATGATCACGGTATGTACAGAATGTGGTTGTTTTCCTCCTAGCCTTGATTGATAGAAGCGCTGTTGTCTCCGATTTGTTCCCGTCTCCCAAGTGACCTTGGAAATGTGATATTTTACTTGTTTGCCTTTTTTTTATTTACAGTAAGTGCTGAAACAGTATTTTATAGTCGTATCCACATATGGGGTGGTTGTTTATTTAAAAAGTTCAAACATCAACCAAGTGTTTAGAGTTTTGCCCAAATCGCTCCCCGCTGCCACAGATATGCAAGTATAGGCGTTAGCCTTGGTGTACAGTGTAGCTCAGCTGTAAACAAATTTGATGTCTGCACAATATCAGTTGCTGTGTTAGTAAGTTTCCATTGATTGATTCCAATATTCAAAAGTTGCACACATTTAGCTCAAACATTATCAATGGACTCAACAATGTATCACCTAGTTTGAATTAGAAATTGGATACTGATCGGTTACCTGCTGTTCTGGAGAAAGTTGAGGTACGGAGGTGGTCTGTCATCAGGAGAGGATGCAGGTAGCTTTTTCTCACTCGCCTGCAAATATCTTGCCTAACTGTGTGAGTGTAAAGTTGAACTTTGTGAACCCTGCTTGCACTTCTGTTTTCCTAAGAATATCTAAACACTTTCAATTTCATGGCATGAGTTCCAATGTTATTCCTGAGCTGGAAAACATCCTCCCACAACTGCTTGCTTTACAGCTGTGCTGAGCTTCAGTGTGCTCACAGACTTTCGTTGACCCCTGCATACTATATTTAATATTCAATATTCACATAGTCTTCTACACACATACATGTTGTATCCACTTCTGATTTTAGAAACATTCCCAATATGTTAAAGTTTGAACATTTAAACACGTTTACACAATGTTTAACCTCTTGAAACCAAAACCCCTAATCCACAGGTAGGGCACTATTCACAGACATCTTGAATTGTTTAAAGTATGTTTTTCTATTATTTCAAAGAGTGTTTTTATTAAAATACGGTGTGACATTCAGGTCCTTTTCAATAGCAGAAACTTAATAAATTCAATGACAAACCTTTTGACTGTTCCAAAAAAATAAACTCCTGCATGTTTGAAATGGGACGTTTCCATCCAGGACTGTTTTTGTTACATTTAAGAGGTTCCACACACCCACCATAACTCAGTAGGGTGCAGGGCAATCACTGATTTGATGTGGCCGGCAGTGTGTCTGATAAGGACGAAATGAGTCCATTCCTCAATAATTACCAAAACCTCTAATTCCTTTACACAAATTGCATTGTATTGTATATTGCACTCTACATGATGGAAGTAAGACTCCCATTGCATAGCAGTTTGATCCATTCCTGGTTTTACTATAAGTTTAATAAGACACACCTGAGCTTGTTACCGACACACTAGCTAATCAAGCTCATAGTAAAAAATGGGTGAAACTGCCATGCAATATGAGTATTTCTGTCCCTGCTGTATTGTGTTGTATTTAGCCCATTCCTCAATAATTACTGACCACCCCTTTATTTCCTTTACTGAAATTGCATTGTATTCAGTGACAATCTGCAGCCAACTGTTCTCCAGAATAGCCCATAAAGAGAGTACTCACTTTTGTTACTTTTTGTCCCTTGTGAGACACCATCAGTAGTTTGTGTGGTATTAAGCAAGGGAGCACCTGCCAACTGAGCACGGATTGTATGTGCAGCGGCTGCATGGTGTTGTGTGAGGAAGACTGACCTGTGAAACTGCAGTAGAGACTGCTGTATGTGCACGAAAATCCACCTTTCCTTCCACCCCTGTGTTTTATAGTTTTTTCTTTACTTGGTTTCAGTGTGCTTCATGCAAAACCTATTTAAATGGGACACTGCAGCTTTAAGCTTACAGATTTCACCAAGTGTGGGCTATTAGCTACTTGCCTTACAGACATCAAGCATTGGATGTAACAGAATTTTCTAATGTTGTATTCAGATAAAACAGAGGTTATGCTAGCGGGCTCATGGAACCAACTAAAATGAAATGTGGGATTACATGAGCTCAACCCTTGCAGTCTCCCATCAAAACTTAAACTAGAAATTAAGAGTTTGAGGGTCATCTTTGATCCTGATCATTTGAGACTCATATTAGGAAAGTTACTAAAGTATCTTTTTACCATTTGAGAAATATAGCCAAACTTAGACCAATTATTTCCGTATCAATCTAGAATTGATTATTGTAATGCACTTTTTTCTGGGGTACCAAAACGTGTGGTATCCCGCTTGCAGCTTGTTCAGAATACCACTGCTAGAATTCTGACTAAAACCAGAAAAATTGAACATGTTACCCCTGTTTTGGCCTGTGACGGAGGCGGGGTGCAAACCAGCGACCCTGCACTGTATTTGTGGTTATTGAGCTTTTACCTTAGTCTCATCTCACCAGTAGGGTATAGAATCCGTAACGATAGGGAATTGCACAGCACTGCCCGTTGTATAACGTGACATAATGTAATGTGTGGACACAGCTGGAATTTAAGCAGAGATAGACTTAGGATAGAGGGAAGAAGACGCTTCTTTACACAGAGTGGTGAGGGTATGGAATGGACTGCCTAGTTATGTTGTTGAGACAGAATTACTTGGATCCTTTAAGACCCAACTTGACAAAGTTCTGAGATCAATCGGCTACTAGGAACCGGACGAGCATAGATGGGCCTGATGGTCTCCTCTTGTTTGTAAACTGTCTTATGTTCTTGTGTTCACTTGTGTCTGTGCAGGTGGTTCAAGCTCCAGTCGAAGGCCGGTAAGAAGCAGAAGGAGAGGGGGGAAGTTCATGTGAACATCCAGTTCATGAGGAACAACATGACGGCCAGCATGTTTGACCTCTCCATGAAGGACAAGTCGCGCTCCCCCTTCGGCAAGCTGAAGGACAAGATCCGGGGCAAGAAGGACCGGGGGGGCTTCTCTGACTCTGCCTCCGCCATCGTGCCGCGGGTCTCCCAGGTCCTTACAGACAGCGAGGGGGAGGAGGAGGGCGGAGGCGGGGTAGAGAAACCCAAGAAGTCTGCCAAATCCAAGATCAAGTCCATCTTCGGCAAGTCATCGAACCTCCAGCGCTCATCCCTCTCCCAGTCCATGTCGGTCCTGCCATCCCTGCAGCCGCTCCCAGAGAGGAACGCGTGGCTCAGCGGCAGCCGGTCATCTGGACTGGACGTTGAACCATCTCTGTCTCCAGTACCAGAGAGTGAGTGAAGGGAGAGGGGAGAAAAGAGGGGAGGGGAAGGGAGGGACCTTTAAGGCAATCCATTTTTTTTAAAGGGTAGATGTAAAAAATTGCTGGAAAGATGTCATATAGCATATTGCGCAAATAAATATGCCGCTTGGGTCTTGCACAGAGTAGAAGAGTAGGTGGAGACATTATCCGAAACATACCTCTTGTCCTTTTTGTATTTGACGATTGCTCAAAAGAATGTTGTGAAGTAGGACAGACATTTTGATGGTAAAGTCAGTGTCGCTCAATAAGCCTAAATGTAATAAATGTAACTGCATGCGAATCAGGTTTGAATTCCCGCCGACCCTTAGTGACGGCTCTTCCTGTTTCCCTCCTTCAGCAAAGGTGGAGGGCAAGCCCCCCCTGCCGAAGCCCCCAACCCACAAGCACACCCTGAGTGCCGACACCAAGCAGCTCTTCTCTGGCAAGAAGGACCCCTTCTCCCTGCTGGGGGGCCTGCGTTCCAAAAACGACCCTGTGTCCCATTCCAGCGTGTGCATCAATGGGAGCCACGTGTACGCGGAGGAACGTGACCCTGAGGCGGGCCTGAGCGGGTCTCTGCAGAACCTGTCCGGTGCCACCAATATTGGGTCCACTGAGGATTTCACCATCCTGAAGAGCAGCGACCAAGCCTCCACAGAGTCCCTGAAGAGCAGGACCCTGCCCAGCTACAGAGTGCAGAGCACCAGCGCCACCCAGAAGAATCGGGAAGAACTGCAGGAGGAGGAAAACGCTGCCAAGAAGGCAGAGGAGAAGAAGAGGCTGGATGAAGAGAGGAAGAGATCGCAGCAGCAGGAGGAAGAGCAGAGGAGACGGGAAGATGAGCGGAAGAGAGTGGAGGAGAGGAAGAGACAGGAGGAAGAAAACAGACAAAGGGTGGCTGCTGCAGAGGAGGAAAAGAAAAGGCAGGAGGAAATCCGCAAGAAAGAGGAGCGCAAGACAGCGGAGAAATCTGAGAGCAGCAAGGCGTCCACTCTACTGTCACTGGTCAGGGGGAGGAAAGACTCTCTAAAGAATTCGGACAGCGTGAGTCCACCCGAGACCCCCGCAGACAGGAAGACCGAGCCGGTCCCCAAGAGACAGGGGTCCCAGGAATTCGAGGAGGTCCCCCTGAGGAGGAAGCCTCTCATCCCTTCCAAAGAGGAGCAAGACCCAGATCCGCACCTGCAGGAGAAGGAGAGGGGAGCGAAGAACCCCTCCACCCCGACCACAGGCTTTCCCAGCTGGGCAACAAGCAAGGTCACTGCAGTCAAGCCCAGGTCAGTGGAGGGGGGCGGGGAAAATTGGGCAATTGAAGACTTTAAAATAATTTCACTTGATGGTTATTTAACATTTTCACATTGCCACTGCAGATCATTTTGGCAAAATTCAAGGTTCTTTTTGTTTGTTTATTTGTTTGTTTGTTTTTTGCTTGTAAAAGAGGCTGGATGGGCAGCAGTTGAAAGAAAGCTCTTGGCTGCAGTATGGAAAGTAGTAGGTTTGAATTGGTCAGGAGTTTGAAAAAGAAAGATATTCTGATTTTGTACTATATATTTTTTTTATTATTAGTTTTTATTGCCACGGTGGGCTGCCTAATCCTTGCTGGAGCCTGCACTGCGGACTCTTAACAATCTTTAATCTGCTTTTGAAAGTGCACAGTGAAGAGCTTGTTTTAACTGGCATCAGGCTTTTGCAAGTAATGTGTTTGCTGTGGGTTTTATTGTTTATTTTTCTTAAGGGTTATTGCATTCTGTTTTTATTAACCATCCCCATGCACCTGGGAACAGAAGCCGGTTCAAGCATCTCCACCCACTCTTAAGGGCTGCTTTGTGGGGTTATCTCTCTCTCTCTGCCTGGTGTCATTGGGAGCTGTTGGGGAAAGGTGGTAAGCTGCGGATGGCCCCTGTCCCCCTTGGGCCTGGTTAAAAAGCGGTTTGAAACCAGTCCTGGTTTTGTTTCCATCTGCAGCAGGGCGGCCCAAGGTTAACCCGGTTTGAATTGGACAGGATAGAGATGCTTGTCTATCATCCACTTTTTCCTGATGTTTTCCATTCCTGGTTTTACTATGAATTTAATAGGACACACTTGAGCTTGTTACCTATACACTGGGGTAAATCATATTATAACCTGGAATGGGTGAAACTGCTGTGCACTAGGGGTCTTATCTCTATCCCTGTATTTAATTTCTCCCCTGGTTTGAATAACCTATAGCCTGTGTCCAGGTTGTGTTTTTATTTATTTATTTATTTATTTATTTATTTATTTATTTCCTCTCTCTTGCTGTTTCTCCATCACAAAGTTTACTAACTCGGAACTGATTGCTGGGAAGCGAGGGTTGCCCTTGAGCTCCGTGTGAAACGTGTTGGGATTGTAGCTCGGAGGGGTTTGCTTTTGAATCCTGGGTGGTGGTTGGTTCGTGAATCCCGCAGCATGTGGGGAGAAGTTATTACTAGAGCTGCACAAACCGATTATTTGGATCAAGCTCTCCAAAGGTGAGAGACTCTGGTGTTGATCGGGCAACTTACCATTCCAAGTGAAACAGCTGAAGAAACAGCTGCCTGGGTTTGTGCGGATCACTGTTCTCCACAGTAAGAAAAGCAGCTGTTCCTTTACGTGTTTCACTTGGAATGGTTAGTTAGTCCAATCAACACCAGTGACCCTTGCCTGATTGTCAGCACCTGATTTCTGTGGAGAACTCAATCCGATTTAATTGAATAATCTGTTTATGCAGCACTGCCAATTACTGTAGGGGGTGTGGTGTTTGGGTTGCTTGGAGGAGCTACTCCTGTCTTTAATTTGCCTGATTTAAGAGCAAAGGCTGTCAAACCTGGAATGGGTCAGACTGCTCTGCAATGAGAGTGCAGGGATGGAAGTAAGACTCCCATTGCATAGCAGTCTGATCCATTCCTGGTTTTACTATGAGTTTAATAAGAGACACCTGAGCTTGTTACCTATACACTGTGGCTGTTCAAGCTCTTAGTGACACCTGGAGTGGATGAATCTGCTGTGCAAAAGGAGTTTTATTTCCATCCCCGTAGTATAATTAATCTCAAAGCAAAATGTCTCGTATTAACCTCACGAATGTTAACCCTGCTGTGGGTCAAGATGTCAGTCTTCAGTAGGGGGTCTTGACAAACTCCCAAAGTAAAACACACTGTGGTTTCTACTGCTCTGCAATGGGAGTCTCGTTATCTCAACCTGGCCTCTGGGTGATTTGCATGGTCTAGACTTATTTACATGGCAGATGTGAAGTGGCTCAGTGAGGTGCAGGTAAAATGCATGGTCTCGGGGACAGTTTAGATCAGAGAGATGGGAAGAGAAAGAGGAGTTGTTTTATTGTTTGATCTCATGGGGAGAGGAAAGGGAAGGCTGCAAAAAGTAGTCTGACAGGCTGCCAAGTATCTGTGACTGTGTATAGAAAATAACGCCCACCTTTACCCGTGAATGTTTGTTGGTGCGTGCTTCCATACAGTAGCAATACTTGCAAGCACAGTGAATTGGTCAGCATGTCCTAACCCAGGCCTCCTCCTCAAGTTGTGTCAGCTGGCATGAACTGCAATACTGCAGCACTGATGTGTAGTGGAAGGGAACAGAAGTCATTCCATTCGCTACTCTGCGCCCTCAGTCTGGACCATTTGATGGGTGGAGGTTTGAGGATCACTGTCATAATGCAGGGATGGAAATAAGACTCCCGCTGCATAGCAGTTGGATCCGTTCTTGGTTTTACTAGGAGTTTAAGACACACCAAGCAAATCTTCTTCAGTAACTCAGTTTATGGCCTCAGTTCGGCAGTAAATAAAAAGTCAGCCCCGGAGAGGAGAGGAATTCGCTTCCAGTCGTCTTTAGCAGAAGGTAACTGCCATTGATTGGTACTCAATTGTAAAGGTGAAATCAACACATTAAGGAATGGATTTATTTAAACCTGCAGATTTTAATTCCTACTTAAAGGCGATTCTGAGTTATACCCTGTTCACGCTTGTATCGGAACGATACTGGTAAAATGAGTTTGGGTTTAGAATATACCGATATGATAACACTTTCTGTCCAAACTCATTTCTCAACACCAGCACAAGACCGATAGTGTTGCGATATACCGGTCCACATTTAAATTGGTTTATGTTGATACACTTGCATCAAAGATATTCTCATTACACAAGATACTCCACTCCACTGCTTCTCTATGGGGACCTCCGTCGCGCTGCGCGCACAGGGTTCTGGGATATAGAGCACGCAGGAGAAGATTTTCTATTGTGAGTCAATGGAGCGCGCGGTGTAGGACTGCGCTGCTTTGAGTTGATTTTGTCGATGTTTGTTTGTTTGTTTAAAAATATAAAAAAAAATCTTGTGGAGTCTGTTTTACTCTCGCCCAGGGTGTCTTTACGAAAAACACAACCGGTGGTAATGATGACACACTGTAATCTATACAGAAAATGCACTTTTCTGAACGCAGTGCCAGAAAACAGAGATGAGCGTTTCACCCAGTCCTAGAGTAGACAGATGTAATTATAAAAGTTGGATTTATTGGTATTAGATGTCCGTTTGTAAATGTTTTTACTGCTGTAGCTTATCTGTAAATATAAAAAAAAACACTTAAACAAGCATGACAGAAGTAAAAGCGGAGTTGAGAATCTCCTTGGGGTAACAGAATATCCTTGGGGTAAGTGTGCACAAGCCTCAGACTCGCCCATCCCGTTGTTGCACCGAATAGCTCAATGAAATAAAGTAATGGTAAATGTATTGTATGTTATTTATGAATCTGTTTTCAGTGGCAGGTTCCTGTTGGTAAAGAGAAGTCTTGATCAGATATAATACCGTGGGTTTCTGTGTATGTAGGTAAAGGAATGTGTGTTTGTGTGCGCATTCGCTGTTTTCGAGTTTACGGTTCAGAGGTTTTGACTGAATATTCAGGACAATCGCCCTGTTATAAAAGCAAGGCCAGGCTTTGTTTCTCCATGAGTCATCATCTAAAGCCGCTTCCCTGTGATATGAGTAACTAGCGGAGTTTCAGTTACAGGAGCACATTTCAACCAGAGCCTGCACAGCCTTCCTCATTCCATTCAATTCATGGGACTATCTCTATCTCTATCTCTATCTCTATCTCTATCTCTATCTCTATCTCTATCTCTATCTCTATCTCTATCTCTATCTCTATCTCTATCTCTATCTCTATCTCTATCTCTATCTCCCCTTAGGTAATGTCAATTGTATTACATGTTTAGAAACTGTAAAACAGTTTGTGTGAACTCTGTGGAGTTTGAGAAGTTGCCGTGCCGAAACTTTTTGCATTATAAGATGCATAGATAGGAATCTTAACGTGGTAAAATTACACACACACACACACACACACACACACACAGTGACTAAAGGCCGTAAACTGAGTTATTAAGGAATAAATCGCTTGGTGTCTCTTAGACTCATAGTAAAACCAGAAATGGATCAAACTGCTGTGCAATGGGAGTCCCTGTAGTAAGAAACGCTGGTGAATGGATATGTCAAAATGTATGTTTGCTTTGACTTTTCAATAACAAAAAGTAATGATTTGCATTATTGTTGTAGTATTGATACTCTAATATATATATATACCGAGCATCAAAATAAACGTATCCCTATTATAACACATTTATTTTCCAAAAAAAAAAGTTTCATCCTTGACCATGACACGCTTGAGTGACTATGATTGAAGCATATGCACTTAATCACCTAATTAGTGAGACAGTGGATATGGAGTGATTTCAGTTATTGAATTGCAAGCTTGAATAAAAGCAATAAAGAAAATCACAGAAAAAAAACAATGCCACGTCCGTCAAGAGAGCAGCGCCTTCGTGCGATCGGCATGTTGGAGGCTGGACTAGGGCAGCGTACTGTGGCGCTCTGTCTTGGGTGCTCACAGCCAGCAATTTCAAACCTAGTGAGACGGTATAACCAAACACACTCTGTCAATGACAGGCCACGAACTGGGAGATCAAGAGTCACAACACCTGCCCAAGATCAACAGATCATTTTGCAGCATTTTCGTGATGTCATTTTTTAATCCACACAATAAAAAGTCACTGCACCTGTTCTGAAACAATTTGGCATTTTTCAATCACATCTAGTGAATTTTATCCAACTGTAAGTGATAAGTTTATTTTGATGCTCAAATATAAGTGATACGTTTCTTTGATGCTCAGTGTATATGTGTATATATATGTATACACGACCCTCGCAAATATAATACATTTACGATTTAACTTTTCATAAAACACTGCCATTTTGGGATCCTTGTTTTCCCAATTTTACTACAGCATGTTCAAATGTTTTTTGGAGCCTTTATCACATGGTGTCCTGATCTGGGTTCCCAGCTGGGTCTCTGACGCACAGGCGTTTCTGTTTTGTGCTTTTTCAGATTGGACGTGTCTCTGAAGGATGAAACCAAAGACAGGCTTCCTTCTCTTTCCACGTCGCCTCTCCCCCCCGTTAGTGCCCTCTCCAATCCCTTCACTAGCACCCCTTGTTCCTCCTCCTCTAGCCCCCCTTCCCCTACCCCCTTTCAGGACAGCTCTGTGCCTCTCTGTAGGGAGGTGAGTTCTGGTAGTACTCCAGCCGGCTCCCTCCTGAAGGAAAACAGGAAATCCGTCCTCAAAACTGATCCCTCCGAGGGAGGAGAGGAACCCCAGCTCTCCCCTGGAACCCCCAAGTTCGAACCCACAGCCAGTCTGGTTTACCCCAACATTCCTGGGCCAGTGAGCGGGCAGAGGAGCTCTGCGGGTAGCACAGGAAAGGATGGAGAATCAGACTTTGTGGCCAAAGCAAAGGGAGAGGATGGCTCTGTCCTCTATTCCCCCTCCTCGAGACCAGCCTCCGCGTTGGACTTGCTGTCGAAGGCTTCCTCCAGCTCTATCTCTCGGAGCCCGGCGGCCGCGTCCCTCTTTGAGAAGGGTAGGCAATCAGGAGCCTCCAGCTCTGCCTCTGTTCCAGAGGGCTCTGGCCCCCCCGCGACACCAGCCTCGGTTTTTGACTTGCTGTCTAAGGCCGCCTCAAGGACATCTAGAGCGTCTTCCTCTGGGTCAAATTCTCCGATTGTTTCTGTTTCCGAGTCTCCCATTGAGAATATCAATAAGCCAGCCTCTGATTCTGACCCACTATTAAAGGAAAACTTAAGGCCACCATCTCTCTTCGACTCTTCCATTGTGTTGGCCTCTATTTCTGACTCGGACTTCGAGAGAGTGAACAAATCAGCCTCTGTTTCTGACTCACTATTGAAGGACACCTCAAGGCCACCCTCTGTTTCCGACACTCCCTGTGAGACTATCAAAATTTCTGATTCACTACCTGAGGCCAACTCCAGGCAATCATCGCTTTCTGACTCTTCAACTGTGCTGGCCTCCGTTTGTAACCCACCCATTGAGAATGTGACCACATCTGTCTCCTTGTCAAAGGAAACTCTTTCTGACTCCCCCTTTAAGAACGCCACCAGACCAGCCTTCGTTTCCGAGGCAACCTCTAGGAGCAGAAAGCCCTCTACTTCTGAAACGGCCTCTGAGAAGCAGTTGAAAGCAGATCCGCTGGCCTCCAGCTTCTCCTTCAAATCAGTCATACAGAAACGCAGCGGATCCGGGGACCCAAAATCCCCACCCTCTGAACTGAAGAGCGACGAGAAGCCTGCAAAACTGGACGTCAAACCAGACTCCTCTACATCGGAGAGAGAGAAGTCCGAAACCACTGGCGTTCCTGAACCTTCTGAGCCAGGTTCAAAACACTTCAGAACAGAAAGAGAGGTGCCAAAGCCTGCACCCAGAGCCCCTAAATCATCCAGGACAGAACCATGGGGCCCCACGGAGCCTGCGGCCTCCACACCGAAACCTGCGCCCAGAACCATCACAGCTCAACAGGCTGGGAAAGAAGAGTCCGCTGCTCCCATCCTTACTCACAGTCCACCGAGCAACAAGCCAGGCACTAACTCTTCACCCGTAGAGGCAGAAGGGAGGAGCAGCCCCAGTGCCAGGAGCCCAACAGCAGTTAACAAGCCCCCTCCTTCACTGGGTGCAAAAGGGAGTTCACAGGGTGTCGGAGTTACTGGCTTGTTTGATGGGCGTCTGGGAGGCAGAGTCCCTTCTGCAAGTCCAGGACCAGACAAGAGTGTGGACAAAGGGAAACAGGCATGCTCTGACCAGACTACGAGAGACAGGGATGCGCAAAAGGATAAGCAGGCTGGTGGAGTGTCGATGGAGAAGAGCAAACTGCCCGACAAGAGCTCCGGGGAGGTATTCAAAACGGAGGACAAACTTGCTGCTTCAGATAAGGAGAAGGACCAGAGCAGGTCTGGTGAGACTGTCGCAGCAAAGGACAGAGATACGCTGCTTCACCAGAGCACAAGGATGAACCAGAAGGATGAACAGACTCTTCAGGACAAAAATGCAGGGGAAATGCTCTCACAGAAGGACAAACAGACTGAGAAGAACGCAGATGACAGACTTGCAGCACTGTCAAATAAAAGCACTGGCGACAGTTTAAAACCGAAAGACAAACAGACACTGTCTGACGCAAGCGACATTGAGGCTCAGAAACTCTCTGTATTATCCACCAAGCCGACACCGTCACCCCCAGACAAAAACGTGAGCGGAATATCCTCGCAGGAGGTGAAACTGGCAAAGCCTGACCAAGGCACGGAAGAAACGATCACAGCAAATACGAAAAAGCCCCTCGAGAACAAAAACGCAGGATTGGAGAAGGACAAACGGACATTGTCTGAGCAGACCTCGGAGAAGGACAGACGGACACCGCCAGCCTCGGTGGAGGATGCTGAAGGTGACACCAGCCCATTACCGGCTGTGCAAAACAAGCCTGCAGTTATCTCTGCGAGGAAAAGAGCAGAGAGAACGGAGCCAAGCAGCACTCCGAGATCTAACTTGGAAAAGCAGACTGGAGAGGAAGTGGCTGAGTCCCAGAGGAAGAGCAAAACCGAGAGCCTGTCCCCTCCTCCCTCCTCCTCCTTCTCCCCTCTACCCCCCTCTCCCTCCTCTAAGACGGTCGTGAATAGCCCCGCCCAGCCCATCAGCTCCGGAGGGAAGAGACTGCTCCGTGCCTGGGTTTCTCCCTCGGAGACACAGCCAATCACAATGCAGCAAAGTCCTGGCTCAGCACAGTGCAGGTGAGGCGCACACACACACACATATACAACAAGCATTAACCACATTCACACACCAGGAATGCAGTAGTAACATAGGCAGGTGGGATGCAGGCTTCCCCCACACATGTTCCTCAATCCTGCCCTGATCACATGGCCTGCTGGCAGCTGGAATGAAACAAACTGGCCTTTTTTTCAAACTGCAGTCCACGTGTTTGTGTTTTTTTTTATATCTACTTTCTGATTCGTTTATTTTTAGCATGACTGTTTTAAACCGTGTTTTCTGCCCCACCCCGTTTGCCCCCTACAGGCCACACCCAGTGAAGCCGATGAGCTCCCAGGACAGTCAGACTTCCCGAATGGAGAAGGATCCGAAGAGCAGTGGGGTGAAAGACGCCCCGTCCGGGCGGAGCGGACTAGTCATCAGCAAGGTAACACGGCTCCCCTCATGGCCAATTAACAGGAAACTTTCTAAATGTTCTTAATATATCGTTACTTAACTGCAGTTAACCATTTGCTGAAGTTTAGATACATGTTAATAAACAGTCAATAGATATGCCATGCATGTGTGTGTCTCATTAGACTGCTATTGGAGCTCATATTTCATATGTATGTTGAGTGTGTTTTTGAGACTTGGTAGTTTCCTTCTCCAGTAAATAAATCGACATACAAAGACTGCTATGTAAAGACACTAATACCCTATTCACACGATCATCACAACGTGACTGTGAATGGCAATTGTGGTTTAAATGTGTATTATTTATTTATTTATTTACTGAAGCAGGAAAAAACACATTCAACATACATATGAAATATGAGCTCCGATGAGCTATCTAATAATAGACACACAAGTGCAGGCTCATCTATTGACTGCCTATTAACATGTAACTAAAGCATCACCCCTATTATGTTTTCTGTAGGATTATCTGTTTCTCCTTTTTTGGACAGGCTTGTTTTAGAAATACAAAAAAAATAAAAAATCTATAAATCGATTCAAGGTTTCGACTAGAAGTCTCTTTTTCAGTGCTGCGTTGTGCTTAACTGTCCCAGCCAAAAGATAGTGAGCTGGGGAAGCATATTCGTTCTTGCAAAGGATTTAGAGCACAATGCTTTACCTATGGGCTTCAGTGTAGGGATGGAAATAAGACTCCTAGCATAGCTGTTTCACCCATTCAAGGTTTTACTATGGGCTTGATTAGCCACAAGTGTATAGGTAATAAACTCAGGTGTGTCTTATGAAACTCATAGTGCAACCAGGAATGGATCAGGTATGGTATGAGAGTCTTATTCCCATCCCTGCAGTGCATGGTGCAACTTAAATATGCTTCCCTACCCCTCTAATCTGCAATCTGCCTTTTGAGAAGTCTTGTCAAAAGGCAATTTGTGCCGGAATAGTGGAATTATTAAAGATGTAATCAGAAACAACAATGTAGAATAACAGAGGTAAAGTATTCATTCAAGACTTCTGCCTTTGTAAATATTTACTCTGTAGTTTAATTTGAACTGCACGGTTTCCACACTGATACTCCTGATTGTGCCACTCAGAACCACCCAGAGTAACGAACGCAGCGGGGAAAGAGCAAAAACTAGCATTCGGGAACTGTGTGTTTTAAACTCTGTAGCGAAGGGTTAGGAGCGAGGTGGGCTGCAGAGGGTTTGTTGTGGTTAATTTTCATGGGAACATGAAACCTCAGCACATTCCACACTGCCCAGCCTCCCCCTGTTCCTAGCAGGAAGCAGGATACTCTGCCAGCACAGTGTACCACTGATAGCGTGAACAGAGATTACAAAAACTGAGCAACTGAGGGACTGGGAGGGAGGAAAGCAGAGTGTTTCTAGTGGTTAGAGATGAGGGACTGGGCAGGAGGGAAGCCATGTGGCTCTAGTGATTAGAGCTGAGAAGGGACTGGGAGGGACGGAAGCAGTGTGGCTAGCAATTAGGGATGGGAATTTTAAATGTTTAAGCTCAAAATAAGTGGTAAAACATTTAATAATATGCTTGTATAACCGGTCACGTGACAAATGTCACCAAACGCATATTTTTTTATGCATTCATTTTAGTAATTTATCATCAGTAGTCCTCGCGTATGAGACTGCTCTAGTGCCACAGTAAGGGCAGATATTATAAAAAGGAAGGGGTTTGGCAATTGCCCCCAAGTAGCTTTTCTAATTGGTGCAACAGAAAGATTGACACTGGGGCGGGTTTTATTCTCGGTCGATCTGATCATTGGTGTGTGTGTGTGTGTGTGTGTGTGTGTGTGTGTGTGTGTGTGTTTATGCCTGTATTTGGCGTGGTATGGTATCAATTCCACGGCGGGGTTAAATAATGTTAATGACCAGCGTTTTTTTCTGAGTTGGTTCTCTATTTTTAAAATGGCATCTCTGAACAAAAGAAGCCACGTTTTGAGGAACGGACGAGAAAACCGTGATATGTAAATAATTATGCCAAACAAAATTGCCGTACCACAAAAGTTAAATGCTTCACAGTTTGAAATGAAAACATTCATAATTTATTGTGGATGGAGTTACTGATGGCAATAAAAAGCAAACATCCATAACAACATTTGCTATAGATTTGGCCGAACAGGACGTGATCACGTTATCCCCTGTGAGGTCAGTGCATGTGAATCGTGAATGCTGCAGTTTTGAAATCGATGTAAGATTATCCCAATACTGTGCCGACCAATAAAACAATAACAGCGAGGCTGGAAAAACTTAAAGGAAATCGTACTGCAGCTGTTAATACAAACCTTTCAAAGGGAGAAAAAGTTGCAATTACCACAGACTCGTGGACCCCATTCTCGAATCTTCCCATAGGTGGAAGGCTTTTTTTACTTGAAATTGTTCTGTTGGCTTTGGGGCCGAACGGCCGTTTGTTTAGTACAGTTTTTATTTGTATGTTGGAACTACTGCACTAAAGTAAAGGACCTCTGAGACACAGTTCAGACAGGTAGGCCAGGCATCTCTTTTTAAAATTTAATGTGAAGTTGTGTGGATACGTGAATTTGAATACTTTACGTTATTTAGTAATACTTGACCATATCCAATTAACTGCACAAGAAGGCAAACGTTATATTAATTACTTAATATATTACTTGATTGTGTGTTAATTTGGCATTTAAGATAGGACTTGTGGCAATGTTTGGGAGGTTTATGTACACGAGTGCAGTATGTAGAGGAGAGTGACGTTTGATTCGAGTACTCCTCTCGAGCAACAATAGATCTCAAAAATCCCACCGCTACTATCAAAGACAGCAAACTTTGGGGGGTCCCGAGTGGCGCATCCAGTAAAGGCGCTCCACGTGGGGGAGGGTTAGGTCAGCCAGGGTGTTCTCGACTCAGTGCGCACCAGCGACCCCTGTAGTCTGGCCAGGCGCCTGCGGGCTTGCCTGTAAGCTGCCCGAGAGCTGCGTTGTCCTCCGACGCTGTAGCTCTGAGGCGGCTGCACGGTGAGTCTGCAGTGTGTAAAGAAGCGGGTGGCTGACGGCACACGCTTCGGAGGACAGTGTGTGTTCGTCTTCCCCCTCCCGAGTCAGCGCAGGGGTGGTGGTGGTGAGCTGAGCTTAAAAAATCGCAAACTTTTAAATCTCTGAGGCAGACTTTTTAATATCAGTCACAGTGCTCTTTAAAATTCCAAAATATTGTGCTATTTTATCCCTGATAATTACCTTTTCCAGAAGTGAAAGTATTTCTAACTTTTTTTCAATTGTAAGCACAACTCGCTTTCGCACTGTACAGTGGGTGATGTTCGTCTCTTCAAATTTTTTTATTTTTTAAACCATATAAATTTGGGGCAAAGTTACTTATAACAACAACAACAAACAAAAAAACCTATAAATAAATGTAATTGGTTCCTATTTTTTGTTGTTTAAATAAACCTTTAAGAAACACACTATTCTAAAAACATGTGTTCAATATGTATATAGTATAAAGTTATATCTTCACTAGCAACTTTAATTACCATAAATATAAACATTTCAATACATACTTTTGTGTAGGTGTTTTTTTGTTTTGTTTTGTTTTTTTACATTTTGTTAGTTCAGTCTTTGCGATGTTTTGCTTATTTGGGGTTTATTTGCTTAGAAAATACTAACCAGGGCTGTCAGTATCAGAATGTAATATAAAGAGAGTGTGTGTCTGTGTGTGTGTGTGTCAGTGTGTGTGTGTGTGTGTGTGTGTGTGTGTGTGTGTGTGTGTGTGTGTGTGTGTGTGTGGTTTAAAAGCTGACATTGCAAAGAGTTTAAACGTTTAAAAAAAATTACCAAAAGCACATCCCTACTAGTAATAAAGGATTGGTGTTTGCATTTCCTCTGTACACTGAGTAACTCTCTTCTCCCCCTTCCCAGTTCACTGACCCCTCGGATGCGGCCCCCTACTCCCAACTAACACACGATGAGCTGGTTGCTCTGCTGGTGAAGCAGAAGGAGGCGCTGTCCAAGAAGGACTGCCAGATCAGAGACCTGGAGGACTACATAGACAACCTGCTGGTCCGAGTGATGGAGGAGACACCCAACATACTGAGAAACCTGCCTTCCAAGCAGGCCGGCCGAGTCTAGTGGCAGAGTGCGTCTGTCTGTCTGTATGTCTGTCTGTCTGTCTGTCTGTCTGTCTGCATCTCATGAGCTCCACTTCTTTTCCAGGGGTGGCATTAAGACTCCCATTGCATAGCAGTTTGATCCATTCCTGGTTTTACTACCAGTTTAATAAGACACACCTGTTACCTATACAGTGTGGCTAATCAAGCTTGTATCAAAACCTGGAATGGGTGAAACTGCCATACAATAGGAGTCTTATGTCCATCCCTGTATTCTCTCAGAGCTTGAGAATTGCCATATAAAATTGCTGTATAGCACTTGACAATTAAAACACGAAGTAGACAAAGGTTTTGGGCTTCAGGGTTCAGATGATATAAGAAGCCATTGTGCTGGTGTAGCCACTGTAGGATTGGATGGGAGTGCAGTTTGTTTTTCCTCTCTCGGAAACCATGGCAGAAGTTTGAGAGTCACTGTTACTGGAGCATGCTTCTGGTTATCCATAGGGGCCGGGGAATGTATAGATTTGATTTCTGGCTTTGTTTTTACCTGTATACCAAAAATCATGGCTGTAGTGAATCCAATCAAACTCAAATGTACTGTTTTCCTACCTGTATAAGTTTGTGAACAACATTGAATTGAACTGTAAACTTCTATTGTTTTATTATTATTATTATTGAAAATTTCTTTCTGTAGATGTAGATATAGATAGAGAGAGAATGATGCATGGGGTAGTGTGTCATAAGAGAACTCAACGCCCATCTGAGGGTGGGCATTAAATTCTCATTTATCACACACTATCCCATGCAGTATTTTTTATAATCTCTGGTGAACAGTTCTTTCCTGCCAGAGTTCTAAAGTTCTGTGCTGCTTGTTGTGGGGGCGGCTTAATCTACCTAGTCTGTGTTGCTGAGTTAATATAGGCTCGCGCTGGGGTCGCGCTGGGGTCACGCTGGTGCAGGTGGTAATGAGCGCGTTTCCTGTAATAACCGGACAGTTATTACGGGAAATATCTACTGGATGAGCCCGTTGAAACAATTGCTCACCAGTTATTATATATTTAAATTGTACTTTTTTCCTTTGTGGGAGGGATTTGAATATATATGTTCAACAAGACACTAATCATGGCTTCTCATCAGAAAGCATTCCAGGGCTGTGTGACAGTGCAGATTGGTGATGGGTTTGAGGCTGGATGCACGCGGTGTGGTGCAAGGAGCTGCAATATGGGACAGTGCAATTGTGGGCATTGCTGCTTCAAATATGAGACTTATTGAAGATAAGACTTATTTTATTGTATAGATATCTATTAATAAAGGGGTTGGCGGATGGAAATGTTTCTCCAATGTAAAGTTTTCCAAAGCTATACAGGTTGAGACCATGCTTAGAGTGGAATAGTGTCTGTAATTCAGAACGCAGCAGTGGGTTTGAACCCCATTCTGACTTGATACCGAGTCTGGCTCGCACTTTATCTGTGTCGCTTGGATGTTTGGACAAGCCCTCTTGGAACCAATTCTTCTAAACTGCAATAATCGCTCAGGGGTTTCAGCTGGAATGTATCCACTTCACTCATTTAGGTGCTCTAAATGTGATTTTTTGTTTTTTGTTTTTGTTTGTTTTGTTTTTTTAGTTCCTGATCTTTCATAGCAGAGATTATTATGTTTTACCGTGGCATGCAGAATGAAACAAGAGAGCTGTTTATTTGAAAAAGCAAAGTAACCAGAAGGATGTTGAAGGCCTCTCTGTCCCTACAGCAGATTGGGGATATTTGTTTTTACTGATCATCTTGGGTGAAAAGTCTTGTTTTTATTTCATTCCTTGTCAGAAGTATCAACAGCAATAGCTTGAAAGATCTTCCATTCCTGACTTAAGGTTTTCTTTATACAGTTTTTTTTTGTGAGTGCAGCTGTATAAGGCTGTTTTCTCTAGAGCAGTAAAGTATAAATATTTTCACATATATATGTATATCATTATAATATTATCATTATATTCTTCCATGTAAAATTGAAAAATAAAGCACTGTTTATATTGTCAAGGAGTGTGGTTTTATTTTTTAATTTAATATTTTTAAATTTTTTAATTTTTTTTTAATTTTAGCATTTACTCTTGTTTCCCAGAATTTTCAATTTGAGTTGGTAAAGACAACTTTTCCTCCTGCCACAGTTCACGTCCTTTATTCAAAACAGGTGTTTGTACAGAAAGTGTTTGTTTATATATAATTATTTTATTTTATAAAATAATTATTATTAACCATTATATATATATATATATATATATATATATATATATATATATATATATATATATATATATATATATATATATATATATATATATATATATATATATATATATATATATAATATATTAAACACACACACACACACACACACACACACACACACACACACACAGGGGCCTTCCATTCACAATGGTGTGATCCCGGCTTGGTTTCAGCCCTGGTAAGTATTTCTTGTTTTTTTGGCAGTCCTGTTTGCGGTGACCTTGGCGCCCCAGTTTCTCTCTGTGGGATTCGATCCAGGATTAGCCTGTCTTAATGCAAGGATTGTATTTTTCTTTGATAACCTAAACCAATAGCTCCCAGCCACCCACTCGCCAGCCTAAAGCACAGTGAATTAAAGGGGTAGGAGCAACATACAAGCCTGTTTTAGATGAGGGTGAATTCAAGGCTCGTTAAGATGAGGGATGGTGGCACTGCCTGCGGGCTTCACCATTACAGCTCTGCAAGAGAGGCAGGGAGAGAGACACAGACACGTTCTAAATAAGAAAACACTCACTCATTTATAGCAGGGGTGTGCAAGCACAGTCCTGGAGGGCCATTCCACTGCAGGTTTAACAAGTAAAACAAGATCATGAAATACTTCAGAGTTTGTTTGGAAGTTTAATTGTTTCAATTAAATAATTTAGAATAGGGTTGGAATAAAGACCAGGAGTGGAAGGCAAAACTTTGCCCCCCTGATTTAGAGGTACTCGCCCTGGATTGCATCAACCCCCAATCTGTGTTTATCCCCTAAAAAATAATGTAGTTCAGGGTGGATGCTCAGAAAATCGCAGTGGGGTATAGAGTGATCCACTCACCCTGAGGTCAGTAACAGACAAACGTTTTGGTAAAGCTCCTGGAGAGCTGAAGGGTCTTCTTCTTTTCACTCCACCAAAGTTCTCAATTATCTAGTTGAACTAATTATTTTCTTAACTGGTCAACACTAACTTTCTTTCCAGGTCTTTAGCCATTGATGATTTAAAGATATCCAAAAAAAATCTGTAGGATTGTGGCTCTCCAAGACCAGGGTTGGCCACCCCTAGATTAAAGCCTTCATGAAAATGTCTGCTTGACTTTTTATTTCTTCAGAAATGGACAGGGATGCAGATTCAGATTTCTCTAGGGCTCCATGATGATTTCATCTGAATGACGGGCAACAGTGATGCTGATTCAGATTATGAATTTGCATAATGGATCCCTCTGATGTTTATTCCATCTGTCTGGGATTTCATCATTCAGCAGGATCCAGAAGCACTTTCCTAATGCATGACAACGAGAACTAATCAAGAGATATGCCTGGATCAGAGTGTGGTAACAGCTTCATCATGCAAGTTAGTGTGGCCTGATAAAAGGAGACTGGCAAAGCCACAAGATTAGGTCAGGCCCTCCTCACGCACACTCATGTGTATCAAAGTCATTATCACACACTGATCCATGAAATAACTCATCAGGACATGAGATCAAATATACTACCACAAAAGTGTTGTTTTTCCAGAAGGTGGAGTGTTGATTATGACATCACAATAGTATTGCCGTATTAAAAAAAGGTTCATAATCACAACAATTTGTACCATCAACAAAATAAAAATGAAACGCAAATGAAATACAGTGCATAGTACCAGAGTGGGTGTGGCTGTGTATGAGGTCATGTGCTGATGTCACAATGAGTGAGTGTAAGGTCAGTATCACATGTCTGTGTCTCAGTGCGGGTGTGTGTGAAAGTTCAGCTAAAGAAGCAATAACTGCACCCTGGAGAGTAACAGCGCTGCAGCAACCATCTAGCACTTCATTACATTCTAAAGAAGGGCTTCTCAACCCCGGTCCGGGGGACTCCCTGTGTCTGCTGGTGTTCATTCCAGCTGAGCTCTCAATTACTTAACTAAACCCTTAAATGAACTGATAATTTGCGCAATTCTACCTTTTTTAATTGTTTGCAGCTTTTAAACAGTTGCAGAGTTCACATTAGCTATAACAGTTTATAAGTAACTTGAACTCTGCAATTATTTAAGAGCTAAAAACCATTTAAAAAAGGTTTAATTGCACAAATTATCAGTTCAATTAAGAGTCCAGTTAAGTAATTAAGAGCTCAGTTGGAATGAAAACCAGCAGACACATGGGTCCCCAGGACCAGGGTTGAGAACCACTGCTTTAAAGGATTTCTTTACATGTACACAAAATAATTAGACAAATAAATGCTATTAAATTATAATGGTATTGTCCAGTCGAAATTCCTATCAGTGGATTTCACTGAATGCTGATTTGATCAGCCTGCACCCTGATAAGCCACAGCTGGAGCTTGTCAGAGCATTTTACAGCACTGGAGAATCCTCCTGGATTCTGTCTGTGGTTGTGTCCCAGGATTCTAAAATCAGGTGGTTGAGACAGCCCAAAATGATTCCCCAGTGCTGTAAAACGCTCTAAAATAATCCAGCTGTGGCTTATCAGGGTGTAGGCTGATCAAATAGACCCCCTAAACTGAGATCACAAAAAACTGATAAGTTATATTGTTAAGTCATAAATATTTGCAAGCCTTTTATTATGGACTTTTCGTAAACGCAAACATTTTTGGCACGAATATCAAATTCCACTAACAATACATACTTTGTATATTGCAACAGGTTGCAAATATTTATGGCTTTACAGTATTTGAACCCAGGGCACCAGAGGTCAGACAAGTGAACTACCCTGCTGTAGCACCGCCCAGCCCCCTCGCTTAACACTGAACTACCCTGCTGTAGCATCACCCAGCCCCCTCGCTTACACTGAACTACCCTGCTGTAGCACCGCCCAGCCCCCTCGCTTAACACTGAACTACCCTGCTGTAGCACCGCCCAGCCCCCTCGCTTACACTGAACTACCCTGCTGTAGCACCACCCAGACCCCTCGCTTAACACTGAACTACCCTGCTGTAGCACCACCCAGCCCCCTCGCTTAACACTGAACTACCCTGCTGTAGCACCGCCCAGCCCCCTCGCTTACACTGAACTACCCTGCTGTAGCACCACCCAGCCCCCTCGCTTACACTGAACTACCCTGCTGTAGCACCACCCAGCCCCCTCGCTTAACACTGAACTACCCTGCTGTAGCACCACCCAGCCCCCTCGCTTAACACTGAACTACCCTGCTGTAGCACCGCCCAGCCCCCTCGCTTAACACTGAACTACCCTGCTGTAGCACCGCCCAGCCCCCTCGCTTACACTGAACTACCCTGCTGTAGCACCACCCAGCCCCCTCGCTTAACACTGAACTACCCTGCTGTAGCACCACCCAGCCCCCTCGCTTAACACTGAACTACCCTGCTGTAGCACCACCCAGACCCCTCGCTTAACACTGAACTACCCTGCTGTAGCACCACCCAGCCCCCTCGCTTACACTGAACTACCCTGCTGTAGCACCACCCAGCCCCCTCGCTTAACACTGAACTACCCTGCTGTAGCACCACCCAGCCCCCTCGCTTACACTGAACTACCCTGCTGTAGCACCACCCAGCCCCCTCGCTTACACTGAACTACCCTGCTGTAGCACCGCCCAGCCCCCTCGCTTAACACTGAACTACCCTGCTGTAGCACCACCCAGCCCCCTCGCTTACACTGAACTACCCTGCTGTAGCACCACCCAGCCCCCTCGCTTACACTGAACTACCCTGCTGTAGCACCGCCCAGCCCCCTCGCTTAACACTGAACTACCCTGCTGTAGCACCGCCCAGCCCCCTCGCTTAACACTGAACTACCCTGCTGTAGCACCGCCCAGCCCCCCTCGCTTACACTGAACTACCCTGCTGTAGCATCGCCCAGCCCCCTAGCTTAACACTGAACTACCCTGCTGTAGCACCACCCAGCCCCCTCGCTTACACTGAACTACCCTGCTGTAGCACCACCCAGCCCCCTCGCTTACACTGAACTACCCTGCTGTAGCACCGCCCAGCCCCCTCGCTTAACACTGAACTACCCTGCTGTAGCACCGCCCAGCCCCCTCGCTTAACACTGAACTACCCTGCTGTAGCACCGCCCAGCCCCCCTCGCTTACACTGAACTACCCTGCTGTAGCATCGCCCAGCCCCCTAGCTTAACACTGAACTACCCTGCTGTAGCACCGCCCAGCCCCCCTCGCTTACACTGAACTACCCTGCTGTAGCATCGCCCAGCCCCCTCGCTTAACACTGAACTACCCTGCTGTAGCACCACCCAGCCCCCTCACTTAACATCTCAATACCCACTACAGCACTATCAAGTAGGAACAATGAGCAGCTGGTTAATGTAGAACCACATAAAAACCAATAAGCAGTCTTCAGAAAGCTTTTTATTGCAGTGCCATGTAAAGAGAAATCATTCTGCAGTTGTTGCGTTTATCCAAAATACTGCAGCGCCATTAAATAAGGAAGTGCTCCAGAGAGAAAGTGTTTCCACTTTTTTGGTCCAATACCGCACACAGCATTAACGTTTAAAAATGAAAGGATACTCGATTAAAAAAAAAGAAAAAAAATACAGTCAACACATTTAAATAAGACCGCCCTCTGGTGGTGGTCGCATGTGTTTAAATTCAACGGGAACCAGAAGTCCTCCATCTTACGCGGTAAGTTTGTTTGCTGTACCTATGTAAAGAGGGTTACATGTATTTTTTTCTGTGGGTTGATAGAAGGGACGCGTGTTTGTTTAAACTGTACACACTTTTTTTTTTTTTTTTTTTTTTTTACCACGCAACGAAGAAGGAAAGAGGAGAAAACTCAACGCCAAGTCGGAACTGAATTATGAGGCTTTAGTTTCCACACGGAAAGTTAATAATGGTGTACGATTCTACACAGATGAACTGAGAGGGGAGACTGAAAACGTTGAAGGTATGTTTGTAGGTAGTTGTTATTTATTTATTTATTTTAAAATAAATAAAAACCTGTGTGTTAGTTTTGCTTTTACTGTATTTTGTTATTATTTTAGGAAGTAGGAAACCGTGTCTCCGCGTAATTCGGGATAGAGGCACCACCAAGAAAATCTGAAACATTGATTTGCTATATATGAATGCTAAAGCAAGAAAGACTTTCTTACTCGCAGCCGCAATGAATGAAATATTTACATATATATGTAAAACGTAACGGCAAACTCTGAGGTTGAATGAAAAAACAAAATATCAATATCACGACGACTTTATCATGCATAAGTTACTAAGTACTATTGCTCAAAGTACAGTATTTAACTAATACAGTTACTAATAGTACAATTACTCAAAATGCAGTATTTAACTGATATAGTTGTTGTGCCTTTTAAAGTCGTTTTATTGGAATAAAACTAGAGAAACAATATTTTAGCTTTGTGGAATGCTGTATGGAACAGGTTAAGGGCTAAACGTAAAGTGAACGTCATGTCATTAAAAGTAAAACTGACGGTTTGCCGAAATATCTGTGAACACCAGTCCTCTTGTACTGGTGACAGTACGTGTAGGATTTTGGAATTACCACTGCACGTTTTGAAATTTATAATTTTTTTTTTTTTTTTACCCTGTAACTTTTTTTATATTTTTATTTAGGACAAACATGTTTAGTTTAACGAATATATCTACTCAGTCACGTCTACTCCTATCATTTACCTGTACAGTACTAACAGGCGTGTTTAATCCACTTTTGAGTTTTTTTTGTTTGTTTGTTTGTTTTAAAAAATAATTTAACCCTTGTGTGTACATTCAAAACTGTTACATACATACATACATACGTAGTGTATGTGTGTGTGTGTATATAAAACCAGGTAACTACAGACCAATAAGCCTGACTTCTATTATATGTAAACTTATGGAAACTATAATAAGATCTAAAATGGTAAATTACCTATATGGTAACAATATCCTGGTAGACAGTCAGCATGGTTTTAGGAAAGGGGGATCGTGTCTAACTAACCTACTTGATTTTTTTGACAATGAATAATTGCAAAGCATACGACATGGTTTATTTAGATTTCCAGAAAGCTTTTGCCAAAGTCTGCATAAAAGATTAATTCTCAAACTGAACGCAGTAGGGATTCAAGGAAATGCATGCACATGGATTAGGGAGTGGTTAACATGGTTAGCATTATAAATATCATATGGGAGATACTGAAATGGAAGAATGAAACTGTGAAAAAGACCTAGGAGTTTGACTCCTAATGTCTTCATCTAGACAATGTGAGGAAGCTATAAAAAAGGCCAACAAGATGCTCGGATATATTGTGAGAAGTGTTGAATTTAAATCAAGGGAAATAATGTTATAACTTTACAATGCATTAGTAAGACCTCACCTAGAATATTGTGTTCAGTTCTGGTCACCTCGTTACAAAAAGGATATTGCTGCTTTAGAAAGAGTGCAAAGAAGAGCAACCAGAATTATCCTGGGTTTAAAAGGCATGTCATATGCAGACAGGCTGAAATAATTGAATCTATTCAGTCTTGAACACAGAAGACTACGCAGCGATCTGATTGAAACATTCAAATTCCTAAAAGGTATAGACAATGTCGACCCAGGGGACTTTTTTGACCTGAAAAAAGAAACAAGGACCAGGGGTCACAAATGGAGATTAGATAAAGGTGCATTCAGAACAGAAAATAGGGGGCACTTTTTTACACAGAGAATTGTGAGGGTCTGGAACCAACTCCCAGTTCCAGTAATGATGTCGAAGCTGACACCCTGGGATCCTTCAAGAAGCTGCTTGATGAGATTCTGGGATCAATAAGCTACTAGCAACCAAACGAGCAAGATGGGCTGAATGGCCTCCTCTCGTTTGTAAACTTTCTTATGTTCTTCTTCTTATGTTCTTATATATGTGTGTGTGTGTGTGTGTGTGTGTGTGTGTGTGTGTGTATATATATATATATATAATATATATATATATATATATATATATAATGTGTGTGTGTGTGTGTAATCAGGGTTCGACATTAACCATGGCCTGGGGTCGCAGAAGGGGTTGTAGCATTCTGTGGCCCGTGGTCCGGACCACTCCAGCTGTTGCTGTTATGTTATGATTTCACAGTGTGTGTGTGTCGCTGTTATGTTATGATTTCACAGTTTCCTTTTCATTTTCTTTATTGCCGGTTATGTTGTTTTCCAAATACGTATCTTTCAGTAATTCATACCAGTGTTTAAGTTTATAATAATGTGCTTGGGACCCGTTACCATTATCATGTGTATTTAGAAAATTGATTTTACACTTCCAGAAACGTTATCTTTTTATATAAGGTAAATATTTTCTTGTTATAAAACTTGCTGGTATAATATATAGCCTACATATGCATTATGATAGCCTTAACTACAAAATACACTGACAGTAATAAAACAAACATGGTGTAGCGGGTTTTCTGATGAGTTTCGTAGAGATTTAGTTGTAGATATATTGTTTTTTAACCAGACGTGTCTTAATACATGGCTCGTAAATGGTTAGTGTACAAATGTTTCCAAGGATTCTAAGTCCTCAAGGCGGCACCTATAACCAAGTGTAGGCCTAGTCTGTATATCAGGTAGTTATCGAATAATACTTAAGGAACTTTGTTTTGCTACATTTTGCTTAATCTGTTACTGCATTTTATTTGCATTAGTATTGTGAATAGTTGCTGCAAAATTATATATTGCTGATACATCCATAAATGGATGTTGTCATGCTTTGGTATTTTTTACTTTGAAAGTAAAAGGTATGAACCATATTTGAAAGAACAGATCAAGCCTATTCTATATAAACATATTTTAAATCATTATACAAATGGAAAATGCTCAATATTGTGGTTGCGCAGTTGTGCTGTCCTGCAGAGATTAAGTTTGACCCATATAAAACAAACCAAAATGTTCCCATTTCCTGTAATGCTACTATTCTGTTTTTTTTTTCTTTTTCTTATATAACTTCTGCATTTTTCAATTGTGACAGTATTTGTTAATTATGCATGCAGTGTGGAGTAGTGGTCAGGGCTCTGGACTCTTGACTGGAGGGTTGTGGGTTCTGGTCACCTCGTTACAAAAAGGATATTGCTGCTCTAGAAAGAGTGCAAAGAAGAGCAACCAGAATTATCCTGGGTTTAAAAGGCATGTCGTATGCAGACAGGCTAAAATAATTGAATCTATTCAGTCTTGAACAAAGAAGACTACGCGGCGATCTGATTCAAACATTCAAAATCCTAAAAGGTATGACAATGTCGACCCAGGGGACTTTTTAGACCTGAAAAAAGAAACAAGGACCAGGGGTCACAAATGGAGATTAGATAAAGGGGCATTCAGAACAGAAAATAGGAGGCACTTTTTTACACAGAGAATTGTGAGGGTCTGGAACCAACTCCCCAGTAATGTTGTTGAAGCCGACACCCTGGGATCCTTCAAGAAGCTGCTTGATGAGATTCTGGGATCAATAAGCTACTAACAACCAAACGAGCAAAATGGGCTGAATGGCCTCCTCTTGTTTGTAAACTTTCTTATGTTCAATAAGCCAAGGGAGTCATACACTGTAATATATTGCAGTCTTCCATCAAAAAAAACTTTTTAAAAATATGCTCTGTTAAACACCTTGATCCTAATTTTAATGCCAAAACTTTCTAGGTAAAGTTTTTTTTTGTATAAAAGTAATGAATTGTCAATTTTTTAATACACTGTCATTCCAACACAAGGGGACCCCTTACATCACCGAATAACAGTAATGAAGATTTTCCTTCCTTGGATAGACCTTTGAAACATTGTTATCAAATTGTGATAACACTAGTGTGTGTAATTCCTTACTCACATGGTTTAAGTATCATCAACCGATACTGAAGAAAATGTACCGTAACACACTTACCCATAGAATGAAATGGTTTCCTGATTCAGGGCATGAATGGCCCACAACATGTGTAAACAAAAGCTTGGTATCTTTCTGAATATTCTGTAATAAAACATCAACATATATTACTTTGCTTTAAAAATAACAGTGAAGATGAGAACACAAATATATATTTTTGTACATACCTTTTATACATTGCAGACTGCGATCATGTATTTTTTGGGGTGGTTTCCAGTCTCTCCACTAAAGTGTAAACCAAAAAGTCTCAATCACGTGTACCTGTCAAGTATGTTTCACTTGAATTATGATTTTGATGTAAACTTTTATTTTCAAATTTTTACTTAATCCACTTACACTCTTTTGTCCAGATGCTATCTGTCTAATTCTTGCATTGACAACCTTTTAAAAAGGATATAAACGTCAGCTTAGAATGAAGTGCTTTATTATTATTATTATTATTATTATTTATTTCTTAGCAGACGCCCTTATCCAGGGCGACTTACAATTGTTACAAGATATCACATTATACATTATTTCACATTATACAGATATCACATTATTTTTATATTTTTATGTACTCAGTTACTCAAATTAGTATACTTACATCATCCGTTAACCAAGGCAGACCAGCCCTGTCCTCGTCTATATCTTTTTCTGATAATAGAACCTGAGGCGGGCACAAACTTTTCATGTCTCTTGTTGTTACTGTGCTGCTGTGCTCTCGGATAACAATCTGGTATTCTTTGTTTCCTTCTTGAAAAAGCTTGCTTAGTTGCTCCTGAAAATAACAAGATTTGTATTAACTTTCCGTGTAACAATTGCATTCATAGAACAGAATTTTACTTTTTTTGGTTTTAAACTGAAGTTATTTTCAATACCTTATTTTCCTTTTGTATGGGGAACATGTCAACATGTTTTCCCCCCTATTTAAGTCCTGATAAAGCTCTCTTCTCGCTTGCTGAAGGCGATTCCTTTTTCATATTTACTGCCTGCATTCTTTGCTCTATAAGCAAAATAAATTATAAAATTAAAATGCATCAAAATATGGTACAATCATATTTCATAAATGATCACAGCTTCAAATGTATTTGTTAGATACTATCAAAGTGTTATCATAAAATAATTGATAACATGAGTAAGTATAGCATTATAAGTATAACATTTAAGCAGAACTGCATAAAATACAATAGTTACTATAGTACGGGCAGCAGTGTGGAGTAGTGGTTAGTGCTCTGGACTCTTGACCGGAGGGTCGTGGAATCAATCCCAGCTGGGGGACACTGCTGCTGTACCCTTGAGCAAGGTACTTTACCTAGATTGCTCCAGTAAAAACCCAACTGTAAGAATGGGTAATTGTATGTAAAAATAATGTGATATCTTGTAACAATTGTAAGTTGCCCTGGATAAGGGGTGTCTGCTAAGAAAATAAATAATAATAATATACTAACCTGCTCCATAAATTGCCAATCTTCCATCATTTCCAAAGGATCCAATGTTAGTGTCTTTGTATGTTTATGGAAATGTCGATTTTATCTTTTCATTGTGAAGGTGAAAGATTAGCCTCAATGCGAAAATGTCATACTTCTCAATCCTTCTGGTCTCGTTTTGAATTTTTTTTTCTTGAAAACGATCATAGAGTGAATAACGCTCTTTCGTTCCAGTGGAAGGATGTACTTGGGTATATCTATCAGCTGCTGCATGTTCTGTCTGCACACTTAAACCTTTGAACTTTAGTGCAGCCAGCCAAGGTAAGTCTATTTTTAATGTCTTTTCTTGAGCACTCTGGATATTTTCTTCTGTGGCTGCACAGAGCCTACCATCATGTGGCTGAAAACACTTCTGTTCTGTACGGTTATTGGTGTGTCTTTCAACTCTACCGGCAATGTCAGATATGTACATGTTCGGAGGGTGTTTGAAACTCAGTAATGCATCACAGTGGTCTTGGGCAGACTCTTGCCACCAAAGAGGAGGGTGGTAATATACCACAGAGTGCATGCATCCCATGTGTAACACACCGCCTTCAGAGAAGAAAAGGAGGAAATAGAAATAGTCAAATGTGTAATATTCAGAGTTATAAAAATAAACTTTTGCCATCTTTTTCTGTAGTAATAAAATAGGAACTTCGGTAATTTAGTGATTCTTAGTTAATTCCTACCTCCAGTTTTTTGCAGTTTAACAAACATCTTTGGATAAATGTCTTTATAGAGCAATAGCTCCTGTAGTCTATTGATAAGGTCTGTTCGAGAACCTACACCAGACACACCCAGTTCTTGACATGTTGCCGCCAGTTGACCTCTACTAGCCTGTGGAAAAATCAAATCGTATTCATTTTTGCACTCCAAGTACAATAAGCATTAATTTAAAATGTACTGCTCTTTCTACCAGGTAACATTTGATTAACAGATTTCTACAAATATAGCATATATAGTCACCTCTGACTTTCAACATAAAAGACATAGTATTGTTGGCTGAATGTGGAAGTTAAGTATAATAAGCTTATAATCTTATATGTTTCAATTTATAGTAATTACTACCTTTCGAGATTCAATAACATCTATTCGCTTGTCCTCATCAATTCTGGTTGTCTCTTTAATTTGGCACTCCTCAGTTTTTTTCTGCTTGGCATGCCCTTTAATGCTTCAGTTTTTGGCAGTGTTTGACCTATCCTACTTGCAGCACCAATCCACGGTATAAAAGCTGAATAAGACAAAGGTCTAGAAAAGGGATTTTTACTAGCAGCACCTAAAATGATTAAATAAAGAAATGAGCATGTGTTTTTTTAAAACAGGCATAGATATAGCACCTATTTTGCCATAAAAACACCATGTAAAAATATTACAAACATTAGTGACATGGATCATTAAGTAATCTTCTAATCTACAAATGTTTTCTTTGCGAGATGAAATGCTGCTTAGATCTTAAAAGCACATCATTTTAACCTTTTTAAGTACTCGCCATCACTTTGGCCATATGCAATAAGTTCCTGCTCCATATTTTGCCACGTGGTCTCAACGTTAACAACATGATCCTCTTTAGGTACTTCATCCACCTTTGGTCTCTTGAACAGACTGACTAGGAGTGTAAATAAATGCAATTGTACTATTTTTGTTGGATATTAACAAATGCTCTTTATCCTGATGATAAGGTGTTTTCAGTTCAATGCAGGACAAAGGTCATTTCCACTCCTTTCTCTCGTTTCTGTTGGCTACTCTTAACATTCCAGAAATAAAATAAGTGTGCATACTCACCAGGAATGTCAAATGCCGTTTTCCAGCTAGCATCTGAAATAACAGGTGGGTGGTGACCACATCGAAAGCAAAAATAATTGTATGATTATTGTCTCTGTGCAGGAAAATGAAAAAATGCCTTTCTTAAAGTATCATGATGCACTTGAATGGCCATAAAATCTTCCATTGTGGTCAGGAAGCAGCCAATTGCTGTGTGGTTCTGCAAAAAAAATAAATAAACGCTTATCACAAAGGCATAACATAAAAAAAAAAAAACTATTATACAAGTAGGTGGTGTTCCTAGATCAGTATATATTGTCTAAAAAGTAACAGATACATTACAGCTAAATTAATTTAAAGACTAAAACTCACTGTAGTGCCGCTGTTAGAAGAATGCACAGGGGAAGGCTTAGGAAAACCCGGTCATTAATTATGGAATCCAGAATTGTAGTCTTGAAAACGGACAGGAGTTTCACAGACCGGGCATGTCTTCACATGCATGTTGATGCCTACGTATCACAACACAAGCAATGTTAAAAATAAATAAAAAGGGTTTCATATATAATTATTAATGACTGTTGCAAAATTTAAAACACTAACCTTTGTGGACCTTAAGTCCATACACAACTGCATTTTTGGTAACTATTTTTGGTGTTAAAAGTTGTGGTGAGGTTGGTCCAGTACAATAAGGGCAGGTGGTTTCATATGCACAAATTGTTCTGGTAATTCTTTTTCATGTTTTGAAATGTCATCTGGTAATTCTTCTGGAATACGTTTGTTCGTCCATAATTAACCATCTTAACTGCATGTTCTTTGTCTGGGGGATATTCATGGACATCAAAGCAGGGATCATCCAAATCAAAACATTTCTCATGCATGCTGTCACTGTCTGCTTCTTCAGTCACATTTTTCTGTATTCTAATTCCACAGAATAAATCTCTGCGTTCTTCATAAATATACCACATTGAGAGATCTGTGAACACATTGTGCCATTTTTCCACTGCCTTTACATAGACCGTGCCACTGACCTGTTTTGGTGTCAAATGTAACACGAGTTCTCCCAGAACGACACCAAAAAGTTTTACCTGTGTGCACTGAAAAGTACACAAATCAGTCAGAAAAGCTATGTGCATTAAAAAAAAAAAAATGCGTAAATGGCACATACTCCTTCAGTTACTGCTTGAGATCGCATAGTAATACATTCATTTTCCCTAAAATTGGAAATCGTGCTACTATCCAACATATTTAGGAGATCCTGATCTTGTAATGGAGATGGAGGTGTGTGTGGTAGTGAGGTGCCTGTTCTCTGCAGATGAATGCATTCTAGTCCAGGATTTCCACTTCTGGGAGCAAGGGCCATAAACTCCATACAATGTTCTGATTCACAATCAATAACTCGTGCAGTGATAGATTTACGAAGATGGACTGGTGCCCTTTGTCCACTTTTTTTTCTTTTGCAGTAAAATATACCATTTATTAGATCAACACAATAAGTAGGATCCTTTGGTGTTCCATGTTGATGCAAAGCATGACGTCGCAGTGATGCATGACTTCCAAACCGTGCTTTGCATAATGATGACACAATGTATAGCTTCATATGTTGGGTTGCTCTACTCGTATTATAAATTTTGAAATTACATTGCGGTTATTTTATCTGATTCGTCCTCCTATCTTACATTTCTAGAAGTAACCATGACAAACAAAACGGAGCACAGATGTCAAGATAGTTTGAATTTGCTGACACTCAATCAGCCCTTAACTCGCAAATGAAACAAAATATAGATTACAGACATAGTTGTCAATGGTCAGAAGTCTATACCACCAAAACCATTACATAGAACACACCTTTTGGTATACAGATGAAAGTAAATGTTTGCAATCCTAGTAAAATGAAAGTGAAAGACAAGATTGCATTGGCCCAAGAAACAATCAAATTAAAATGACTTGTTATGGAGATCAAGCTGGATTTCAGTCTTCTGGTGAAGTACATGCTGCTGCAGATATTTGGTTAAGTACTACATTTAATAGAAAAACAGTAGGCTATTATAATCGTGCATCCAACCTTATTAATTATAAATGGTAATACTAAGAAACACTTAAATGTATTTAATTAAGGGATTAGAGGAAAAATACAAGGGACATAAGCTTACCTTTATCTTTGCTTTTAATTATGCTCCCTGTAAAATATATATATATATATATATATATATATATATATATATATATATATATATAGATATATATATATATAGATATATATATATATATATATATAGATATATATATATATAGATATATATATATAGATATATATATATATATATATAGATATATATAGATATATATATATATATATATATATATATATATATATATATATGTTGTAGTAATACTAAAAAAATGTATAAAACAATTGTAGGATTTAAATATGTTTTTCTATGTGTTTAAAGTTATGTTGTCGTTGAATAGTACTTTTGCACTTTTGACAATGCCAGTGGCTTCTGTTTACTGTTGAAGAACTTTTCATTTCAGCACAATAACAGGGAATGATGCACCTGTCTGTGGAAATAAACAATAATAATATATACTACTAATTATAATAATCTTGACTTTATATAGCACCTTTCATAACCAAATCTCAAAGCGCTTCACACTGTTAGCATACCTACAAAATACTAACACAATTAGAAATAAAGAATATAATAACAGCAGAAGAAAAGGCAATTTTAAAGAAGTGGCTTTTCAGGCGAGATTCAAAAACAGACAGCAAATCCTAACCTCTGATCTCAATAGGAAGTGTTTCTATTTCTACACCCAGGTGCGTAGAACAATGTTACATGAGAAAGTCTGCGAATTCGAAAGGATTGTATAATGGTTAATAACCAATGATATTGATTGAAGTAAGAATAACCTTGTGGCAGGATGGCCTGCAGTGGTGAGGTGTGGTGACGTCACGGACCAGGAAGTAACTGAACCAAAACAATGGATGGGCGGGTGAAGCTGAATGCTACGGCACTCGGCTGGATTTATTAAATAAACAAACCAAAAACAAAAGATTTAAACAATAACAAAACACAAAACAAAAAGGCGCGATGGCCAAACAAACAGAAACAAGTATAATTTTAAATATAGCAATTGTTCTTTTTATATTCTCCTCTCTCTCTCTCTCTCTCTCCGCTCTCTCGTACTCTCCTCTCTACACTCCACCCTGCAGCACGGACAGCTGCAGGTTCTTATACTCTGGCCGAGGGGTTAACTAGCTGTTAATTATCTTCTTACTCCTCGGCCACAGTCTGCACGCGTTTGGTAAGGATGCGTGACTGTCAGCTAGTTAAATAATCAGTAGCTGATCAGTCACGCATCCTCACGGGGTTTTTAAATTATAAACAATAACAAGACGCAGCACTTTTATCCGCGCCGCAAACAAATACAAATAATAATAAATAAATACATAGGGGCGGGACACAAACCTGTTTAAAGCGTTGCGAGTTTACGAAATTAATAATCCGTGTATCTTCCAATTATAACATTAAGAAACAAATGACACACATACAGTGCAAAACAGATATTTCCTAATAGACAATGCTGACATATTTTTTTTTATATATATATATATATATATATATATATATTGTAGGGTTGGTCGAGTGATCTTATGGTGTAGTGCAGAACGGCAGAAAAAGGTAGACAGACAAGTTGAGTCGATAGAGAATTTGTCCAAACTTTATTTGGAATAAAGTGGCCCAGTGCAACAAACAAACTCTATCGAAAAAAACTAACTTATTTTGTTTTCTTTAACATACAAAAAAAAAAGAAAATAGTTAAACAAACCAAACTTCTTTTAGTAGGCTAAAACTATTACCTCCAGCATTATACGCTGTACCTGATACCAGCTATCCCCCCTCCTCTCTCCAACTGAATCCCTTTATAGAGCCACCCATCTGTAACTCCTCCCCTGGGACTCAACCAAGATTACTAAAACCCCATTCATAAGTTACCATACAAATATACTTTACCATTAAATATCAATAACTAGTATAAACATTAAAATTCAAATCTTGCAGAGATTATTGCCCAAACCCATAACTAAATAGCATGTGGCTTAGTTTACATAATAACTACTCCCCCCTGCTACTACTGGGTGCATCCAAAGGTCCAGCTATTAACAGCAATACGGTAAATAAAACTCAAAGTGCCCGCATTACATCACTTTTGGTAACCCGAAGTTATATTAGTCTCCGCCCACAAAATGGCGCCTTCTATCTCCACCCTCCTGCTGAATGGTAAGTATTTCTAATCTTCTTTTTTTTTTTTTTCTTTAAATTAGTCTTTATTTAAAATAGTTAATTTTAAAACACCACAACAATCCTCCGTGCAACCAACAGCAAGATAATATGTGCAAATATACCGTACATTTTTAAACTTTGCGCGTGCTAATGCTGATCGCACGGCAAGCGGAAAAATGTGCACCTTTTCCCGTTTGCTGGGAGATTAAACTGCATTCAGCACGCATTAATTTATTTATTTATGTTTTTAACTTAACCTTTCTGTTCTGGCCTGTTTTCTTTTCCCCTCCATCACCACCATCATTACCCCGTGTATCACGGCCCTTCACCATACAAAGGTAAGTGTTTTTTTTTTTAATTTTTTTTTAATTTATTTTTTTTTTAACCACACAATACAATACATTAGTACAAAATGAAACCATGCTGTCCCCGTCTCAACAACGGTATTAATTTCTTTCATCGTTGCAGGGTTACAACAAATAGTCCAAGTTCAATCGAGCTGTAAATAAGTATTTCAGCATCCCGATATCATTCCATACACAGTTCACATGGGACGGACGCGGCACCGTCACATTTCCCCCCCCTTTAACCTTTCTCGGGTTTCTCTGGAATTCGAGAGAGGTAATCTGCAGTAACATTCTGCTTCCCAGCTTTGTAAACCACCTCAAATGAGAATGGCTGTAGGCTCAGGTACCATCGGGTGATCCGGGCATTCGAATCCTTCATTCGCCCAAGCCACTGTAAAGCACGATGATCAGTCTCTATTTGGAAATGACGGCCCAACAAATAGTACCTCAGGGAATCTACGGCCCACTTGATTCCCAAACACTCCTTTTCTACAGTGGAATAGTTTATCTCCCGGGGAAACAACTTCCTGCTGATATATAGAACAGGCTTCCGGGTTTCCCCTTCACCCTGTAAAAGAACAGCCCCCAATCCCAACCCAGATGCATCCGTCTGGACGAGAAATGGTTGGTTAAAATCTGGGCTCTGCAGCACTGGATCTTTGCACAAAGCTTCTTTTAACTGCTGGAAAGCATTTTCACAGTCCTTAGTCCACCTAACTTTATTAGGACTAGCTTTTTTGATTAACTCAGTTAAAGCTACTGCTTTGGATGAAAAGTTAGGAATGAATCTTCGATACCACCCAATGAGACCCAGAAAGGAGCGCACTTGCTTCTTGGTTTCAGGTGGTAAACATTGTCGAATAGACTCAACCTTTTCCACCTGAGGTCGAATCTCGCCATTACCCAGATAATAACCCAGGTACTTAGTTGTTTTCTTGGCAAAGGCACATTTTTGAGGGTTGACAGTTAGTCCAGCTTGATGGAGTTTTTGGATCACAGCTGTAAGATGTTGTAGATGTTCTTCCCATGTCTGGCTATATATAACGATGTCATCCAGATAGGCTGCAGCGAATCGGTCATCTCCCTTCAGTACCAAATTCATCAGCCTTTGGAATGTGGCCGGAGCACCCTGTAAACCAAAAGGCATCACTTTGAATTGGTAGTGACCAAAGGGTGTTCGAAACGCAGTGATCTCCTTGGATTCCGGTGCCATGGGAACCTGCCAATAACCTTTACAGAGATCCAAAGTACTGATGTATTTTGCTTTCCCAATCTTCTCCACCATTTCATCAATCCTTGGCATAGGATAAGGATCGAATTTGGTACTGGCATTGACCTTCCTAAAATCTATGCAGAAACGCATACTGCCATCTTTTTTCGGAACCAAGACAATGGGACTGCTCCACTCACTAGCAGATTCCTCAATAACTCCCAAGGACAACATGATCTCCACTTCTGTTTTTAATACAGACAGAAGCTTCTCTGGTACTCGATAGTGCCACTGTCGAGTTGGATTCATCTCCTTCAGCTGAA
Organism: Acipenser ruthenus; assembly: GCF_902713425.1. Taxonomy (NCBI): domain Eukaryota; kingdom Metazoa; phylum Chordata; class Actinopteri; order Acipenseriformes; family Acipenseridae; genus Acipenser; species Acipenser ruthenus. The sequence goes on along the minus strand of NC_081225.1, from coordinate 3,026,975 downwards.
TCTGATGTTGCACCAACTGTGTATAACCTGGTTTCTCTTGAAAAACATCTGTGATTAGACAAGACTTAATCTCCTCTTGCTGCTTTAGGGTCAGATGAGTCAAATCCCAACTCACATTCTGAATAGTGGTGGGAAAGTACATCTCTTCCTGCTCCTCCTCCTCCGCACAGCTCTAATAAAAAGGTTTAGGCTTACTTCATTTCTGGGAAACCATTCTTTTAACAAGTTGATGTGAAACACTTGTTCCTTCTTCCGACGGTCAGGCATTTCAATTAGGTAGTTGACTGGCCCTCTCTTCTCCAGCACAGTAAACGGTCCCTGCCATTGGGCTAGCAATTTGCTCTCTTTATTAGGCAGCAAGAGCAAAACCTGCTGTCCCGGAACAAATGACCGTGATCTGGCCTTTTTATCATACCAGGTCTTCTGCCTTCTCTGTGCCTCTTTCAAGTTTTCTCGAGCCAAAGCAGACATCTTTTCAAGGTGATCCCTCATCTTCAGAACATAGGAAGCAACATTCAGATGATTGTCTTGGGGCGACTCCCATTCCTCTTTCAAGACATCCAAGGGACCCCTCACCTGCCTGCCAAACAGCAACTCAAAAGGGGAGAATCCAGTAGATGCCTGAGGGACTTCACGATAAGCAAATAATAAGTATGGTAACCATTGATCCCAGTCGGAACCAGTATCTCTCACAAATTTTCCCAGCATGCTCTTCAGTGTTCGATTAAACCTTTCTACCAGGCCATCGGTCTGAGGATGGTAAGGGGTGGTCTTAATTGCTTTAATCCCCAGCAAATGGTAAACTTGTTTGAGCAAATCAGATCTAAAATTAGTACCTTGATCTGTTAATATCTCTCGTGGTATGCCTACCCTGGAAAACAGCTGCAACAGTACAGATGCCACCTGTCTTGCCTTCACATTTTTCAAAGGGAAAACCTCAGGATAACGAGTCGAATAATCACAAATTACCAACATAAACCGGTTACCTGACCGACTCCTTTCTAAAGGGCCAACCACATCCATAGCCACCCTTTCAAAAGGAACCTCAATTACAGGTAAAGATATTAGTGGTGCTTTACTAGCTTTCCCCACTCCACAAGCTACCTGACATTCTGGACATGAACGTATATAATCTCCTACCTCCTTGTACAAACCTGGCCAAAAAAATCTGTGCGCAATTCGAGCTAAAGTTTTTTGTGTACCCAAATGGCCTGCCCATGGAATGGTATGTCCTAAAGATAAAATCCTATTTCTCAGTTCCAGTGGTATAACCAGCTGAGACCCCTCCTCTGACTGTCTATACAACAAACCCTTGTCTAGTACATAACATTCTCCCCTCCACCCAGTGTTCTCCTTACCTCCCTTCTCCACTTGGTCAAAGAGAGACTGCAAAGTACTATCTGCTTTCTGTAACTCTCCCAAATTAGTGGGTACTTCAAAATCATCCCCGGCCATATGCTCCTTAGGTAACTCCACCTGCCTGTTTTTTATGGCATATTTTAATTTTTCAGTTCTCCGCTGTCTTTTACTCTTCCGTACCCTAGTACTACCCTCCTCCAACTCTGCATGAAAGAATGGCATGTCTTGCAATGACGTAACTCCTGGTTCTAACCGCCTACTTTTAGACCGTGTAACCACTACATTACAGGGCTGGACCTGTTGCACCAGCTTCCCAAGAATAGGAATATCCTGGCCCAACAAAACTTGATATGGCAGTTCCTTCACTATACCCACAGTGACTAAAAAAGTTTGTCCCTCTATACCTAAATAAACATCAGCTGTAGGATAACCTTTTACGTCCCCATGCACACACCTAATTCCTAGAGCAGCCCCCTCATTGAAACAATCACTAGAAACTAATCCTTCCTTCACCAGTGTCTGGGAGCTTCCGGTATCTAATATAGCGTGTACCTTCTTTCCATTCAAGGCTATCTCAGTTATCTGTTCCAACCCCCTTCTCCTATCTCCCTCCTCACTAGGTCTGGGCACATAACTAACATTTGATGGCTTTTCTTTTCTTAATGGGCAACTTGGCTTAATATGTCCTTCTTTTCCACAATTATAACATATTATTTTCTTATCAACTTTACCACTTTGCATGGGATATGTATTAATTCTACTAAATTGACCAACACCCTGTCCCGGTCCCTCAGACTTACCCGGTCCTGTAGAGCTCGACCCACGGGCGTAGGAATAGATCTTATATCCTCTCCGAGCTGATACAAACACATCTGCTAGCCGCGCTGCCTCCCGAGCTGTTGCTGGATCATGTTCTTTAATCCAGATCCTCACTTCTGTATTAATCATACGTAGAAACTGTTCCAAGATTATTAGTTCTCCTATCTCCTCTTTGGTATGTTTCTCTGGCTGTATCCACTTCTTATACTGCTCTTCCAATCGCACATAGAGCTCCTTTGGTGTCTCTCCTTTCAATATTTCTGCAGACCGGAACCGCTGTCTGTAAGTGTCGGAGTTAATCTCATATTTTTTTTAAAATTGCCTTTTTCACTTTATCATAGTCCGTGGTGTCTTCAATATTCATGGCTACAAAAGCACTACGAGCCTTTCCTGTGAGTAATGCAACTAAACGTATGGCCCAGTTTCCTTTATCCCACAAACAAGCAGTGGCTACTCTTTCAAAGGTGGTCAAAAACTGCTCAATGTCATCTTTATCTTCCAATTTTTGTAATTTTGGGTCTCTCCAGTCACATCTTGGACCTCTCCCTGGCTCTGTGACATGTTCCGAATCTCCGAAAGTGTTGTCTCTGCTGCCTGTTTCCTCATGCTCCCTTTGAAGACCTCTCGCCACCTCCACTTGCAGCTGCCCAAACTGATGCTGTATGATCTTCCATCTTTGTTCTTGTCTTGCTTCTTCTCTTTCCATACGCTCCTCTCTCCTCTCCTGAGCTTGGAGGTATGTGTTAAACATTCCAGCGAGCTCTGCCATTCCTGGCTCCCGACTGGTGGCTGAAACTGGCCTTGGGCCCTCAGACTCGGTGGTCACCTGGGCTGCAGCCATCTCCACTTCCCCAGTCTCCTCTGCCGCAGTCTCCTCTAGTTGGCGCCGTTTCGCTGGCATTCTACTGACTGCTGCCGTTCTCCCACTTTAACTTGCCTTCTGTAGTCTTTCCGTGCCATTTACTTTCTGCTACCAATCACTGGAACATCCCACCGCTGCCACCATTTGTAGGGTTGGTCGAGTGATCTTATGGTGTAGTGCAGAACGGCAGAAAAAGGTAGACAGACAAGTTGAGTCGATAGAGAATTTGTCCAAACTTTATTTGGAATAAAGTGGCCCAGTGCAACAAACAAACTCTATCGAAAAAAACTAACTTATTTTGTTTTCTTTAACATACAAAAAAAAAAGAAAATAGTTAAACAAACCAAACTTCTTTTAGTAGGCTAAAACTATTACCTCCAGCATTATACGCTGTACCTGATACCAGCTATCCCCCCTCCTCTCTCCAACTGAATCCCTTTATAGAGCCACCCATCTGTAACTCCTCCCCTGGGACTCAACCAAGATTACTAAAACCCCATTCATAAGTTACCATACAAATATACTTTACCATTAAATATCAATAACTAGTATAAACATTAAAATTCAAATCTTGCAGAGATTATTGCCCAAACCCATAACTAAATAGCATGTGGCTTAGTTTACATAATAACTACTCCCCCCTGCTACTACTGGGTGCATCCAAAGGTCCAGCTATTAACAGCAATACGGTAAATAAAACTCAAAGTGCCCGCATTACATCACTTTTGGTAACCCGAAGTTATATTAGTCTCCGCCCACAAAATGGCGCCTTCTATCTCCACCCTCCTGCTGAATGGTAAGTATTTCTAATCTTCTTTTTTTTTTTTTTCTTTAAATTAGTCTTTATTTAAAATAGTTAATTTTAAAACACCACAACAATCCTCCGTGCAACCAACAGCAAGATAATATGTGCAAATATACCGTACATTTTTAAACTTTGCGCGTGCTAATGCTGATCGCACGGCAAGCGGAAAAATGTGCACCTTTTCCCGTTTGCTGGGAGATTAAACTGCATTCAGCACGCATTAATTTATTTATTTATGTTTTTAACTTAACCTTTCTGTTCTGGCCTGTTTTCTTTTCCCCTCCATCACCACCATCATTACCCCGTGTATCACGGCCCTTCACCATACAAAGGTAAGTGTTTTTTTTTTTAATTTTTTTTTAATTTATTTTTTTTTTAACCACACAATACAATACATTAGTACAAAATGAAACCATGCTGTCCCCGTCTCAACAACGGTATTAATTTCTTTCATCGTTGCAGGGTTACAACAAATAGTCCAAGTTCAATCGAGCTGTAAATAAGTATTTCAGCATCCCGATATCATTCCATACACAGTTCACATGGGACGGACGCGGCACCGTCACATTTCCCCCCCCTTTAACCTTTCTCGGGTTTCTCTGGAATTCGAGAGAGGTAATCTGCAGTAACATTCTGCTTCCCAGCTTTGTAAACCACCTCAAATGAGAATGGCTGTAGGCTCAGGTACCATCGGGTGATCCGGGCATTCGAATCCTTCATTCGCCCAAGCCACTGTAAAGCACGATGATCAGTCTCTATTTGGAAATGACGGCCCAACAAATAGTACCTCAGGGAATCTACGGCCCACTTGATTCCCAAACACTCCTTTTCTACAGTGGAATAGTTTATCTCCCGGGGAAACAACTTCCTGCTGATATATAGAACAGGCTTCCGGGTTTCCCCTTCACCCTGTAAAAGAACAGCCCCCAATCCCAACCCAGATGCATCCGTCTGGACGAGAAATGGTTGGTTAAAATCTGGGCTCTGCAGCACTGGATCTTTGCACAAAGCTTCTTTTAACTGCTGGAAAGCATTTTCACAGTCCTTAGTCCACCTAACTTTATTAGGACTAGCTTTTTTGATTAACTCAGTTAAAGCTACTGCTTTGGATGAAAAGTTAGGAATGAATCTTCGATACCACCCAATGAGACCCAGAAAGGAGCGCACTTGCTTCTTGGTTTCAGGTGGTAAACATTGTCGAATAGACTCAACCTTTTCCACCTGAGGTCGAATCTCGCCATTACCCAGATAATAACCCAGGTACTTAGTTGTTTTCTTGGCAAAGGCACATTTTTGAGGGTTGACAGTTAGTCCAGCTTGATGGAGTTTTTGGATCACAGCTGTAAGATGTTGTAGATGTTCTTCCCATGTCTGGCTATATATAACGATGTCATCCAGATAGGCTGCAGCGAATCGGTCATCTCCCTTCAGTACCAAATTCATCAGCCTTTGGAATGTGGCCGGAGCACCCTGTAAACCAAAAGGCATCACTTTGAATTGGTAGTGACCAAAGGGTGTTCGAAACGCAGTGATCTCCTTGGATTCCGGTGCCATGGGAACCTGCCAATAACCTTTACAGAGATCCAAAGTACTGATGTATTTTGCTTTCCCAATCTTCTCCACCATTTCATCAATCCTTGGCATAGGATAAGGATCGAATTTGGTACTGGCATTGACCTTCCTAAAATCTATGCAGAAACGCATACTGCCATCTTTTTTCGGAACCAAGACAATGGGACTGCTCCACTCACTAGCAGATTCCTCAATAACTCCCAAGGACAACATGATCTCCACTTCTGTTTTTAATACAGACAGAAGCTTCTCTGGTACTCGATAGTGCCACTGTCGAGTTGGATTCATCTCCTTCAGCTGAATCTGATGTTGCACCAACTGTGTATAACCTGGTTTCTCTTGAAAAACATCTGTGATTAGACAAGACTTAATCTCCTCTTGCTGCTTTAGGGTCAGATGAGTCAAATCCCAACTCACATTCTGAATAGTGGTGGGAAAGTACATCTCTTCCTGCTCCTCCTCCTCCGCACAGCTCTAATAAAAAGGTTTAGGCTTACTTCATTTCTGGGAAACCATTCTTTTAACAAGTTGATGTGAAACACTTGTTCCTTCTTCCGACGGTCAGGCATTTCAATTAGGTAGTTGACTGGCCCTCTCTTCTCCAGCACAGTAAACGGTCCCTGCCATTGGGCTAGCAATTTGCTCTCTTTATTAGGCAGCAAGAGCAAAACCTGCTGTCCCGGAACAAATGACCGTGATCTGGCCTTTTTATCATACCAGGTCTTCTGCCTTCTCTGTGCCTCTTTCAAGTTTTCTCGAGCCAAAGCAGACATCTTTTCAAGGTGATCCCTCATCTTCAGAACATAGGAAGCAACATTCAGACGATTGTCTTGGGGCGACTCCCATTCCTCTTTCAAGACATCCAAGGGACCCCTCACCTGCCTGCCAAACAGCAACTCAAAAGGGGAGAATCCAGTAGATGCCTGAGGGACTTCACGATAAGCAAATAATAAGTATGGTAACCATTGATCCCAGTCGGAACCAGTATCTCTCACAAATTTTCCCAGCATGCTCTTCAGTGTTCGATTAAACCTTTCTACCAGGCCATCGGTCTGAGGATGGTAAGGGGTGGTCTTAATTGCTTTAATCCCCAGCAAATGGTAAACTTGTTTGAGCAAATCAGATCTAAAATTAGTACCTTGATCTGTTAATATCTCTCGTGGTATGCCTACCCTGGAAAACAGCTGCAACAGTACAGATGCCACCTGTCTTGCCTTCACATTTTTCAAAGGGAAAACCTCAGGATAACGAGTCGAATAATCACAAATTACCAACATAAACCGGTTACCTGACCGACTCCTTTCTAAAGGGCCAACCACATCCATAGCCACCCTTTCAAAAGGAACCTCAATTACAGGTAAAGATATTAGTGGTGCTTTACTAGCTTTCCCCACTCCACAAGCTACCTGACATTCTGGACATGAACGTATATAATCTCCTACCTCCTTGTACAAACCTGGCCAAAAAAATCTGTGCGCAATTCGAGCTAAAGTTTTTTGTGTACCCAAATGGCCTGCCCATGGAATGGTATGTCCTAAAGATAAAATCCTATTTCTCAGTTCCAGTGGTATAACCAGCTGAGACCCCTCCTCTGACTGTCTATACAACAAACCCTTGTCTAGTACATAACATTCTCCCCTCCACCCAGTGTTCTCCTTACCTCCCTTCTCCACTTGGTCAAAGAGAGACTGCAAAGTACTATCTGCTTTCTGTAACTCTCCCAAATTAGTGGGTACTTCAAAATCATCCCCGGCCATATGCTCCTTAGGTAACTCCACCTGCCTGTTTTTTATGGCATATTTTAATTTTTCAGTTCTCCGCTGTCTTTTACTCTTCCGTACCCTAGTACTACCCTCCTCCAACTCTGCATGAAAGAATGGCATGTCTTGCAATGATGTAACTCCTGGTTCTAACCGCCTACTTTTAGACCGTGTAACCACTACATTACAGGGCTGGACCTGTTGCACCAGCTTCCCAAGAATAGGAATATCCTGGCCCAACAAAACTTGATATGGCAGTTCCTTCACTATACCCACAGTGACTAAAAAAGTTTGTCCCTCTATACCTAAATAAACATCAGCTGTAGGATAACCTTTTACGTCCCCATGCACACACCTAATTCCTAGAGCAGCCCCCTCATTGAAACAATCACTAGAAACTAATCCTTCCTTCACCAGTGTCTGGGAGCTTCCGGTATCTAATATAGCGTGTACCTTCTTTCCATTCAAGGCTATCTCAGTTATCTGTTCCAACCCCCTTCTCCTATCTCCCTCCTCACTAGGTCTGGGCACATAACTAACATTTGATGGCTTTTCTTTTCTTAATGGGCAACTTGGCTTAATATGTCCTTCTTTTCCACAATTATAACATATTATTTTCTTATCAACTTTACCACTTTGCATGGGATATGTATTAATTCTACTAAATTGACCAACACCCTGTCCCGGTCCCTCAGACTTACCCGGTCCTGTAGAGCTCGACCCACGGGCGTAGGAATAGATCTTATATCCTCTCCGAGCTGATACAAACACATCTGCTAGCCGCGCTGCCTCCCGAGCTGTTGCTGGATCATGTTCTTTAATCCAGATCCTCACTTCTGTATTAATCATACGTAGAAACTGTTCCAAGATTATTAGTTCTCCTATCTCCTCTTTGGTATGTTTCTCTGGCTGTATCCACTTCTTATACTGCTCTTCCAATCGCACATAGAGCTCCTTTGGTGTCTCTCCTTTCAATATTTCTGCAGACCGGAACCGCTGTCTGTAAGTGTCGGAGTTAATCTCATATTTTTTTTAAAATTGCCTTTTTCACTTTATCATAGTCCGTGGTGTCTTCAATATTCATGGCTACAAAAGCACTACGAGCCTTTCCTGTGAGTAATGCAACTAAACGTATGGCCCAGTTTCCTTTATCCCACAAACAAGCAGTGGCTACTCTTTCAAAGGTGGTCAAAAACTGCTCAATGTCATCTTTATCTTCCAATTTTTGTAATTTTGGGTCTCTCCAGTCACATCTTGGACCTCTCCCTGGCTCTGTGACATGTTCCGAATCTCCGAAAGTGTTGTCTCTGCTGCCTGTTTCCTCATGCTCCCTTTGAAGACCTCTCGCCACCTCCACTTGCAGCTGCCCAAACTGATGCTGTATGATCTTCCATCTTTGTTCTTGTCTTGCTTCTTCTCTTTCCATACGCTCCTCTCTCCTCTCCTGAGCTTGGAGGTATGTGTTAAACATTCCAGCGAGCTCTGCCATTCCTGGCTCCCGACTGGTGGCTGAAACTGGCCTTGGGCCCTCAGACTCGGTGGTCACCTGGGCTGCAGCCATCTCCACTTCCCCAGTCTCCTCTGCCGCAGTCTCCTCTAGTTGGCGCCGTTTCGCTGGCATTCTACTGACTGCTGCCGTTCTCCCACTTTAACTTGCCTTCTGTAGTCTTTCCGTGCCATTTACTTTCTGCTACCAATCACTGGAACATCCCACCGCTGCCACCATTTGTAGGGTTGGTCGAGTGATCTTATGGTGTAGTGCAGAACGGCAGAAAAAGGTAGACAGACAAGTTGAGTCGATAGAGAATTTGTCCAAACTTTATTTGGAATAAAGTGGCCCAGTGCAACAAACAAACTCTATCGAAAAAAACTAACTTATTTTGTTTTCTTTAACATACAAAAAAAAAAGAAAATAGTTAAACAAACCAAACTTCTTTTAGTAGGCTAAAACTATTACCTCCAGCATTATACGCTGTACCTGATACCAGCTATCCCCCCTCCTCTCTCCAACTGAATCCCTTTATAGAGCCACCCATCTGTAACTCCTCCCCTGGGACTCAACCAAGATTACTAAAACCCCATTCATAAGTTACCATACAAATATACTTTACCATTAAATATCAATAACTAGTATAAACATTAAAATTCAAATCTTGCAGAGATTATTGCCCAAACCCATAACTAAATAGCATGTGGCTTAGTTTACATAATAACTACTCCCCCCTGCTACTACTGGGTGCATCCAAAGGTCCAGCTATTAACAGCAATACGGTAAATAAAACTCAAAGTGCCCGCATTACATCACTTTTGGTAACCCGAAGTTATATTAGTCTCCGCCCACAAAATGGCGCCTTCTATCTCCACCCTCCTGCTGAATGGTAAGTATTTCTAATCTTCTTTTTTTTTTTTTTCTTTAAATTAGTCTTTATTTAAAATAGTTAATTTTAAAACACCACAACAATCCTCCGTGCAACCAACAGCAAGATAATATGTGCAAATATACCGTACATTTTTAAACTTTGCGCGTGCTAATGCTGATCGCACGGCAAGCGGAAAAATGTGCACCTTTTCCCGTTTGCTGGGAGATTAAACTGCATTCAGCACGCATTAATTTATTTATTTATGTTTTTAACTTAACCTTTCTGTTCTGGCCTGTTTTCTTTTCCCCTCCATCACCACCATCATTACCCCGTGTATCACGGCCCTTCACCATACAAAGGTAAGTGTTTTTTTTTTTAATTTTTTTTTAATTTATTTTTTTTTTAACCACACAATACAATACATTAGTACAAAATGAAACCATGCTGTCCCCGTCTCAACAACGGTATTAATTTCTTTCATCGTTGCAGGGTTACAACAAATAGTCCAAGTTCAATCGAGCTGTAAATAAGTATTTCAGCATCCCGATATCATTCCATACACAGTTCACATGGGACGGACGCGGCACCGTCACATATATATATAATATAAATATAATACTAATAAAATAGATTATTTTGAGAGGAGAAAAGTATTCTTACCATTGCCTTTGTCTTAAACATAAATAACAAACCTCCAATGTTTTGTACAGAGATGATGCTCTGTACATTTTGCAGGTACATGGCAATAGGGACAATTGTCTTCTTTTGACAACCTGCTTACCAAGTCCTCAAATGATTCACACACTGGTTCTGTTTCAAATAGAAAATATTGGTGCTTAATTCAGTTTTTTTTCACATTTTTAAACATGTGCCTATGCTGGTCATTGAAATTTGGCAGAGTAGGTCACAGTAGGCCTACATTTATGTTTTATGTTTTACAGTGCAATCTACCTGTAGTTTATCATAAACATACAAACACATCGAACACACTTTACCTGCCATTATGAATTCCACTTTGTTGTCTCTTCAGAGAATAGAACTTCCATGATGTCACCATCCGATTCTTATCATATTAAGTATATTAACTGGCGCAAGGGATCCATACATTCTAAGTTTTGTGATGAACAAAACAAAACCCCTCAAACCAAACACACACATGCTCAAGATGTGAACTCAGTACAGCGGCAGTGATCTGGTCTGGACTGGACCACTCGGCAGCAAAGGGCAGCAAAAGTTCCTCAGTAGGTTATTATACATTTACAGCCTACACTGGCATTCTTATTACTGTAAGTATTTGGAAAATAATATACACGCAGATTGTTATTTTATTATTTAGCTCTTTTTTTAAATAGATTTGTAAATGTTTTTTATTTAAAGTGCTTTAACTGTGAAAACAGTACAGGGGCAGTGGTCCAGACCACTCAGCGCAATGAAGAGCAACGTAGTCCCCTGTACTGATAATTATAAACCTTAACACTGGCATGTATTACTGTAACATACGTATTTGTAAAATAACATAATTGCCAATAATGAAAAGGAAACTGAAATCATAACATAACAGCGACAGCTGGAGTGGTCCGGACCACGGGCCACAGAATGCTACAACCCCTTCTCCGGGGCCGGTAGAGGTCGCAGTTTGGCCGGTAGTTATGAAGCACCACAGGCCCGACTGGGCCGGTTACATTTAACTAGTGTGTGTGTGTGTGTGTGTGTGTGTGTGTGTATATAATGTGTATGTAATATATATATTGGTACACATGGCTATCGTTTCATGAATCCAGGTAAATGGGTCAGTGTGCCAAAAAGCTGAAAAAAACTAAAACATACCCACCCCCGATAACGATAATTCAACTCGTCCGAACTTTCCCGCCGCACTTATTTGTCGTATTTGTTGTACAGTCAGCATCCGAGACTACGTACTGAAGTGCTGTTGGTAATACTCGTTACCTCGACATGGCCATTTTTTGTTAGGTTTTTTTTTTTTTTTTAACAACTAAGTAACCAACTGCACCAGTAAGCCAAAAGTAAAGTGTTTAAATCAATAAATAAAGAATGAAATTATGAAAAAAAAGTTAAGATGAAAATAGAGTGGAGTGGAAGAAAGACTAAAGGCCTTTGCACACTGGATCTGTTCCGTCATTTAAAATCAGTCATCCGAAAAAGTCGTTCGTCAAACCATTGCACACCAGATGCGTTGATATCGTACTTAAGATCTCTGAATTCTTACATAACTTTGAACACAAAGTAAAATGTTATATAAACTTGGTAATTAAATGCTGATGTAAAATGTTTGCTAATTATTATGTTTCTACTAGACTACAATAATGTTGTTAGGCAATACATATTACACAACACGGTTTTCATAGCATCAGGAACCATATGACCAATATTTAATTTTTCAAACACTCGCTCCTGTAATAAATTTATATCTAAAAGTCGGTAATCTAGCAATGAGCTACCGAATACGTTCCGTCACTTTCATGTACTGCCCCTCTTGTGACTGTTAAGCCCTGACCGCTCTTCCCTGTCACGCTTCTTCCTCTGATAAGTGTCTCCAGGTTAGGCCATTGTTTCTTTACTTCCTCGACTACAATTTGTAACCTCTGGCTAGAGGTTGACCAAGATCAAATGAGTGAAGGATAACAGAGACAGCAGTGCAGTTAAAAACAGAGTTTATCACGTGACACAAGAATTGAATGGTGTCAGACAGAATCTTCTTTACTAGCTAACAAAGATATATGTTTATGCTCATCAAATGTGCTGAGAATGTAAACTGTAGCTCTATTAGAACCTCCCTCTGACCACACACACCGATCAACTTAAATAGAGAAAATAAATTATTACACACAAAGTGTGTAAAGTAAAACACAGCAAAACTCAAACAACCAAAACCAAAGAGAACCATAATAATCAAGTGTAACGTGCACACAAACTCAGTTTTAAGTGACAATTTATCCTGAGTTCCAACAACCAGAGTAAAACAGTCTTCGGTAGCTTTGGTAAGGGTATTCTCAACGAGAATTGTCTAGCAGTAATGTTAAATCAGTGAGCTAGGCACCGTAAGAGCACACACTAGTAAGAGAAAAAATAAAATAAATAAACCTGTCAAAAGAAGCAGTATACAGTAAATACAGTTCAACAATAAAATAAAATACAAAACAGTAAGAGAAACGGTGACTGGCACTTCAGAATTCTACAAACACAAGGATTACAAAATACCAGCCACAGTTTATAAAGAAATCTATATATATATATATATATATATATATATATATATATATATATATATATATATATATATAAAATAAATAAATAAAAAACAGTACCTCCAGAAGGTGCAAACACACGCCCGTCCTAAACAAACAGGAGGCAAAATTTAAAAAGCAAGTTTAAAACAAACCATTTAGCAATAAAATGAAATGGCACTGGGTGAAGCAGTGCAGCCAGCTTACCAGTGATAACGGTTTAAATGAAATCGCACTGGGTGAAGCGGTGCAGCCAGCTTACCAATGATAACGGTTTAAAAGAAATGGCACTGGGTGAAGCGGTGCAGCCAGCTTACCAGTGATAACGGTTTAAATGAAATCGCACTGGGTGAAGCGGTGCAGCCAGCTTACCAATGATAACGGTTTAAAAGAAATGGCACTGGGTGAAGCGGTGCAGCCAGCTTACCAGTGATAACGGTTTAAATGAAATCGCACTGGGTGAAGCGGTGCAGCCAGCTTACCAATGATAACGGTTTAAAAGAAATGGCACTGGGTGAAGCGGTGCAGCCAGCTTACCAGTGATAACGGTTTAAAAGAAATCGCACTGGGTGAAGCGGTGCAGCCAGCTTACCAATGATAACGGTTTAAATGAAATGGCACTGGGTGAAGCGGTGCAGCCAGCTTACCAATGATAACGGTTTAAAAGAAATCGCACTGGGTGAAGCGGTGCAGCCAGCTTACCAGTGATAACGGTTTAAAAGAAATCGCACTGGGTGAAGCGGTGCAGCCAGCTTACCAGTGATAACGGTTTAAAAGAAATCGCACTGGGTGAAGCGGTGCAGCCAGCTTACCAGTGATAACGGTTTAAAAGAAATCGCACTGGGTGAAGCGGTGCAGCCAGCTTACCAGTGATAACGGTTTAAAAGAAATCGCACTGGGTGAAGCGGTGCAGCCAGCTTACCAATGATAACGGTTTAAATGAAATGGCACTGGGTGAAGCGGTGCAGCCAGCTTACCAGTGATAACGGTTTAAAAGAAATCGCACTGGTTGAAGCGGTGCAGCCAGCTTACCAATGATAACGGTTTAAATGAAATGGCACTGGGTGAAGCGGTGCAGCCAGCTTACCAGTGATAACGGTTTAAATGAAATGGCACTGGGTGAAGCGGTGCAGCCAGCTTACCAATGATAACGGTTTAAAAGAAATTGCACTGGGTGAAGCGGTGCAGCCAGCTTACCAATGATAACGGTTTAAAAGAAATCGCACTGGGTGAAGCGGTGCAGCCAGCTTACCAATGATAACGGTTTAAATGAAATCGCACTGGGTGAAGCGGTGCAGCCAGCTTACCAATGATAACGGTTTAAAAGAAATTGCACTGGGTGAAGCGGTGCAGCCAGCTTACCAATGATAACGGTTTAAATGAAATGGCACTGGGTGAAGCGGTGCAGCCAGCTTACCAATGATAACGGTTTAAATGAAATGGCACTGGGTGAAGCGGTGCAGCCAGCTTACCAATGATAACGGTTTAAAAGAAATCGCACTGGGTGAAGCGGTGCAGCCAGCTTACCAATGATAACGGTTTAAATGAAATGGCACTGGGTGAAGCGGTGCAGCCAGCTTACGAATGATAACGGTTTAAATGAAATGGCACTGGGTGAAGCGGTGCAGCCAGCTTACCAATGATAACGGTTTAAATGAAATGGCACTGGGTGAAGCGGTGCAGCCAGCTTACCAATGATAACGGTTTAAAAGAAATCGCACTGGGTGAAGCGGTGCAGCCAGCTTACCAATGATAACGGTTTAAATGAAATGGCACTGGGTGAAGCGGTGCAGCCAGCTTACCAATGATAACGGTTTAAAAGCCCAACGGTTGTGTCAGCAGAGAGCAGGAGATTTAAATTGTTTTAAATATGTTTGTGAAATCGGAGGGTAGTGGTGAGATGTATGTTCTGTCTAGTTTAAACATTGCATACTCGCTAGTCCGTTTAATAAGGTGATATTTAGTTTAAGTAGATGCCGCTGCTGCATATACCGTATATATATTACATGCGGAGTGAGACTTGCGCAGTGATTTCTCAGATAGCTTTTGAATAGTGTTACTGCTCCTGCTTGCCTCTGAGTTTTCTTTGTTCTGTTCTCTGACTAAATAAATACCACTGTATATTTGCCAATTTTTCTGTAATTTGAGTGAATTAAATGCAGTTTCAGTTGTATGTTGACATTTTTACTTTCAGAAACACTGTTTAGATAATTGTTACTATTAAGGCGTAGTAATATAAATAGATCAGGTAAGTAAGTTGGTATCTGATATCATAGCCGTGCAGTAAGAATTAGTAGCGCATGGTCATGTGATCTTGTTCAGCCAATCATAGTACTTAATTTATCCAAGCCATTTTATAATGCAGTTTAGACAATTCTGCACGGTTCACCAAATGTCGGCATTAAACAAAGTAATTGTTTAGATTGAATGTATTTTACTATTTTGTGAGTTTTGTTGCGTTCAGCAAGATTTTGGTGTCTGACAAATTTTTACCAGAACTTCAGTTTCTCGCACTGTTCATGTAGTTTAGGATTACTGGTGCTTCTTTCATTTGTTTGGTGTGCAAGGTAATCAAACATGCAATCTTCAGGTGTGAAAAAGTTATTACCCCCCCTGGTTAACTCAACCCAATTAAAGGGATAATTAGGGTCAGCTGTTTGAGTACTTTGGTTAACAACCAGGCCTGATTTGGGCCAGCCCTGCCCAATATAAATCTGACTAACTTTGGCCCTTACCATCAGAGTGAAGTTGTCAACACACAGGTTCTAGAGGCACATCATGCCACGAACAAAAGAAATTCCTGATTCCCTCTGGAAAAAAGTTGTTGATGGCTATCAGTCTGGAAAGGGTTACAAAGCCATTTCTAAGGCTCTGGGGCTCCACCGAACCACAGTCAGAGCCATATTGTCTAAATGGAGAAAGTTTGGGACAGTAGTGAATCTTCCCAGGAGTGGCCGTCCTGCCAAAATCTCTCCAAGAGCAAGGCGTAAAATCTTCCAGGAAGTCACAAAGAACCCTAGAACAACATCCAGGGATCTGCAGGCCTCTCTCGGCTAAGGTCAGTGTTCATGACTCCACCATCAGAAAGACACTGGGCAAAAATGGGATTCATGGCAGAGTAGCAAGGCGGAAACCATTGCTCACTAAGAAGAACATGAATGCTCGTCTCAAGTTTGCCAAAAAGCACCTGGATGATCCTCAAGAGTTCTGGAACAATGTTCTATAGACAGATGAGTCAAAAGTGGAACTTTTTGGCCGACATGGGCCCCGTTATGTCTGGCGAAAATCAGACACTGCATTCCACAGTAAGAACCTCATACCAACGGTCAAGCATGGTGGTGGTAGTGTCATGGTTTGGGGATGCTTTACTGCATCAGGACCTGGATGCCTTGCCATCATTGAAGGAACCATGAATTCTGCTCTGTATCAGGGAATTCTACAGGAGAATGTCAGGCCATCCGTTCGTGAGCTGAAGCTGAAGCGCAACTGGGTCATGCAGCAAGACAATGATCCGAAACACACAAGCAAGTCTACATCAGAATGGTTGAAGAACAAGAAATTTAAAGTTTTGGAATGGCCTAGTCAAAGTCCAGACCTAAACCCCATTGAGATGTTGTGGCAGGACCTGAAACGAGCAGTTCATGCTCAAACCCACAAATGTCACTGAGTTGAAGCAGTTCTGCATGGGGGAGTGGGCCAAAATTCCTCAGCGGTGCTGTGAGAGACTAATCAATAACTCCAGGAAGCTTTTGGTTGCAGTTATTGCTGCTAAAGGTGGCGTAACCAGTTATTGAGTCTAAGGGGGAGATTACTTTTTCACACGGGGACATTGGGTGTTGCATAACTTTCTTTAATAAATAAATGAAATGTATCAAATTTTTGTGTTATTTCTTCACTCAGGGTCCCTTTTATCTCATATTAAGTTTTGGTTAAAGATCTGATAACATTCAGTGTCAAAAATATGCAAAAATGCAGAAAATCAGACGGGCAAATACGTTTTCACGGCACTGTGTGTGTGTGTGTGTGTGTGTGTGTGTGTATATATATATAATATATATATATATATATATATATATATATATATATATATATAATAAATTACACACACACACACACACATGCACACCGTGTTGGAATGGAGTTACCTTTCCTATACAAGGTGGGCCTTAAATGCCCATTATTACCCGTACCTTTTTTTGCATGCTACCCTAAATCTAATATGACAACACAATTAATTGTTGTGTGGAGGCACTGTGCTACAGCGCATGGGTACACTGCAGGTTTGAGTCGAGTTTTGTTTCCTCCTGAAAAGATTACGGAGGAATTGAAATGATTCCCCTTGTCCTGTGGTTGCAGCTCCTGCCCGGGCGCTGTGTTTGAAATGATTCCCCTTGTCCTGTGGTTGCAGATCCTGCCCGGGGGCTGTGTTTGAAATGATTCCCCTTGTCCTGTGGTTGCAGATCCTGCCCGGGGGCTGTGTTTGAAATGATTCCCCTTGTCCTGTGGTTGCAGCTCCTGCCCGGGCGCTGTGTTTGAAATGATTCTCTTTGTCCTGTGGTTGCAGCTCCTGCCCGGGGGCTGTGTTTGAAATGATTCTCTTTGTCCTGTGGTTGCAGCTCCTGCCCGGGCGCTGTGTTTGAAATGATTCTCTTTGTCCTGTGGTTGCAGCTCCTGCCCGGGCGCTGTGTTTGAAATGATTCTCTTTGTCCTGTGGTTGCAGCTCCTGCCCGGGCGCTGTGTTTGAAATGATTCTCTTTGTCCTGTGGTTGCAGCTCCTGCCCGGGCGCTGTGTTTGAAATGATTCTCTTTGTCCTGTGGTTGCAGCTCCTGCCCGGGCGCTGTGTTTGAAGATGGCCGCGGCTCAATCGTGCCCTGAGTGCGGCTCCTCCAATATCATCGATGATTCGCACCACTCGCAGGCCCAGCTAGTGTGTGTGGACTGCGGCTCCGTGGTGAGTGAGGGACTGCTCACAACCACACTGTCCGAGGAGCAGTATCACATGACCAGTCACAGCAATCAGCGTGAGTACTGCTTCATAGTGTACCTTTCTTCCTTTACTACTAAGGGGACCCAATTTTTCCACTACTGACATATTGCCCGTTTACTGTGCAGGGGGCGATTTGCCCATAGTGGAAACTATAAGCAATGTTATCTTACAAGAACGGAACTAAGACTCCCATAGCATAGCAGTTTGATCCATTCCTGGGTTGTTACCTGTACATTGGTACTTATGAAGCTTGTAGATAAACCTGGAATGGGTGAAACTGCTGTGCAGTAGGAGTCTTATTTCCGTCCCTGTCTTACGAATTGTGTATTGTGTGATACACAACCAAAATCACTGCATAGCTACTAGCAGACAACCTCCTGGTTCTTGACTTCATTTTAAAAGTACAGGTATGTGATTGATTTATAAATACATCATTCTCCTGTCTCGCATAGGAAACCATGTGGGTCCCTGTTACCTGTGGGGTCTCTTACCTGTGAGGTCTCTCTTACCCATCATTACAATGATGAAGGTAGCTTGGTCTACTTGACTTGGTGTTGTGAAGTTCTGGATGCTCTGTTGCCTGTAGTGCAGCATCGATGAGCTTCACCTGAGTGTTTTGACATTGCAGTTGAGCCCTGCGTGACACACAGAGCTCAGCCAGGCCAGGCCCCGTCTCACTTGCTCATCTGATTGTTGTTTCCACACAGACTCGGGATACTCTGAGAGATCAGTCCTTGGCAAGCAGCTCTACCGCAACCAGAACAGAAGCGAGAGCGGAGCATACTCTGAGAGAACAGACAAGGAGCCCTGCCGCAACCAGATCAGAGGTGAGAGGGGGTGATACTCTGAGAGAACAGACAAGGAGCCCTGCCGCAACCAGATCAGAGGTGAGAGGGGGTGATACTCTGAGAGAACAGACAAGGTGAGGGTGGCGCAGTCACAGTGTGAGCATGCAGTCTAGTCAGTCAGATTCAAGTTGAGTGCGAGAAGAGAGTGCAGTCCAGTCACAACCGGATTCAAGATGTCAGTGATGTGTGTGTGTGTGCTTGTGTTTTGCACATAAGCTGTCTAGTTGCATACAGGTTCAAGGTGAGTGTGAGAATTTGAGAGGATAGTATGCAGTCCAGTTGCAACCAGATCCACAATAAGAGTATGTGATAGAGTGAGTGTGTACACCAGCAGGCATGTGGTTTCCTAACCAGCTCCAAGTTGAGCGAGAGTAAGCAGTGCAGCCGCAACCAGATCTGAGGCAAGTGTGTGTGTGTGTGTGTGAGTGTGTGTGTGAGTGTGTGTGTGAGTGTGTGTGTGTGTGTGTGTGTGTGAGTGTGCACAATCGGGACGAGTGTGAGAGAGAGGAGTGCGTGCACAGTATAGACAACCATATCGAGGGTGTGCACTCAGGCCAGTATCCCCACACTAAGCGTGTTTCCCGCAGGTCTGCAGCGTGTGAGCACTCTGTGTCACATCCTGAGGTTCCCCCCAGGCGTGGAGGACTCCTCTCGGAGCCTATTCGAGCGCGCTTACCGCCACCCTGCCTTCCTGGGCGTGTCGCTGGAGCGCAAGGAGGTGCTGGCGGGCTGCTGTGTGTTGCTGGTGGGCCGGCAGTACAGCTGGCCTGTCACCATGGGAACCATTAGCTCGCTGCTGCAGGCAAACCCAGGGCTGATGGCGGGAGTCTACCTAGAGCTGGTGGAGAAGCTGGGAGTGGAGGCCCCGCCCACCACAATCACACAGCTCGTCAGGAGCCACTGCAGCAGGTAACCAGGGTATTGTAACCTTTCTGTGCAGCCATTTTTCCAGGGTCGAATCATTGTAACCCTCTGTGTCTGTCTCTCTCAGTTTCCAGCTCTCCACAGCCTCTGTCCCGGACCAGTTCAGCGAATGCCTTTCCAAGTTGGTGGACCGTGCTTCCAACCTGGTTGAACTGGCCGGAGAGGCCTGGATAGTGACAGGCCGGCACCCCGTCCCGATCCTGACTGCTGCAGTCTACTTGTCCTGGCTCTCTCTCCGGCCAGTGGCCCCTCGCCTTGCCACCTCCCTCTCTAGATTTTGTAAGCTGGCCGGAGTCCCCCTGCCCCTTCCAGCCCACAAGCGCCTGGCAGAGCTCCAGGACGCCCTCTGCAAGCTGGGCAAGGAACTGCCGTGGCTGCGCGGAGTCAAACTCGATCGTAAGGTGGTGGCCAAGCACGCTGGGGATATCCTGAAACACAGGGCTGTGTTACTGAGGAGAGCCATGGAGAGTCAGGGAGGAGAGGAGGTGGAGGACAGTGAGCAAGCCCCACAGCGCACTCTAGGTGTTGCTGAGCAAGCAGCTTGTGTGACTGCACACAGTGGAGCATCTTTGTCACTAGTGGGCTCTGTGACACAGTGTGCTGGCTGTGAGGATAAAGAGCTGGAGGGGGCTGCTGCTGCTGCACTGAACACTGGAGGAAATGAAAAAGGAGGTTGTGCACAGGGATCTCTTTCTTCACCAGCAGGGGGCAGTGTGGTGCAATGCAGCAGTGCTGAAGGGAGTGTAAAACCTGCTGCTATGGTGCCTGTAAAGGGTACCATAAATTCCGCGCAGGACCTGGTAGAGACTGAGGGACCTGGAAACTGTGGGACACTACCTTTACCCGCGGGAGGCAAGCGGCGTCGGCCGGTGTTTCTGCCCCCCTGTATCGTCAATCCCCCGAAGAGGAGGCAGAGGGACGAGGAGGAAAGCAGGGGCAGGGAGGTGACTGGGGACGAGGAGATTTCAGACAGTGAGATCGAGCAGTATATCCGCACCCCTGATGAGATGAGGCAATTTGCTGAAACACAGAGCAGACTTGATGAGTGTCGCGCAGAGGTGTCCAGAGGAACATGACACAGGAAACCGGGGGGGGGGGGGGGGGGGGTACATTTTGTTCAAGCAATTGATTTGTCATGGAAGAGGTGTTTTAGACAAGTGTGTGGTGCATGTGTTTTTGGTTGGTTTCTCCTGCACCTGTATACGTTTTGAATAAAGACGAACTACTGGTTTCACCAAGCAATAATCACATGGTCACAGAATCAGTAAAAAGTAAGAGATTTGGTAACTTTCCATTAAAACTTAAACTTCTGTTGCATATGTAACAGCGACTGTCTTAACCACTGCATGAGCCAGTGTGCAATTAATGAATATGACTAGATTATTTTATTTTTATGTGCTTTGTTTTGCTGATGCAGCCTTTATTAAACAATAAATATCACTATCTGATCTACAAGATGTATCGGTCAGATCTTTTGCTACACAATCAGTTGCTGTAAAACTGTGGTCAAGTAATATTAATGACAGTTTACACACAAAATACAGATAAAAAGTACACACACACACACTAAAACGCATAAACAGATACTGTTTCTATGTATGTTTAAATGGGCATGGTACATAAGATGACTAGACAAAGGTTCTTTATTTTAGAAGCTATAGCTTCCCCACATTGTCTAGATGAAGACATTTGAGTCAACATAAACTCCTAGGTCTTTTTCATAGTTCCCTTCTTGCATTTCAGTATCTCCCATATGATATTTATAATGCACATTTTTTATTGCCTGCGTACATTTCTCTATTAAATTTCATTTGCCATGTGTCTGCCCAGTTCTGAATGCTATCTAGATCATCGAGTTTGCTTACTATACCAGAATCTAAATCATTAATGTAGATTAGGAAGAGCAGAGGACCTAATACTGATCCCTGTGGTACACCACTGGTTACCTCGCTCCATTTTGAGGTTCCTCCTCTAATCAGTACTTTCTGTTTTCTACATGTTAACCACTCCCTAATCCATGTGCATGCATTTCCTTGAATCCCTACTGCGTTCAGTTTGAGAATTAATCTTTTATGCAGGACTTTGTCAAAAGCTTTCTGGAAATCTAAATAAACCATGTTGTATGCTTTGCAATTATCCATTGTCGATGTTGCATCCTCAAAAAAAATCAAGCAGGTCAGTTAGACACGATCTCCCTTTCCTAAAACCATGCTGGCTGTCTCCCAGGATATTGTTACCATATAGGTAATTTTCCATTTTGGATCTTATTATTGTTTCCATAAGTTTTCATATAATAGAAGTCAGGCTTATTGGTCCGTAGTTACCTTGTTCGGTTTTTGTCTCCCTTTTTGTGGATCGGTATTACGTTTGCTATTTTCCAGTCTGTCGGTACAACCCCTGTGTCAAGAGACTGTTGCATGATCTTGGTTAGCGGTTTGTAAATAACTTCTTTCATTTCTTTGAGTACTATTGGGAGGATCTCGTCTAGCCCGGGGGATTTGTTTATTTTAAGAGCTCCTAGTCCCTTTAACACTTCTGCCTCTGTTATGCTAAAGTTATTTAAAATTGGATAGGAACAGGTCGACATGTGGGGCATGTTGTCCATGTCCTCCTTTGTAAAAACCTGTGAAAAGTAATCATTTAATATATTTGCTGTGATTTTGCCATTTGTGTTTCTTAGACATTTAACCTCCTCTTTGAATGTTCTCTTGCTGTTATAATATTGGAAAAACATTTTGGAATTGGTTTTAGCCCCCTTAGCAATATTGATTTCTATCTCTCTCTTGGCCTTTCTAACTTCCTTTTTGACTTGTGTTTGCAGTTCCAAGTACTCTTTCCGTGTACTTTGTTTTTGGTCCCTTTTAAACACTCTGTAAAGTGCCTTTTTTCGCTGAATATTTTTTAAATTGATCTATTAAACCATTTTGGCCATTTTGTTTTAGATTTAGATTTGTCTACTTTTGGGATGTAATTGTTTTGTGCCTCTAGTACTACATTTTTAAGAAACAGCCATCCTTTTTCTGTGGATGTTTTCTCTATTTTACTCCAATCTACTTCTGTTAGTCTCAGTTTCATACCTTCATTTTATACGGGGGAAGTTGAAATCCCCCATTAGTATGGCTTCTCCTTTTCTACATGCATTTCGAATGTCATTGTATAACAGATTATTTTGCTCAGCCTCTGAATTTGGCGGTCTATAGCATGCTCCTATTATGCCCTTTGAATTTTTGTCCATTATTCTGACCCATATTGATTCTGCATTGTTTTCTTTGTCCAGATTTAACACCTGGGCTTCAAGACTATTTCTTATGTATAGCGCTACCCCTCCGCCTCTTCTGTCCTGCCTGTCTTTCCTATATAGTGTGTACCCACTAATATTATATTCGTCTCCATCACTCTCAGACAACCACGTTTCTGTAACACCTATCACATCGTAGTTACTTGTTAGTGCAGTAGCTTCAAGTTCTAACATTTTGTTTCTGAGACTTCTAGCATTAAGATAAATACATTTAATAGTGGTCTTACCTGAGTTGTTGCTCTTGTTTTGATGTGGTCTCCCTTCTGTTTTTTTGTTTTCTCCCCCTTTCCTTTCTAGTTTAAATGCTTCTGGACCTCCTCAAGGATCCTTTTTCCGAGTAGATTGGAGAATCTATTCATGTTGACTTTATCCTTTTCACATTTTAAAAAATAAAACCTAATACAAAAATAATAATAAATACATTTTCCTTTGCTGCTGGGCAATGTCCCACCTTCCTGACTTTAAACCCGCCCCAACTACTGAGTGACAGCACATTCCTACATTTCTATTGGAGACTCCTCTGCAAGATTTAAAATAAGATTACAATCAGGATGGGGGCTTGTTAGCGGGATTTCAAGCTGTAATACAGGTAAGACACAGAGGATTTAAAACAGAATTGTGGTGAAATGTACAAAAATGCCTCCACACAAAAACCCCAGAAGAATGTGCCTGTGACCAGAGGCATTTCGCTCTGGAAGACAGCAAAGGAAAGAAGTACTGTCAAGTTACTATATATATTTTGACACACAAAACCGATTTTACATAAAACTCGAAAATAGCTCAAAATAAGCACAAAAAAATACAATTAATAAAACCCGAAGTTGGCATTTTATTATTTTAAAATATAGTACATCTCAAGGAGGATGTTTGTATTCTTGTACCCACAAGCCGTGGAAAATACTGTCCTCTACAGCGTGCATGCAGAATTATAAATACTGTTCTCCACTGCATGCATGCAGAATTGTAAATATACTGTTCTCTACAGCGTGCATGCAGAATTATAAATATACTGTCCACCACAGCGTGCATGCAGAATTGTAAATATACTGTCCTCCACAGTGTGCATGCAGAATTTTAAATATACTGTCCTCCACAGCGTGCATGCAGAATTATAAATATACTGTCCTCCACAGCGTGCATGCAGAATTAGAAATATACTGTCCTCCACAGCGTGCATGCAGAATTAGAAATACATCCACGTTGAAGCTCATATTAGTTGTTGTTCTTCTGTTGTTTCCACAGGCACATTGATGGTAATCACAAGCTAGTGTCATGGCGGTTTATTTTCCATGGATGTATGGATGGTTTCAGTTGACTTCTCATCTATTTTAAATGTTGCACAAATGATTTGTCCCAAACTGTTTGAAGATGGAGTATCTACATTTGGACTACCTTACCGAGTTAGGGGGGAGAGAATATTGAGGGGTGTAAATAGTGGTAGCTTCATAACCAACAAATTGAGCGGTTGTGGGTAGAGTTCAACAGAGTAGTCATTCACTACAGAGATGTGTTTCGTTGGAAGGAAAATCGGAGAATATTAGAATCTATAAGAGGGTACCACATGTATGCTCTTCATTATGTTTACTTGGGCAAAATCAATCGATCTGTTACACAATTTGTGCACCAGTGGAATAAGCACACCTTGAGTACTGAAGGACATTGTTCTCATTACCAGTTGTGGACTGAAGGAAAGTTGCAGAACAGTACTGTTCTTCATGATGTGCATGTATCAGAATATGATATCAGTGGTGCTCAAAATCCAGACCATGAACCAAAGACCATGATAGTTTATTTGCTGTCTGAAGAGCAAATAAACTACCTCCAGTCAATGGTAGATCCGAGCATTGACGATTTAAATTATGGAATAGATCATTATATGTTCACGTTTCATATTTTACAGAGCGTTTTTGGTTATGAAGGGTGGTGTTTGAAGTCACTTGGAGGTACAAAAAAACTTTCTACTGCTCATCAAATAATACATTTACAGAGTGGCCCAACAGTCTCACACTCAGGATTCCTGTGTGAGACTGTTCATCAAATTGAACAGTACGCACCTCAGATAGATGGAAGATTATCAGGGTGATTTTCAAAACTTTTTGCTCCACAGCAGAATTGTCTGCAGAAAAGTTTAAAAGTGCAGATCTTGCAAGAGACAATGTAGGTATGGAAGAGAAATAAAATGATTTTTTAAAACTTAATTTTTCTTTTCTAAATCATCCATATGATACAAGAACAAAAGATGACTTGTAAAATGTCCATGTAATTCTGTATACCTTGCTTTTTTATCTTCAATCTGAGTGTTTATTTCTACTGTAACCATTTCATTTGAAATATTACACATTTTCTTCAGAAACTGACATGCATTATTATTTTTAAATATAATAACATTCACATCTTACTTATAAGATGCCTATGCGCTCAGTAATACCCAAAAAGTGAATTGTTAAATAAAATCATAGAAACAAATATTGTAATGCAAAAACATTTATTTAAAAAAAATATAAATCAACAAGTCACTATTTCAAATTATTAATTTTCAATATTCATGCATGTAATGGGAGATCTGTACTGACTGTCCGACATATGCATGGTGCTGCAGGAAGAGAGCAGCAGCCTCGTAAGATCTGCCTGTCAGTCATGGCAGTGACACGGAGAGGTGGGAGAGAGGGTGTGTTGGATTTCCCTCTCTCTGAGTGGCTGAGAGGCAGGCCTTGGTGGATTGCTGAACCTTTAAATAACGCTCTGTTGTTCCCTCAGATCTGCCCCTCTAAGACGAGATACGAGCCAGCGGAAGCGCTGTTGCTGGACCAAGCACAGCCTGAGAGGACCAAAGTAAAAAGAAAAAAAAAAGATTATTTTTAGCAGCGGGGAAAAGAGTTAGGCAGAACCCCGGAGATTATCTGCCTAGGTACTGAGGGACCCAGTGAGCATAGGACAGAGACCCGGGCCGTGCGGGTAGTGACGGTCGTGGTGAAGCTGCAGAGTGCAGCACCTTTATTTTGTAATTTTATTTTCCCTTTTTCTTTCACCTTTTGTCATTTATTATTATTATTTTCAAAGCACCTGTAAGTGCAATCACACTTGTTTACCTGTGTTGGTATTCCTGTGGACCTGATCACCATTGTCGGTATTCAGGCCACAGACAATCACGCCCTCTGTGGACTAAAATAAAACAGTGAGCCTGAGCGGTGTTACAAATAAAATTCTGCCTCCTTTGTGCTAGTGAAGTGTCCACCACCCTTCCACAATGCACTTAATAAAATAACCTGTCAAAGTATGTGATAAAAAATGTTGCTTTCAATTCTCATTCATTTTTAACATCTACAATTGTTTTACTTTCCAGTTTTTGTAATAATCAAATAACCTCTTGTGACAGAAATACAATGATGCTTGGTTGTAAATCGTACTACTGCATTCACTAAAGGACTGGTGACCGTGTATGTTTTGTCTGTGTGTGTGTGTTTATTTACTGTGTGTTTGTTCATTCAGTCAGGACTTCCCTATATATTATTTATACAGAGCAGTACCCAACATTTGGTACTGCCTGTGTTTCATTATTGTTTTTTCTGTTGGTCAGTTTAGACCTTTGGATTATAAATAAAAGAAACCATCATATCACCAGTACTGTGTTTGTCATTGTTTGGAGCCCTGCAGTACCTCTACACTATAACCCACTTTGCCATAACTGTGTTGACAAGTTAAAAGTTGCTTAACATTAAACATTATTTCTTTTTTAAAACAACTGTAAGTATATAAATCACTTCACAACATGTTTACCAGTTATTTCTACTGTTTTTGTAATCTACAGTATCCAGTGTTTAAGTTCGATGTATCCAGTTTGTTGTATATCCACAACAGTTTGATATATGTGTGGGAGGGTGAGGAATTCACTGACACAGGAGGCAGAAATTTGCAGTGCTAAACACCACTGGGGTGCACTATTTATTTATGTCCACAAGGTGGCACTGCTGTCCTATTGTTACCACTAATGGTAGAAGGCTACACAGAATACCCTGCGTGCACACGCAGGTGCATGAAACAATAATCAGAACAGAAGGCACAAAGAAAAAGAGAAATAAAACACTATTAACAAAACTACAAAATAAAGGTGCTGCACTATGCAGCGTTTCTCCGACCATCGCTACCTGTGCGGCCTGACACTCCATCCTACACTCTGCAGTTCCCTCAGCTGCGCTGCTGAAAACTATACTTGTGGGGGTCTGCGCAGATTTCCCCGCTACTGCTCTGTATCTTGTATTTTGTTGTATTGTTGTGCTATATTTCATTGCACTGTTCTTTGTCCGGCCGCAAAGCTTTCGCTGGCTCGTGTACGTCCTACAGGGGCAGATCTGAGATAACAGAGCGTTATTCATAGGTTCAGCAATCCCCCAAGGCCCGCCTTTCAGCCAATCAGAGAGAGGGAAAGCCCGCACACCCTCTCCCCCACCTCTCTGTGTCACTGCCATGACTGACAGGCAGATATTGTAAGGCTGCTGCCCTCTTCCTGCAGCACTATGAATGCACCAGAAGAGTCAGCACAGATCTCCCCTGTTACAATATGTTATACCCATTCTGACATATGCCATATCCATTCTGCTATATGTTATATCCAGAAATTTTGAATTGAACGGCCTCCTCATAATGGACCCATGTCATCATGTGACAGTATTTCACCAGTGTCTCAATTTACCAGTGTCTCAATTAGCCCCAGTCTCCCCTACCTGGCGCTGTCTACTGCGCATCAAAAAAAAAACAGTGAAGCGCTGGTGTGGTGCTGTCTACTGTGCATAAAAAAAAAAAACAGTGAAGCGCTGGTGTGGCGCTGTCTACTGCGCATCAAAAAAAAAAAACAGTGAAGCGCTGGTGTGGCGCTGTCTGCTGCACATCAAAAAAAAACAGTGAAGCGCT
The DNA here is from genome assembly GCF_902713425.1 of Acipenser ruthenus. Lineage (NCBI taxonomy): Eukaryota > Metazoa > Chordata > Actinopteri > Acipenseriformes > Acipenseridae > Acipenser > Acipenser ruthenus. The sequence continues at coordinate 2,999,227 of NC_081225.1, read as the reverse complement.
GGTGTGGCGCTGTCTACTGGACATAAAAAAAAAAACAGTGAAGCGCTGGTGTGGCGCTGTCTGCTGCACATCAAAAAAAAACAGTGAAGCGCTGGTGTGGCGCTGTCTACTGGACATAAAAAAAAAACAGTGAAGCGCTGGTGTGGTGCTGTCTACTGCGCATCAAAAAAAAAAACAGTGAAGCGCTGGTGTGGTGCTGTCTACTGCGCATCAAAAAAAAAAAACAGTGAAGCGCTGGTGTGGTGCTGTCTACTGCACATCAAAAAAAAAACAGTGAAGCGCTGGTGTGGTGCTGTCTACTGCACATCAAAAAAAAAACAGTGAAGCGCTGGTGTGGTGCTGTCTACTGCACATCAAAAAAAAACAGTGAAGCGCTGGTGTGGTGCTGTCTACTGGACATAAAAAAAAAAAAACAGTGAAGCGCTGGTGTGGCGCTGTCTACTGCGCATCAAAAAAAACAGTGAAGCGCTGGTGTGGTGCTGTCTACTGCACATCAAAAAAAACAGTGAAGCGCTGGTGTGGTGCTGTCTACTGCGCATCAAAAAAAAAAAAACAGTGAAGCGCTGGTGTGGCGCTGTCTACTGCACATCAAAAAAAACAGTGAAGCGCTGGTGTGGTGCTGTCTACTGCACATCAAAAAAAACAGTGAAGCGCTGGTGTGGTGCTGTCTACTGCACATCAAAAAAAAACAGTGAAGCGCTGGTGTGGTGCTGTCTACTGCGCATCAAAAAAAAAACAGTGAAGCGCTGGTGTGGCGCTGTCTACTGCACATCAAAAAAAAACAGTGAAGCGCTTGTGTGGCGCTGTCTACTGCGCATAAAAAAAAAAAACAGTGAAGCGCTGGTGTGGTGCTGTCTACTGCACATCAAAAAAACAGTGAAGCGCTGGTGTGGTGCTGTCTACTGCGCATCAAAAAAAAAAAACAGTGAAGCGCTGGTGTGGCGCTGTCTACTGCACATCAAAAAAAACAGTGAAGCGCTGGTGTGGTGCTGTCTACTGCACATCAAAAAAAACAGTGAAGCGCTGGTGTGGCGCTGTCTACTGCACATCAAAAAAAAAAAAAAACAGTGAAGCGCTGGTGTGGCGCTGTCTACTGCGCATCAAAAAAAACAGTGAAGCGCTGGTGTGGCGCTGTCTACTGCGCATCATATACACGACCTAGGAAAAGGAAGACAACAGATGAGAGGGTTAGTAAGGACAGGCTATAGATAGGAGGCCATCCGCACTGTGGCGAGGAATACCCCCCTCCCCCCATCCAATGGGAGAAAACCTCTGGTGGACCTGGCGGAGAGGGCACCACCACTTTGCAGAGGATATCTGCAGATATTGTTTGCCTGGTTGGGGTGGAGGGAGGGAGGCTCGTTTCGATTCCTCTGAGAATTAAGCGGATTGCAGGGATGGAAAGCAGAGGAGGCGATGAGATAGACATGAGGCAGTACTGGTACTGGATCCCTGAGATGTACGTCTTGATGGTTGATGGAGCCAGCTTGAGGGTGTCTCTGAGGAAAACTACAAATGCTAGGAGAAGAACTTGGTTAAAGATGGTGGGAGAGATTTGGTTTTGAGCACAGAATGTGGAGTAGGTTGACCAGGCGGAGGAGTAAGATGATCTGGTAGACGGAGCCAGCGCCGCGGCCATGTATTGATGGGCGGAGTGGAGAAGACTGGAGAGTGTAGAATTAAGCTGAGTGTCAGCTGGCTGAACAGAGGCACTTGAAGAGGAGTGGGGTCTGCTGCGGGGCCCAGGCTGCAGAACTTGAGGATCTGTAAGTGAGAGAGAGCATCAGCAGTGTTATTGAATGCCAGGAAGGTGGCGGGCTTGAATGATAAAATTATTACACACTGAAATCTAGACTAAGCGGCAGAGTAATTGTATAATGAGAGGAGAGGTTGAGCGGCCTTTGTTGATAATATGCACTGTAGAAGATGTGGCTGCGATGATGGGGTATAACTCCAAAAATGGAGAGGATTTCTGCTGAGAAGGCAGTGATTGGATTTCCTGGGGTCAGGTGCTGGAGAACCACTGGAGACCAAAAGACCGCCAAAACCGGAGTGAGAGGCGTCAGTGAACAGGCAGAGGTCTGGGGCTGCTATGAAGTTGTTGTAAAAGAGAGAAAGGCCAGTTACATCTGGATATCTTTGTTGGCATCGGAGGGGATGCGGATGGAGGAGCTGAGGTTTTTGGTAGTTGCAGACAGAGTGAGGTATGACCCTGGGGAATGATGCGGATGGCGTAGTTGAAATGACCGAGGAGGGAGAGGAGGTCTCTCTTTTTTAACTCTGGAAGGAACTGATGAGCTGGTGGATGCAGTCCAGTTTAGAGGGAGGAAGGAGGGCCTTGAACTTGTGTGTCAAGGGTTATTGCCAGAAATTCTAGGCATTTGGTAGGGCCAATGGTCTTGTCGTCGGAGAGTGGGACGTCGAGGGTAGAGAAGAGGGATTTAATCTGAGTGATGGCTTGAGCTGGAGGATGAGAGGCTGGAGAGATGAGGAGGAAGTCATCAAGGAGATGGAGCAGGGACCGGACAAAGCAGGTATTAAGGAGGATCCAGCACAGCACTTCGGACAGCGAGCTAAAGATCTTCGGGGTACTGCAGCAGCTGAAGGTCAGGTTAGGTGGAAAAGCAGAAAGAGCCTTGCCAGGAGATTCCAAACAGATGGCGCAGAGAAGGATGGATGGGCATCACCTTGAAGGCGTCGGTGATGTCAGCTTTGGCCAGCAAGGCTCTATGACCAGAAAGCTAGCTGCATTTTATGGCATTGGTAAGCGTGATATACTGGAGGGAAAATTGGTCGTAGGGGATTAGAGCATTGGTGGAGCGACCACGGGGGGGGGGGGGGGGGGGCGGAAAGACCAATGATGAGCCGCTTCTTTCCCGAGATCTTCTGGGTAGAGATGCCAATGGGATTGATATAGTATTTAGGGATTGGGGGGGGGGGGGGGCGGAGAAAGGGCCGGCCATGAAACCCTTGTTGATCTCAGATGAGAGAAGAGACGGCTTGAGGGTCAGAGACGGCTTGAGGGTCCGAGACGGCAGAGCAAAGGTTTTTGCAGATGAAGCACAAGGATGGAAGGCTGGCTAGGCCGGTGGAGAAGCCGCATTGAAGGCCGTTTATTAGGTAGTCGACGAACTGCCGATCAGGGTGGAGACGGAGAGCTTCGATGAGGGCTGGGATCGTTAAGACTGAAGGGGCTGTTAAATGTCATTTCTTCCATTGGACAGGGCAGATGAGCTGGGAATGAGCATCGCCGCAGAAAGAGCAGACGTGGAGGTAGCGGCAAAAGGTGGAAGAGCAGATGGCCAGGTTGAAGTTACTGCAGATTTGCTTAGATCCGATGAACTTGATGGCGCATCCGTATCTGTCTTTAGACAAGGAGGAAGATGGAGGCGCTGATGAATGTATTGGGGCCGTTTGAAAGCCTACCGCTGAAGCAAGGAGGGGTTCGAAGAGGCTGTGTGGTGTGAGAGCTGCTGTCAGAGGCGGTTTTGGGGCAGAGGTGGGTGGAGTGCCCAGCGGAGGCGCAGACCCCGCAAGCGTTAGCCAGGAGGCCGCTGAAGACCAGGTTGAAAAGGTAATTGTCGGGGGTAGTCCAGTTGACTATGATGTTGTCAGTTGCAAGGACTGCTGCAGCCTTAGCAGAGAAGCTCTTGTGGTACTCAAAGAACATTGTACCGCCGTATCGCACAGACAACTCGACAACGTATGCTAGGTAGAGATCCAGTTCCTCGCGTCGATGAGGGTAAGCAGTGCAAAGGACATCGCGGAAGATGGAGAAGGCCAGGACGAACTCTCCCAGGGTGAGGTTCTTGAGCAAGCGGGGGTCACTGGACTTCAGTGTGACAGACACATCCCCACAATGAACTACTCGATGGTCTATTAACTCCGCCGTGGGAATAAGAATAGAGATAAGATTTACGTCCTTACCCTCAATGATTTGCTGGCGCAGAGCAGGAGAGATGGTGTAGCGCCGGGTGGCGGGAGCTGGGCGAGGACCTGAGACCGATGCTGAAGCCAGACTGAAAACGGGAGCAGGGTCGAGATCGGCTGTGGTGGCGGGTGGAAGAGGAGTGGAAGAGCGGGCTTCGATGATGTCAAGGCGGGAGTTGATGGCCGATATATAATCGGCAAAAGGCTGCATGAACTCCTTGATCTCCTGAAAGATACCCTGGTGCAGCGACTGGAAGCCTGTGGCGGTGGCAGCGGATGGAGGCTGAGGAGTAGACCTGGGAGCTGTGGGGCAGGAGGACTGCCTGCTGGGGCAGGTTGGATGCTGGGCAACTGCGGTGGTAGCAGGAGGCAAATCGGAGGCTGGAGAGCCGCTGGCCGTGCTCCTGCTGGAGGGGGAGGTGCGCTGCACCGGTGATGAAGAACAAACACCAGTGGAAGTGGAAGGCCGGGCTGGAAGCAGCTCAGAGGAGCTGGGAGGTGCAGAAGCTGGAGCAAAGCTGGATTGGCGGCCTCCAGTCGCGACGCGTCTGCGTTTCAGTGGCGGGAAGATGGGCTGTGCCGCGGTTGAGCTACAGTAGAGCAAGAAGAGAGCTTCACGGTCGGCAGATGGCGGAATCCGAATGCCCGAGACGAAGAGGGCTTTGAGGAGCAGGGCAAGAGGCCAATCCTTATAGAACAGGCGTGATGGTGGCAGCTGCAGGCGGTGACGTTTTGAGCGCCGGGCAGCGGGGTCCTGCTGGTGAGGAGACGCTGGGGTGGCCTGGTGGGAGGTCGAGGCGGTCAGAGGGGCCGGTGGAAAGGACTGCCCGGGTTGCAGATCCATGCTTTTTTCGTTTTTTAAAGATTTAAATAAATAATTTCAAAAACGAAAGGATCAAACCATTTTTTTTTTAAGTTTTAAATAAAGGATTTCCAAAACGAAATGTTCAAAAAAGGTGTTTTTTTTTCAAAAAAAGGTTTTTAAATAAATAATTTCTATTCTTAATAGGTAGGTAGGTAGGTAGGTAGGTAGGTAGGTAGGTAGGTAGGTATTTATTTATAAGATTGAAGCTAAAAGGCCAGTCAAGAAGGCTGTAGAAACAAACGCAAGACAAAGCCAGGAAATCGTGCTTGTGCATTTATAGAGTAGGGAGTGATTGACAGATTGGACAGCGAAGCGGGGAGCCCCGGCCCGCCCCGCCCTGGCTCGGAAGCTGACGTACCATTGCAGGGTGCGAGGCTATTGAGAGCTGGCAAAGCGCGAGACAGACCGAGAGCTCGAGGCGGAATGGGTGCAGCCGCGTGGACCCGGAACTATTTTTTGCTGGTTTCCGCGGCGGCGCGCGGCTAGAGCTGGTAGTAAACAGAGAGACACGGAGAGCTCCCTCGAGCGCCTCCGAACTACACCTAAAGGATAATATTTCTAACAAACGCATTTTAAAAATGTATTTATATATTTATTAATGGACTTGCGCATTCTCGGACTCGGTAATTAATGAAAACGACGACATGGGAAAGTATGTAGTAGAATCTTGGAAGACTAAAAATAAATGTAAGGACTGGTTGGTACCATGAATATTTTTTGAGAAACTTAATGTCTTGTTTTTTTTATATACAATGCAAATGAAAAATGGAATACATGAACAAATATAAAACAAAATACAGCTTATGGTTTACCTTTACTGTATTCAGATTTACTATCAATTAATACTGCTTTTTATCGTCTTTAATTTAGAAAGTGCTTCACATTTTTCTCTTATGGCTCACTTGGTATTATGGTGTCTGTATAATGTGACATTGTTTGTTTTTGTGCCTGAAATACAATTTTTGTTTCATTGGTGTCAGGTTCTGTCTTTCTTTCACCACTTTTTTTTGTGTGTAATAAACTATTGCAAAATCAAACAGTTTGCTTAAATATGTGGACTTTACTTACTTTGAAAAATACTGTGTGCTAAGACAAGTCTGTGGTTTTAAAATTCTAATATAAATACATTATTTTGTAATTGCTTTTCATAGACACATATAAGTTTTATTTTTACATGCTCTTTAAATCTCGATGCCTAAAATCATAAAAAAAAAAAAAAAAAAAATGAACAAAGTTATACACTTACTTTTAATTTAATTAAGGCGCATGTTTAGGCCCAGGATATGCAGGATTTAGACCCTGCAAAACCTGAAATTAATTTTCGTTGGGGGGCTTTGCCACCTGCACCCGCGCTAGGGGGGGGGGGGACCCCCATACCCCCCTGCCTGCTCCTGGGATTTCTAGCCTCCTAATTTAAATGAAAATGAAGATTGACTCATAATGTAAGGTGCTGATGGAAGTGCAAGGTTGGTGCTAACCAGACTGACTTTGTGAAATCGTATTAAAATTGAACATATTGGGAATGTTTCTAAACAACTGTCAAAGAAAATGAATGCAGTGGTGGAAATAAGACTCCCATTGCATAGCAGTTTTGCCTGTTCCAGGTTTTACCATGTGCTTTATTAGTATAAGGTTAACAAGCTTTTGTGTGTCTTAGTCATAGTGAAACCAAACTGTTATCCCTTACAATGCAAAGTTCTAAATGTTGAATACTTGGCTAACTATATGTGTGAACTCTATAACACCCCAAATATTTCCTTTAAGTATAATTGTACTATGTTAAGTTTCCTAGCTATTCAATACACTGTACTTTCAGAATGCAAACGTCCAAAAATAAAAACTCTTTGTAATATGTTAGTACTGGTGCTTCTTGTTCAAATATTCAATACTCAAATATTCTTTAATTTTGAATGAGCTGGAAAGCAAAAGTGTAATTTATCGTATTACATTAAAAACATTGCATATGGTCATGTTTGTAACAAATACATTTTAAGCTGTGTTTGTCAATTATAATTACTGTTACAGCAGCATTGGTGAAATTTCAATTCTAATTACAATTGTGTTAAAAAAAAAAATAACAACTGCACACATTAACATGTTTACTGTATTTATTCAAAGTAATGTTGTTGAAGCTGACACCCTGGGATCCTTCAAGAAGCTGCTTGATGAGATTCTGGGATCAATGAGCTACTAACAACCAAACAAGCAAGATAGGCCAAATGGCCTCCTCTCGTTTGTAAACTTTTTTATGTTCTTATATATATATATATATATATATATATATATATATATATATATATATAATAATCAGATAAATGGAGTTACTAAAAAAAAAAACATGGTTGAAAATATGAGGATAATGATTGCTCAATATAATATCCTGTATGCAGCTGCCAGACTGCTTTCTCACACTTGTCTTTCTCAATGTATTACTCCAGTGCCTAGATCCTTACCTTGGTTACCAGCGAGTTCTCCAATTGATTTTAAAGGTGCTCAAGGTCCTTCATGGATTAGGGCCACCCTCTCCCCAAGAACTACTAACTCTGTCTATTCCTTTTCGTTCCTGAGATCAGAAAATGCAAACTTTAAATTGTTCCAAAAAATGGTCTTAAATCATGTGGAGCCGGAGCTTTGCTGTTGTGCCCCTCGTTTGTGGAATTCTGTTCCAGTTGAGATTAGGCAGGTTGAAACATTGGGCTAGGCTACATTGAAAACATAAGTGGTTGTATCTGGCGTGTGTGGACTGAGCTCTCTTGTTTTGAACTCTGTCCAGCGCTCTGGGATGCCATGGCGTGAAGGGAGGACGCTATATAAAGATATTGTTTGATTGTATTGTGCTGTATTACTGTGACTGGCAGAGATACAGGGCTGGTTAGCCAGGAGAGAAGAGCAAACAGAACAGCTTACCTTGGTGGGCATTTTGGAGAGCACAGGAGCTTGAATCACCCAGTCTTTACTGTATCCCAGTCATGCAGTAATTGGTGAGACTTAGAAACATTTTTAAAAGCGTAAACTGTTGTTTTATTATTATACAAAAAACAAACCACAAAATACATTTCTTTAAGGCACTGAACCCAGTCTGGGTTACTTTTACTAAAATAAACAAATATATTATGAAAAACCAAACCAAAACTATGAAAACATGAAAAGTAATGATCATTTTGTTATAAATTTTAAGCGGCATCGCATAAAAAATATAAATACACAAATTTTGGTTGTGAAATCTCCCTCCTTGTAGTAACAGAAGCGCACCACTAAGGGGCGCTGGGGCCTAAAGCGACGAGACAGTATTGCATTTTAATATACCACAGGACTTGCAGCTAGTCTGAAAGATTAAAAGACACGTTTACTTTCATGGAATTCAATTGGATTTCTCTTATACAAGTTTCCCATAGTAAAAGCACAACAGCGTGTAATAGTGAAGGCCTGGTAAAGCATAGGCTGTAATGTAAACAATAAACATGTGCAGTATAACCATGGGGAAAACTGCAAAAATCCTGTGATAAACAGGGTTAACAATGTGCTTCCTAGAAGTGCTTTGTGAATCCACCCCCGAGATCTGTGAGCGATTCTGCTTTCCCCAAATCCAGGTCTATAACTATTCACTACTGTGGAAACCCTTTCCAATAGAGCAGTGAGTCTTGGCTGCTGGTGGAGCCCGAAACGACAGGCAACAACATTCTAGAACCAGGTTCGGGGGCCATTCCTGTGTTTCAATTCCAATTCCTTTTTAAAATCAATTCCCATTCCCTTTTAATCAATTCCAACACAGCACTGATCACAATTGCAATTAGCCGTATTTAGTTAAAATGAGCTCACAGTGGCAACAAATCACTTCAATTGAAGTCACTGTGTTAGTCCGTTCAACTGGCTTCAAATGAAAGCAGTTGAACAAGCACAACAATTATTATGGCTCTGTAGGAATTGGAACTGGAATTGGAAAAACAGGAAGGGACCCCCACCCTGTCTAGCACTGCCGCTGCCACGAGCCATTACTGTGAGCAACTAGAACAAAGAAACGTGTAACTCTAGCAGACAAATACTGGACAAAAGAGATTTTTTTTTTTTGTTTGTTTGTTTTTAAGTTTCACAGTTTTACGATTGTCCCTTATAATTCAATTTCTTACAGCGGCTGTTCAAAAGAACCAAATAACAAAACAAACGCCTGTGACAGATAACTCAGTTTTGTATTTGTATACAGTGGTGGCATCAAATAATTGCGCACTTCTGTTTTAGTTTGTTTTTATTATTTGGCACTTTTTAAAAGGTGTGGAAATAAGCAGTTGGATCCATTCCTGGCTTCACTAGGAGTTTAAGTTACCTTGTCAAGCTTGTATTAAAAGCTGGACTGGGTGAACCTGCTATGCAATAGGAATCTCCCTGTCATACGTTTAAAAATATAATTCTGTTCTTGGGCGAGTGTTTAAAGTTACGAAAATATAACTTGTGATAACGCTAAAAATAAATAATAGAATGAAGAGGGCTCATGCACCTTTGTAAATAGCAGGTGTGTAGCTGCGTCCTGTTACTGTAAGTGTAACACAGAGGCACAATGTCTTTCAATGGATCTCTATCCATGCACATGGGGAGGGGAGGGAGATTTCACAGTATTCATTCAAAATAATACAAAATATTTACAAAATAGATTTGCTTTGCAAAAAAAAATCTGAAGCATCTTTTCTATCCATATTTTTTTTTCTTTGGCACATTTAATTCATGATTATTATTTTTTTCCCTGAACACAATGTGGCATAGTTATATTATTAACATATATAAAGGCATTTCTCATAGTGTTCTGGCTGCGTGCAGTATACAGTATACTACATGCTACCTACTCTACGAGGGATAATACTGAGAATCTTCTAACACTTGTTATAATAAATGAGAAGAAGAACAAAAAGGCATATCATTGCATGCTGGATATGAACACTCAACACAATAATACTGGAGGAAACAACACTAGAACTACATCAGCCATGTAGAGCTTGTTAATACTGACTCGGTGTGCAGGAATGGGGATGCCTTGCCTGCCAGTGTGCGTTGACAGGGACAGTAGTGAGAGTTGGTGGGACGCCCATAGGTGCTGGTGCGCTCTTGTTGGCACTAGCAACATTAAAGCTGACCCCCTTCCGAGGAGTGCTAAACTAATGGTTTAAATAGTCCTGCCTCTTATTACCAGCAACATTTTCCCCCCGTTTAGAGGCATGCTAACCAAGCTGTCAAAATGCATTTTCTTACCTCTTATAGCACCAGCAACATCATCACTGGTCCCCTTTTTTAAGTGGTGTTAACCAAAGCTTTAAAATCTCATTTCTTAGCTCCTTAATTAGCATTATCACTAGCCCCTTGTCCCATTAATATTGGGTGGAGCTATTTGACTTTTCCATTTGAGAATATGCAGATTTCTCCAGGAGCACGATAAAGATTTAGGGTATTTAAACTGCCGTGGTCTGAGACCAGACTGTAGAGATGACATACAGCACGGGATGCTATAATGTTATTTATTTTTTGCACTGGACGGTACTTGGCAGTGTCTGACTAACCTGGGATGGTAACAAAAGGACGGAAACAACTTAAACTTGTGTGTGTTAATTATTATATAAACCGTACTGTAGGGAATGGAATATACAGTATCTATTAACTTGGTCCCAATAAAACATGCATTCTGTTTAGAAGTTAGTGTGTGTGTTGCATGCTCCAATAGTTAAGAGAGTTAAGTTGTTAACGCACACAAAGCATGGTGCTTGTATTAGGTCTGGGGGTTAGTGATCTCATTTATGTACTAGACAATCAGCTGCTCAGAATGCACCCTACAGGAATGAGCCCATTGGGTTTGAGGGTGCCCCTGCTGTACCCCTCCACCCCACCCGCTCTCTCTCTTTCTCACCACCCCTCTACTTACACACTGGCAAGGCAGCACCGCCACACAAACATGCGAACATTCCCATCGGACTCCCCTTCTCGCCTGGGGGCACATATATATATATATATATATATATATATATATATATATATATATATATATATATATATATATATTATATAGCTGTCTTCTGGAAGTGCCTGAGTTGTTTGTTTTTGATTGTCTGTCTTGTGTTTGGACGGCATGGTTTGCTCAATTCGATATAATAAAATCGCAGTCTTGTATAGTATTGTTCGTAGACCCAAGTTTCTGTCTCGTCTATGTCTTCATTATTCTGTAATTGTGTGAAAAAGAGACAGCTTTTTCGTAGCTTCTATTGTTCACATATGGCGATCAGCACAAATCCAAACACTGTACTGCTCTTCAACTGCAGAATTAGTGGATCTGCTGTGTGTAGGGTCTGTCTCTTCCCTTAATCTGTCTCTGTCTGTCTATATGTCCACCCTTCATTAAAAAATATTGAAATATGTGAAAACTACATGGTAAACTGAAACAGTAAATAGTGCTATAGGCAAACTGCTGAATTACTGCAAGCATCCCATTCTTCATTACTTTATTTATCGTATTTATATATATATATATTGTTTTTGTAGCTGGGATTAAAGTTGAATTACGGGGATTACAATATCATTCTTGCCTGTACAACTGAATAGGATTGTTCAGTTTAACGATTCGGTGATGCTTCAGACGCAACCCCAGTTCCTCTCAGTCTCTCTCTCACTTTGTCTTTGTTTCAGACAGTGGTCTCACTCTTCCACACTCCCCCTCTCATCCCCTCCACTCCTGCAGAGGGCGCCATGGGGCTCAGATCCAGCTGGAACCCATTGTGAGCGCTGGGGGGAGCGGGGGGCAGGACGGCCATGTTGAGTGGGTAGGAGCTGCGCTTGGCCTCTCTTTCAGGCGAGGCAGCTGTCTTCAGGTTATCTCTGCTGACGCTACGCCTCTGAGCTCCCTGGCATGGCACCGTCGGTGCCCTGGTTGAGGACAGCAGCACCAGTGGGAAGGGCTTCTGTGTCCCGCTGCCCCCCCCGTCGCTGCCCTCCGACGGGCTTGTGCTGGCCTCCACCGGTGCCTCCCTGTGGCTGCTACACAGCGGACTGGCCCGGCTCTCCAAGTGGCTGTTGGGCAGCGGACTGGCCCGGCTCTCCGAGTGGCTGTTGGGCAGCGGACTGGCCCGGCTCTCCGAGTGGCTGTTGGGCAGCGGACTGGCCCGGCTCTCCGAGTGGCTGTTGGGGAGGCTGCCGCTCTCGCTGGAGGAGGGGGCAGGTCTCTGAGTGTGGTGTGTCGACGGCAGCAGTTCCAAGGCCCCCCCCTTGGTCACTTTGATCCTGTGGTGAGGCTTGCCCTCCCCGCCGCGGTGGTGATAGAGTGTTGCGGTTTGCTTCGTCCTACCTCCTGGCTTGTGTGACCTCCTTTGCTGCTGCTGCTGTGCTGTAGTTCCTATAATGGGAAGCAGAGGGTGCTGCTGCTGCAGGTTGTTATTGGAGTGCTTGCTGTGGTTGTCTGCGAGGCTGCAGCACACAGATGACACATTGCCGTTGCCGCTGCTGTTGCCCCCAGGAGCCCCTGCTGTTGACTGCGTCACCTGGAGGAGGTTTGTGAGCTTGCAGGGCCCCGGGTTCAACAGGCTGGGCGATGAATTGGTGGGCGTCGACTCGAGGGGGGCGGGGCCGAGGTAGGCCTGCATGAGCCGTGCTCGTCTGGAGGGGCAGCAGCAGCAGGCGAGCCAATGAGCCTGGACGTCCCGCCTCCTAATGCAGTGATGCACCAGCAGGAAGAGGCCGAGCGCGACAGCCGTGACGCCGTACAGGCAGCTGAACAACAGCACCCCCTCCCCTCCCCCCCGCCACACTGCCAGCGCCCCCAAACTCCACAGAGCCATGAACAGCACGTGGGTGCACACCACGGCCATGAAGCGGGCCCTCAGGGAGTGCTGGTCTTCCAGGGCCGGCCTGATGTGCACTGCCCCCCCCTCCGCGGAGTCCGAGGAGAGCAGACTAGAGCGGCAAGCCTCGGGAGTGGGGGAGCACGTGGAGGTGGAGGAGGAGGAAGAGGAGGAGGAGGTGGAAGCCGCAGGAAGCTCCTTCCTACCCCCCTCCCCACGGCCCCGCAGGCTGGACAAGGTGCATAGGAAATAGACCCAACTCACCAGCACCGCGAAGGCTGCTGGGACATAGAAGGCGCCTAGGCTGGGCCGCCACACGAGCCAGCAGCTGTGAGGAGAGAAAGAGAGGTAGAGGTGAGAGAGGAGAGAGGTGAGAGGGCAGAAGTGGGAGGTGAGAGAGGAGAGGGGAGAAGTGGAAGGTGAGAGGGAGAGGGGAGAGGTGAGAGGGGATAGGGGAGAGGGGGGAGGGTAGTAGTGGGAGGGGAGAGGGAGAGGTGAGAGGGGATAGGGGAGAGGGGAGAGGGTAGTTGTGGGAGGGGAGAGGGAGAGGGGAGAGGGGAGAGGTGAAGCACATCAATCCCTTCAAAACGCTCAATTAGAGTTCTAATGTAACCGGCACATCCAGTATTTTTATTATTTTATCTTTTTGAAGTACTTGCTGCTTTTAACAAAACTTTTAAGGACTAATTGATTTATGAAATCAAAATAGGCTTAAAAAACTAAACCTGTATCCCTCTAATCTACTGTCCACCTTATTAACATCACTGCTTAAATGCAACAGAAATATAGTGAAATGCGGTTTGCAAACATCAGATTTGTAAATGTTTTAGATCATTAAAATAGACCCGATAACTTGCAGTGAAAGATTTCTGAGAAGGGCAGAATGCTAGAGAAGTAAACTGCACCGAGACTAAAGCAGCTCAGTTACTTCTGTGTGTCTCTCTCTGCCTCTGTTTCTCTCTCTCTCTGTTTCTGTCTCTCTCTGTCTCTGCCTCTCAATTCAATTCAATTCAATTCAAATTGGCTTTAATGGCATGACAATGAAAAATAATTGTGTTGCCAAAGAACATACATGGCATAAACAAGTAAAATATATAAAGACAGAGAAAACATATATTTTAATACTAAACAGTATCCCTCCTTCCTGTCGGGTAGGAGTGAAAATTGCTTTTTTTCTTAGTTTTTGTATGTTGTTGTTAAAAAATAAATCAATAGTTTGTGTGTGTTCGTGTGCGTGCTTGAGGTGCATTTTGCTGGGTGAGCCCCAGCGATGGGGTCTCATTCAGCGGGGTTGGGGGGTTGAGTCGCCAACACGGGGTGTGTTGTATGCCAGATGGAGGAGGAGTGTCTGTTAGCAACGGGAGAAGTTGTAGGATATAATGGCATACATTTGGCTTTGAGAATGAATAAAGCTGTGTATATTGAATGAATAAAGCCGTGTGTATTGAATGAATAAAGCTGTGTGTATTGAATGAATAAAGCCGTGCATATTGAATGAATAAAGCTGTGTATATTGAATGAATAAAGCTGTGTATATTGAATGAATAAAGCCGTGTATATTGAATGAATAAAGCTGTGTATATTGAATGAATAAAGCTGTGTATATTGAATGAATAAAGCTGTGTATATTGAATGAATAAAGCTGTGTATATTGAATGAATAAAGCTGTGTGTATTGAATGAATAAAGCCATGTATATTGAATGAATAAAGCTGTGTATATTGAATGAATAAAGCTGTGTGTATTGAATGAATAAAGCTGTGTGTATTGAATGAATAAAGCTGTGTGTATTGAATGAATAAAGCTGTGCATATTGAATGAATAAAGCTGTGTATATTGAATGAATAAAGCTGTGTATATTGAATGAATAAAGCCGTGCATATTGAATGAATAAAGCCGTGCATATTGAATGAATAAAGCCGTGCATATTGACAGTAAGGTGATACTGTCCAATGTTCCCGTTTTTGAGTAATGGTCTGCTGGAGAATGAATTGTCGAAATACGGGAAGCTCGTATCTGCCATTAAACCCATTCCCCTGGGGTGTAAAGATCCCAATCTTAAACACGTCTTGTCTTTTAGGAGACAGGCGTTTATTATCATGGAAAAACCAGGCAATATAATGTGTACATGAAGTGAACTGTGTTTTTGTTTTATCAGACACAATGAGGTGTTTTAATTGTGGAAAACACAGGCATCAAGAAGAGATTGCTCGGGGAAGGGGGGATAAGGCTGAGGCAGGACAGGAGAAGGGAGATGCTGGTGGGGGGGAGGCTAAGGATGTGGGAGAAGGGGCTCCCTGTCCCAGACCCGGAGCCTTCACAAAACATCGCAGAGCCTGCACCTTAACCTGCTTCGCAAACTGAGAAGCAAGCTAGCGAATGTAATGATAACGAAGGACAGTTCACTAAAGTGAAAAAGAAGGAAAATAAGAAAAGGAATACAAGTGCGGCTGGGCTGTCAGATAGTGTACTGGAGCTGAACTCAAAGGCAGTGAGTCGGGTGAAGCGCGGAGGTGATCTACAGCCACCGTTAGCTGATGGGCCGGAGTCCGGTGCGGCGGCCGAAGAAAATGAAGAGAGGAGGACGGGGAGCTCTCTGATTCCTCTGTATCTTCTGATATCTTTGGCAGTCAACCTGCCAGCAACAAAATACTTGATAGAGAAAAATAAATAGTTTTTTGGACATTACAAAAAACAAGAAAAGTATAGAGTTAAACATTACTCCATGATTTAAAATTGTTTTTATACTCTGTACAGCAACGTTAGTTGAATTAAGTCAGCAAAAAAGATTTAGATTAAAGAAAATTGTTGGGAAACTATTAAAGGAAAAAAATTAAAATGGCTGTTTTTTATGGAAACTTTTTAGCTGTAATGGAGAATACCAAGTTTATCTCTTTTAATGTTAATGGATGTAGACAGGCTTTTAAAAGAGTGCAACTTTATGGCTTTTTAAATCAAAAGTGTGCAGAGTGGCGGGGGCAGAGCATGCAGAGTGGCGGGGGCAGAGCGTGCAGAGTGGCGGGGGCAGAGCGTGCAGAGTGGCGGGGGCAGAGCGTGCAGAGTGGCGGGGGCAAAGCGTGCAGAGTGGCGGGGGCAGAGCGTGCAGAGTGGCGGGGGGCAGAGCGTGCAGAGTGGCGGGGGCAAAGCGTGCAGAGTGGCAGGGGCAGAGCGTGCAGAGTGGCGGGGCAGAGCGTGCAGAGTGGCGGGGGCAGAGCGTGCAGAGTGGCGGGGGCAAAGCGTGCAGAGTGGCGGGGGGCAGAGCGTGCAGAGTGGCGGGGCAGAGCGTGCAGAGTGGTGGGGGCAGAGCGTGCAGAGTGGCGGGGGCAAAGCGTGCAGAGTGGCGGGGGCAAAGCGTGCAGAGTGGCGGGGGCAAAGCGTGCAGAGTGGCGGGGCAGAGCGTGCAGAGTGGCGGGGGCAGAGCGTGCAGAGTGGCGGGGGCAGAGCGTGCAGAGTGGCGGGGGCAAAGCGTGCAGAGTGGCGGGGGCAGAGCGTGCAGAGTGGCGGGGCAGAGCGTGCAGAGTGGTGGGGGCAGAGCGTGCAGAGTGGCGGGGGCATAGCGTGCAGAATCACGGCTCTAATGCTAGCGCCGTGGTCGCTGTGCTTTTTAGCTCTAGATTAAGCTTAAGTATTTTAGACATGGAGGAGATAGTTAAAGGGTGGCTTTTAAAGGTGAGAGTTAAAATTGTGGAGATTATTTATGTTTTCATTAATATATATGCTCCAAATGTAGGAAAGGAAAGAACTTAATTTTTTTATAAACTTAAAGATACTCTTTCAAAACTCAACAGCGATGAGGTTTTGATGGCTGGAGGGGATTTTAACAGAGATAGAAATGGGGGGAGCCGCATCTCCAGTCTGCTGGAGTTTTGACTGCAGTTTTTAAGTTTGGAGACCTGGTTGATGTTTGGAGGTGTCTGCATCCACACACACAGCAATATACTTGGTCGCAGCACCATAGTACTTGTGTATATAGAGCGCGTTTAGACCGGGATACATTTTAAGACGTCATTTAAATATTATTACAGGTGTTGCAAGAGAGCTTGGAACTTGGTGAACTGCCCCTCTGCTGCTGTAGAGCAGTAATTATATTACTGCCCAAAAAGGGAGACCTATGTTTATTAAAGAACTGGAGACCTGTGGCACTTTTATGTTCTGATTTTAAATTAATTTCGAGGTCCTTTGCAATAAGACTTAAGAAATATATTGGACTTATAGTGCACACAGATCAAACATACTGTGTTCCTGGACATTCTATTTTTGACAATTTGTTTTTGATTCGTGATTTTATGTCCTTAAATGAGTTTAGGAAGTTTACTGTGGGGTTGGTCTCCCTAGACCAAGAGAAGGCCTTTGACAGGGTTGACCACAACTACCTCTTTAGGCCTCGGGAGCTTTCGGATTTGGGCCTGTTTTTATTAATTTTATAAAACTTTTAAATACAAATATGTTTTAGTATTTTAAAGGTTAATAACAGCCTGAGTCGCCTGTCTGGTATGTTCTACTCACTTTCCATAGAGCCGCTGTTGCACCTTTTGAGGGGTAGACTGTCTGGCTGGGGGGTGCCCGCTTCACCCACCCGTTACTGTTAAGCTGTCAGCGCATGCTAATGACGTGAACGTGTTTGTTCGCAGTGATGGGGATGTCGAGTCCCTGAAAGTAAGCTTAGAAACATTTCAGAGAGCATCTTCTGCAAGGGTGAACTGGGCAAAATGTGACACCTTCCTGTTGGGCAGCTGGCAGGAGGGGGACCCCCAGCGTTGCCTCAGTCTTTGCAGTGGAATAGAGCTGGGCTCAAGGTGCTGGGAGTATACTTGGGGTCCCAGCTGTTTATGGAGAACTGTGAGGGCCTGGTGAAAAGGGCGAAGGGGCGACTGCAGAGCTGGCAGGATTTGCTGGAGCAGCTGTCTTTCAGAGGTCATTAATAACTTGGTGGCCTCCATGCTGTGGCACAGGTTGGTGTGCCTGGACCCTCCCAAGGGCATGGTACAGGAGATCCAGAGGGTGCTCTTGGATTTTTTCTGGAGTGGGAGACACTGGCTGTGTCCGGCAGTGCTGTACCTCCCCACTGATGAAGAGGGGCAAGGCCTGGTGCGTATTGCCAGCAGGGTGGCAGCTTTAGACTACAGGCAGTACAGAGCTCCTGTATGCCGGAGAAGAGGCTCACTGGAGCAGGCTAGCCTGTTTCTTTCTGAGCACTGTAGGAGGGCTTCCCCTCATTTTATCAGACCGTGTTGGAGGTGTGGAAGACAGTGAGGGTAGAGAGAGAGGCGGGGTCTCTGACAGGCCAGGCTCTGTTACAGGTGCTTCTCGTCTTCAATCCTTTTTTCCCAGTTTGTTTTTTTCAGTCCAAGTTGTTGTGTGCTGTTTTTTGCAGGGCAGGCCTGACCCAACTACTTAATCTGTTTGAGCCTGGCTTCTCTCGCTGGATATCGGCAGATCAGCTAGCTGGGAGGCTAGGCTGGCATTCAGAGAGGTTGGCTGGGAGGATTATGAATGGGCTGAGGGATTCTCTTTCTCTGGTGCTCAGAGAGGCGCCAAAAGAGAGGGGATGTCCAGGAGAGCAGAGCAGGAAAGGGAGCCCATCTTCCCTTCAATACTCATCTCTCCAATAGGAATGATAGAAAGTAAAGCAGCAGCTGTGGTCTGCTGAATATCGAAAGGGAGAAAGATCAGGCTCTCCACAGGATTGAAAATGAAAAGCTTTATCGCCTCCATGTCAAGACATTCCATTTCAGACAGCTGCAGGAGCTGACTGACACTATGTGGAGGGCTCATCTCTCTGTTGAGGGAGACACAAGGCCTGTTTGGAGAGTTTTGTACAAACCCACTGTCTAAGAGAAGTGGGGATCTTCAGTGAGGACCTCGGTGCTCAGGGACTCCAGGGAGGGAGTGGTGTGTGGGAGACTCTGTGCTTAGGGACTCCAGGGAGGGAGTGGTGTGTGGGAGACTCTGTGCTCAGAGACTCCAGGGAGGGGGTGGTGTGTGGGAGCTCAACATTTTATTTTAATTTTATTTGTCTGTGAATCCAGTGAAGAAGGGTTTTATTATTATTATTATTATTATTATTATTATTATTATTATTTATTTGTTTATTTTATAAAGTCAAGTCTCTCTGTCTCTGTCTCTGCCTCTCTCTCTGTCAAGTTCAAGTTCAAGTTCAAGTTCAAATACTTTATTGGCATGACAAGTTTTGCCAAAGATACAATGCATTTGAGAACATGAAAGATCAGACATGAAATGAACACAATTATATTTGTGTCAGGCTGGTCTGCTGTGGCAGGAGCTATTACACCTAATCCTAACCCTAACCCTAACTCTATTACCACTAACCCTAACCCTATTCTTCTCTCTCTCTCTCTCTCTCTCTCTCTCTCTCTCTCTCTCTCTCTCTCTCTCTCTCTCTCTCTCTCTCTCTCTCTCTCTCTCTCTCTCTCTCTCTCTCTCTCTCTCTCTCTCTCTCTCTCTCTCTCTCTCTCTCTCTCTCTCTCTCTCTCTCTCTCTCTCTCTCTCTCGGTACTCACTATGATTTTGAGTCTCCGTAGTTCTTGATGTTGACGGCCGCTGTGATTCCACAGATAATCAGAGGAACCCCGCCCGCAATTAAATAAAACCTGAGAGGGGAGAGAGATGGAGAGGAGGAGAGGAGAGGAGAGGAGAGGAGAAGAAAGAGGTCATTCACCTTCAACAGGGTTCTTCAGTTGTTTGGTGATTTGTTTTTGTAAGATTGTTTTTTCAAAGTGTGTCTTTAACAGAGGCAAGTTCCTCTTGTTAAAACACAAAAATACCATAAGAATTGAATTCACCTTAACCACAATATGTGTCCCTTTCAACTGCTTAACGCTACCTTACGTATGGGAGCCCAAGATTAACAGTAATCAGGGTCTAAAAAACTTAAAGAAAAAACACACACATCCACACCCACACACACACCCACACTTACAGACACACACACACACCTGCAAACACACACCCACACTTACAGACACACCTACAAACAAACACCCACACACACACCCACACTTACAAACACACACCCACACACACACTTACAGATACACACACACACACCTACAAACACACAACCACACTTACAGACACACCTACAAACAAACACCCACACACACCCACCCACACTTACAGACACACACACACACACACACCTACAAACAAACACCCACACACACACACCCACACTTACAGACACACACACACACACCTACAAACACACACCCACACCCACACTTACAGACACACACCCACACACACACTTACAGATACACACACACACACCTACAAACACACACCCACACTTACAGACACACACACACCTACAAACACACACACACACACATCTACAAACACCCACACTTACAAACACACACACACCTACACCCACAAACACACACACACACACACAAACACACATACCTACAAACATTCCTACAAACACACACACACACCCACACACAGCTACAAACACACATACACCCACACACAACCACGCCTACAAACACACACCCATGCCTACAAACGCACACATGCACACACCTACACCCACGCCTACAAACACACACCCATGCCTACAAACACACACATGCACACACCTACACCCACGCCTACAAACACAAACACACACACCTACAAACACACACACACAAACGCACACACACATACTAACGCACACACATACACACACCCACATTCACCTACAAACACACACACACTGCCAGACCCACGCCTTCACACAGAGATCAGTCAGGGAGCTCCAGGCTTACAACTGCTGCTCTGCTACAGCAATAGAAACACTCACAGACATTGATAGACACACACTAATGTGCACACGGCTTCCCTCATCTTCCTACTAGATCCATACTGCTTCCCTTCCGCCCACTCCCTCACCTCTAACCACTAGAGCCATACTCCCTCCTAGTAACCTCCTCAGCTTTAACCACTTTTGCCACACTGCTTCTTTCCCTCCCAGTCCCTCAGCTCTAACCACTAGAGCCACAATGCTTCCCTCCCTCCCAGTCCAACCTCTCCTCAGCTCTGTCTTCTCTCCCTCACAGTTCCTCAGCTGTCGCAGATTGATGACGTCACTGACCTGAGCATGGGCCGCTGGGTGGGTGTGGCCTGCTCGCCCTCAGGTTGCCGTGGAGACTGCCAGATGGCTTCCTTGTAGATGACCCGGGCGCTGACCCCAATCCAGAGTAGCGTGGAGAGAGTGGAGTAGTGTAGCACAATGCCTACCTGAGAGAGAGAGAGAGAGATTGAGGAGTAGTGTGGCGCAATGCCCACCTGAGAGAGAGAGAGAGAGAGTGAACCAGGGGATGGGGGGTATCTGTAATTACGGCCTGGTAGGTGTAGTGGTTAGTGGGGTAGGTAGGGGTAGGTGTAGCGGTTGGTGTTGGGGTAGCGGTTGGGGGAATGTTTGGTGTAGGGGATAGGGGTTAGTGTTGGGGTATCGGTAGGGGTTAGTGTTGGGGTAGTGGTTGGTTTAGGGGTAAGGGTTGGTGTTGGAATAGGGGTAGGGCTTTGAGTTGGTGTTGGGATAGGGGTAGTGGTTAGTATTGGGGTAGGGATTGGTATTGAGGTTTGTGTTTCGATAGGGGTAGTGGTTGGTGATGGGGTTGGAGTAATAGTTGGTGTTGGGGTAGGGGTAGTAGTTGGGGTAGGGGTAGGGGTAGTGGTTGGTATTGGGGTAGGGGTTGGTATTGAGGTTGGTGTTGGGGTAGGGGTTGGTGGTGGGGTAGGGGTAGCGGTTGATGTTGGGATAGGGGTAGTGGTTGGTATTGGGGTAGGGGTTGGTATTGAGGTTGGTGTTGGGGTAGGGGTTGGTGTTGGGATAGGGGTAGTGGTTGGTGTTGAGGTTGGAGTAATGGTTGGTGTTGGGATAGGGGTAGTGGTTGGTATTGGGGTAGGGGTTGGTATTGAGGTTGGTGTTGGGGTAGGGGTTGGTGTTGGGATAGGGGTAGTGGTTGGTGTTGAGGTTGGAGTAATGGTTGGTGTTGGGATAGGGGTAGTGGTTGGTATTGGGGTAGGGGTTGGTATTGAGGTTAGTGTTGGGGTAGTGGTTGGTTTAGGGGTAAGGGTTGGTGTTGGAATAGGGGTAGGGGTTTGAGCTGGTGTTGGGATAGGGGTAGTGGTTGGTATTGAGGTTTGTGTTTCGATAGGGGTAGTGGTTGGTGATGGGGTTGGAGTAATGGTTGGTGTTGGGGTAGGGGTAGTGGTTGGGGTAGGGTTAGGGGTAGTGGTTTGTATTGGGGTAGGGGTTGGTATTGAGGTTGATGTTGGGGTAGGGGTTGGTGTTGGGATAGGGGTAGTGGTTGGTGTTGGGGTTGGAGTAATGGTTGGTGTTGGGGTAGGGGTAGTGGTTGGTATTGGGGTAGGGGTTGGTATTGAGGTTGGTGTTGGGGTAGGGGTTGGTGTTGGGGTAGGGGTAGTGGTTGATGTTGGGATAGGGGTAGTGGTTGGTATTGGGGTAGGGGTTGGTATTGAGGTTGGTGTTGGGGTAGGGGTTGGTGTTGGGATGGGGTAGTGGTTGGTGTTGGGGTTGGAGTAATGGTTGGTGTTGGGGTAGGAGTAGTGGTTGGTGGTGGGGTAGGCGTAGTGGTTGGTGTTGGGGTAGGGGTAGTGGTTGTTGTTGGGGTAGGGGTAGTGGTTGGTGTAAGTGTAGGGGTAGTGGTTGGTGTTGGGGTAGGGGTAGTGGTTGGTGTTGGGGTAGGGGTTGGTGTTAGGATAGGGGTAGTGGTTGATGTTGGGGTAGGGGTAGAGGCTGGTTTGGGGTAGTGGTTGGTATTGGGGTTGGTGTTGAGGTAGGGTGTTGGGATAGGGGTAGTGGTTGGTGTTGGGGTAGGGGTAGAGGCTGGTTTGGGGTAGTGGTTGGTATTGGGGTTGGTGTTGGGGTAGGGTGTTGGGATAGTGGTTGGTATTGGGGTTGGTGTTAAGGTAGGGTGTTGGGATAGGGGTAGGGGTTGGTGTTGGGGTTGGTGTTAAGGTAGGGTGTTGGGATAGGGGTAGGGGTTGGTGTTGGGATAGCGGTTGGTTTTGGGATAGCGGTAGGGGTTGGTGTTGGGGTAGTGGTTGGTATTGGGGTTGTTGTTGGGATAGTGGTTGGTATTGGGGTTGGTGTTGGGGTAGGGTGTTGGGATAGTGGTTGGTATTGGGGTTGGTGTTGAGGTAGGGTGTTGGGATAGGGGTAGTGGTTGGTGTTGGGGTAGGGGTAGAGGCTGGTTTTGGGGTAGTGGTTGATTTTGAGGTAGTGGTTGGTATTGGGGTAGTGGTTGGATTTGGTGTCGAGTTACTATACATATTGTGACAGAAAAAAACTAAAACAAAAAAACGAAAACAATCAGTTCATACAGTATATAAAAAGCAAAAGCCCCGGAAAAAAACCCAAAAAACATATATAACTCGAAAACAGCTAAAAATAAGCACCGAAAAACGAAATTAATAAAACTGAAAAACAGAAGCCCTATAATATATAAATGTGCTCTCGTTTTCAGAGAACGATATGGAGAAGGGGTTCTATATTATAATAAAACACAATTGATATTCCAATAGCAATTCGAACACAGAGCTGAGACATTTAACCCTTCCATGCATGGGGATGGATAAAAACCTCTCTTATATGGGGACATGAGCAAGACATAAATGCATGATAGGAGGATATGAGGCTAGGAGATATTTGTTTTCCATTACACACTCAATTTTTTTAAATGAAAAATATTTTTCAAACTACTTAAAATGTTGTTTTTTGTTGTTGTTCAGCTATTTTCAACATTTCATGCATGAAAGGGTTCGGGAATTATATCCACAGGGGAGTCTGTACTCACAGCCTGGCAGATGGTGGGGTAGCTGGTCAGGGTGATGCCCCCAGCGAACACGGCTGTCGTCATGGCGATGTGGAAGCAGAGGTTGAGCAGAGTGTGCCAGCTCTTCCTGGAGATACCAATTGAGCTGCAAGACAAACACACAGGTGAGGGACAGGAATCCAGGACACCAGACACACACACAAGTGAGGGACAGGAATGCAGGACACCACACACACACACAGGTGAGGGACAGGAATCCAGGACACCAGACACACACACAGGTGAGGGACAGGGATGCAGAACACCAGACGCACACACAGAGGTGAGGGACAGGAATGTAGGACACCAGACACACACAGATGTGAGGGACAGGAATGCAGGACACCACACACACAGGTGAGGGACAGGAATGCAGGACACCACACACACACAGAGGCGAGGGACAGGAATGCAGGACACCACACACACAGGTGAGGGACAGGAATGCAGGACACCACACACACACAGGTGAGGGACAGGAATGCAGGACACCACACACACACAGGTGAGGGACAGGAATGCAGGACACCAGACGCACACACAGAGGTGAGGGACAGGAATGCAGGACACCACACACACACAGAGGTGAGGGACAGGAATGCAGGACACCACACACACACACAGAGGTGAGGGACAGGAATGCAGGACACCAGACACACACACAGAGGTGAGGGACAGGAATGCAGGACACCACACACACACAGAGGTGAGGGACAGGAATGCAGGACACCACACACACACACAGAGGTGAGGGGCCAGTGGTGTCGTCCTGAATCTAAAGGTAATTGTAATACGAATTCACATTTTATTTGTATACTGAACTTCTAGTAACACATATAATAGGTAATGCATTTATCTAATTTCCACAAAGTGTCTTTCTCCATCTTGTGAGAATGCTTTACTTTATTTACGTGTCAGGGGCTTCGTTTGTGTTTGTCTCCACAGTCGTAGTTGACGCGCTGTCTGTTGCTGTCGTCTTCGTCTGCATTTTAAGGCTTCTTAAAGAAGTATTTTGTAATAGAAGAAGTTCCTTATGCTCTTTTCACTGCCTCAAGAGGACAGCTGACTGAATTCAACAGCGCTGTGGGAGATGTGAGTCATGTGACTTACCTTGCCTGTTATGCACGTTCCTGCTCGACATCAGCAATGTGAGGGGGGAGGGGTCTTTAAACTTTAAAAAGGTGTTGTGTGTTATTCACTGTTACCTGTGGAGCCATGTATTATCTGTGTACAGGTGTGTAAGATACTCTTACCTGTTGAGCCATGTATTACCTGTGTTCAGGTGTGCTGCTGACCCTTACCTGTGTACAGGTGTGTGGTTGGCTCTTACCTGCGGTGCAGTATGTGTGTGATGATGACTGTGAACAGGCACAGCAGCAGGATGGCAGTGCAGGTGTAGATGACGGGGTGGAGCACTTCCATAGGTGACTGCGGCGGGCTGGAATAATCACTCAGCTCCTGAGCGACACAAAGACAGTTATGGTTTTATTTTCTTCTACATGCCTGTTGCACAGAGCCCCGCTGCGCTGTGCTGTGAATAGGGGTGTTAAAAGTTTTATCCCAACATTATCAGAAATATGCATCGGAAATCTAGATTTTGGCCTTGGTGTTTTATACAATAGTAACTTATCAAGTACTTAAAGTAATGTAATACTGCATATTTATTCATGGTGTGTGTGTGTGTGTGTGTGTGTGTGTGTGTGTGTGTGTGTGTATATATGTGTATATGAGTGTGTGTGTATATGTGTCTGTATATACAGTAATTTTCAACTCTATTGGCGTTCTTCTTGTTAAGGGTTATTCCAAATATGTTCCTAAAATGTTAAAACAGATTTAATCTTAATTTCTGTTTAACAACCTAAATATTTAAGTGTTGATACCCAGTTGTGTTGTATTGCACAACGTGTGTATGTCTCTTTCTCTCTCTGATGCCCCCTACCTGCAGCACGGCGTAGTTGCTGAAGTCAGTGCAGCGCAGAGTGGAGATGTTGGGGTCACTGTGGGTCAGCTGGCACCCTTCCTGGATCCAGCCCCCCTGCCCGTCCACAGCTTCGAAGCTCCAGTGAGCCGCAACCGGGTCTGAGCCGGGGGAGGAGTGACGCAGGGACACAGTGACCGGGTCTGAGAGGGTCCACATTGAGCATCCATCTGCCAGGACAGAGAAACAGGGAGCCAATCATCCCTACCTGTGTGGAGCAGCATAGTGAATGTATCCTACGGTACTGTGAACTCATCTTGTATTGGATGTGTTGCATTGTATTGTGGATGTTGTGCAGTGGTGCTCTCTTCTATTGTGGATGTTGTGCAGTGGTGATCTCTTGTATTGTGGATGTTGTGCAGTGGTGATCTCTTGTATTGTGGATGTTGTGCAGTGGTGCTGTGTTGTATTGTGGATGTTGTGCAGTGGTGCTGTCTTGTATTGTGGATGTTGTGCAGTGGTGCTGTCTTGTATTGTGGATGTTGTGCAGTGGTGCTCTCTTGTATTGTGGATGCTGTGCAGTGGTGCTCTCTTGTATTGTGGATGTTGTGCAGTGGTGCTGTCTTGTGTTGTGGATGTTGTGCAGTGGTGCTGTCTTGTATTGTGGATGTTGTGCAGTGGTGCTCTCTTGTATTGTGGATGTTGTGCAGTGGTGCTCTCTTGTATTGTGGATGCTGTGCAGTGGTGCTCTCTTGTATTGTGGATGTTGTGCAGTGGTGCTCTCTTGTATTGTGGATGTTGTGCAGTGGTGCTGTCTTGTATTGTGGATGTTGTGCAGTGGTGCTCTCTTGTATTGTGGATGTTGTGCAGTGGTGCTCTCTTGTATTGTGGATGTTGTGCAGTGGTGCTCTCTTGTATTGTAGATGTTGTGCAGTGGTGCTCTCTTGTATTGTGGATGTTGTGCAGTGGTGCTGTCTTGTATTGTGGATGTTGTGCAGTGGTGTTGTCTTGTATTGTGGATGTTGTGCAGTGGTGCTCTCTTGTATTGTGGATGTTGTGCAGTGGTGCTCTCTTGTATTGTGGATGTTGTGCAGTGGTGCTCTCTTGTATTGTGGATGTTGTGCAGTGGTGCTCTCTTGTATTGTGGATGTTGTGCAGTGGTGCTCTCTTGTATTGTGGATGTTGTGCAGTGGTGCTGTCTTGTATTGTGGATGTTGTGCAGTGGTGCTCTCTTGTATTGTGGATGTTGTGCAGTGGTGCTGTCTTGTATTGTGGATGTTGTGCAGTGGTGCTGTCTTGTATTGTGGATGTTGTGCAGTGGTGCTGTCTTGTATTGTGGATGTTGTGCAGTGGTGCTGTCTTGTATTGTGGATGTTGTGCAGTGGTGCTCTCTTGTATTGTGGATGTTGTGCAGTGGTGATCTCTTGTATTGTGGATGTTGTGCAGTGGTGCTGTGTTGTATTGTGGATGTTGTGCAGTGGTGCTGTCTTGTATTGTGGATGTTGTGCAGTGGTGATCTCTTGTATTGTGGATGTTGTGCAGTGGTGCTCTCTTGTATTGTGGATGTTGTGCAGTGGTGCTGTCTTGTATTGTGGATGTTGTGCAGTGGTGCTGTCTTGTATTGTGGATGTTGTGCAGTGGTGCTGTCTTGTATTGTGGATGTTGTGCAGTGGTGCTCTCTTGTATTGTGGATGTTGTGCAGTGGTGCTCTCTTGTATTGTGGATGTTGTGCAGTGGTGCTGTCTTGTATTGTGGATGTTGTGCAGTGGTGCTCTCTTGTATTGTGGATGTTGTGCAGTGGTGCTGTCTTGTATTGTGGATGTTGTGCAGTGGTGCTGTCTTGTATTGTGGATGTTGTGCAGTGGTGCTCTCTTGTATTGTGGATGTTGTGCAGTGGTGCTGTGTTGTATTGTGGATGTTGCATATTGCATTGTGTTGCATGGTGGTGTTGAAAGCTTGGATGTATTGGTACATCATGGATAGTTTGTGTGTGACATCACATACCTGAAATATAGGCACACAGTATGGTGCGTGAAGCGCTGATGTGCAAGTTTATTATAAACAATTTAAATAAAACACTTTGTAAAACAAACAAAACGGCACAGTAGCCAAAATAAACAGACAAAACAGACACGGAACAAACAAGCATCGTGCTGGTCCAAATCCAGCACGAGTAGCAATTGTTTTATCTTTAGTTTGTGTTTCACTCACTCTCCCATTCTCCACTCTGAACACACCAACCCCAAGTAACAAATTCATGTCTCTTAAATACAGCTGTGCCGGGACTCAACTGCTAATGATTCACTCTGGCCCCGGCACAGTCTGCACATGAGCTAATTGTGAAATCCCCATGCCCACATACCAACATACATTTCAAATCACCCGTGCTACATAAGCCACGCTATATACAATAAACCAAACTGCACCCAGGGGCAGGGGTGACCCCGTCACATGGTAACATACCAGGTTGTGAACATTCCCAGTTGTTGTGTTGAAATGTGAATGTACTTCATTGGTTTGTTTTTATTGTATACATACTGTGTTGTGTTATGATTTTACCCACTTGTGTTATGTAGTATTGTATTCTATTGCAGGTTGTGAATATTCTCAATCTGAATATGTTGTGGAAGTACCCGGTTGTCTTGTGGTAATATATGAATGTTCCCAGTTGTATTGTACTGTACTGTGTTGCAGTGTGTGGTGCTGTGCTATGCATGGTCTTGTTACAGTACTTACCCATGCCGATGTAGATGACGGGGGTGTTGACGCTGCGTCTCCGGCCCTGGTCCGCCAGCCCGCTGCTGTTCCCTGTGCTGGGGAAGAGCCTCCCGTTTCGGAAGGTCAGGAACTGGAGCTTGCAGTCCTGGGGGGTGTTGGGGTGGAACAGGGTGGGTGGCAGCAAGACGGAGGCCAGGCCAACGCCGTTCTGTAACAGAGAGAGGCGAGGGAGAGAGTTCTGTTTACATTTGTGATCATCAGAGCTTCCCTTGTTTATTTATAAGAGTACAACTACTTTTCATTTTAACACACTTGTAAAACAAAATATCATCAGTGCACTGTTTGTTCTCGTAGCATCTTGCAGGTGCTGCTGTTGAACTTCAAACACTGATGAAGGCACCAGCTGCAAAGTTTGTCAGCTTCACTTGGGGGTAGATTGGGATCAGCCCATACCCTGATTAGCTACAGCTGTTTTTTTAAACAGCATTTTACATCAGTGGGGGTGAATCGCTGTTAAATGCATCACTCATTGTGACAGCGATCGAATGAGTCTTAGTGTTAGATCTCCCTTTCGACCTGTGAGAGCACGGTGTACGAGGAACAGAGTACCCTTAATGAAATGGCACGACAATTTATTCCGTAGGGTAGATGGAAGTCGGTCAGTTCGGAAGGGGGCGGAGCTATGGCACCCGAGCTCAGTGACCCAGACGGTAAGCGGCGTGGCATCCGAGGACTGGAGGAGCGGATGCGCTCGTTAACCTCGGGGTCATGGACAAGGGTATAAATAGGGGGCATGGCTTGAGTGATCTGTTCCTTTGCATATGGTTAAATTATATGACCAAGAAGGAGCCCGTTTTGTGAGATCGACCGTGAGTGTTTTGTGTCTGTGTTCTAACACTGTGTGTCTTGTGTGTTGTTGTCTCACTAAAGATTACTGAGCACGATCCGGAGCTGCAGCCGCAGGCCAGCGACAAACCCGGACTTCACTACTCACCTTTTCACTACTGGAACTGTCTTTTGTTTTGCACCTTTTAGCACTTGAATCACGCACTGTCTTTGTGTTTGTGTTTAGTGTGGGTGTCGGAACGGGACTTTGGGATTGCGGGTCAAACCCGTAGGATTATAACGAGAAGTGATACACGCCGCTGTATCACTTCCAGCATTATTATTAGTTACAGGTTTTGCCTTGAGGCTCTGGACATTTATTAATTTAAATAAACACCCTTGCACCTGTACCAACGTTTGTCTGTGTGATTCTTCTGCACTGCACTCACCTGCACGTCATTACCACTTTGCCACACGTGGTTGTCAGAAGTAGAGATGGACTACGCAACACTGTCAGCGCTGCTGGAGCAGCTGGACAGCAGACGGGAGGTGGAGGAAAGACGGAGAGAGGAGAGGTACACTGCGCTGATCGAGAGGGTCGGGCTGGCAATACCTCCCACAGCATCAGCGGAACGCGGCTTCGTAGCGCCCAAAGCCAGGACGCATAAAATGACGGCGGATGATGATCCAGAGGCATACCTGGTGGCATTTGAGCGGCTGGCTACCACCGCGTCATGGCCCCGACAGTTCTGGGCAAGCCAGCTGGGACCCTGCCTGATTGGGGAAGCGCAGGCAGCCTACCAGGCGATGGGGGATGACGACGCCGCTCAATATGACCTGGTAAAGCTGGCTATTCTCCGCCGTCTTAATATTACGGAGGAAACGCACCGAGTGAGGTTCAGGAGGTCCCCGAACGTACGCCCCAGGGTGGTCGCGCAGAAACTCTGTGACCACATGATACACTGGCTCACCCCGGCGCTAAAAACAACTGCCCAGATGGGGGAGGCCATCGTTATTGAGCAGTTTTGTCATGTGGTCGGCGCCGAGACCCAAGGATGGATACGGCGCCACAACCCCGACACCCTGGAACAGGCAGTCAAGCTCGCTGAGGACTTCGAGGACTCCCTGGTATCCGCCCAGACCGGGCTACTCACCCCGTTACCTCAACGGAGCGGCCGAGCCCCACCTCCTCTCTCTGCTCCGCCAGCCCCACCACCAGGACCGGTTCAACGACCTCCGAGAGCACCAACCCCAATGGGCGACCTTGCCTCCTCTTCATGGAGACCAAGGTTGGCCCCCAGCTGGGGTAGAGGTGCTGCCCCTGCCCCGTTGCCATACCAGCAGCGGGACAGACCATTTAATACTGTGCCCTCCTTTCCCCCTACCTGTTTTAGGTGCCGCCAGCCGGGACATCAGGCTAGGTCATGCCCATCTGCGATGGAATGTGACGTGGCCGTCTGTAATCTGGCATCTGAAGCGGGTAAACGAGGGAAAAATGGTCGGGAGGGGCCTTGTATTGTTAAGGTGATTTTTGGAAATGTGAAAACCCATGCATTAGTGGACACAGGGTGTGGTCAAACCTTAATTAGAGCATCTCTCTTAGGCGGTATGGTGTGGCAGCCACAAGGTCAGGTGGCGATCTCCTGTATCCATGGAGACACGGCAACATACCCCACAGTAAAAGCATATTTATCGGTCGGTCCGATTAAATGTTCCCTGGTAGTTGGGGTAGCGGAAAGGTTACCACATCCCGTTATTCTGGGTCGGGACTGGCCCAACTATAAAGATTTATTGAAATTAAGGGCAGTCCCGGCCATACACGCAAATGTGGCAGAAAAAGTAGAAGGGGAAATGATTGGTAATGTTTTTCCCTTTCAAGCGGAAATGTTCTCTTCCCTGTTCCGGCCGAAAAAAACAAACAAAGAGAGAAGGCTGCGGAAATGGGAGGGAGCGTTAATGAGACAAGGCTGGGGGCTGGTGGGAGCCTGTTATAACGGTGAAAAACGTCAGTCGAAGGGGGTCGGAACGCAGTGTGACCGAGAGGGCGAGGTTACTGGGCCATCAAGGGCAGATGTTACTCCCGCCCCGCTCAATATACCGGACATGTGGCACTCAAATGTGAACCTAATGTGGGAGCAGAACAATGACCCATCACTGGTGCACATTTGGGGACAGGTCCGGTCCATTGAAGGTAAGGATGTTGAAGGCGCTGGGGCACTAGTATTTCCACACTTCATTATCAAGGGGCAATTACTATATAGGGTAAACCTGGCCGCGGGCACAGGACATCCTGTAACACAATTATTGGTTCCCCCGTCTTGTCGACTGGAGGTCATGAGGCTGGCGCATGATATCCCTTTTGCGGGGCACCTCGGAGTTGACAAGACAAGGGAACGGATATTGGCTCGATTCTTTTGGCCAGGTCTTTATAAGGAAGTGTCGAAATATGTAGCCACATGCCCAGACTGCCAGCGAGTAGCGCCGGGTCGAGTGCGCCCCGCCCCTTTGGTCCCACTGCCGATTATTTCCACCCCCTTTGAACGCATCGCAGTGGACATAGTCGCCCTTTGCTACCTTCTGACTCCGGGTATACGCATATCTTAGTGGTGGTAGATTACGCAACGCGATACCCAGAGGCAGTTCCATTGAGGTCCACTAGTGCTGCTGCGATAGCCAAAGAACTAGTGCAGATTATGGCAAGAGTAGGGATCCCCAACGAGATATTGACTGATCATGGAACTAATTTCTTGTCAAATACGCTACAGCAGGTATATAAATTACTAAAAATACGTCCCATCAGAACGTCGGTTTACCATCCACAGACGGACGGTTTGGTGGAACGTTTTAATCAGACTCTAAAGGCGATGCTGAGACGATTTGTGAATCAAGAGCAAAAACATTGGGCATCGCTTCTTCCCTACCTCCTTTTTGCAGTGAGAGAGGTGCCGCAGAGTTCGACAGGGTTCTCCCCCTTCGAGCTCTTGTACGGCCGACAGCCTCGCGGCATTCTCGATCTGTTGAGAGAGGGGTGGGAGGAGCACAAAGGCTCGTCCAAAAATGTAGTGCAGCATGTGCTCCTACTGAGAGATCGCCTAGATTTGGTCGGTCGTTTGGCCCAAGACAATCTCAGATCGGCTCAGCATCGACAACAGCAGCATTACAATCAAAATGCATTAATCCGAACTTTTCGACCTGGAGACAAGGTAATGCTGCTACTTCCCTCATCGGAATCCAAACTATGTGCTAAATGGCAAGGGCCATATGAGGTGATTCGGGCTATAGGAAAGGTGAATTACGAAATTAAACAGCCCGATCGCCGTAACAAAAAAGAAATTTATCACATAAATTTATTAAAGCCCTGGCAGGCAAGAGAGGTGTTATTCATAGCCCCAGGCAATATAGAGGATGATTTAGGGCCCGAGCTAGAACCCTCTGGCACAAAGAACATTTCGATGGGGGAACAGTTACTTCCTGATCAGCAACGTGAACTACGGAGGTTAATTGAGGAATTTAGCGATGTTTTTTCTAACACGCCCGGTAGAACTAACCTTGCTGAATATGACATTATCTCTCCCCCAGGTGTCACAGTGCGAGAGAGACCTTATCGGATCCCGGAAAGTCGACGGAGTGGCGTTCGCAAAGAGGTATGGGACATGCTCGAACTTGGGGTGATTGAGCCTTCCAGGAGCGAGTGGTGCAGTCCAATTGTGATAGTGGCCAAAAAGGACAGCACCAACCGCTTCTGCGTTGATTTCCGCAAGGTAAACGCTATTGCCAAGTTTGATGCGTATCCCATGCCTCGGGTCGACGAACTCCTAGATAGACTGGGGACGGCGAGGTTCATCTCCACTCTGGATCTGACGAAGGGATATTGGCAGATCCCGTTAACTCGTAGTTCTAGAGAGAAAACCGCATTTTCAACACCAGAGGGGCTGTTTCATTTTACAACCATGCCGTTTGGGTTACATGGTGCGCCTGCTGCCTTCCAGAGACTGATGGACCAGGTTTTACACCCACATCGTGAATATGCGGCAGAGTATATTGATGATGTGGTCATTTACAGCTCCACCTGGCGAGAGCATTTGGCTAGGATCACAGCCGTCCTTCAGTCTCTAAGGGCAGCCCGGCTGACAGCTAACTTGCGAAAATGTGCGTTTGCCAAAAAAGAAACGCAATATTTGGGATTTGTAATGGGGAATGGCAGGGTGAAACCCGTTGTCTCCAAGGTCCAGGCCTTGGTAGACGCGACAATCCCCAAAACCAAGGCTCAAGTGAGGTCGCTACTGGGGTTAGCCGGTTATTACCGCCGCTTTATCCCCGAGTATGCCACAGTGGTTAATCCCTTAGTTGACCTCACCAAAAAGAGCGCACCAAATTCAATTAAATGGTCAGAAGAATGTCAGGGGGCGTTTAATACTGTTAAGCAGAGACTTTGCCAGGCCCCTGCTCTCATCACGCCAGACTTCACTAAGAGATTCATCCTCCACACCGATGCTTCGGATGTCGGGTTGGGTGCAGTCCTGTCTCAAATGGTAGGCGGAGTAGAACATCCTGTTCTGTACATAAGTAAAAAAATGCTCCCTCAGGAGCGCAACTACTCCGTCGTCGAAAAAGAGTGTTTGGCCATTAAATGGGCTACTCACTCTTTAAGATACTACCTGCTGGGACACTCATTTGATCTTGTCACTGACCACGCCCCACTCAAGTGGTTAAGCACAATGAAGGACAGCAATGCCCGGATAACTCGGTGGTATCTGGCATTGCAGCCCTTCATGTACCATATGGTACACCGTGCAGGGAAAGACCACCAAAATGCGGATTATTTTTCCCGGGAGGGGGGAGTAATGGGAAAGGTAGGTTTAGCCGAGTGTTCCTTCGGCTCCACTCTGAGCGGTGGGATATGTGACAGCGATCAAATGAGTCTTAGTGTTAGATCTCCCTTTCGACCTGTGAGAGCACGGTGTACGAGGAACAGAGTACCCTTAATGAAATGGCACGACAATTTATTCCGTAGGGTAGATGGAAGTCGGTCAGTTCGGAAGGGGGCGGAGCTATGGCACCCGAGCTCAGTGACCCAGACGGTAAGCGGCGTGGCATCCGAGGACTGGAGGAGCGGATGCGCTCGTTAACCTCGGGGTCATGGGCAAGGGTATAAATAGGGGGCATGGCTTGAGTGATCTGTTCCTTTGCATATGGTTAAATTATATGACCAAGAAGGAGCCCGTTTTGTGAGATCGACCGTGAGTGTTTTGTGTCTGTGTTCTAACACTGTGTGTCTTGTGTGTTGTTGTCTCACTAAAGATTACTGAGCACGATCCGGAGCTGCAGCCGCAGGCCAGCGACAAACCCGGACTTCACCACTCACCTTTTCACTACTGGAACTGTCTTTTGTTTTGCACCTTTTAGCACTTAAATCACGCACTGTCTTTGTGTTTGTGTTTAGTGTGGGTGTCGGAACGGGACTTTGGGGTTGCGGGTCAAACCCGTAGGATTATAACGAGAAGTGATACACGCCGCTGTATCACTTCCAGCATTATTATTAGTTACAGGTTTTGCCTTGAGGCTCTGGACATTTATTAATTTAAATAAACACCCTTGCACCTGTACCAACGTTTGTCTGTGTGATTCTTCTGCACTGCACTCACCTGCACGTCATTACCACTTTGCCACACTCATACATCCATGGCTATGCCAGGGATAAGTGGTTGATGCAACCCAGATGCATTCCCCAGTGCTGTAAAATGCTCTAAAAATGCAGCTGCGGCGTATCAGGGTCTAGGCCAGCGATGGCGAACCTATGGCACGCGTGCCCAGAGTGGCACACAGAGTCGAATTTGATGGCACGCCAAGTGAACAGTTACCTGCGTTTTTTTTTTTGCACGCCCTCTGAGTGGCACTTTGGAAAGCCAGTCAGTTTGATTTGCAAGGACGGCCCCGCCCCAAGTAATTGAGCAGTGCTAACTGTAGCCGTTATTATCTACACGTTCATGGTTGGCTGTTTATGCTGCTGAGCTGCTTTATTCAAGTACCCTGGGAACAGAACGCTGATCAAAAACAGTAAGTCTGTCCCATGGAGGATCAAATGTAATTGTGGTCAGCTATGGATGTGTCAGCGGGACACGCGGGGAGGAAGGGATCGTTAGCCTGATGCTCGTAGCATTTTACTGACCGTCATCTCCTGTACTAAATGGAGAAATGGCCACAATCTTTCATACTTTACACTCGGGGTCAGGGGTCTGCGAGCCTAAAATAGGTTGAAATTACATAACCAAGCACTTTCGGCTTACGTCTTTTCTAAAAAGATGTACAGCTTTTCAGTGTTAATGTGCAGTGCAAGGTCTTTTGCAGGTGTCACTGGCGGCAACACGTGTATTTGTGCATTGAACTTTAACGCAAATGTCCCACTCTGTTTTGATAGTCAAACCTTTCCCTTGTCATAAATACCAAAAATATATTTCACTGTCACATACTCGTATCTCAACTATGTATTCTTTGTTTGATGCACTGTTTTTTGTTTTTTTGTTTGTTTTTTTAAATACTATTTTAATCTTCAAACTGTGGGGAAATGCAGGTTTAAATTCTGACGGGTCATACTGTGGTATGTTACCCCTCTTCATACATTGGGGAAAAGCAGGTTGTAAATTCTCAAATTTGACACCACAGAAATCTTTTACATAGATCTTTTAAATCTTTTACATCTTTTAAATAGTTATTTTACAAAATGTAAAAGCAGTAGATATGTTTTATGTAAGTAAATATACAGTTGAAAAAGAATGACGATACAGCGATAACGGTTGTCACTGTGTGCAATTGCAAACAAAAAAACAAAACCATTATGGCCAGGGTTACTGGTGCAGCGTGCCAATTGAGCAAACGTCTTATATTTATTGTATGATGTACTGTGATTGTTGCTTTTACTAATGTTTGGCATGCTCCCAGTGTAATACAGTACAGCATGCTCCCAATGTAATACAGTACAGCATGCTCCCAGTGTAATACAGTACAGTACAGCATGCTCCCAGTGTAATACAGTACAGTACGGCATGCTCCCAGTGTAATACAGTACAGCATGCTCCCAGTGTAATACAGTACGGCATGCTCCCAGTGTAATACAGTACAGTACGGCATGCTCCCAGTTTAATACAGTACAGCATGCTCCCAGTGTAATACAGTACAGCATGCTCCCAATGTAATACAGTACAGTACAGCATGCTCCCAGTGTAATACAGCACAGTACAGCATGCTCCCAGTTTAAAACAGTACAGCATGCTCCCAGTGTAATACAGTACAGCATGCTCCCAATGTAATACAGTACAGTACAGCATGCTCCCAGTGTAATACAGTACAGCATGCTCCCAATGTAATACAGTACAGCATGCTCCCAGTGTAATACAGTACAGCATGCTCCCAGTGTAATACAGTACAGTACAGCATGCTCTCAATGTAATACAGTACAGCATGCTCCCAGTGTAATACAGTACAGTACAGCATGCTGTACTGTGCTGTATTACACTGGGAGCATGATGTACTGTGCTGTATTACACTGGGAGCATGCTGTACTGTATTACACTGGGAGCATGCTGTACCGTGCTGTATTACACTGGGAGCATGATGTACTGTGCTGTATTACACTGGGAACATGCTGTACTGTATTACACTGGGAGCATGCTGTACTGTATTACACTGGGAGCATGCTGTACTGTACTGTATTATATTGGGAGCATGCTGTACTGTATTGCACTGGAAGCATGCTGTACTGTATTACACTGGGAGCATGCTGTACTGTATTTCACTGGGAGCATGCTGTACTGTATTTCACTGGGAGCATGCTGTACTGTACTGTATTACTGTACTGTGTTATATTTTGTATTAAAGGTTACAAGTGTATCAATTGTTTTTTTTCTGAGGAAGAGGTTTGGCACAGTGTACCTTGACAGGGGAGGGGCTTGGGGCAGCGTACCTTGACAGGGAAGTCGTGCAGGGATGCGTTGTTTGCTCCAATCGTGCAGCGGAATCGGAGATGCTGCTCGTGAGCCCGTCCTGTCCCGTCCCGCCGCTGGAACGCGGTGCAGCTCAGCCCCGTGTAGCGAGACGGCTTGATCAGGTATGCTTCCAGAGCGATGTTCCTGGAGCTCTGAGAGGGGCATTATAGATCACGTGTAAGAAAGTCAATCAATCAATCAACCTTTATTTAATATAGCGCCATTCACAAAAGCAATGCCTCAAAGCACTTCACATGGCTAAAACAGAAAATACAAGCAGGAAATACAATAATCACAGGAAATGAAAATACATGAGCAGGAGAGTAAACGCATAAAGTGAGCGCAGGTATAGATTTGTCAGAATTGCTATTATATCCTATTGTATTACACTGGGAATATACTGTACTGTGTTGTATTGTATTAAACAGGGAATATACATACTGTACTATTTTACATTGTAGTGTATTAAATTGTATTGTTTGTGAGCATATCCTATTGTATTGCATATGTAACATTGTATTATTATTATTATTATTATTTATTTCTTAGCAGACACCCTTATCCAGGGCGACTTACAATTGTTACAATATATCACATTATTTTTACATACAATTACCCATTTATACAGTTGGGTTTTTACTGGAGCAATTTAGGTAAAGTACCTTGCTCAAGGGTACAGCAGCAGTGTCCCCTACCAGGGATTGAACCCACGACCCTCCGGTCAAGAGTCCAGAGCCCTAACCACTACTCCACACTGCTGCATTGTACTCCCCATCCCAATCCCCCCCCGCCCCCCCCCCTTTCTGGACTGTACCACTACCCCCGACCCCCGTACCATGCTCAGGTCCTGCGCGTTGCGGTGCAGCCGCAGCCCTGCGATCCTCTCCAGTGATTGGACAATGGAGCTGCAGGCTCGCTCCTCCTTCTGCGCTCTCCACAGCACCAGCTCATCTACCTGCAGCATGTTACTGACCATGTCCACAATCACCTCCGAGAGCTAGAAGGAGAGAGAGGGGGAAAGAGAGAGTGAGAGAGAGAGGGAGAGAGATATACCCCCTCTGTACCTCCCCTAGTGCGCTGCCCCTCCTCACACCTCTCATATCTCTCTTCCCTCACTGCTATCTGCCCTTTTCCACCCCTGGTTACCCCCCTCCCCCCCAACCACCTGATGCATCTGTCACCAGATCTTCCCCCTTACCTCACATCTGCCACCACACCTTCACTTCCGTCACCACTTCCCTCTGCTTTCACTTCTCCTGACCTTCACCCTCACTTCTGTCACTATTTCCACACTCACTTTCCCCTCACCCTGACGTACATCTACTATTCCCCTCCCTCTCATATCTGCCCGCTTGCCCCACTCACCTCTCGTATCTGCTCCGCGTATCCGATGAACTTCTCCATCATCTGTGCCACGTACAGCACGTCCACAGTGTCTGTGAAGCTCGCGGCCTCGGCCGTGTACACGCGCAACTGGAGGGCCAGCGTCAGAGCGTTCGAGGCGTTGATCGGCATCTGGGGAGGACGGGGTTAAGAGAGAGGAGAGAGACAGGGGTCAGGCTCTGAAATACAGCCGCACGCTTACTTCCAAATGTCTCAAATTCATTTATTTACCCATGATAGAACCCTTGAGATATACATCTCATCAACATGGGGGTGCCGGAAGGAGAATGGGGTAACAAATAACATTGTCACTCAAACAGGACAAACAGTCAAAACAATCATACCAACAGTAAAACAAGACAGGACTCTCTCCCTCTCCCTCTCCCTCTCCTCTCACTCACCAGGACGAAGGTGTACAGCCCCCTCGTGATGTCGCTGGTATACAGGCACTGCCCATAGTCCCCCTCCTCCCACCTCCCCTCCCTGTTGCAGTGTCGCAGGGCCCTCTTCTCACTGGCGCCCCCGTTCGTTGAGGTAGACCCAAAGGGGTACTGCAGGCAGGGCTGGAAGGCGGTGATGCCGGCCAGAGTGCGAGGCCACCTGAGGATGAAACAGAGCGAGAGGCAGAGAATCAGAGAGGGAGAGAATCAGGGAGGGGGAGAGGGTGCACAGAATCAGAGCAAGAGGCAGAAAATTAGAGGGGGAGGGAGGCAGAGGGGGGCAGGGCGTACATCTCAAAAGCGCAGCACTAATACAAAGAGAGACTTAAGTAGGACGTACTCTATGGTTTAGATGATGCGATGACCTCATTTTCTACTCTGCAGTCTCTCTCTCTCTCCAGGCTGTGTTCCTACCTGAAACCCTACTGCTTGTGATTCTCTTAGCTGGACTCTAGTTCTAGTCTCTCTGGTGTACAGTAGATGTTGTGAAGACATAGTTACTCTACTCTGCAGTTGTAAATTCAGCTAAGCACATGATGAAGAAAGGTTCGGGCATTGAACATTTTAGAGTGGTGGATAAAGAATATTTTAAATAAGATAAGGTGTAGTTCAAAACCTGCAAGTTAAAATGGATGGATCGCACACTTTTTTCTTTTTTCTATCTGTTTTTCCATTCTGAAAAGAGCTGCTGTTTTTGAATATTTAAAACAAAAAACATTGATGTTGCCTTTTTACAGGAAACGCATAGTGATTTGAATGGAAGGGGGATGTTATTTAAAATCACGGGTCTTCTTCGAGTGCAGGAATAGCAGCTTTATTTTCGGAAGGTTTTAAACCCCATTCTCTCATAGTAGATGAGATCATTAAGGAACGACTGCTTGCAGTGAAAGCTGTAGTGGATCAAAATGTATTAGTTTTTATCAATGTTTATGTGCCTACAGATAGAAGGGAGAGAATGGAGTTTTTTTTTAACTTTGAATAATACAACACTGTCATATTTTAACTCTGAAGAATATATTTTTCTTGGAGGAGATTTTAATTGCACTCCTAATGATAAGTTAGATAGAAATCATAATAACCATGCCCAGTTTGCCAGGGAGATGCGTAGGATTGTGGAAAAGTGAGAGTTAGAAGATGTGTGGAGGAATTTTAATGGTGACAAAAAGCAGTATACCAGGATGCAGATCAGGGATACCACCCTCTCCCTAGCTAGATTAGATCGGTTTTATTGTTTTAAACACCTGTGACAGAGGCAGAATGATTCTTGGTGATAAATCTCCCTCCCGACCTGTGAGGGCGCTTTGTAAAGGGAACAGAGTGCCCTGGACTGGATGGCCAGACAATTAGGCGGAAATTGGCCATCTAGAAAGGAGGCAGAGCTCCGGTACACTAAATCATCGTCCCGGAAGGGAAACGATGTGGCATCCACAGATTGGAGGAGCGGTTGCACTCGTTAACCAAGGGGTCGTGATGGACGGTATATGATTGACGGTATATAAGGGGACGTAGCGAGGTGATCTGTTCCTTTGTTATGGTTAACGTTAACCCGGAAGGAGAACCGTGTTATATATCGTGAGTGTTGTGTTTGTTTTGTCGTGTCTAATTATATACTTGTTTGTTGTTATTAGATGGCTAACACGATCCGGAGCTGTAGCTACAGGCCAGCAAAAACCTGGATATCACTGCACTTGTTTCATGATTAATTGTATTTGCACCACGAGCACTACAGCACTCACTTTGGACTGGTGACCGTGTTTGTGTATTGTGTGTGTATTAAGGACTGTGTTTATTGTTTC
This sequence comes from Acipenser ruthenus, assembly GCF_902713425.1. Taxonomy (NCBI): domain Eukaryota; kingdom Metazoa; phylum Chordata; class Actinopteri; order Acipenseriformes; family Acipenseridae; genus Acipenser; species Acipenser ruthenus. Next base: position 2,958,713 of record NC_081225.1, on the reverse strand, counting down.
AGGACTGAACCCTGTGGTTTCACTGAGCAATACGCATTGTTTGTTATTTTTATTATTTACTGTTGTCAAGTGACTTTGGATTAGAAAATAAACCATCATTTCACCAGTATCATTGTTGTTGCCATTCTCTTGAGCACTGCATCACTTCTACACCTGCGCACTGCAAACCACTTTGCCACACCACCACTGTAGCATTGTTCCATCTTGTTTTATAACTCCCACAGGAATATCAGACCACTGTCTTGTAATCTGTACTGTTTTAATCCCATCCCTAAAGCCAAGGAGCTCAAATTGGTATTAACACACTCTTAACATATCATGTACATTTTAAGGAATATTTTATTTTGTGGAGAGGTGGAGAGAACAAATTAATTATTTTATTTCCCTTAGGCAGTGGTGGGATGTTGGGAAACTGCAGATCTGCCAGTTCTGTCAGCAGTACACTGTGAGTGTCACAATGAGCATCAGTGAGTCAGAGAGAGCCCTAGAGATTGATCTCGTGGATCTCCAACATGACCTGGAGTCCACTCCAAATAGCAGGCAGATTGCAGACCTCAAAGCTAAAAAAGCACCACTGAATGACACTAAAGTACAGGGGGCGCTCATTCGATCCAGGTTCCAGAGTGTGTCACAGGTGGATGCCCCCACACAGTATTTCTTTGGTCTGGAGAAGAATCTGGGCCAGAGGAAGCTGATCCACTGCCTGCACTCAGCATCAGGGCATGAGCTACGGGAGCCGGGGGAGATCTGTGGGAGAGTCGTAGAGATTTACTCCTAGCTGTTCTCCAGTGAGCTGCAGGACAAGGAGGATGGCACACAGCGGTTATACAGCGACCTACCACAGGTCCCTAAAGAGGACTCTGCTGTGTTGCTCCTGCCCACAGAAGAATGTGAACTGCTGCCAGTTCTCATCCTTGCACGGACGTCCCAAGCAAGAATTACAGTGCCCTCCATAAGCATTGGGACAGAAGTCAAAATTGCTATTTTTGCTGTACACTCAAGTAATATGAAAATACAATTAAAAGATGAATATGAGGCAAAAGTACAGAATGTCGCTTTATATTTCTGGCTGTTTCAAAACATATATGTTTTACCAACTAAGAATAACAGCACTTGTTGAGACCTGTTGCCTGTGTGCAGAATATAAAATAATATCTAAGGCAATGGCCAATAGACTGAAAGAGGAGCTGGGGCATGTGATACACTCTGATCAAACGTACTGTGTGCCTAACAGGTCAATCTACGACAATATGTTTCTGATTCAAGATGCTTTGGACGTCTCTAGGCTATTGGGTTTCAATACTGGTCTGATTTCTCTAGACCAGGAAAAGGCTTTTGACAGGGTGGAACACCAGTATCCATGGAGTACAATGAAGGCGTTTGGGTTCAATCCTGGTATTGTAGTCATGATTCAGGTATAGTGACATTCAGAGTGTGCTGAAAATGAATGGTGGCTTCAGTGCTCCTTTTAAAGTGCAGAGGGGAATCAGACAGGGCTGCTCCATGTCAGGGATGCTGTACTCTCTGGCTATCGAGCCTCTGCTACATGCGCTGAGGAGAGTTATAAGTGGACTGTCTCTCCCACACTGTCCCAGCGACTCTCCGCGTTCACCGGTGACATAGCGGTGATAGTCAAAATAAACTGGGCAAAGAGCAGTGCAATGCTTATAGGTAGAAGAAGAAAGACAGCAGGTATGGAGGGTGTTATACAAACTGCCCTTAAACAGGAGAGCAAGAGAGTGGCTACAGGCAGGTTCCTCCACAGAGTGGATCCCAGCATCAGCGCTGAGTGCTGCTTCTGTGGGAGGAGGAGACATGGTGCCACACGCTCAGTGACTGTGTCAGGCTGGGGTCGCTCTTTCACCTCCTGCACGCTCTTGGGGTGACTTTCAGTAAGGAGATTTATATTTTTGGGTTCCCCTATAGTTTTCAAACAAGAACTAGGAGTGTTTTAATTTATTTTGTCTTAGGGTAGGCAAAATTGGCTATTTTAAAATCCAGGAAAAACATTTTAGAGGCAGGGCTAAAAGATGTAGTCAAATTATTTGGTATTTTAGTAGTCAGTCGGGTAAATGTGGATTTTAATTATTTTAAAATGGTCAGTAACCTTGAGGGCTTTCAGGAGAGATGGTGTGTGGGAGATAGCTTGTACTCAGTGAGTGAGGAGAGTGAGCTCCAGTTTATCTTCTAGTTTTAATTTTCTTTTGTATTTTAGTGTTTTACAGTGTTTTTATTAATTTGGTATTAATCTGTTTTTACAGAAAAAAACACTGTTTTGATATTTTTTATATATTTTTTTATTTATATTTCATGATCCTTTTATTTGTTCAAAATCAGTTTTTAAGGAAAGCATGCTGTTTTTTAGGATTTTATGCTGATGCGCTGGGGAGGGAATGATCTCGATCTCTCTCTCTCTCTCTCTCTCTCTCTCTCTCTCTCTCTCTCTCTCTCTCACCTGAAGTCTCCCCTGTTGTTGGTCACTCTCTCAGCTACACAGTAGGAGGTGCTGGAATCCAGCACCACGACCTCCACGCTGCGGGACACGTTCCCTCGCTCCGTGGACACCACACACTCCCACTTCCCGTTCGCTGCCACGCGCACGCTGGACAGGATCAGCTCACTGTGGGACACGGCCAAACAAGACCCACCAATAAGACTTCTACATAACTATTGACATGCAGATTGTGGAGAGCCTGGCTGCAGTGCTGGGGTTCATAGTTATGTAGAAGGCTCTCAATGTCTGTCAGTGTGCCTCAGTGTCTCTCAGTGTGTCAATATGTGTTTGTCATCTCTCAGTGTGTCTTTCAGTCTCCCAGTGTCTCTCAATGTGCCTCATTGTCTCTCAGTGTGTCTCACTGTCTCAGTATTAATTAACATAGGGTCTATATATTAATTAACACGTCTTAAGTTTTCAACAGGAAAGACTGTTTAATGCACTTCCGTACACAGTATTATATTGGACATGCATGCTTAAGTTATTATTATTATTTGCTTATTTAGCAGACGCCTTTATCCAAGGAGACTTACAGAGACTAGGGTGTGTGAACTATGCATCAGCTGCAGAGTCACTTACAATTACATCTCACCCGAAAGACGGAGCACAAGGAGGTTAAGTGACTTGCTCAGGGTCACAGTGAGTCAGTGAGTGAGGGACCTCCTGGTTACAAACCCTTTTCTTTAACCACCAGACTACACAGCCTCCTTAAGTAAATGTACAGCTAATTCACTGGTAGTAATTGTATTGGTTTTGTTTGGTGCTGTGTATGTTGTTGTCAGTAGGTTATTAATGTTCCGCCCTCCTTCCCTACAGCACCCCCTACCCACCTGGTGACGAGGGTGCAGTCGTGTAGCACACTGTCCTCCAACCACACCCCCGCCTCGGGGTCGGAGGTCACGCTGTGGCCGTTGTGCCGCCAGCGTACTGACGTGCTGTTGTCCAGTAGGGCGGCGGTGCACTGCAGAGGTAAGCGATCCCCCTGGAACACGACCTGCCGGAGCGAGGGCAGCAGGGAGAGAGTGTGCAGCTCCAGGACTCCGTCTGAGAGGAGAGAGAGAGAGGTGGGGTTAATACAGCGCCTTTCACACTGGGACACTGCTCCTCAGCTCTGTCAGAGAAAGAGGGGGGGGGGGGGGTAATACAGCACCTTTCACACTGGGACACTGCTCCCCAGCTCCGTCAGAGAGAGAGAGGGGGGGGTTAATACAGCGCCTTTCACACTGGGACACTGCTCCCCAGCTCCGTCAGAGAAACGGGGGGGGGGTTAATACAGCGCCTTTCACACTGGGACACTGCTCCCCAGCTCCGTCAGAGAGAAAGGGGGGGGGGTTAATACAGCGCCATTCACGCTGGGACACTGCTCCCCAGCTCCGTCAGAGAAACGGGGGGGGGGGTTAATACAGCGCCTTTCACACTGGGACACTGCTCCCCAGCTCCGTCAGAGAGAAAGGGGGGGGGGTTAATACAGCGCCATTCACGCTGGGACACTGCTCCCCAGCTCCGTCAGAGAAAGAGAGGGGGGGGGGGGTTAATACAGCGCCTTTCACATTGGGACACTGCTCCCCAGCTCTGTCACAGAAAGAGGGGGGCGGTTAATACAGCACCTTTCACACTGGGATACTGCTCCCCAGCTCCGTCAGAGAGAGAGAGGGGGGGGGGTTAACACAGCGCCTTTCACACTGGGACACTGCTCCCCAGCTCCGTCAGAGAAAGGGGGGGGGGGTTAATACAGCGCCATTCACGCTGGGATACTGCTCCCCAGCTCCGTCAGAGAGAGAGAGGGGGGGGGGGGTTAATACAGCGCCTTTCACACTGGGACACTGCTCCCCAGCTCTGTCACAGAAAGAGGGGGGGGGTTAATACAGCACCTTTCACACTGGGACACTGCTCCCCAGCTCCGTCAGAGAGAAAGGGGGGGGGGGGTTAATACAGCGCCATTCACGCTGGGACACTGCTCCCCAGCTCCGTCAGAGAAAGAGAGGGGGGGGGGGTTAATACAGCGCCTTTCACATTGGGACACTGCTCCCCAGCTCTGTCAGAGAAAGAGGGGGGCGGTTAATACAGCACCTTTCACGCTGGGACACTGCTCCCCAGCTCCGTCAGAGAAAGAGAGGGGGGGGGGGTTAATACAGCGCCTTTCACATTGGGACACTGCTCCCCAGCTCCGTCAGAGAAAGAGGGGGGGGGTTAATACAGCGCCTTTCACACTGGGATACTGCTCCCCAGCTCTGTCAGAGAAAGGGGGGGGGGGGGGTTAATACAGCGCCTTTCACACTGGGACACTGCTCCCCAGCTCTGTCAGAGAAAGGGGGGGGGGGGGGGGGTTAATACAGCGCCTTTCACGCTGGGATACTGCTCCCCAGCTCCGTCAGAGAGAGAGGGGGGGGGGGTTCACCCTGGGTTAGGGTTAGGGTTAGGGTTAATTATAGCACCTTTCACCCATGATGTTCTCCAGATTCTCATAAAGATGTATCAGAGTCTCTGTGTGTCTTTCAGTCTCCCAGTGTGTTTGTCTCTCAGTGTGTCAGTCTTTCAGTGTGTATGTCTCTCAGTTTCTATCAGTGTGTCTCAGTGCAAGTGTGTCTCACTGTCTCTCAGTGTGTCTCACTGTCTCTGTGTCGCTTACTGTCTCTCAGTGTGTCTCTGTGGAGGAGTGTCGCGCCCCTATATATTTATTTATTATTATTTGTATTTTTGTTTGCGGCGCAGGTCAAAGCGCCGCGTATTTGTTATTGTTTTTATATTTTAAAAACCCCGTGAGGATGCGTGACTGATCAGCTACTGATTATTTAACTAGCTGACAGTCACGCATCCTTACTAAACTCGTGCAGACTGTGGCCGAGGGGTAATAAGATAATTAACAGCTAGTTAACCCCTCGGCCAGAATATAAAAGCCTCCAGCTGTCCGCGCTATGGGGAAGAGTGTATTAGGAGTGAGAGCGAGGAGAGAGAGAGAGAAAAACGAAACGAAACTTACCTTATATATAACTGCTAACACCAGCACGATATTTATTTTGTTTGGCCAACGCGCCTTTTTGTTTGTTGTGTTTTGTGTTGTTTTTTTAAATCTTTTGTTTATTATTTAATAAATACGCTGAGTGCCGTAGCATTCAGCTTCACCCGCCCATCCATTGTTTTGTTTCTGGTACTTCCTGGTCCGTGACATCACCATACACAGGCCACTCAACAGCTGCTCGACCACAGTCTCACTGTCTCTCAGTGTGTCTCACTGTCTCTGTGTGTCTCACTGTCTCTCTGTGTGTCTCGCTGTCTCTGTGTCGCTCACTGTCTTTTAGTGTGTCTCAGTGTGTCTCGCTGTCTCTGTGTCGCTCACTGTCTTTCAGTGTGTCTCGCTGTCTGTGTCGCTCACTGTCTCTCAGTGTGTCTCACTGTCTCTCAGTGTGTCTCGCTGTCTCTGTGTCGCTCGCTGTCTCTCAGTGTGTCTCACTGTCTTTCAGTGTGTCTCGCTGTCTGTGTCGCTCACTGTCTCTCAGTGTGTCTCACTGTCTCTCAGTGTGTCTCATTGTCTCATTGTCACTCACTGTCTCTCAGTGTGTCTCGCTGTCTCTGTGTCGCTCGCTGTCTCTCAGTGTGTCTCACTGTCTCTCAGTGTGTCTCATTGTCTCTCAGTGTCTCTCACTGTCTCTGTGTCGCTCACTGTCACACTCACCACAGTGCAGTTGGCTCTCTCTCAGCCCACGCAGTGGTTTGCCCTGGAGGCTGCTGGGATAGGCACAGAGCGTCTCCTCGGACAGGCGTGCCGCCCTGCTGCGGAAGAACCCAGGAACCCAGCGCAGGGCACAGTCACAGGTCAGGAACGGGGAGTTGAAATCCCTGAGGGGAGAGTCAAAAAGACATGACAACCTGGACAGGCTCCAACCTACCAGCAACTCTGAACACTCGACCTTTACATGCACTGTCAGACTCTGATGTGTTAGAAAACAGAACCAGCTGTCTTCTCTGTGTGCCGGAATAAACATTTCAATCGAAGGACATTCTCCCAATGTTATAAAATGCTGTGGTTTAGCGAGCTGGGATACAGCTACTATAGACAACATCTACTATAACTACAGTAATTAAACAGCTTCAGCTTCTTAAATAAGTACAAGAATTATACAGGGAGCTACCCGAGACCAGGACCAGTTCAATGGTGTGCTGTTATACAGAGCTACCCGAGACCAGGACCAGTTCAATGGTGTGCTGTTATACAGAGCTACCCGAGACCAGGACCAGTTCAATGGTGTGCTGTTATACAGGGAGCTACCCGAGACCAGGACCAGTTCAATGGTGTGCTGTTATACAGAGCTACCCGAGACCAGGACCAGTTCAATGGTGTGCTGTTATACAGAGCTACCCGAGACCAGGACCAGTTCAATGGTGTGCTGTTATACAGAGCTACCCGAGACCAGGACCAGTTCAATGGTGTGCTGTTATACAGGGAGCTACCCGAGACCAGGACCAGTTCAATGGTGTGCTGTTATACAGAGCTACCCGAGACCAAGACCAGTTCAATGGTGTGCTGTTATACAGAGCTACCCGAGACCAGGACCAGTTCAATGGTGTGCTGTTATACAGAGCTACCCGAGACCAGGACCAGTTCAATGGTGTGCTGTTATACAGAGCTACCCGAGACCAGGACCAGTTCAATGGTGTGCTGTTATACAGAGCTACCCGAGACCAGGACCAGTTCAATGGTGTGCTGTTTTTCCATGACCTCTTTGCAGGTCTATATTTAGAGAGATGAATGCTGTGTCTACGCCAAAAGAAAAATCCAAAACAGTACAAATAAAATAAAGTTCTGTCTTCCAGTACATTTGGCTTTTAGGCCACTGGTACCTTTTAAAGGCAGATTGGAGACATAACTGGAATTTCACAAGCCTCTTTCAGCGTATTGATGCCTGGGCTTTTGGACTCGATCATTTCAATCTATCCTCGGTACATTCAATTTCTCTACAGGGAAGAACAGCAGATTGGAGTAAAAAGGGATTTTCATTTAGTTGCTGGTTCCCCAATACGATCTGCGCCATAGGCTGTACTCATGAAGCAATTAAAGCACCAAGAGAGAATTCATTTCATTTCGTGAGCAGAAAACAGTGCCACTCAACTCCTGAACAGGCTATAGCTGATACCCGTCTCCAGCTACTAAATGTTGTGGCTAAACGGCCCCTGGAGTGGAAGGGCCAGCTTTGGCCACCCCTGCTCCAGATTATAAGCAAACAGCTCCAGTGCTCCTCTATATAACGCTGTGGTCACGAGCCATAAGAGAAAGCGCTACTTGTGTTCCACCTTCTAATGAGAATACAAGTGCTAGTGGAATGGCATTATATGACCATACAGCCCTATATTTGTGTACCCCTCCTCCCCCAGTACTCACACTAGCTTGAGGGACACCAGTGCCTGCAGCACCCCCTGCTCCAGGGAGGAGAAGATATTCCCAGACAGATCCCTGCAAGAAAAACACACGCTGCTCCAGATTCCAACCAATACTGTAGGTACTTCAACCATACCCACCAAACACACAGAAAGAAACCTGATCAAGTCAATGACAGGGTTTCAACTGGAAGTCTCTCTGATTGTCTTCAATTAGGAAGAAGAGCGGAGAGAACAGACTTACAGACACGTTTCAGACAGAGGTGCAGTTGCAATCCATTAACATATATATGAATTGTACAACATTAATGAATAAAGAAATACCAAAGGAAACTTACCAACAAGTCTTTTTCAATGTCTTCAAACGGAGTGGAAACGTTTGTCATTGAATTTTAGTTTCTTTTAGTATTTCTTAATTCTGCTCTATTGAGTGTTTATAGTCATAAAAACATGAATAAATGGCTTTTAAAAAAGTGCAATTAGAAAAATAGACACCAAAGTGTTTAAACAGTACATAAACAAACAGAGCTGCCAATATTAACAAATACAAGAGCCGACTATTCGACTGTCAGATCAGCAGTCGCCCTGCGCCTATTTCATACACTGCATGATCAAGCAGATCCACTGCAACCCATTCTAAAGCACAGCTCCTGTCTACAGCAGTGCGGTGCCCTTACAGCTTGGTGAGGTTGGGGAGTCCCTGGAACACATCGGGAGACAGGCAGCCTATCCTGTTCTTGGACAGGTCCCTGGGACAGGGGAGAGGGGAGAGGGGAGAGAAGAGAGGGAGAGGGGGGGAGGAGGAGCGAGGGTGAGAATTACCTCATTTCAAAACAAATCATCGCTATTATACATCATTACTTTATAGAACAATACCTTCAAACGTGTTTCGTTTACTTTCTTTTGCTTTTGTTTCACGGATACCCGTGTTTGTTGCTTTACTCTCCTCTATTCTGCAGTAGTTTCCACAGTTGTTGCATTGATGGAATGTTTTTTTTTCTACTTAAACTAGTTCCATTTCATCCACAATAGTAATCACACACTGTAGTGTATCGAGGCATAGCCGACGCAGCACAGCGATCTGATTGGTTGTAAAGGTTGTGATGATGTACAATGCAATATAACCTGCGTACCTGTCTTACTGACAGTGAAGGGGATTCTGCAGTGTCGTTTCTGCTTTATTCTTTGCCACGCTTACTAACTATCCCAGAACAAAATCATGTGACGTCCTGGCTGTTGTGGGGATTGCTGCAGTGAGGGAGCCCGTCCTACCCTTGTTTAAGAAATTCTATTGGTTAGCAGCATCCCATAGGCTTAAATCAGACTTAGAAGCATGGGAAAATAAACATGCTTTATCAAATTAATCCTGTCTGCTTGAATAGGGGCTGATTAACAGCAGTTCACCTTGTTCTCCTGTAGGTGGTGCTATTGTGATGTTGTAATCAGGGGCCAGTATCTGTACTGGGTACTGCTGCAGGCACTCAGCAGAGAGCCTTGTTAGTATTATATGCACTCAGAAACAGAGAAACCCTTGGAAAGATTGCGTGAGTATTATATGCACTCAAGCAGGTCAGGGCTCGGTCAAGGCGTGTGTGTGTGTGTGTGTGTGACAGTGTGTTGGTGACTCTATGTCAGTGAGTTTGTGTGTCAGTGCCCTTATAAAAGATGACAATGGTAAATGTGCATAGTATTTTTGCAGTTTTCCCCCATGCTTTTAGCATGGTTCTGGTATGCATTCACCACAGTTTACCATGCCTGTCTGTGCTTTACACTGCTTCCCTATGCTTCCCTATGCTTCCCTATGCTTTCACTCTGCTGTGCTCTCCGAAGCTTCACTCACAGTCTGCGCAGCTCGCTCAGTCCTTGCAAGGCTCCGGGGAGAATGGTGCTGATCAGATTTTTCTTCAGGTCCCTGTGGACAGACAGACAGACAGAGAGACAGACAGACAGATAGACACAGAGAGTGAGATGCCGAGAGGATATATCAAAGATCTGCGTGAGCAAAAAAATATTAATAAGTGACAAAAGACCCAACCACAGAGGGACCAAGTTTAGTTCAGGCTGTTCTCAAAAAAGACTCCACAGAATGGCAGCTATACCCTTACCAAATGATCCTCATTGGCAATGCAGACGGAGGCACGACAATGGCAAAACAATGTCATTGGAAGAGTACAGAACAGAGATGGAAATAAGACTCCCATTGCACAGCAGTTTGATCCATTCCTGGTTTAATAAGACAGGCCTGAGCTTGTTACCTATACACTGTGATTAATTAAGCTTGTATTAAAACCTGGAATGGGTGAAACTGCTATTATGCCATAGGAGTCTTATTGCCAACCCTGTTCTGTATTATAAGGGGCACTGGTAGCACAAGGGCAGCTACAATGGGATGAGAAAACTGTCAGCGGCAACATTTTCAAATTTGGACATACTAATGGTATCCAAATGGTATGAAAACACAATCCACACTGCTGGTAACCCTATCATATCAGTACCCCTAACCATATCCCTACCAGACAGTGAGCTGCAGTATCAGGATCAGGATCACTGTCTGCACTGTGCAACAGCTGCTCCACTGCACTGTGACGTTCCCTTGCAGGTCATGCTGTGGGTCTCTAGTGGTTCTGCTAGCTAGCACACACTGGGATCTGGGATCAGAGTGGGATTTGACCGTTTTCAAGAAGGCTGTCAGGAATGTCCTGTAGGAAAGCCACAACTCGATACTCAAGCTCCTCACTTTTATTGTCCCGCTAGAGCTTAAGTTTTATTAACACATGTGAGCAATAAATATTCATTTCCCACATGTCCTTTGAAGCTTTTCCACGACTCCCATGCACGTTTCCCGGTTGCCGTGGAGACAGCCGTGTGTTAAAGTGCTTGGACGCCAGCGTTGCGCACACCTGCCCCGTGATTAACCCCCGAAGTGCCGGGGAGGAGAGTTATTAGCCAGGTGTGAAAAGCAAGGCCAGAGAGGTCAGAGAGTCTGTAATGAATATGTGTGAACGACACACACTGACACACATAAACACTGCACACACACACACACACAAACACACACACACCCGAGACACTCACACACACACACACACACAGTCTCACACACACACACACACACAAACACACACACAGTCTCACCCACACACACACACACACACTCACACACAGACACACACACACACACACTGAGACACGCACACACACACACACACAGAGACACTCACATACACACACACACACAGACTCGCGCACACAGACACACACACACAGACTCGCACACACAGACACATACACACACACACACAGACACTCACTCACACACTCACACACACACACACTGAGACAGTGCCCTTTTAAAAGATTACCACGGCAAATTTCATTGTAATTTTGCAATTTTCCCAATGCTTTTCCCATGGTTATACTTTGCAATTAGTTTACAATGGTTTGACATGTTAATTAATATACTCTACCATACCACTCTGGGCTTATAATGCTTACCTATTGTGGCATTGCTGTGTAAACAGTGTGTGTGTGGGAATGTAAGGGTGGCAGGGATGGGGTTAAATCTTTCCCTGCCAGCAATTACAGGTGTGGCCATTTCTCCTTGCTGTTAGTGTTTACCAGGACTTCATTGACTGACATTTACTTTGAAATGTGAAATATGTGTTTAAACATGGGTTACTATAGTAGGTCAGGGATGGAAATAAGGCTCCCATTGCATAGCATTTTGATCCATTTCTGGTTTTACTGTGAGTTTAATCAGACTTCCCTGAGTTTGTTACCTACACACTGTGGCTAATCACGCTAGTAAAACCTGGAACGGGTGGAGCTGCAATAGGAGTCTTATTTCTGTCCCTTTAGGTTTTGTCTGGTTTTCCCACCTTGAAGCAACCTTCTTTGCCCATAAGCTCTAAAATAGCCCCCTGTGTCACTACCATGCAGCCAGTGCACTGACTCCAGTTATTTGATGATTGATGTTTCTACACTCACGAGTCTCAACACAATAAAGAAGGCTAGAGATAAAGTCAAGACCCCTCGCACGCACTATACAGACCACACAACTCACTGCTCTCGCCAATTACCATCACTGTGAGGACAAATCGCTCCACAGAAACTAAGATACACACACACAGTCGGGCAAGGTCCCTAAGTGTGTGTGTGTTTGGCAGTGAGTGTGTTTCATGCAGGGAAAATAAACAGTGCAGCACACACAGAGACTATTATCACCTGGATGGGGAATGTGAGGGAAAGAAGTCAAGAGACAGAGAGAGGGAGAGAGGGAGAGAAGGAGAGAGGGTGAGAGAGAGAGAGGAGAGAGAGAGATAGAGGGTGAGAGAGAGGAAGAGAGAGAGAGGGAGAGAGGGAGAAGGAGAGAGATAGAGGGTGAGAGGGAGAGGGAGAGGGAGAGGGAGAGAAGGAGAGAGAGAGGGTGAGAGAGGGAGAGGGAGAGGGAGAGGGACAGCGCTGCACAGCTGAGAGTGGAGTGTTTAGACAAGCGCTCATTATTATTAAGGTTCTGGTAATGACAGCGCTGGAGAGCTGAGAGTGGAGTGTGTTAGACTAGTGCTCATTATTATTAAGGTGCTGGTGATGAACATGCTGGCACTTTGTTTTAACACAATCCAGTTAAAAGCAATCACACGTGTCAATCACATACATGTATCATACAAAGGGATTTCCACCCCACTTAATATCACTTCACAAAATAAAAGCTTCAGATTGGAAAGCTTACAAGTTGAAATGCTGAATATGAAAGTAAGGCAGCACAATACAGCAGCACACAGATCAGTGTCATGATAATGTTATCACCTCTGTTTTAAACGATTACAATGTATTGCATGTGCAGTACAGTAGACACTGCATTGAAATTGCATTGTTATTAATGGACACTATTGTAATCATTGCAACACCCAGTACTATATTTGAGTTCCTCAGTAGAACAGGCACACTGTACACGCTGTATCAGAACTGGTCTCTATGCTGATTCTGCCAGGTGAACGCTGCTTCCTCGTGCATTGTGAAGTGATGAATGGCCTGTACTGGGATAGCCAGATAGATGAACTGCAGCACACTGCTCTGTATTACATAACTGGGAAAGCCAGATAGATGAACTCCAGCACACTGCTCTGTATTACATAACTGGGATAGCCAGATAGATGAACTGCAGCACACTGCTCTGTATTACATAACTGGGATAGCCAGATAGATGAACTGCAGCACACTGCTCTGTATTACATAACTGGGATAGCCAGATAGATGAACTGCAGCACACTGCTCTGTATTACATAACTGGGATAGCCAGATAGATGAACTCCAGCACACTGCTCTGTATTACATAACTGGGATAGCCAGATAGATGAACTGCAGCACACTGCTCTGTATTACATAACTGGGATAGCCAGATAGATGAACTGCAGCACACTGCTCTGTATTACATAACTGGGATAGCCAGATAGATGAACTCCAGCACAATGCTCTGTATTACATAACTGGCCTGTAGCTGCTTCTGATTATACTGCTGGGGTAGCAGACCCCCTTCCCCCCCACCTTCTGTTTAATTTCTGCTTATGTAGCCTACGAGTGTGGCTCCAGTTTTCATGACGTGTCATTTCCTGTCTCTCGGCTCTGGTTTCTTTTTATAATTCCTCGTATTTTAAACGGTTTTCTCTGTGCTGAGAGCCAGCTCAGTGTGATTATCAGCCTGTTCTGGCCCTCTCCTCACAATGGGGTCTCTGTATCGAACAGGAAGTCAGGAGCACACCGCCACTTGTTTTTATTCCAACTTCCTGCTTTCCTGCACAAGTCTTTCCATTACCACTCCCCCCCCCCCCCCCCCCCCCCCCCGCCCCACACACACACTCTGAAGGGGTAAAGAGCCCCACACACACGTTCAGAAATATCTTCTTCCATATTCCCGGAGCCTTCAGATGGTTGTTGTCTTACTCTGTATAAGGCCTCCCATGCTGATGCTATCTGCACTGTGCTGGAGCCCTTCCTGGAAAATGTCACTGTCAGTGCAGAGCAGAGATCTGGGGTTTATTTTTAATGTATTTATTTGATATTATTTTTTATTTTAGCAATTTGTGTTTTATTTCATTTTATTTCAAAGCCAGGGCGCAATAGCACAGAGAGCCCTTGTGCGACAAAATGTTCTACAAATTGTGTTTTAAATCCACAGTTTTATCCGATTCTATCATAGCTGTGCCCTCAATGCCAGCAGACATGACAGACTGCAATGCTGACACAGCCCAAGAGGAGCTAGTCCTTGAAATCTACACTGCAAGCTCTTAATCTCTGCTTGTGCATCCCACCAATCTGTGCTGGGATGTCATTTTGTTTTACATCTTAGGAAATCAGGAACTCCTAACTAGGCTAGGACTGTATGATAAAAAAATGTGGAGATCTGTGAAAATGTAAGGCAGTTTTATCATGTACAGCTATGGCCAAAAGTTTAGCACCACCCAATAGAATCAAGTAATTTTGCTTCATAAAGTCGAATGAAACCTGCTGAATAATCAACACATTGAATTACACACTGCTTCTAGTTTTCTATATACTTAATAAAAAACTGACAAAAATTGAAAAATGTGACATTTTGAAATCTAACATGAAATCGCGATATCGTTTAATTTCTTTGATTACGTGATGTTAAATAAAAGATCTAAATTATGCATATTGTTTTTTTTTGTTTTTTTTTAAATGATGTCTCAATTCTAAAATTCTAGTTGATGCAAGCCCTTCTGTCCAGAGCTGTAGAGTGTGACAGACAGACATATGGACACAATCCACTCCTGGTTTAGTTAAATAAGACACACCTGAGCTTGCTATCTATACACTGTGGCTAAACATGGAAACTGCTGTTCAATAGGAGTCTTATTTCCATCCCTGCGATTTGTACATACTGTAAGCTTCAACATTTCGAATCGGGATCCTAACAACACGTATGCATACAGTAGCTTTCCTAATTTAGCTTTGTCCAAGCATTACAGGGTAGAAATAAGACTCCACAGCAGTTTCACCTATTCCAGGTTTTACTACAAGCTTGATTAGCCACAGTGTATAGGTAACAAGCTCAGGTGTCTCTTATTAAACTCATAGTAAAACCAGGAATGGATCACACTGCTATGCAATGGGATTCTTATTTCCATCCCTGCATTGTGAAAATTCAAGGCAGCGCTCGTGTTCACCATGGAGATTGGTAGACAGACAGACACGTTAGTACACAAGGGTCTACATTTTAAATCCTTACTTTTCCTAATGTAGCTGTCTGCCAGCATTAGTTAAGGCACTACTGAAAGCTCCTTGTCCTGTGCCAGCCCTGTGCTGGCAGGGCCGTGCAGTAACACTGATTGCTGAGCTCTGCTCTGTGCACAGTGTTTACACAATGTGGAGCTGAGTGAATAGAAACACACGAGCCATTAACCAGCAAACAGCACGGCTTGAAACTCACACCAGCCCTGCTGCACCCAGTCCTGGGGTTCACAACTCCCCTCAATGAAGTCTATTATTATTGAAAGAATAAACTGTTTCCCTTCTAGCTGCATGCACAACCCCTGTTCGTAAACCTACAGACTCAGGTGTGACTGAGTTCATTCAGAGCACATTTACCAGGGTCCTGGTTGTTCAGACTCCTGGCACCTGGTCATTTCAATAATGTACCTGAACATGCCTGCCTGCTTTTCACTGTCTTTGATTCGGACGAAGCTCATTTATACACGCAGCTTCAACTAAATGAATAACGAAAATGTTAACTTGTGAGATGAATCGATTCAAAAGCCCTGCTGCTACTACGACTACATCTACCCTTGTAAAACTTTACCACAGTAAATCTGCATGGTCATTTTAAAGTTTTCCCATCCAATGGCTATCCATGCATTTACCATGACTTACCATGGCTTGCCATGTTTTTTTTTAAAATAAACTTTACCATAACATACAATGCTTATCTATGATTTACCAAGAATTCACTATGCTTTCTAGTACAATGGTAAACTTTTATTAGGGAACTACTACTATTAATAATAATAATAATAATAATAATAATAATAATAATAATAATAATAATAATAATATTGATTATCTTGAGTAACACAACAAAATAATGATACATGATGTATGAGAAATCAATGACTCAATCTGTGCTCAGGATGTGTCAGAATTCTGCACACCTCACTGTCCTGTGTGTACCTCACCCTGCACAGAACATACAGCACCATTTCAAAGTTAAAAAAACAACATTTTTTATGTCCAAACTGCACAAGATTACATTTCTAAACATAAGCGACACCCGACACTGAATGAATAACTAATACAGTGCTCCTCCTTTATAACGCTGTAGTCGGGACCCTTAGTTAAGTGACCATGCTGTTTGTGTTCCGCCTTATAACGAGAATACTAGGGCAAATGGAAGCCGTGACCGTACCACCTTATAACCTGAAGTATAAAGAGCCGCCTTATAAAGGGGGAGCACTGTAATAATAATAATAATAATAATAATAATAATAATAATAATAATAATAATAATGTAAGCCTAAAAACATTTCACTGATACTTATAATGCCGAAGTGGAGTGTAGGACAGAGGAGAGAAGACACTCTGCCTGTGTGACGTTATCTTCAGTAATAATACAAAGGCAGTCAATGCAATGTCATCATTAAGAGTACATGTGAACGTGTGTGTGTGTGTGTGTCAGTGTATGTGTGTGCGCGTGTGTGAGTGTGTGTGTGAGTGTGTGTGTGTGTGCGCGTGTGTGTCAGTGTGTGTCAGTGTGTGTGTGAGTGTGTTTGAAGAAAACCTTTAATGCAGGAATATTTAGTTTAGCCCCCATTAGCTGCCATGGTAGTGGAGATCCTGAGGTTCAGATAGTAAGTGAAAACAAGGCCCTGACACTGCTCGCTGCACTGTGCTGTGTGTGTGTGTGAGTGTGTGCGTTTGTTGTAAGTTTCGCTAACCCCATGCCACAGTTCTCTCAATAAACATTCCCCTTCCTTCCAGTTTATCACACAGGCACATCTGGAGTCCATCAGACACACTCATATACACAGACTCAGAGAGACTAAAACACACACACACACAGACTCACACAACACACACACAGACTCGGAGAATCACACACACACAGACTCACACACAAACACACAGAGACTCACACACACACACACACACACACACACAGACTCGGAGAATCACACACACACACACAGACTCAGAGAGACTCATACACACACACACAGACACAGAGACTCACACAGACACACACACACACACACACAGACCACAGACTCACTCACAGACACACACACATAGACAGACTCAGAGAGACTCACACACACACACACAGACTCAGACAGACTCACAGACAGACACACAGACTCACACACAGACACACACAAACAGACACAGACTCAGAGAGACACACACACACTCACACACACACATTAACACACACAGTCTTGGAGAGACTCTCACAACACACACACACACACACACACACTCTCACACACAGAGACTCTCACAGTCCCATTGTGTTACACACTCACCCCCCCTCTCAGTATCTCTCAAAGCCCCTATTCTTCTCTGCTGTACAGAGTGGTCCGCAGCGCAGTAATTAAGGCTCTATCCAGCCGATGTAATTAGTGCAGTTTGTTTTTGGGGCGAGTGGCGGCTTGGAGGGAGGCCAGGCCACATCCTCCAGCTCGTTATTCTAATTAAAACAGCGTCAATCAGACAAGACAGGCCGGGAGAGGGGCCTGCACTGACTCAACTCATTAAGGGACCGGAGAGGAGAGGAGAGGGGGAGGGGGAGAGAGAGAGAGGGGGGAGGGGGAGAGAGAACAGGGGGAGGAGATGAAGAGAGAGGGGGAGGGGGAGAGAGAGAGAGGGGAGGGGGAGAGAGAACAGGGAGAGGAGATGAAGAGAGAGGGGGAGGGGGAGAGAGAGAGAGGGGAGGAGATGAAGAGAAAGGGGGAGGGGGAGAGAGAGGGGGAGGGGGAGAGAGAGAGAGGGGGGAGGGGGAGAGAGAACAGGGGGAGGAGATGAAGAGAGAGGGGGAGGGGGAGAGAGAGAGAGGGGAGGAGATGAAGAGAAAGGGGGAGGGGGAGAGAGAGGGGGGAGGGGGAGAGAGAACAGGGAGAGGAGATGAAGAGAGAGGGGGAGGGGGAGAGAGAGAGAGGGGAGGGGGAGAGAGAACAGGGGGGGGAGATGAAGAGAGAGGGGGAGGGGGAGAGAGAGAGGGGGGGGAGGGGGAGAGAGAACAGGGGGAGGAGATGAAGAGAGAGGGGGAGGGGGAGAGAGAGAGAGGGGAGGAGATGAAGAGAAAGGGGGAGGGGGAGAGAGAGGGGGAGGGGGAGAGAGAGAGAGGGGGGAGGGGGAGAGAGAACAGGGGGAGGAGATGAAGAGAGAGGGGGAGGGGGAGAGAGAGAGAGGGGAGGAGATGAAGAGAAAGGGGGAGGGGGAGAGAGAGGGGGGAGGGGGAGAGAGAACAGGGAGAGGAGATGAAGAGAGAGGGGGAGGGGGAGAGAGAGAGAGGGGAGGGGGAGAGAGAACAGGGGGGGGAGATGAAGAGAGAGGGGGAGGGGGAGAGAGAGAGGGGGGGAGGGGGAGAGAGAACAGGGGGAGGAGATGAAGAGAGAGGGGGAGGGGGAGAGAGAGAGAGGGGAGGAGATGAAGAGAAAGGGGGAGGGGGAGAGAGAGGGGGGAGGGGGAGAGAGAACAGGGAGAGGAGATGAAGAGAGAGGGGGAGGGGGAGAGAGAGAGAGGGGAGGGGGAGAGAGAACAGGGGGGGGAGATGAAGAGAGAGGGGGAGGGGGAGAGAGAGAGGGGGGGGAGGGGGAGAGAGAACAGGGGGAGGAGATGAAGAGAGAGGGGGAGGGGGAGAGAGAGAGAGGGGAGGGGGAGAGAGAACAGGGGGAGGAGATGAAGAGAAAGGGGGAGGGGGAGAGAGAGGGGGGAGGGGGAGAGAGAGAGGGGGGAGGAGATGAAGAGAAAGGGGGAGGGGGAGAGAGAGGGGGGAGGGGGGGAGAGAACAGGGAGAGGAGATGAAGAGAGAGGGGGAGGGGGAGAGAGAGGGGGAGGGGGAGAGAGAACAGGGGGAGGAGGTGAAGAGAGAGGGGGAGGGGGAGAGAGAGGGGGATGGGGAGAGAGAACAGGGGGAGGAGGTGAAGAGAGAGGGGGAGGGGGAGAGAGAGAGGGGGGAGGAGATGAAGAGAAAGGGGGAGGGGGAGAGAGAGGGGGGAGGGGGAGAGAGAACAGGGGGAGGAGATGAAGAGAGAGGGGGAGGGGGAGAGAGAGGGGGAGGGGGAGAGAGAACAGGGGGAGGAGATGAAGAGAGAGGGGGAGGGGGAGAGAGAGAGGGGGGGGAGGAGATGAAGAGAAAGGGGGAGGGGGAGAGAGAGGGGGGAGGGGGAGAGAGAACAGGGAGAGGAGATGAAGAGAGAGGGGGAGGGGGAGAGAGAGGGGGGAGGGGGAGAGAGAACAGGGGGAGGAGATGAAGAGAGAGGGGGAGGGGGAGAGAGGGGAGAGGGGGGAGGGGGAGAGAGAACAGGGAGAGGAGATGAAGAGAAAGGGGGAGGGGGAGAGAGAGGGGGGAGGGGGAGAGAGAACAGGGAGAGGAGATGAAGAGAGAGGGGGAGGGGGAGAGAGGGGAGGGAGAGAGAGAATAGGCAGAGGAGAGGGAGAGGAGATGGAGAGAGAGGGGGGAGGGAGAGAGGGGGAGGGGGAGAGAGATCAGGGAGAGGAGAGGGTGAGGAGAGAGAGGGAGAGGGACAAGCAGTTCATTATTTGAGAGATGTGTTTTTGCTTTTGTATACCTTTTCCTTGTGTCCTTACCTAAACCGAATACACTTTTCTGAAAACCAAAGTCTTGTTGAGATGGAGAATCTGAAATTATGGGATACCAAGCTCTCCGGGGCACCCTTTGTTTGAATGTGGAATGTTATAATAATCATTTTTTAAACATAACACTGGGGTACAAACTGAGAATAAGGACTCTGGCACAGAAACCAGTAACACTGGGGTAAACACGGAGAATAAGGACTCTGGCACAGAAACCAGTAACACTGGGGTAAACACGGAGAATAAGGACTCTGGCACAGAAACCAGTAACATTGGGGTAAACACGGAGAATAAGGACTCTGGCACAGAAACCAGTAACACTGGGGTAAACACGAAGAATAAGGACTCTGGCACAGAAAAAAATGAGCTACAACTGAGCAACTCCACCCAGCAAAGTGTTTGGAATGTTTTTGCTTGTCCAGATTACCGGCGCTCTGTCTGTGTGCCTCCACTTTGACCCCAGATCCGTTACACTGCCCCCTGCTGGTTTACGATCCCCTGGGGGGTTCACACAATCGTTTTAGAGGGTGGGGCTGGTCTGGTTACAGGCCTTTGAACCCAAACTGGATGGGGGGAGGGGGGGGGGGGGGCAGACTCCCAGCAGTCTTCACTCTGCATTTTTTTGATGAAACTTGTAATTATTTTTCTGGAGACAGACTTCAACATATAATACAATACCTTCCCTGAATCAATTAAAGGCTGGTAATCACTGAGGTATGGTCACGTATCAAACACCTCACAAGCTTGCTACCTGTAACATCGAATCAGAACGCCCCTACACCCCTATGGACAGCGTTTCTAAAAACTTTTATCACGATTCATTATTAAAATCATACAAGGCAGCATCAGGGGATCAGTATGTATAGCATCAACAATAATAATAATAATAATAATTCTTATTATTTATTTATTAGCAGACGCCCTCATCCAGGGCGACTTACAATTGTTACAAGATATCACATTATTTTTACATACAATTACATTATTTTTTACATACAATTACCCATTTATACAGTTTTTTTTTTTTACTGGAGCAATCTAGGTAAAGTACCTTGCTCAAGGGTACAGCAGCAGTGTCCCCCACCTGGGATTGAACCCACGACCCTCCGGTCAAGAGTCCAGAGCCCTAACCACTACTCCACACTGCTGCCCAATAATAATAATAATAATAATAATAATAACAACTCACAGTTTCTCAAGTCCGTTCAGACCCAGAAATGACCCGTTTCGTAGAACGCTGATCCGGTTCTTGCTAAGAATCCTGCGGAGAAAAAAACAAATACAAGGAGTCAGACAGACTCGTGGAGTGTGTCTTCACCCAGGAAGCTGGATTTGCAGGTAGTCAAATAACAGGGATGGATTTTGAGTTTTGAGTTCGCCACAGAAAAGAGCATCTGGACTTTAATAAACGTGTAGTCTAGTCTGCCAAGCAATCTGATAAGGATCAAACCCATTTAAATAATGAGCTTTCACAAACATCACACAGGGCAATTACTAATACTGTTTTATCTACAAAATCTGAGTTGTACTTGCTGGCTCTCAGATCCCCAGTACAGCACTGAGTTCTCTATACTAGACTGTATTGAATTAGCTGGCTCTCAGATCCCCAGTACAGCACTGAGTTCTCTATACTAGACTGTATTGAATTAGCTGGCTCTCAGATCCCCAGTACAGCACCGAGTTCTCTATACTAGACTGTATTGAATTAGCAGGCTCTCAGATCCCCAGTACAACACTGAGTTCTCTATACTAGACTGTATTGAATTAGCTGGCTCTCAGATCCCCAGTACAACACTGAGTTCTCTATACTAGACTGTATTGAATTAGCTGCTCTCAGATCCCCAGTACAGCACTGAGTTCTCTATACTAGACTGTATTGAATTAGCTGCTCTCAGATCTCCAGTACAGCACGGAGTTCTCTATACTAGACTGTATTGAATTAGCTGGCTCTCAGATCCCCAGTACAGCACTGAGTTCTCTATACTAGACTGTATTGAATTAGCTGGCTCTCAGATCTCCAGTACAGCACGGAGTTCTCTATACTAGACTGTATTGAATTAGCTGGCTCTCAGATCTCCAGTACAGCACGGAGTTCTCTATACTAGACTGTATTGAATTAGCTGGCTCTCAGATCCCCAGTACAACACTGAGTTCTCTATACTAGACTGTATTGAATTAGCTGCTCTCAGATCCCCAGTACAGCACTGAGTTCTCTATACTAGACTGTATTGAATTAGCTGCTCTCAGATCCCCAGTACAGCACTGAGTTCTCTATACTAGACTGTATTGAATTAGCTGCTCTCAGATCCCCAGTACAGCACTGAGTTCTCTATACTAGACTGTATTGAATTAGCTGCTCTCAGATCCCCAGTACACCACTGAGCTCTCTATACTTGATTCAGATACCGCTACTAAGCCCCTCTCCGTCTGTACTGCCTGCTACAAACTGTAAATTCTCCTTCCTAAATTGCCATTCTCTTACTAACAAATATCTGCTTCTCAACAAACTTATAACTGATACTAATCTTGATTTTCTCTGTCTAGCAGAAACCTGGCACTCTGTAAATGATAAGCACTCACTACATCTATTCACCCCAAATGGCTACTCGCTCTTTGACAAGCCACGCCTCACTGGTTGAGGTTGGGGCATTGCTGTTATTGCTAACTCTGTGCTTCTCGCCTCAATTCTTTCTATGCCAGCCTTCTCTTCCTTTGAGCATCTCGCTGTCAAGCTCCCCTCTCCCATGTCGCTCACCCTTGCTGTTACCTATCATCCACCAAAGAATAACTCTGCTTTTATTGCTGAGTTCTCGCAATTCCTCTCCCTAATCTGCACTTCAACTGACAAAATTCTACTCCTAGGTGTTTTAAACATCAATGTCGATTTGCCTTCTTCCCCTCTAGTGACCGACTTTGTCATGCTCCTGGACTGTCTTGGACTCTCTCGATCTGTCAATGTTCCCATTCACACCCATGGACATACCCTGGATCTGCTCATCACCAGGGGTCTTGATATCTCCAATCTCTCAGTCACGGATATCTCTCTCTCTCTGACCATTTCTTAATCACTGCCAATATTAATCTTCCTGCACTTTCAGCTACTACTGACACTGTTATTTCCTTCTGTCCCAAAAATCTGCTAAATCCTATAAGACTCTCGGAACGTGTCACTTCTTCCCCTCTGATTGGTACTCTTCCATCTTCGGTCGATGCTGTAGCGTCCCTCTACAACACCACCCTTTCTCAGATCATCGACACAGCTGCCTCGCTTACAACCAGAACAGTGAAGAAACTTCGCAATTGTCCATGGCATACCCTCAAACTCCGACTGCTTAAGTCTACCTGCCGCGCAAATGGAGGTCGTCTGGACTAACAGTTCACAGAGAGATTTGGACCGATCACCTCAGTAGCTACTGGCGTGCGTTCACTGCTGCCAGGGTGAAGAACTTCTCAGAAATTATATCCATGGGACACGGTAAACCAAATATTCTCTTCAAAACCATTGATCAAATCCTGCATCCAGTCATCGATAAATCTCCTCCCATTCATCCTCCTCTCTTAACTTCCATGATTTCTCCTCTTTCTTTCGGAACAAAATCGACACCATTTATTCTACGCTCACCTGCCACAAACCCAGTATAGTACTTGACCAGCTTGACTCTCCTTCGATTGCCCCTCCTGCTCTCTCTTCCTTCTCTCCTCTCTCCATTACTGATGTCTCCAGCCTACTGCTGAAATCAACTACTGCCACGTGCCCCTTGGACCCCTGGCCAACAAATCTCATCTGTCTCTGTTCTTCTGACCTTGCTCCTTCCATTATGCACACTCTCAACCTGTCCCTGGTCTCAGGCCTGGTTCCTGCTGCCCTCAAGACTGCCTGAGTAATGCCAGTGCTCAAAAAACCCTCCCTTGACCGGGCTGTCTTATCCAACTTCCGTCCCATATCCAATCTTCCTTTTCTCTCCGAAACTCTTGAAAGAGCTGTAGCCAGCCAGCTGACGAAACATCTCACAGATAACAATCTGCTTGAATCTCTGCAGACTGGCTTCCGGCCACATCACAGTACCGAAACTGCTCTGCTCCGGATTGTAAATGATCTTCTGCTCAATGCTGATGCTGTTGCTCCCTCTGTCCTTGTTCTCCTTGACCTAACTGCTGCTTTTGATACCATATATCATAGCATTCTTCTTGACCGCCTTCAGAAGTATGCTGGAATCTGTGGAACCTGTCTCTCCTGGCTGTCCTCTTACCTATCTAGACGCATGCAGTCTGTTTTCTATGATGGAAGCAGTGCTCACACAAACCCGATCACGTGAGTTGTCCCTCAAGGGACTGTTCTCAGGCCTCTTCTCTTCAACATCTACATGTTTCCCTTGGGTAACCTCATCCGCCAACATAGCCTCATGTTTCACTCCTATGCAGATAACACCCAGCTCTACCCAAAACTAAACCCTGGATGTCCCTCTGCCATGGTCTGGCTCTGGCTCCAAGACATTGAGGCCTGAGTTCTCTAGACTAGACTGTATTTTCAAACACCTCTCTCTCTCAGTTTGAGAGCAGATCAGTTTCCAGGAAGTGTTGTCTACGTGACCCTTGACCCTGGTTGCTGGGTCTGTCTGAACCCTGAGCAAACAGCTAATTGCCCCCATTTCCTGTTTGAATCTGTGCTGTGGTCTTGACAGGGCAGCACCCTGTCTTTCTGTCTGGTGCTGATCTGGTACCGTGGTACTGCAATGGATTACCAGCAGTGTGGGTTGTGTGTTCATACCATTGGGATCCCATTGATCAGAACATGGTACCAGTCTACCAATGACAGCCTCGTCCCATTGATGCTGCCCTTGTGCTAGCTCTGCCCCTCAGTACAAAAGAGTTACAATGCCATTGTGATGCAGCTGTCAGCATTGCCATTGGACAGCATATGGGAAGAGTACAGTTGGCATACTGTGGTACATTTCACCCAGTGGCAGCCCTTGTGCTACCATTGCCCCTCAGTATAATGCAGAATCATTGCATTGTCATTGCTCTGCCACTGTCTGTCTGTCTGCATTGCCATTGAAGATCATTTGGGAAGGGTATAGTTAGCACACTGCACTGTCTTTGTGCTACCAATGCCCCTCAGTATAATGCAGAACCATTGCATTGCTATTGCAGTACCACAGTCTGTCTGTCTGCATTGCCACTGAAGATTGTTCTGGGAAAGGAATATTGCCTTGAGCGCTGATACAACTAAACCAAATCCAAATAAACAAGTAATTAGATGAACAGGAAAGTGGCGTCTCTGCTCTGTCTCTAAATCCCTGCCATGGCCGGAGCACACAGCACAGCACTTACCCGCTTTCTAACATAGCACCGCCTTCCAGGGCCCATTCCAAACACACATCCTATTGCAGCCAATTAGAGACCAAACATGAGGGGAGAGAGAGAGAAAGAGAGAGGGAGAGAGAGAGAAAAAGAGAGAGAGATGGGGGAGAGGGATAGTGAGAGAGAAAGAAAGAGAGAGAGAGGGAGAGAGAGAAAGAGAGAGAGAGAGAGAGAAAGAGAGAGAGAAAAAGAGAGAGAGAGGGGGGAGAGGGGAGTGAGAGAGAAAGAGAGAGAGAGAGAGGGAGAGAGAGAGAGAGAGAGAGAAAGAGAGAGAGAGAGGGAGAGAGAGAGAGAAAGAGAGAGAGAGAGGGAGGTGGAGAGAGAGAAAGAGGGGAAGAGTGGGAAATAAGGGAGAGCATTTTCACTCCAACCTCTATATATATCCATATTTATATATATATATATATATATATATATATATATATATATATATATATATATATACCAGAGGCAACCTCAATACTGCAGCTGACTTTACATGACCGTCAATAGGTGGTCTTTTTACTTACATTTAAAGCGAGCTTTACCATATATGATATATGATATCATATACTATAATAATACAATATAGCTGCTATCCCCTCCTCCACCCTCACTCCCAGCTTTCTTCTCAAACACAGCATACTGACATAATACAGTATACTGTAAGAGTACAATACAACAACAACAACAACAACAACAACAATTATAATAATCTGAGGCTGCCTCCCTCTCCTTCGCTCTCCCTCAGACTCTCTGTGTTCCCATGGTGACGGCTCTCTGTCCGTTCTCATTCTGGGGTCGCGCTGAACTTCCCTCAGGTAAACAAAGAAAATAAACCAGGAAAATACCGAAGAAATTATTTATTCCCTCGAGTGGAGCTGAAGGGGCTCTGAGCGTTGCCGTGGTGACGTACTC
This sequence comes from Acipenser ruthenus, assembly GCF_902713425.1. Lineage (NCBI taxonomy): Eukaryota > Metazoa > Chordata > Actinopteri > Acipenseriformes > Acipenseridae > Acipenser > Acipenser ruthenus. The sequence continues at coordinate 2,932,759 of NC_081225.1, read as the reverse complement.
ATTCGTAAATGCACTCTCCTTGGATAAGATCATATTTTTCCTTTTCATTTGTGTAACCCCCAGTCCCTCACTATTTCAGAGTTGTGGGGTTCCAGCACCCCTAAAAGAACCACACTGTATTGGTTACTGTACTTAATAACACAACACTGATTGGCTGAACAAGTCCAAGCAAATTGCATTCTGATTGGATGTCTCCAGCCGCATTAATGACACACCTCTTTTGCTTCAGGTGTGGTCCATGTTATAATGGCAATAAGACACTCTGGGGCCATATTTCCAAAGCGTTTACTCCAGGCTTTAATTAACTCTGATTTATTTTAAAGAGACAAAAACCTATTGGTTTTACAAAACCAGGGATGAAAATAAGACTCACCCATTCCAGGATTTATTACGATTAGCCTCAGTGTATAGGTAACAAGCTCGAGTGTGTCTTATTAAACTCATAGTAAAACCAGGGATGGAAATAAGACTCTTACTGCACAGCAGTTTCACCCATTCCAGGATTTATTACGATTAGCCTCAGTGTATAGGTAACAAGCTCGAGTGTGTCTTATTAAACTCATAGTAAAACCAGGAATGGGAGTCTTATTTACACCCCAGAAAAACTATTATAAAACCAAGTTGTGTAATTGGAGACATCGTAAGCACTGTTTGTTTCTCAGTTTTGTACGTTGTTGTTGAATTTTCATCTTTCACAAAATAGGAGTTAATGTATCAAAACCGCGGTTCCTGCAGGCAGGGGCTTCTCACAGGTGGAGGTGGGATGCGAACCCGGGACCTCCCGCTCTGAAGTATAGCGCCGATAACGCTGTACAAAAGAGCCGGCTCACTTGCAGAAGCAGATATCGGGCTTATGTCTTTTAGATTGCGTCACCTACCAGCCCTGACCCCTACCCCCGCGCACGCTACATTCATTAAAGTCTAGAGTAAATATCTTCAGAACCATTGATCAGAATTCTTATGTGCTTTTGGAAGCCAAGTCAAGCAGACAAACACTTTGGCAAGCATTTCCTTCAGCGTGCACTGAGAACAGAACTCAACGAAGCTCAATCCCTCAGCATTGACACGCAGCAAGGATGTTTGATCTCAGTTTTTTTTATTTTGTTTAATCTGGCCTGTAGGGTTCTTCATAGTCAAAGTGTAAATAAAGACTAAACTAAAACTATGAATGCCGAATGGCTGAGGAGGAAGCTGTGGGTATTTCACCTTTCGAAGGGAGGCACCTACACTGCGGCTCTGTGAAGTTACAGCGCAGTGAAACAGCAGCTGACTGTAAAAGCACCATGAAACTGACCAAAAAATCCACTTGAACTGAAACAGGATTTCCTGTTTATGATCCGAACAATCTGGTCTTAATAAATTGAGGCTCATGGAAAAATGTCTCTTTCACCCATCCTTCTCTCTCTATTTCCAACCACTAGACTAGCCCAAACTGCTTCCCTCCCTCCCAGTCGCTCAGCTCTAACCAGTAGAGCCAGACTGCTTCCCTCCTCAGCTCTAACCACTAGAACCACACTGCATCCCTCCCTCCCAGTCCCTGCTCAGCTCTAACCACTAGAGCCAGACTGCTTCCCTCCCTCCCAGTCCCTGCACAGCTCTAACCACTAGAGCCAGACTGCTTCCCTCCTCAGCTCTAACCACTAGAACCACACTGCATCCCTCCCTCCCAGTCCCTGCTCAGCTCTAACCACTAGAACCACACTGCTTCCCTCCCTCCCAGTCCCTGCTCAGCTCTAACCACTAGAGCCAGACTGCTTCCCTCCCCCCCCAGTCCCTGCTCAGCTCTAACCACTAGGGCCACACACACAGTTGAGAGTTCAATATAAGCCAAGTGAAGCACACAGGGTATTATCTGGGCTCTAGATGTAATGAGCCCCCTGCTCTGAGTTGAGCTCTATATTGTCATTACTCCAGTATCTCCCGAGGGGACAGTCGAAACCACACAAGGCATTATCCAGGATCTTCACTCAAGAAGATTCCTCTCCATTATTACTTGGTAGGCTTATGCAAGTCAGGGAGTTTGAACAACACTTTCTTTCAATTATAAAACTCCAAGGGGAAAAAGCAAGGTTAGAAACTCACACTAGCCCTGCTGCTGCTGCACCCAGTCCTGGGGTTCAGAACTGCCCTCAAAGAAGTCTATAATTATTCATATTGAAATGATCAGGAGTCAGGAGTTTGAGCAGCAGCCCCTGTTAAACATATCGCTCTTTCCCTTATAGCTGCACAAACAGCTCCTAACAGTCAACCTCCAGACTCAGGTACGAGTTATGCAAGTGTGATCGGTTCATTCGGAGCACATTTACCAAGGGCCTGATTGCTCAAGCTCCTGGCACCTGTTGATTTCAATACTACACCTAAACAAGGGGAGCTGTGAAAACCAGGACTGGGTGCAAGACAAGTGGAAGTTTCGAACCCTGAAGAGTAAACTTTCAACGCTAGAAGGATTTAGTTAAGTGTCAACTTTGTCACTTGCTTTCCAAAAGATTTTCTTACCTCTGATTAGTTTTATTAGTATCATTACTGGCTTTTTATTGTTACAGAATGTTTTTTTGTGCTTTTTTATGTTAATTCACGATATGCAAATATTTCAAATGCAATCCCTTACATCAGGGGTTCCCAACCCTGGTCCGGGGGACCCCCTGGGTCTGCTGGGTTTCATTCCAACTGAGCTCTCACTTACTGAACTAGACCCTTCATTGAACTGAGAATTTGCTTAATTAGACTATTTAATTGTTTTCAGCTCTTAAACAGTTGCACAGTTCAAGTTAACTATACAATTTTATAAGTAACTTGAAATCGACAACTTTTTAGGAGCTGAGAACAATTAAAAAGGTCTAATTAAGCACATTGTTAGTTTAATTAAGGGTCTAATTAAGTAATTGAGAAGTCAGAATGAAAACCAGAAGACACAGGGGGTCCCCAGGACCAGGATTGGGAAACCCTGACTTACATAAAGGGCTGCATCCTGGTTCCTGTGCTGTAGGTCACATGGAAAAATGACTTTATCGCATTTTAAACCCATATTGTAATGGTCACGTTGCTTACAGCAGATATGGAGCTTGATCTAAGGAAATGAATTCTCTGAATTCAACAGTTTAATTTTGATGTCAACATACTTTCTTCTTACATAATACTTGTCATTTTAACAGAATACTCCATGAGTGTTCTTGGAGTGCTGTGGTTATTCCACTCATGAGAATAGCCCGAAGCAACCCATACTATTCAACAGTCCTCATTCGAGGAATACATTACTACCTGAATGATCCTCTATTTATAAATACAGTACTACCTGAATGAGCCTCTATTTATAAATACAGTACTACCTGAATGAACCTCTATTTATAAATACAATACTCCCTGAATGAGCCTCTATTTATAAATACAATACTCCCTAAATGAGCCTCTATTTATAAATACAGTACTCCCTGAACGAGCCTCTATTTATAAATACAATACTCCCTGAATGAGCCTCTATTTATAAATACAATACTCCCTAAATGAGCCTATTTATAAATACAATACTCCCTGAATGAGCCTCTATTTATAAATACAATACTCCCTGAATGAGCCTCTATTTATAAATACAATACTCCCTAAATGAGCCTCTATTTATAAATACAGTACTCCCTGAATGAGCCTCTATTTATAAATACAGTACTCCCTAAATGATCCTATTTATAAATACAGTACTCCCTGAATGAGCCTCTATTTATAAATACAATACTCCCTAAATGAGCCTCTATTTATAAATACAGTACTCCCTGAATGAGCCTCTATTTATAAATACAATACTCCCTGAATGAGCCTCTATTTATAAATACATTACTACCTGAATGAGCCTCTATTTATAAATACAGTACTCCCTAAATGATCCTATTTATAAATACAGTACTCCCTGAATGAGCCTCTATTTATAAATACAATACTCCCTGAATGAGCCTCTATTTATAAATACAGTACTCCCTGAATGAGCCTCTATTTATAAATACAATACTCCCTAAATGAGCCTATATTTATAAATACAATACTCCCTAAATGAGCCTCTATTTATAAATACAGTACTCCCTCAATGATCCTGTTTATAAATACAGTACTCCCTCAATGATCCTGTTTATAAATACAGTACTCCCTGAATGAGCCTCTATTTATAAATACAGTACTACCTGAATGAGCCTCTATTTATAAATACAATACTCCCTAAATGAGCCTCTATTTATAAATACAGTACTCCCTGAATGAGCCTCTATTTATAAATACAATACTCCCTGAATGAGCCTCTATTTATAAATACAGTACTCCCTGAATGAGCCTCTATTTATAAATACAATACTCCCTGAATGAGCCTCTATTTATAAATACATTACTACCTGAATGAGCCTCTATTTATAAATACAGTACTCCCTGAATGAACCTCTATTTATAAATACAGTACTCCCTGAATGAGCCTCTATTTATAAATACAATACTCCCTGAATGAGCCTCTATTTATAAATACAGTACTCCCTGAATGAGCCTCTATTTATAAATACAATACTCCCTGAATGAGCCTCTATTTATAAATACATTACTACCTGAATGAGCCTCTATTTATAAATACAGTACTCCCTCAATGATCCTGTTTATAAATACAGTACTCCCTCAATGATCCTGTTTATAAATACAGTACTACCTGAATGAGCCTCTATTTATAAATACAATACTCCCTAAATGAGCCTCTATTTATAAATACAGTACTCCCTGAATGAGCATCTATTTATAAATACAATACTCCCTGAATGAGCCTCTATTTATAAATACAGTACTCCCTGAATGAGCCTCTATTTATAAATACAGTACTCCCTGAATGAGCCTCTATTTATAAATACAATACTCCCTGAATGAGCCTCTATTTATAAATACATTACTACCTGAATGAGCCTCTATTTATAAATACAGTACTCCCTAAATGATCCTATTTATAAATACAGTACTCCCTGAATGAGCCTCTATTTATAAATACAATACTCCCTGAATGAGCCTCTATTTATAAATACAATACTCCCTAAATGAGCCTCTATTTATAAATACAGTACTCCCTGAATGAGCCTCTATTTATAAATACAATACTCCCTGAATGAGCCTCTATTTATAAATACATTACTACCTGAATGAGCCTCTATTTATAAATACAGTACTCCCTAAATGATCCTATTTATAAATACAGTACTCCCTGAATGAGCCTCTATTTATAAATACAATACTCCCTGAATGAGCCTCTATTTATAAATACATTACTACCTGAATGAGCCTCTATTTATAAATACAATACTCCCTAAATGAGCCTCTATTTATAAATACAATACTCCCTAAATGAGCCTCTATTTATAAATACAATACTCCCTAAATGAGCCTCTATTTATAAATATAGTACTCCCTGAATGAGCCTCTATTTATAAATACAGTACTCCCTCAATGATCCTGTTTATAAATACAATACTCCCTCAATGATCCTGTTTATAAATACAGTACTACCTGAATGAGCCTCTATTTATAAATACAGTACTCCCTGAATGATCCTGTTTATAAATACAGTACTCCCTGAATGATCCTGTTTATAAAACAGTACTCCCTGAATGATCCTATTTATAAATACAGTACTCCCTGAATGAGCCTCTATTTATAAATACAGTACTCCCTGAATGATCCTGTTTATAAATACAGTACTCCCTGAATGATCCTGTTTATAAATACAGTACTCCCTGAATGATCCTATTTATAAATACAGTACTCCCTGAATGAGCCTCTATTTATAAATACAATACTCCCTCAATGATCCTGTTTATAAATACAGTACTCCCTGAATGATCCTATTTATAAATACAGTACTCCCTGAATGAGCCTCTATTTATAAATACAGTACTCCCTGAATGATCCTGTTTATAAATACAGTACTCCCTGAATGATCCTATTTATAAATACAGTACTCCCTGAATGAGCCTCTATTTATAAATACAGTACTCCCTCAATGATCCTGTTTATAAATACAATACTCCCTCAATGATCCTGTTTATAAATACAGTACTCCCTGAATGATCCTATTTATAAATACAGTACTCCCTGAATGAGCCTCTATTTATAAATACAGTACTCCCTCAATGATCCTGTTTATAAATACAATACTCCCTCAATGATCCTGTTTATAAATACAATACTCCCTGAATGAGCCTCTATTTATAAATACAGTACTCCCTGAATGAGCCTCTATTTATAAATACAGTACTCCCTGAATGATCCTGTTTATAAATACAATACTCCCTCAATGATCCTGTTTATAAATACAGTACTCCCTGAATGAGCCTCTATTTATAAATACAATACTCCCTGAATGATCCTGTTTATAAATACAGTACTCCCTGAATGAGCCTCTATTTATAAATACAATACTCCCTCAATGATCCTGTTTATAAATACAATACTCCCTGAATGATCCTGTTTATAAATACAGTACTCCCTGAATGATCCTCTGAATGGGCTGCCAATGAAAACGAGCTCATAGCTAAATCTGGGTGCAATACATCTTATGACATGTCATAATAAATGTTACAAATTGTATGTTGTCCTTGTCAAATAAATAGATAAATAAAAATAATGCACTGAATCCCTGAATCCCACATTATCCCTGCTGTATCCAGTCCTGGGTTTCAGAACTTCATTCATTTGATTTAAATGATCAGGAACCAGGAGTTTGATGCTAGAATAAATTGTTTCCCTTCTAGCTGCATGAACAACTCCTGTTAGTGAACCTACAGACTCGGATGTGACTTATTCATGCTGTGATGAAGTGAGATCAGTTCATTCAGGGTCCTGATTGTTCACCTCCTGGCATCTGCCTGGTCATTTCAATAATCTACAAAACCAGTATTAGGTCCTCTGCTATTCCTAATCTACATTAATGATTTAGATTCTGGTATAGTAAGCAAACTTGTTAAATTTGCAGACGACACAAAAATAGGAGGAGTGGCAAACACTGTTGCAGCAGCAAAGGTCATTCAAAATGATCTAGACAGCATTCAGAACTGGGCAGACACATGGCAAATGACATTTAATAGAGAAAAGTGTAAAGTACTGCACGCAGGCAATAAAAATGTGCATTATAAATATCATATGGGAGATACTGAAATTGAAGAAGGGAACTATGAAAAAGACCTAGGAGTTTATGTTGACTCAGAAATGTCTTAGACAATGTGGGGAAGCTATAAAAAAAGGCCAACAAGATGCTCGGATATATAGTGAAAAGTATTGAATTTAAATCAAGGGAAGTAATGCTAAAACTTTACAATGCATTAGTAAGACCTCACCTAGAATATTGTGTTCAGTTCTGGTCACCTCGTTACAAAAAGGATATTGCTGCTCTAGAAAGAGAGCAAAGAAGAGCAACCAGAATTATCCCGGGTTTAAAAGGCATGTTGTATGCAGACAGGCTAAAAGAATTGAATCTGTTCAATCTTGAACAAAGAAGACTACGCGGCGATCTGATTCAAACATTCAAAATCCTAAAAGGTATAGACAATGTCGACCCAGGGGACTTTTTTGACCTGAAAAAAGAAACAAGGACCAGGGGTCACAAATGGAGATTAGATAAAGGGGCATTCAGAACAGAAAATAGGAGGCACTTTTTTACACAGAGAATTGTGAGGGTCTGGAACCAACTCCCCAGTAATGTTGTTGAAACTGACCCCTGGGATCCTTCAAGAAGCTGCTTGATGAGATTCTGGGATCAATAAGCTACTAACAACCAAACGAGCAAGATGGGCTGAATGGCCTCCTCTCGTTTGTAAACTTTCTTATGTTCTTTCTTTCTTCTTCTTCTTATGTTCAGTGTGAATTTAATAATAATGTGAGTGTGAGTGTGTGCAAGTGTGTGCGAATGTGAGAGAGAAAGTGAATGACTGCCAAGATCCTTGCGTGCATAAAGCAATAGCACATCCACCCCCCCTTTCTTCTCCTCTTTCACAAACATCACCAGAACTGAGTGAGAGCAGATCAGGTCTGCTCTACAGATGTGAATGGAAAGAACAGGAGAGAGAGAGCAAGAGAGAGAGGGGGGAGAGAGAGAGAGGGAGAGAGAGAGAGAGGGAGAGAGAGAGGGAGGGAGAGGGGAGAGAGAGAGAGGGAGAGAAAGAGAGAGAGGGGGAGAGAGGGAGAGAGAGAGAGGGAGAGAGAGAGAGAGGGAGAAAGAGGGGGAGAGAGAGTGGGGAGGTAGGGAGGGGGATAGTACACTGTGGATTAATGTTCAGGGGAATTTAAAAACAGACCACAATATTCAAAGGAACCCGAGAGTGCTAGGTTTGTAACTTTACAAAACAGCGACTGGCACAATCATATTGTTGCACTGCTATCATGCTTGATGCAAACAGTAAAAGCTTTAAGGCACCTTTTGATTGCCCTGTACTATTAATAAGGCCACACCTGTATTCAGTATTAAGGCCAGCGGTCCCAAACTTATCAGCTTTGAAATGACCTCTCTAAGAAGAACGCAGGGACGGAAATAAGATCAGGACTTTAAAACCTGGAATGAGTGAAACTGCTATGCAATAGGAGTCATATTTCCATCCCTGCAAGACATCCAGGACTTTAACATTAATATTAGAAAGAACCAGGACAAAGAGAGACTGCTGTGTTAAATAGATTCATCTTCAATTGATTCTAATTGAAATCAGGTCCGACAAATTAACAATCATGGGTTTGTCAGAATTGCAGGCTATCTTATCCCTTGTAGAGATGTCTTCCCATGCACGGAACATACAACAGCAGTTTGAATAGCAGTTCCTGAATACAGTGTTTGTTTTGGGGATTTCTAATACACTGTGTGCAGGGAGCCTCTTATTATAACAGGAAACTGCACCAGATTCTTCTATAAATGAGTACGCTGTGTGCAGACTGCCTCTTATTCAGGGATGGAAATAAGACTCTTGTTGCACAGCAGTTTCACCCATTCCAGGATTTACTATGCGCTTGATTATCCACAGGTGTGCTCAGGTGTGTCTCATTAAACTCCTAGTAAAACCAGGAATGGATCAAACTGCTGTGCAATGGGAGCCTTATTTCCGTCCCTGGACCGACATGCTTTAAACTCCCAGACTAATTAGCTGTAAGAAAACTAAAATGAATAACAAATGTTTTGTCTGCGTTTCAGCAGAAATGCCACTATCAGTCGTCTCAGACTGATCAAACCGCTGTTAAATTACCTCTAATGAGAGCAGCATGCTGTCAGCTACCAAGCCCTCTGAAAGCTTGGATGTGCATGTGATTTAGAGAGCTGTTAGAAACTGAAACAGTGACCTAAACACAACAGTCTGCAGGATCGGGGGCAATTCCTTTTCTTTCCTTCCGACTCCATTTCCTGTTCCTTTTAAAACCAATTCCAATTCCAATTCCAATTCCTTTTCTTTCATTCCAATTCCAATTCCAATTCCTTTTCTTTCATTCCAATTCCAATTCCAATTCCTTTTCTTTCATTCCAATTCCAATTCCAATTCCAATTCCTTTTCTTTCATTCTAATTCCAATTCCAATTCCAATTCCTTTTCTTTCATTCCAATTCCAATTCCAATTCCTTTTCTTTCATTCCAATTCCAATTCCAATTCCTTTTATGACACATGATTTTTATTGAGCAGGCTTGTATACAACTTGTGTATTGTGGTTGTGTAATTGCAGGTGTTGTATACATGTTTGCTCAGTAAAGCCCATGTCGTAAAAGGGACTGGAATTGATTCAAAGGGAATGGGAATTGGAACTGGAACTGATTCAAAGGGAATGGGAATTGGAACTGGAATTGATTCAGAGGGAATGGGAATTGGAACTGGAATTGAATTTAAAAAGGAATTGGAAATGGAGTTGGAATTGAAACACAGGTTGCTGGTGAATTATATTTATACAAAAACACGACACATACAGGTAGATTTGGTGTAATGTCCGTTTGCAGATTGGATTGTACAGCCCCAGTTTGATGCTGGGATTGAGGTGAGTTTTATGGACTGGTATCATGCTGCAGATGGGAATCAGGCTTTAGTAAAGGATACAGAGCATACTAAAATAAACCATAAATAGAACAAAGCAAATGATGACAGGGACGGAAATAAGACTCCTATTGCATAACAGTTTGACCCATTCCAGGTTTTACTACAACCTTGATTAGCCCCAGTGTATAGGTAACAAGATCAATTGAGTCTTATTAAACTCATAGTAAAACCAGGACTGGATCAAACTGCTTTGCAATGGGAGTCTTATTACACTAATAGTAAAACCAGGACTGGATCAAACTGCTTTACAATGGGAGTCTTATTAAACTAATAGTAAAACCAGGACTGGATCAAGCTGCTTTGCAATGGGAGTCTTATAAACTCATAGTAAAACCAGGACTGGATCAAACTGCTTTGCAATGGGAGTCTTATTAAACTCATTGTAAGACCAGGCCTGGATCAAGCTGCTTTGCAATTGGAGTCTTATTAAACTAATAGTAAAACCAGGACTGGATCAAGCTGCTTTGCAATGGGAGTCTTATTAAACTCATTGTAAAACCAGGACTGGATCAAGCTGCTTTACAATGGGAGTCTTATTACACTAATAGTAAAACCAGGACTGGATCAAGCTGCTTTGCAATGGGAGTCTTATTCCCATCCCTGGAAGAACGTACTGATTGCTTGTGGCGGAGTGTCCCGTCCCTATATATTTATTATTATTTGTATTTTTGTTTGTGGCGCAGGTCAAAGCGCTGTGTATTTGTTATTGTTTTGTATTTATATTTTAAAAACCCCGTGAGGATGCATGACTGATCAGCTACTGATTATTTAACTAGCTGACAGTCACGCATCCTTACTAAACTCGTGCAGACTGTGGCCGAGGGGTAATAAGATAATTAACAGCTAGTTAACCCCTCGGCCAGAGTATAAGAACCTGCAGCTGTCCGTGCTGCGGGGTTGAGTGTACAGAGGAGAGTACGGGGAGTATCTGCTAAGTATCTGCTTATTTGTTTATTTCTATTTGTTTGGCCAATGTGCCCTTTTGTTTTGTTGTTATTATTTGTTTATTTAGCAGATGCTTTTATCCAAGGCGACTTACAGAGACTCGGGTGTGTGAACTATGCATCAGCTGCAGAGTCACTTACAACTACGTCTCACCTGAAAGACAGAGCACAAGGAGGTTAAGTGACTTGCTCAGGGTCACACAATGAGTCAGTGGCTGAGGTGGGATTCGAACCAGGGACCTCCTGATTACAAGCCCTTTTCTTTAACCACTGGACCACACAGCCTCCTGTTGTGTTTTGTTTGTTTAAATATTTTGGTTTATTGATTTAATAAAATCAGCTGAACGCTGTTGCATTCAGTTTCACCCGCCCATCCACTGTTTTGGTTCAGTTACTTCGTGGTCCGTGACGTCACCACACCTCACCACTGCGAGCCATCCTGCCACACTGCTACATGTCCAGCAGTGCTGAATAGGAGTGTATTGATTCATCACGTATCGATCAATCGTGATCCTTTCTTTACATAATATAGTGAATCCTACTAAAGGTAAGTATCGTTTGTGTGTATCGATACAAGACCAAAAGCACAGCACAGCTCGCTGTCGTTCACCAAGCGGTTCTCGAGAATCAGTGTGTTTTATAGCTGCTATGAATACGTACCCTCCCTGTCTTATTTCATTTTGTGTTTTTTAACCAAACAGTCCCTCTTTAAATGACCATTTGATCTTATTATGCCTCATACGAGTAGCCAATCAGGATCATCCCGTGTATCGTGACGCGTATCGGATCGGATCGGGCGTTATGGTCTCGTTACAAAGTGCATCGTGGAGCTGTGGAAGCCTGGCACCCTGAGCATGAGCAGCTCAGCTTTGCTTTTCACTTCTATATTGAGACACACTCAGCCTTCATTGAGAAGCTGCTTTCAAGCGAGGCTGTTTCCTCACACAGGGTCTTTATTTAGAGGAGTGCAGGTGTTAGTGAACACTGAACAGTCAGGGTCCTGTCCCACTAATCTGATTCAGAGCCCAGAGCCGACCGCTAATGAAAACAGGCTGCCAATTACCATCCGGAACACAGTTTATATACGAGCCTCCAGACACAGGAGCAGCTCTTATTAGGGAGGAGAGAGAGGGGAGAGAGTGAGGTGAGGGGAGAGAGAGAAGGGAGAGAGAGGGGAGAGAGAGAGGTGGGGGGAGAGGGAGAAGGGAGAGAGGGAGAGAGAGAGGTGGGGGGAGAAGGAGAGGGAGAGAGAGGGGAGAGAGCTGGAGAGGGAGAGAGGGGGAGGGAGAGGGGAGAGGGGGGGAGAGCGAGAAGGGAGAGAGAGAGGAGAGAGGGGGAGAGGGAGAAGGGAGAGAGAGGGGAGAGGGGGAGAGGGAGAGGGGGAGAGGGAGAGGGAGAAGGGAGAGAGGGGAGAGAGATGGACAGGGAGAGAGGGGGAGAGGGAGAGAAAGGGGAGAGAGATGGAGAGAGAGGGGGAGAGCAACAGAGAGGGAGAGAGGGGGAGAGAGAGGGAGAGTGTGATTGTGTGTGTCTCTGTGTGTGTTTCAGTGTGTGTGACAGCATGTGTGTGTCTCTCTGTGTGTGTCTGTGTGTGTGTAAGTGTGAGTGTGTGTCTGTGTGTGTGAGTGTGTGTGTCTGTGTGTGTGTGTGTGATGCAACATCGACAATGGATAATTGCAAAACATACGACATGGTTTATTTAGATTTCCAGAAAGCTTTTGACAAAGTCCCACATAAAAGATCAATTCTCAAACTGAGCGCAATAGGGATTCAAGGAAATGCATGCACATGGATTAGGGAGTGGTTAACATTTAGAAAACAGAAAGTATTGATTAGAGGAGAAACCTCAAAATGGAGCAAGTTAACCAGTGGTGTACCACAGGGATCAGTATTAGGTCCTCTGCTATTCCTAATCTACATTAATGATTTAGATTCTGGTAGAGTAAGCAAACTTTTTAAATTTGCGGATGATACAAAAATAGAGGGAGTGGCAAACACTGTTGCAGCAGCAAAGGTCATTCAAAATGATCTAGACAGCATTCAGAACTGGGCAAACACATGGCAAATGACATTTAATAGAGAAAAGTGTAAGGTACTGCATGCAGACAATAAAAATGTGCATTATAAATATCATATGGGAGATACTGAAATTGAAGAAGGAATCTATGAAAAAGACCTAGGAGTTTATGTTGACTCAGAAATGTCTTCATCTAGACAATGTGGGGAAGCTATAAAAAAGGCCAACAAGATTCTCGGATATATTGTGAAAAGTGTTGAATTTAATCAAGGGAAGTAATGTTAAAACTTTACAATGCATTAGTAAGACCTCACCTAGAATATTGTGTTCAGTTCTGGTCACCTTGTTACAAAAAGGATATTGCTGCTCTAGAAAGAGAGCAAAGAAGAGCAACCAGAATTATTCCGGGTTTAAAGGCATGTCGTATGCAGACAGGCTAAAAGAATTGAATCTATTCAGTCTTGAACAAAGAAGACTATGCGGTGATCTGATTCAAGCATTCAAAATCCTAAAAGGTATAGACAATGTCGACCCAGGGGACTTTTTCGACCTGAAAAAAGAAACAAGGACCAGGGGTCACAAATCATACACAACCTCTCTCTCACACACTCATACACAGCCTCTCTCTCACTCACTCATACACAGCCTCTCTCTCACACACTCAAACACAGCCTCTCTCTCACTCACTCATACACAGCCTCTCTCTCACACACTCATACACAGCCTCTCTCTCACTCACTCATACACAGCCTCTCTCTCACTCACTCATACACAGCCTCTCTCTCACACACTCATACACAGCCTCTCTCTCACTCACTCATACACAGCCTCTCTCTCACTCACTCATACACAGCCTCTCTCTCACACACTCATACACAGCCTCTCTCTCACACACTCAAACACAGCCTCTCTCTCACTCACTCATACACAGCCTCTCTCTCACACACTCAAACACAGCCTCTCTCTCACTCACTCATACACAGCCTCTCTCTCACTCACTCATACACAGCCTCTCTCTCACACACTCATACACAGCCTCTCTCTCACACACTCATACACAGCCTCTCTCTCACTCACTCATACACAGCCTCTCTCTCACACACTCATACACAGCCTCTCTCTCACTCACTCATACACAGCCTCTCTCTCACACACTCACTCGCAGGCAGCTGCTGTGTCCCTTATTGACTCGCTTACCCTGCCTCTCGGTGCACAATCGCTCCTCACCACAAAAAACGCAGGGAGCCATTCCCTTAAAAAAATGTACCGCTATATTTCTGCACCTTTTATTTTTTGGCAGTTTCCCCATGGTTATATTTTGCATTACCACAAAATACCCTGGTTTGCCATGTGTATTAATATGCTGTACCATAAATACTCAAGCATGCTTTCACTGTCAGTGATTTCATACAGAACTATTAAATACTCACTAGCGCTCAATTTAGAAATCCTAATCCTAACCCTAATCCTAACCCTAACCCTAACGAAACCGTTTCCACTGGGTGTCTCTGAAGACATTGAGGAAAACAGAACTCAACAGGCCCTTTGAAGTGCCAAAGATTACCATGCTTCTAGTCATTTATTCAACTGTTTAAAAACACAAGAATTTCAACGCATATAAAAATCATAAAACTGAATTTGAAAAGGTCCTAAAAATTAATCATCAATAATTTAGCCAACCGAACGAAAATAAACCCATGTATCAAAACACACATACGTGGCGAGATCTCTAAATCAGAGATCTCTCAATCAGACGACTAGCACCTTCTGTTTCTTGTTCATTTTTTATAAAAAGGGCACATTTTCTCTCCAGAGCGCACTTCCTGTGTGTTGCGCCAATAGCTGTAAATGAGTGGCGCTGGAGCAGAGAGGACAGGAAATAGCTGAGATTGCATACACTGTGATGCCAGCAACAGTGAGTGCCTCTCATGAAAAAGACAGGGGGCAAAGTCCTGGGACAGGGGGGCAAAGTCCTGGGACAGGGAACAACAACATAAAACAGGCCCTTCTTGTACAAGTCAATACATC